>NC_134583.1:24675000-25875000 GCF_037038515.1 Microtus pennsylvanicus
TCTACCTTCCCTGAATGACACATAAAACACATTACCAATGGATACCAAACCCCCTTCCGTGGGGTGAGCTTCTTGCAAGGCACAAATGCATGTTAGTGTTAGTGTTGAATTAAAATTGCTGAGTTGAGATTTATCTGTAGTATTTCCTAAGATTTTTGCAAGGATGTTGGGCTATCACTACAAATTTCTAAATAAATTATTTTCAAAGTTTAATCAACTTTACTTCTGAAAGCATAGTTAGTATTTTAGAAAAAACCTAACAGAAGTTACAGATGGATCCTATGTGTTCATTTCTCATTTTGCTTTTTATCCTGGAAACTTATTCTACACACAGGTTTGCATAGGTGCAGAAGACAACACAATTCTTGAAAGGTGTAATATGAGAAGATGGAACAAAAGTTTAGAGTCAATAGATTCAAGACTGGTTAAAGAAAATGATAGCCATTAAAGGAATATCATCTCATGCATTATTAGGGGAACATCTGATGGATGTGTTATTAGATGGAAAAACTAGTTATATAAAATGTCACTTCTGTGTGAATGTTAGGAAAGAATAAAAGTATACTTTGTTCTTGAATACATTTTTATAAATAATACAGTGGAGTACTGGATCATTAAGACCAAACAGCCACTAAGAAAACCTGCAATATATATTCAAAATGCCGAAAATATCTTGAGGATTAAAAAAAGAATCAACTAACAATGTAGTAGAGAATGACTGGGTCAAGATCTAAAAGAAGACAGAAAGCAGCATTGATCTGGGTGGTGGTGGTGCACATCTTTATGCCCAGCACTCAGGAGGCAGAGGCAGGCAGGTCTCTGAGTTCAGGGCCAGCCTGGTCTGCAGAGCAAGTTAGAGGACAGTCAGAGCAGCACAGTAAAGCTCTGTCTCAAAAAACAACAACGAAACAGTAATAGCATTGCATTGGGTAAATACTGTCCCTAAAACAATTAGATTCTGTTCTTTTCAAGGCAGGATTTGCCTGTATAACAACGCTGGTAGTCCTGGGACTCACTCTGTAGACCAGGCTGGCCTCAAACTCTTGGAGATCTGCCTGCTTCTACCTCCTGCCTCTGAAGTGCTATGATTAAAGGTATGCACCATCAGTGCCCCGGCAAAAACTGGTACTTTTTAATGGTTTATTAATATAGTCATAACAGGAGGAGTTGTACAACACAAATTGAATCTCCTTGAATTGGAACCCAGTAGAATTTTATGAGTGTACCAAAAGCACAGAAAGTTTGCACCACAGAGGATTGGGTAAATGGCTGAGTCAGTAATGTTCTTGCTTCATAAGTGTGAAACCGTAGAGGAACAATGTTTACTGACTCGCACCGGTTTCCTGCCTTGAGTTTTTACTTTGGCTTTTCTCCTTGATGGTCTTTGTGAGTCAAATAAACCCTTTCTTTCCGAAGTTGCTTTTGTTTGTCTTGTTGAAAGTAAACTATGATAGGTCAATAATCTCTGAAATTCATTTGTCTTTATGTTCCCAAATTCCCGCTGCCTGCGGTCAGAGATGCTCCACCATGCCTGTCTCTCACATAGGCTCTGAATATCCAGACAGCAAGCACGTTACTCACTGAGTCAACTCCCTAGACTTGAGGAGAAAATTCTGAAAACTTATTACATTATTATTTATTCTACCTTCTATCCAGATCTCTCTTTATTTTCTCTTCCTTGTCTGCCCCTTCCTGTGAACAATGTCCAAGGTTGTTAGTTGGTTTTAAAATGGAGGAGAGGAAAACAGTATTCTACCTACCCAAAGAGAACATATTCTTACATTCTGAAAAAATGTCAGTATCCTGTCATTCACTTATAAGTCTATTATATAATTTCTTAAGCAACCATTGATCTTTGACTAATGGCAAAGAAAACAGCCATCTTCTACTGCATAATAGTACTGGATCTTCTTTCACTTCTGCCAGTTATATGTGAGAATTCCTTCTCCCCTACACCTTAACATTGTGTGTGTGTGTGTGTGTGTGTGTGTGTGTGTGTGTGTTTTGCCTAATACTAGCCATTTTGACAGGATAGGTGGAACCTTGGAGGTAATTTTAATTTATAATTCTCTTATGACTGAGTATATGCAATTTCTTAATATATTTGTTCAGTTTTTTACCTCTTCACTAACTCATGTGCCTATACTATATATTGATTGGTTGTTATTCCTTTAATAGTTAATATTTTAGTTCTGGATGTATTTTGAATATAGATCTCCCTGTAAAATGGTGTTGCTAAAATTCCTTTGCAGGAGAGATGTAATTCAATATATACCACTCCTATTATGGTCCCCACAATAGACTGAGAAAACCATTTCCCTAAAGTTCACTTGAGGGAATCAGTGAGATTTTGGACTTCTGCACAGAGTATTTGCTCCGGAGAATATGAAGTAGTCAATGATAAAACTTAAAAAAAATTATACCAGATATCTATGATAGAAAGCTGGAAAAATGAGCTGAAAAGTTAACTAAATGGAAGTGCATAATAGTATTCACGAATTGGAAGATTTGATATAGTATATTAACTCCCTAAGTTAGTGTGTATGACTAAAATAGTCCTATCAAAATTTATGAAGTTTTTGTAAATGTAGTAATTATTTTATAATTTGTATGAAAATGTACTAGAGTAACAAAACAAGTTTTGTTTTGTGAAATAGGCAATATCATTTTGAAAATGTAAGATGTCAGGCAGTGGTGGCGCACACCTTTAATCCCAGTACCTAGGTAATAGAAACAGATGGATCTCTGTGATTTAAAGGCCAGCCTGGTCTAGAAAGTAAGTTCTGAGACAGCCAGAGCTATACAGAGAAACCCTGTCTAGAAAAACTAAAAAAAAAAGTGTAAGATATTAGCCAGATATAATCATGCATGTCTATCTTCCCTGCGCTCAGGAGGCCAAGGAACGAAGGTTAAAATGAGACCATACAGAGATCTTGGACTTTACAGAGATCTTGAAGCTAACTTGGGCTGCATAGGTAGATATTACACAACAGAGTGAGATATGAACACAGGATCTAGATTAGATCACTAGTGGAAAAAGTGACAAACTAGACACTTGAAGAAAATAGGAAATGCAAAGATTGTTACATAACCAACAATTCTGGTATATATTTTTAAGTTTTTAATAGTATTTTTTATTTATTTTTTGAAAGATTTATTTATTTATTTATGTATACAGTATTCTGCCTGCATATATGCTTGCAGGTCAGAAGAGGGCATCAGATCTCATTACAGATGGTTGTGAGCCACCACATGGTTGCTGGGAATTGAACTCAGGACCTTTGGAAAAGCAGGCAGTGCTCTTAACCCCTGAGCCATCTCTCCAGTCCCAATAGTATTTTTTTTAATTTTTATTTATTATTTATTTATTTATTTATTAAAGATTTCTGTCTCTTCCCCGCCACTGCCTCCCATATCCCTCCCCCAATCAACTCCCCCTCACTCATCAGCCCGAAGAGCAGACCAGGTTCCCTGCCCTGTGGGGAGCCCAAGGACCTCCCACCTCCTTCCAGGTCTAGTAAGGTGAACATCTAAACAGCCTAGGCTCCCACAAAGCCAGTACGTGCAGTAGGATCAAAACCCAGTGCCAATATACCCAAGAGATGCCCTATCATACAACAAAAGTATATGCTCAACTATGTTCATAGCAGCATTGTTTGTAATAGCCAGAACCTGGAAACAACCTAGATGCCCTTCAATGGAAGAATGGATGAAGAAAGTATGGAATATATACATATTAGAGTACTACTCAGCAGTAAAAACCAATGACTTCTTGAATTTTGCATACAAATGGATGGAAATAGAAAACACTATCCTGAGTGAGGTAAGCCAGACCCAAAAAGAGGAACATGGGATGTACTCACTCATATTTGGTTTCTAGCCATAAATAAAGGACATTGAGCCTATAATTTGTGATCCTAGAGAAGCTAAATAAGAAGGTGAACCCAAAGATAAACATATAGACATCCTCCTGGAAATTCTGATAATTTTAAACCAAGGAATAGAAGTGATTTGATGAAAGAAACATGATTAGATATTTGACACAGCAATGGTGCCAAAAATGGAATTCAAATAGAAAAAAAAATGGACCTTGACCATTATCCTTGACTCTTGACACCCTACGCAAAATTAATTCCTACTAGGTCATTAAGATTCACGGAAAATATAAGGCTGTGAAAGTTTGGAAGAGAAATGGGAGGCAAGCGTTAAGAACCCAGGGCTGGGTGAAGATCAGTCACAAAGGGCTTTGTAAGGAGTGACCACAAAAGGACCACAGTGCTGCTCACAAACATTGAAAGGAGACATCCTTTAAGAATGTAAAATGTAAAACTGTGAGAGGGATTGAAAATATCTCAAAGTCTCACTGTAGTATCAATAAAACACAACAGACTTTCTAAACAATTACAAATTCAGACCAATCAATTAGAAAAGTGGACAAAAGATATACACAGAGTTTTCCCTGAGGAAGTTACAAAGATGGCAGATGAACAGATTGAGAGATCTTCACTACAATTACTCATCAGCTGAATGCAATTAAAACTGTAATGAGCTATTATCATAAACAGAAGAACGGCTAGGGATGCTCACATGCAGCAAAAGTGAATGAATTGGCACCTAGAGCATAGTTTGTCATTTTTTAAAGATTAAAAGTAACTTTAACGTACAACCCAATAATTGTCCTGTTAGTCAGTTAACCCACACAAATATTTATAAATTGGTGATTATTATAAGATTATTCACATTTTCCAAAACAGTCACTAATGAATGAGTGAACACACTATGCCATATCTACACAATGAATAATATTCATTAATAAAAATAAATAATTTATTTGCAAAGTATTTGGATGGACATCAAGAAGACTATGTTAAGTATATAAAGACAGGCCCCAAAAAGCATAAACAGCATGGTAAAATTACAAGATCATATAAATAAATGGAAAACATGTCTTTGACGTGGAGGGAATGGATAAATGAGACTATATAGAGGTAATGATAGAAACCTATTGTTTATCACATAATATTAACTTTATTTTGGTGATATTTATTCTTAGTTCCACTACAGTATAATTGAATTCACTCACATGTGTGCACACGTGCAAACACAGTACATGAGAGCATGTAGAATGATGAAATAAACCATGTAAGCTTGTATAATGTTACTTTTCCAGGTCTGATATTATACTTCAATTTAACAGTGTGATCCAGAGCCAGGGAAACTGGTTATTGGCAGGAATTACTTTGAGCCTGTTAGAGAGGACAGCCCTTTGCCGCTGCAGTCTGGTGTAGCAGGGCCATTTGACAAAGCATTTGAGATTGCTTTTGGGCTGGATGTTCTGGCCAATATCAAAATTCTTATGCCGTTTCTTACGTAGAGGATTCATCATCTTTTTGACCTCCTGTTTCTTCACAATGATGGGGCCAAGACCACCTTGACTTTCTTTCCTTTGAACAGCTTACTCGACTATTATTGTTTATACTATTTTCTTTATTGTTGATCTCAGCCTTCTAACTAAATCTGAGTTTTTATTGGTAAAGAGAGAAGTATGTTTAGGGTAGTTCTGAAAAGGAAAAATCTGAGTTCCCCAAGTGTCCTGGAAGGGTCTGGTAGGAAAACGTTACAGAGATGTCTCTTCCTCCCTCAGCTTTTATGGAGACTTGTATACTCCATTTGACATCCCCACTTCTACCAAACCCAAACCTTATAGTTCTGCTAGAATGTACAATGAGGCAAGGAGAAACTTCTCCCCAGTATGCATGTTTTTCATTAAAAAAAAAAAAGCTGGGGGTGCATTGAGGCAAACATAGGCTATGGTGCAGGTGAGAAAGATTACTGTATCCTCTAGGGTGGGTAGAATAGACAAGCATGGTATATAGGTCAGGTGGAATAGGAAAACATGAGCTATGAGGGAGGTAAAATAACCAATAATGAGCTATAACTTAGGAATAGGTATACAAGGACTAAAAGGTAGGTGAGAAAGACAAGCATGATACCATACAGGAGAGGTGGGAGTTGTAAACATCAGGTGAGTATAGTCAGATAGAGTCCAATCCATTGTGAATACTAATATCAGTGGTCTCACGAACAGCCAAGAATCAGAGATTCCCACAATTTAAAGTAACAATTAAATGTCTATTTCATGACAATTTATGAATCATACTTAGATGTTGGGCTGGGAAGTGAATATTTGAAGGGTAATGATCTGAAATACTTTTTAAAAGTATTTTTATTTAATTTTGATATTATTTCTAAAGATGAAAGGTTTTATTTATTTGGGTTTTTATGAGCTATATGTATTTTCCCACTCCTCCTCCTTCCTCCCCTCTCCTCTTCCTCCCTCCCCCTTCACCCCATGCTAGCTATCAATTCTCTGGAGCTGTGGATTGTAGTCTGGTTATCCTTTGCTTTGCTTTATAGCTATCTGCTTATCAGGAGGACATGCCATGTTTGTCTTTCTGAAATTTTTTTCTAGTTCCTTCCATTTGTCTGTAAATTTCATGATGTCATTGATTTTTACAGCTGAGTAATACTCCATTGTGTAAATGTACCACACTTTCTTTTTCCATTCTTCAGGTGACAGGCATCTAGGTTGTTTCGAGGTTCTGGTTATTATGAATAATGCTGCTATGAATATTGTTGAGAAAGTGTCCTTTTGATATGATTGAGTATTCTTTGGATATACGCCCAAGAGTAGTATTCATGGTTCTTGCGGTAGATTTATTCCCAGTTTTCTGAGAAACTGCCATACTGATCTCCAGAATGGCTGTACAAGGTTGCATTCCCACCAGTAGCTGAGGAATGCTCCCCTGACTCCATATCCTCTCTGTGTAAGCTCTCTTCAGTATTTTTGATCTTGCCATTCTGACAGGTGTAAGATGGTATCTCAGAGTCATTTTGATTTGCATTTCCCTGATGATTAAGGTCTGAGCAATTCCTTAAATGTCTTTTCGCCATTTGGGTTTCTTCTGTTGAGAATTCTCTGTTTATCTCCCCACCCCATTTGTTAAATTGGATTATTTGGTATTTTGTTGTCTAGTTTCTTTATATACTTTGGAGATCAGCCCTCTGACAGATGTGGAGTTGGTGAAGATCTTTTCCAATTCTGTAGGCTGCCATTTTGTCTTGTTGACCATGTGCTTTGCCTTACAGAAACTACTCAGTCTCAGGAGGTCCCACTATTGATTGTTGTTCCCAGTGTCTCTGCTACTAGGATTATATTTAGGAAATGGTCTCCTCTACCCATGTGTTTAAAGCTACTTCCCAATTTCTCTTCTAACAATTTTAATGTAACTGAATTTATGTTGAGGTCCTTAATCCACTTGGACTTGAATTTCATGTAAGGTGATAGATGTGGATCTATTTACAATCTTCTACATGTTGACATTTGGTTATGCCAGCACCATTTCTTGAAGATGCTTTCTTTTTCCGATTGTATAATTTTAGCTTCTTTGGCAAAAATCAGGTGTTCGTATGTGTGTAGATTAATGTTAGGGTCTTCAGTTCCATTGGTCCATGTGTCTGTTTTTATAACAATGCCAAGCTGTTTTATTTTACTATTGCTCTGTAGGAGAGCTTGATGTCAGGAATGGTGATGACTCCAGAAGTTCCTTTATTGTATAGGATTGTTTTTAGGTATTCTGGGTTTCTTTTTCCATGTGAATTTGAGTAATGTTCTTTCTAGGTTTGTGAAAATTTCTGTTGGGATTTTGATGGGAATTGCATTGAATCTGTGGATTACTTTTGGTAAAATTGCCATTTTTTATGTTGATCCTACCTATCCAAGAGCATAAAAGATCTTCTCATTTTCTCATGTCTTCTTCAATTTCTTTCTTTAGACACTTAAAGTTCTTGTCATACAAGTTGTTTCACTTGTTTGGTTAGAGTTGCCCCGAGATATTTTATATTTGTGGCTATTGTAAAGGGTGGTATTTCTCTGATTTCTTTCTTGGCCAGTTTATCATTTGTGTGTAGGAGGAATACAAAATTTAAAGATCTTAATTAAAAATAGAACATTGATGCATAAACACAGATCTAAAATGAATTAATTTGTTCATCAGATCTTAATACCAGTTTTGAGGGACAAAAAATAAAGTTCTACATACTGTATTCTATTAACATAAATTATATTAATATAATTATAAGCATTGAAAAAAGGATACCTGATTGATACTACCTCCAGTATTAATCCCTGAGGAAAAACTTGCACAGTGCTGAAAAGTGCTGTGCAAACTTCCAAGGGAGAGAAGCACCAGCAGTCCTACCCAGCTGTGACATTTTGCTCCACAACAAGAACTAGCAGGGTAAGAGATATCTAAGAGTGCAATAGCGGCTCTTCTTCCTGTCTGTAACTAACAGCGGTTAATTTGCCTTCTGGCCCATTTGAGAAGAAGAAAATCATGCCAGGTACTGGAAACCTAGCCAAATGCCTGGACTGGTGCTCATGGTTATTAGAAGAGACCCCCAGAGCACTGCTTTACTAAAACCAGTGCACTTTCTAAATGCATTCTAAATACTTCTTAAGTGCACAGATAAGTGGACCTCTCATCCCTCATCAAAGAAACTTCTTGCAACAGAGGGAGACTATTACAGACTACTACAACCAATCAAATGCAGAGAACTACTCATCATAGGGTTTACAGCCCTGATGAGTACGTTTACAACACAACTCCTTCATCTAAGAATCAAGGAGTATGAGGAAGAGGAAGTAAAAAGATTGTAAGAGCCAGGATGCCAGAAAATGTGCTGTGACAGTCAGTCTCCTTTAAAGAGATGCTTCGCTCAGGATACCTCAACAATACAGCTACCTAAAAAAAGACCTGAACAAGTACAATACCATTAGACCTTCTAACACGGAAGGAAGAAATCCTATGTGGCCTCAGCTCTAGACAAAGAACTCCAGGCAGCAAATGTCTGTTGAGACAGAAGGAGAAAGAATCTTCTCCAGAAAAATTAAGTCTTCCAATTGGTTATACAATACCAAGCAGTCAACCCTGAAATCATACACACACGTAACACTAAGTGGACTTTAACTAATAGCAATTAAGTAAATAGAGGCCATGAATTATGAATTTGAGAGGGAGCCAAGGAGAGAACATGGGAAGGGCAGGAGGGAGGAAAGAGAAAAAGAAAATAATATAATTATTATTATAGAAAGAGAACATTAATATCAAAATAAAATAAAGTCAATGGAAATATGTCATCCACAATATTGCGAATATGTATTAATAAAAGTATAGCAATTATAATAATATAATAAAATACAGTGTATATGTGTGTCACCTATAAAATGTTTATAAATTGCAGTAAACATTAAAATGATGCATTCTTTTAAGGGGCATCACTAACATTAAATCAGGAAAGCAGAAGCTATTCTATGTGCCTTGGCTATAACTGAGTAAGGAATAATGAACTTACATGATGAGAGATAAGACACTGAGATCAGAGAAATGCTGTCACAGGTCAAGAGAGGCCACCAGCAGGATCAGGGTTATTGACCTGGAGATCTCTGGCTACAGCACAAGAAGCAGGTGCCTATCTATTAACTGTGTGCTAGGACCTGCTGCAGCTCTCCGGTGTTTTTGCAGGTTCTTTATCCAAGCCTGCAGTCGAGTTTTCCAGACTCTCTAAGAAGCTACTCTGAGTCTCTCATGTGTCCTCATTTCTGTCTGCAATCAATCCTAGAGAATAGCTTCTTCTGTTTCTCTCTACTCTGCAAGTCTACAAATTCTTCATTAGGAAAGCCTAGCTGAGATCAATGGAGGAGAGAGATCTGAGGAACGGATCCCACCCCAGCAGACTATACATAGCCTAAAGCACGTTGCAAATGCTTTCTGATCGTCTTCTTTTTCATCTCCATGACAACCCTATGATGTAGGCACTATTGTCATTCACATTTAGTTGATGGAGTGCTGCAATGCCAGATGATGAAGTTCCTTACCCAAATGTCTGCAGCCCGTAAATACAAGAATGAGAAGAATGATTTCAGAGTCTCAGTGCTGAATTAGGATGCTTCCATGCCATCTGTTGAATGCCGTTTGTATCAGCCAGTTATCATTATTAGTAATTGTGAATTAAATCAATTACGGACAAATTTGCTAGCATGTGTTCTAGCCTGTGAGTGCAAGCACGGTCTCAGGTAAATTAGTACCAGCATGCTGTCAATCCCCAGGTCCTTAGACAACAATATCCACCGACAATTGTTTGGGGGACAGGATGCTGTCACTTACTCCATTTTGCTATTTATTTATGAACACGTACAACCAAAACCTCCCAGGAACTTTCGTACCAGGAATCTTACGTTAATGATAAAGATTACACATCATTTCCTGAAGGTGTTCGGCCCTCGAGTTGAGGCTGGCTTAATGTTCTAAATACTTTCCCCTTGTGCTGCAAGAATCTTGTGAACCATCCAGCAATCAGTTCCCACGTCTAACGTGGCATTCTACCCACACAGCGCTGTTCTCATCTCCAAACCGATTAGCTCCTCAGTTAACGTTTGTGTCTTACAACTTCACGGTTGAAAGAGGCTGGTGTTCTATTGTCAGCAACTCCTTTGAAAATCTTAAATGTTCCTGTCTAGAAAAGAAATTTCTGCAAGTTCCAGTTCTCAAGATCATTCAAGTGCAGAAGGTCTGGATGCATATACTAATGGATACATATGCTGAGAGGCCAGACAACATGTCCTGTGTTCAGAATCATCTGAGACTAGACTTTTGATCCAGCGAACATTCTGTACTGAAAACTGTAGTTGGCATTTTCTTTGAGCCATCAAGTAGTTCCCAAATAAGGACACAGAGACTCATTATTAGCTATGAATAGCTTAGGTTAGACTTGTTCCATTAACTCTTTTAATTCAATTTAACTTGTTTTTATTCATCCCCCCTTTGTCTTGCATCTTTTTTTATACCATTCTTTCATTCTGTATGTCCTATTTTTCTACTACCTCTGTCTCTGTCTCTCTAGCCCCTAGCATCACCTTTTCTTTCTTCTCCAAGCCTGAATTCTCCCTCCTCCTCATTCTCCATGCTCAGAAGTTTCGCTTATGCATCCTTCCTTGCTAGTGCCATTCAGCTTTTTATTAGACAAATCAGATGACTTAGGCAGACAAGATAAAACAGCAACACTCCTTTACATAATTAACCAAATACAACACAACTTTGCATAGTTAAGTATTCCTCAGCAGACAGCATTAACTATTTTATCTGCTTATGACTAAAATTATTTTTTGCCTTTAGCCTTATATACTTACTAGTGGATTAAAAATGTATTCCTGAAATTACTAGATTCATAATATTTTTAAAATAGAGGTGATCTGACTTAATCTGCAAAATCCATCTTCTATAGTAAATAAGAAACACTTTAGTTTCTTTTCAAAGACAAAAATATAGAAATTTTCCATGTGATTTGAAAGATAAGATTTTAGAAACAAAACTCATCTGATAGCTCCCAGGGTCACAACAGAAGGTTACTGTGACCTGGGCCATTTTATATGACCTAATTTTGCTTTATCTCAGTACCCAGGACATTTGTGACCTTGTTGGTCCTTTCATCCCTGTTTCTCTCTATTGTCTAGCAATCTTTGTAATGAACGATGAGTTCTAATAGAATAGTGCAATCTCTTGTCTAGATACAAAATTTGAAATGCTTTGAATTGTGTTATATTGCATTGATGTGTAACTGACCACTGTACTGCTTTGTGAATGTCAGTGGAGATGGCCTCTCTTCAGCTATGCTGCTGATAAAGCCTCTTCAGTGACAGCAGTACCACTCCGTTTCCTCCCTTTCTGCACACAGAAAGTACTGGATATATGAAGTATTTCCTTGACAAATACTTTGCACGACCGTGTACTCATGAAACAAGCTGTCTAGATATTTTCTTCTCTGGCTTTAATTTCCAGAGGCTCTGAATTTATCTGAATTGTGCCTCTAGCAGCAACATGGGATCTTTCATCTCCAAAACCTGTATTGTCTTTGCTAAGATATTACATACACTTCTTGTCCCATCCCAATTCTTTCCCTTTGTAGCCTCAAAACGTGGCTCAGTAGCCCCAAATATGGGATGAAATTCTTAGGCTCTGTCTTCCCAAAGTGACTTTGGTTAAAATTCTTTCCTTCATTTCACCATGACTTTTGTCTGCCTTGCGTGGGGGGTTCTGACAGGACTCTGAATAAAAAATAATTGGACTAAGATTACTTAGGGTAAGCCTCTCAAACTACATCACTGGGGACAGACTGATGGCAAGTAAGCCTGCTCAACATCTCAGGAAGAGCATTGGAGTAGAAGAAATAGGCCAGCATTCTCAGTCACAAAAAAACAAGCAAGCAAGCAAGCAACATACAAATGAAAACAAGAAAGCAAACCAAAACTGGAGTGGGAAGTTACTGCAAACTTTTTTCCTAAGTAATCCTAATATCTAACTTTCCAGCCTATTCAGTAGAAGAATTACCACTTACAGAATAGAATTTTACAGAATAAGATAAAGGAGGCAAGATGCAATGTGACTGGCAGGAATCTAGGGGGGCAAACCAGTTAACAAATTCACTTATAGGGCACAAAACACCATTCTCGTCCTTGTGGTGAGCCAGTTGTTCATGTCTGGATGCCATAACTGACCACAAATTGGAGATTGTCCTTTGTTCTTCCTGACTGAATGACTAAAACACATAGACATGATCCCTGGGCCTATGTTGCCCAATTTAAAGTTAGAGCATTAAAGCAGCTAAAAATTAAAGAGTCTATTCTGTGGATAGAGATATAGTCATTCGGGGAGAAGGGAAGGAGAAGGGGAGAGTGTGAGAGAGAATTTTTGTAAAAATAAGTTATATATTGTTTGGTGATTATGTAAGGTCTATGTGACTTGTGCCTGCTTAAATATTTTTTTAATTCTCCATGTTCTTTGGGAATTTCAAAGGGAAATAATATTAACACATAGAAAAGATATATTGTCTGTTTTAGCTAGAGCTTAGTTCTTAATGGGATGCCTTGAAGGAGTAATCCCAGATTTAAAATTTAGAAACCATACTTTAATAAAAATAACTTAGATAAAATTTCTAGTATGATTTAGGCTACGTTTTGCTGTGTTTTGGTTATGGAACACAGTTAGCTTGCTTCTCTATACTTCATTGTGCTTAGAGAGAGGACAGTTACCACCTTGTACATGCCTAGAAGAATTACGAGAAAGTTTTAATTAGTTTCTATGTGTGAACAGTTGGTATACTGTCGAACAATGATAAATGCTCAAGTAGTGTGTCTTCTTATTAGATGTAAATGTGTGTCTTGTTCTGTCTTTAGGAATTAATGACCAAGCTAATAACTGAGACACCAGACCAGCCAATCCCATTTCTCATTGACCATCTTCAGTCCAAGCAAGGAAACCGAGGACAGCTGCAAAGAACTTTGTCTGGGTCAGCAGCCCTCTGGGCAGAAAGTGAACCATCAGGTAATTGAGGAAAAAGAAGGAACTATGAACATGTATGATACTTTGAGATATATCAGATACAGTGGTTCTCAACCTCTGCATCGTGACTCTTTCAGGGACTCAATGACCCTTTCATAGGGGTTTCCTAAGGACCATCAGAAAACACAGATAATTACGTTACACTTCATAACAGTAGCAAAATTAGAGTCATGAAGCAGCAATAAAATTATTTTATGGTTGGGAGTCACCACATTATGAGGAACTGTATTAAAGTGTTGTAGCATTAGGAAAGTAGAGAACCACTGTTGGAATAGAAAATTTCCCTACTATTTTTAATTATAATATGATAAACCTAAAATTTTCAGGTATTCTGTTATTAAAGTTTCATACTAACTTTTCATGCAAAATATTTTTGAATTTGAATACATTATAATGTACTTTGCTTCAATAAATGAAAATGAGAGTATTTCTTTTTCTTTTCTTTTTTTTTTGTAAGGTGTGCACTTTTATTAAACCGGTCTCAAGTCAGTGTACAGGAAAGTCCTGGCTGCCTCAACACCTCAACCCACTCCCAGGGAGACCAAAGCCTTCATGCATCAAGTTGGGGGGACAAACTAAAAGGAGGGCCACATTGATTTGCATGAATTATATATTTCTGTGTGGATCCAAAGTAATTATTCTAAATTTGTGTTTCATTTTATAAACAACTTGATTGAAGGAATACAGCTAATCTGCTCAGGAAGATAATGAGGCAGTGTCTACAAGGTTGCTGTTGCTTATTCCTGCGACTAGTATTATCCTGAGTAGTAAATTTAACTTTAGAAATAGCTGAGTCCCGAGAAACTGAACGTTGGGGAACCAGACTTCCAAGTTTCCTGTAGCTTCCTTTCTCCACTAAATGGGGGGAAACAACAGGACAGATGTGACTTCTATCTTCCTGCACATTGTTCTTCGGGTTTTCAGTTCGCTTTCAAATTCCACTCTCTCCAGGCCTTGAGCCAGTCTGTTTATGTCAACTTGACACAACATACATACAAGCATTTTAGAGAAAGGAACCTCAGTAGAGAAAATGCCCCTGTTCTATTTTGCTGTGGGCAATTCTGTGGTGCATTTTCTTGATTGGCTGGTCCAGTTCACTGTGTACAGCTCTACCTACCCCAGGGCTGATGCTTTGGGGGTTCTATCAGAAAACAAGCGAGCAGTATTAAGATCAAGCCAATAAGCTTCATTCCTCCATGGTTTCTGCTGTAGATCCTATTTCAAGGCTCTTGCCTTTAACTCCAGCCCTCAGTAACCGAGTGCTACTCGGACCGAAGTGTAAGATGAGATGGAGTCTTGCTTCTCAATTTCCTGCTGGTCATGCTGTTTAAGTGTTACAATAAAACCCAAACTAAGCATGTCTGTTGTGTGAGTCACCAACTCTTTGCCCGATTCCCATGGGGATTGGACTGTCTCTAGATGGTTTCCGGGATGGTACCATGTTGCCTTCTCTTCTCTGAATACTCTGTGGAACCTCAGGGAAAGATTTTGGCCTTCTTTCCTGTGTTGTCATATCAATACCGTCTTGATGTTCTCACAAGTCTACATTAAAGAGGGCAGCGAGTGAATACCCTCTGAAAAAGGTGGACATTGTTGGTGATGATATCTTCATAAAAGCTATCTTCATTAGACAGAAAACTAGAACATGAATCTTGCCATACAAAACAGAATTCTTATATTTTCCTATTTGTTTGTTTGTTTGTTTTGGGGCTCATTTCCTTGAGTTCATAAGTCAGGTGGGTTAATTGGCAAAGGTTTTGGTTCCCAGGTACTAAGATGGTACCCACCTTGTGACTAAAAGATCATACAGGCATCTGTGAACATTTAGCATTTGATATTCATGTCCAGAAGCCTGCATTTGGCTTAGTCAGCTCTGTGCAGATTCACAAGATGAGTCAAACTGCTGGCTGGGTTGCATCCTCATCTGGACACTGAGCTAGAGAAGAACATGTTTCCAAGCCCATTTGGCTTGTTGGAAAATAACCTCTCCACAGCATATGACTGTGCTCTTGATTTCCTTTCTAGATTTAGCCCAGCTTTGGACTTAGTTGCTAGATACAAGTAGAGTTCACTACCACAGGACTCTAACCTTATGACAGGTTATTTTCTCCAATTCAAGAAGTGTTCTCAAATGGGGTTTCTATGATGTAATGATTACATTGCAATTGTGATATTTTCATCTCAACACTTTTGCTATATTGCATTAGACAGAAGCAAATTAATGGTCTCATCTTCATTCAAGAATTGGCAATATAATAGGTCATGATTAATCATTACTATGTAATCATCCCAGATTTCTTAGAATTCTCCTTGACACAAGAATTTGCTGACTTTTCTCAGAGAGGGTGGAAGAAAGGAGTAGATTTTTATAGCTACTAGCTTACTAGCTTATGTAATGGTATAAATACTCACTTAATAGGTCAAGATGAAACACAAAACTAAATTTCCAATGAGAAGTAGAGGCTGAATTCCTATTGGTGAATTTGAGTTTTGTGAAGCATCTCAGTAAACAATACTAGCAGGCATTTGAATGTGATTCTGAATCTCTGGACTGAGTCAAGGCAGGAAACCCCAAAATAGGAGTTATCTAGTATTAGAGGAAAAATTATACAATCTACAGGAATGAAAGAATGGAGGAAAATGTGCTAAATTATTTGTTAAGTAAGGGATTTTTCTGGAAGACGATTAGTGTGGGATTATTCTGTGTGCTTTACGTTGTGCTGTTTATTGAGAGGTAAAATTGCTTGTTGAAGAAGTTGGAGATTAAATAGGAGAAGTAAGTGCCTGTGATCCTGATAAGCTACCAGAAGAGAAGAGAGACAAGTTATGAAAGGAAAAATTAAAGTTTTTTATACAACTCTGGGGCAAAACTGAGTTGAAGACACTAATTAGTCATTATTAAAACCTGTGAGATATTCTCAAGCAGGGCCCCAAAATCTGAAGGACTCATTGGAAAGGGTGGTTATGCTACTATAGCCAGAATAGAAGATGGGACACAAATTATGCAAGAGTTAGGGATATTGGTGAGCAAATTGTACAGATGACTAAGCACAAAGCCTGGTATAAAAGTGTTATTGAGTTTGGAAAAAAGACTTGTTCAGAGAACCACAATCAGAGATCAAAAAACATGTAAGAGATAGACATAGTAAAAAGAAGAAACACAGGATTTTTGCTGTGTTGAGAGACAGCCATGTTTGATGCCAAGCCATCTAAGGTGGAGTTGCTCTAGAGAATAAGTATACCCAGTGCAGAGCCCTAGTTTGGAGTGTCTAAGCATCAGAGAATTGAAGCTTTGAGGAACTGAAGCAAGAAAGTCTGAAGCTTGGGGCTTGCCTAAGTTTAAGAGGTCACCAGTGTTTCACCCATGTTGTCAGAGCACAGAACAGGCTGTAGCCATGTCTGGAACTCTGCCATGGGCGAAGCAGAGGCTAATAATAGGGCTTGGTAAACAAGATGATGAGACGGGCTTCCACAAAGGAGAAGGATGCTTTGCCTCCTCTGTGGTCTCCCACTGCAGAAGCATCTGGAAACTAGGCATCTCAAGCCTTCACACCCCCTGTGTTGTAGTGAAGGGGGTGAAACCCTCTGTTCCAGGTAGTTACAAAGAAGCATTTTTATGTGAAAATGGTATATACATTAAGATATGAAGTAGGGATTTGAAAGTGGAGCAGAGATAGTTTATGTGAAGCGTAAGGGCCACAGAAGAAGTGAAATATTTCAGAGAGAGGATTAGGAAGAAGAAGAAAAGCAAGGAGTTCTTGGATGATTATTTGGTTGGTGGGCTGTGATTCCCTCTTGAACCATGGCTGTGATTTTGTGCTAATTTGCTGCATCTTCCAGTCAGTTACAGACCGTCTTTAAAGCTCAAGGACAGAGACAAAATACTTTCGCATAATATCTGAAGTTGCCCCATTGTTCCATTTCAATAAATCTAGGAACTCAGGACACAGAATATTCTCACTTGTTTGTCGCTTAATGGTGTAGAGGAGAAACCTTATTTTAGTTTCTTTTTTTTCCAGTGAAAATCATTCCCTTTTGTACAATAATCTCATGAACACACACACTTTTGATATTCAAAACTGTAGCGAAGATATTTTTGGTGATTCTTCAGAGAAGTCATTTTGTGCAAACTGAGTCTGCACTAAGGGACACTCGTCCTTCCCTTTCAGTTGACATTGCTTTTCTCATTTTGTGGCCTCCTGCTCTGGATCTTTATTGAGTGAAGTGTGTTCTTTATGTCCCTGATTCAATTTTCAACACCATCAGCGTTCTTTTTCCAGCACCGAATACAAATTTAATGCAGTATTGCATTTTAGTTTTCTGTCAGTATAGAAAACACAACACAACACAAAACAACCTTTAAATAAAATTCTAGGTGCAATAGTGTTTTAATCATAACTTGCTCAGCAACTCTTCCACATGATTTTGTTTTGTTTCATAGAGTTATTTTGCTTATATTGGGAAGTCAAAAAAGCCAGATTTTGACATTTAATAGCTGTAAGATTATAATTTTCCTTGGTTTCTTAAATATTCTGTTCTTTCATTTAATTTATTTCATTCATTCTTTCTGGAATGATAGTTTTCTCGCGATTCAGACTTGTATGTGGAGTGTTTTAGCTCATTTCAGGTGTGAGAGCAGATAGTGTAGGCAGAGTTTTCCTTGCTCTTTTGCTATGTATCTTGAAGCTCTGGGATTCTTAAAAGAAAAAAAAAAATCAAATGACAAACCATGACTAGTGCTGAAATTTCTAGTGTCAATTAAATCCTGTGTCTGCAATGCTATTGAATGAATTTCTGCCCCTCATATTTACTCAATCAAATAGATAAGAAATAAATTGTGACTAAGTTATTTTACTAGTATTCTGTCTAGACAGCTGTATAAAATAAACCATAAAATCCAATGTTTTACTGAACTTAGCTCCTGTCATGACCAGGAGTTTTTCATCCTTATTATTATAATTGTTTATATTTTGTTTTAACAGAACCCAAAGGAACAAGAAGGGACTTTAGAAGCTATGATAAACCTTGGCAGCTGAATGCAAAGAAGCCTAAAAAATCAAAAAGTGACCTTGCCGTGTCTAATATTTCTCCTCCATCACCAGACTCCAAATCATGTAAGTTTATTACTTAGATGCTCCTAAATTTCCAAGTCTTCGTAGTTTGAGAAGTAAAGAAAAATTATCAACGGAATTCAAACTTTTCACCTGTTTTCGGCTCTTTGTTAATCCCAATGAATCCACGTTCATTCCAGCATCTGCACGGAATTCATGCACTCAGATCTGCTGACATGTACACCCTCTCACATGTGTAACTGCCTGAGGTCTTTTCTGATATTCTGTTATTAGAAGACCGGAAACTGCATGGAACAAATCTCTTACCTCTTCTGGCCTTTTGCAACAATAAACCTCCCTTGAAGCTGCTCAAACCTTTAAAAAAATAAAGAAGAAGCAAATAAAATCTTTAGAGCAGGAGGGAAAAGGATTTGCATTCCTGAATAGTGAACCCAAATTAAAAACAACTGTCCAGCCTGGCGGTGGTGGCGCACGCCTTTAATCCCAGCACTCAGAAGGCAGAGGTAGGCAGATCTCTGTGAGTTCTAGGCCAGCCTGGTCTAGAAGAGCTAGTTCCAGGACAGGAACCAAAAGCTATGGAGAAACCCTGTCTCGAAAATCCAAAAACAAAACAAAACAAAACAAACAAACAAACAAACAAAACCTGTCCATCTGACTTCCCTTAGGTCTTCCTCTTTGCTCCCCATGATCACTTTCCATGGTCCTTCTTTGACCTACCATTCCAGACAAGCCTCAGTACCTACTGCCTTGGTCACCACTGGATTATCCCAGTGCTCTCTCCTGACAACATGCATTGGAGCATGCTAAGCACCTCAGGCTTGTATCAAACCCCAGTTGACCTTGGAAGACAAGTGAGCTTGAATGAAGCTCTTACATACTAGTTTGTTGTACTCACCAAGGTGTGAGTGCTTGGTTTTAATTACAAGAGAAAGGAATAAGTTAAAAAAATTTTTTTAGTTAAATGATTAGAAATCGCTGTGTGCTTTCTGGAAATTGAACGTGAGTAATTTGTAAAGGAGACTGAAATGAACTCTGTGTTTCCCCTATACAAGACTACTCCTGAAAGCCTGAACAGAGCTGTAGCGAAGAATGCATGCAATACTAACTTTCGATGTCCAGAAGATTGTAATTTTAATGAAAGTGTCCAATTTAAATAGTTTTATATATAACTTAAATCACAACCATTCTTAATGTACACACTTAATATTTGCATGGCTTAACCATATGGCCAATAACACTGAGACAGTCACTTAACCAGTCATGAAGTACAAAGCAGAAAAACGCTATAAAAAAAACCCCAAAAACTTGAGACCTGAAATGATTTGTGTCAGGCTTCCCTCTCCATTATGAATGAGCTCTGTTTCCTTGTATTTTATGTAAAGTTAGGACTATAGACTTGAGGCTCACTCATCTCTGAGGGGACAATGCCTGAAGCCATACGCCAGCAGGCTCTGTGCTCTCAGCGAGACACTGCCTAGCGACAGCCTGGCTGGTGGCATGAATGCTGAGCTTCTCATTCAGTATTTACAATGTCTAGTCATAGCAGAACATTAGCAAGAAGCTTTAACGACAATGAAGTAACAAGCCATCTCCCCTGATGTCTTGTTTTTGTATTATGTCGAGATACTGCGTGTGACAACAAAATCATAATGAATTTAAGTTCTATGTGGAAACACATTGCCAAAATGACTACATTTTTGAAGCAGTCATTGAAGATGTGTATTTTGGTCTCTGAAAAATAGTACAAAGTAGATAAATAGATTAGCAAATTAGTAAATTTATCTGAATCAGGAATAAAATTATTTATCTTCCAAAAAGTACTATCAACTTTATTATTTAAAAGATAATATCAACAAATAAAGGTAAGTAATAAGGGACCAATGAAGTGAATAAGTAGATAAGAGTACTTGCCATCAGTGTCCAATAACCTGGGTTTGAACCCCAGAGCCTGCATATTACAAAAGGAGAGCCAATTCTTGCAAGGTGTCCTCCGTTCTCCACACTTATGCTATGACATGAATGTGCACCCTTATACAATAAATAGATTAATATAAAATCTATTTCTATTATATACATATACTATAAATACAACAAAGGATAGATTATAGAAAGAGAAAGCAAAATATCAAGATGGGGCTCCAGTCCAAATGCCAAAAATTACACTAAATAAGTGAACTTAGCATTCCAAGTAAAAAGCAATATTATCAGGCTAGATAAAAGGGGTAGAGATTAAAAGCAAACAAACCAAAAGAAGCGTGCGGACAAAAGTTTTAAATAAAAAAACATAAAGAAACTCCATGACTAAAGTCATAAAAGACAAATTATAACTTGAGATTAATATCAGTACCAAAATAAGACATTATCCCATAACAATATCTCATATCAAAATGTTACTGAACCAAGACAACACAATTCACTGGTGGAAATATAACTCATTAATAGAGTTTCTTGCTTGTCTTGCACACAAGACCCTGGGTTTAATCCACAGTACCAGAAAAAGGGAGGGAGGGAGAGAGAGAAGAGAATAAAGAGAGAGAGGGAAAGAGGGAGAGAAGGAGAATGAGAGAGAGAGACACACACACACACACACACACAGAGAGAGAGAGAGAGAGAGAGAGAGAGAGAGAGAGAGAGAGAGAGAGAGAGAAGAGAGAGAGAAGAGAGAGAGAGAGAGAGAGAGAGAGAGAGAGAGAGAGAGAGAGAGAGAGAGAGAGAATTACAATATATATAATATATATCCTGGAACTAGTACATATAGCCAGGAGCAATGTTCTCAGGCATAAATATACATATTGTTTATAGAAACAATTATGAGACATTTTTGACAGAAAAAGTAAGTAAATCCATTGGGTAAATATTCCCTATCAATGATATATATGGGGAAAATATCAATATGTTAATTTGTACTAGAATTTAAACATAATTCCTATCGAAATCTCCAATAATCACCACTCTTGAAGTTGAGATAATTATTTTAAAACATCGTAATGATCAAGATAGTTTGCTGCTGGTGAAAGGGCGCACGAACAGGACAATACAACACAACAAAGAGTGCCAGAATGAGCTTCTACATGGCTACAGAATAAATTAGAACTTTCTTCAGCGTTAAACATCACCCAGGAAAACCAAATGAAGCATAGCTGATCCTTACCTGGGTTATCTTCAAGGAGAAAAATATTCTTTCCAGAAGTTCAGGTTTCTATGACTATTCCTACCACATGACTATAAGTGACTACTACTAGGGTGTGAAATTTTAATGAAAGTGTAATGATTTTTGAACATACAACTCAACAGCATTTTAGTACAATCACAGTGGGTATGCTGAATCATCTCTTTAACTGAAGTATTCTCAGCACTCCCAAAGTTAACACCATCCCCGCTAACTGGCCATCACACATTCCAGGCTCCCACAGTTCTGGCTACCTGCTGTCTGTCTCTGAATTTATCTGTTGGATTCAAATGAGTGGAATCCTACAAGTGTGACCTTTTGTGAGAGTTTATTTCACTCAGCAAGCTCTAATTCTCATCCACATTTCAGAATGTGCATTTTTATTCTGATAGTATTCTCTTCTGCGGGCATAGTACACTCGCCTACCTATTCCTCCCCTCATGAGGATTCTGCCTGTTTCTACCTTTGACTGTTGTGGGTTGTGTTGCTGTGATCATTCACACACACATTCTACTGAAATAGCATTCCCTGATATCTTGGTAAATACATTGTCATGGAATTGTAAGACAATATGCCATAGTTCTGTGTACAGTCTTCTGAGGAATACCTACAATTTCTATGGAAATTATTCCATTTACGTTACTATCAATGATGTGTAAGCATTGTAATTCTTCCATATTCATTGGTGCTTGTAGTTTTTATTAAAAATGCAGCCATTCAATGGATGTGAAATGCTACTTCATTTTTGTCATTTGCATTTCTCTGAAAGCCAGTGACGTTGCACATCTTCTCAGTGACTTCTCAACCTTTTGGGTGTCTTCCTAGAAATGATTGTTGAGATCTTTTTGCCAAGTTTTAGGTGTTTCATTACTTCTTTATGCTTGAGTTGCATGAGTTCTTTTATAATCTAGACACAAGTCTTATCAAATACATGATCTGTGAATATTTTCCTCCATATTGCATGCTATCTTTTTCCTTTCTTGATAGTGTTCACTGATGAACCAAACTTCTAATTTGTACAATCAATTTATTGATTTTTTCTTGTACTTTAAGTATGCTATCTAAAAATCTCTTGCCAATTCTGTTGATCAGAACTTTCTCTTCTACTAATTATAGTGTTGTTTATTATGTGCAACCAATGCTCGAGTGTTTCTGTCAGTGGTAGGGATGAAGCCCCGATTTCATTCTTTCGCATGCGCATATTCACTTGCCTCAGCATCACTTTTTAAAAATATTCTTTCTTCATTGCATAATTTCAGTCTTTTGTTGAACACTAAGTAACCATAACTATGAGGGTGATTTTAACAATTCTATTTAAACAATTCTATTTAATTAAACTTTATTTGTGGTTTTGTGAGTATTGTGTGGTTTTACTTATTAGGACACATGAACCTTTGAGTTGTGTTTTTCTATCTTTTTAATTCTTTTTTTGGAATTATTTTTGGATGCTCTCTATATTTCTATTTCTAAATAGCCTTTAAAAGTCATTTTTCCTCTCTATACAAGGCAAATGGGATTTTGATCACATCATTAAAGTAATAAATTACTTTGGGGGAGTACTGATTTTCTAAGTTATCAACAGGAAGTTTCTAAGTTATCAACAGGAAACACTACTTCAGTTCTTTAGATACTCTTTATTTTTATTATGTTTTGTTGTTGTTCATTTTAGAATAAATGCTAAATTTAGCACTCAATATTTTATTTCCCAGAGGCTATCTCTCATGGAACTGTCTTTATTTTCCCTTCTGATTACTATTGCTAGTACTTAAAGACAGAATTGACATTTTTGGTGTTCATTTTATTTCTTTAAACTTTCCTGGAAACATTTATTCATGTTACCCTTTTGCTTATGTGTGGATTATTATGACTTTTTAAATAGACTGTGAAGGTTTTACTTCTTTTTTTTCCAGATTGGATGCTTTTCCATTTCTCTTTACTAACTTAATTTCTATAGCTGGAAATTCCCATGCAAAGTTGTCTAAAAGTAGCAAAAACTGCCCAGGAACCCTTGCCCTGTTATTGTCTAGAAGATAATCTTCCAGCTTCATGTTATACACTATAGTCATTTACTGTGAGATTTCCTTATTAGCCTTTTTATCAGGTTAAGGATACTTTCTCTAGACCCAATTTGTCAAATATTTAAAATCCTAAGAATGTACTCAAAATTCTGTCACTTTCGAGACAACTGTGTGATTATTTCTCTATATTCTATCAGTATGTTATATTATTGTGATTGCTTGCACATGTTAGATCATCCTTGAATTCTCTTGGTATGTAATTTGTCCAATATGCTACTGTATTTGGCTTAGTACCTGGCTACTCAGGATTTCTGCATAGATTTCCATCAACAATATTGGTGTATAGCTGTGTCTTTGTCTTTGTTGAGGGCAAAGCTGGTCTTAAGAGGAAGAAAGTAATCATTCTTTTTCCATTTTCTGGAACAATAAGAAAACTTAATGTTTGTAATAAGATCTTATCTTGAACTGATTGTTTTGGACCAATCCTTGAGAAGGTTTTTATTTGTTTTCCTTTGTTTTTTATAACTATGTCATCTTTATGCCTCAGACCTAAAATGTATTCTCAATGAGTTTTTGTGTTTTTATGAGTTCCTAGGATTTTTATCTTTTTAATCTTAGATTATCCAATTTGCTTCTTTAGGGTCAATACTCATGTGTCACTTAGATTTCTGAT
This sequence comes from Microtus pennsylvanicus, assembly GCF_037038515.1. Lineage (NCBI taxonomy): Eukaryota > Metazoa > Chordata > Mammalia > Rodentia > Cricetidae > Microtus > Microtus pennsylvanicus. Next base: position 24,699,390 of record NC_134583.1, read on the forward strand.
TTTAATAATCTGAGTCTTCACTTCTTTCTTCAACTCTTGCTAGAGATTTTTTTTTTAATTTTTGAATCATGATGAGGTAACTTTTAACTCTTTTATCTTTATAATTTTCAGTCTTTTGTTTCATCTTTCTCAGTCCTAATAATTATTTCTTCCACCTTCTGCTAGATATAGTTTAATTTGCTCTTCCTTGTCTACATGGCATTATCATTATTTAGGGGACAAAGTTAACATAAACATTTAAAGTTCCTCTTCGAATGTGAGCATATAGCTATGGATTCCCATCTGAACCCTGCTCTTGCCATACGCACAGGAGTTATAATATGTTTTTTTCATGTATTCTATTCTTCACTTTCTCTTGGAGTTCTTTTGGAAGTCTTCTGGTTGTATTTATGTTTTATTTCATGCCGTGTGTCAGTTTTGCCTTTGATTTCCTGTTGCTCTATCATGGTCAGAGAACATATCTTGTAAGATTTCTTTTTTTAAAACAATCTTTTTATTTTATATACCAATCCCAGTTCCTCCCCCCCCCCCACCACAACCCCACTCCTGATCCATTCTTCAGGGAGGGTGAGGTCTCTCATGGGAAGTCAACAAAGTTTGTCACTTCATTTGAGTCAGGACCAAGGCCCTCCTCCCTTTATCTAGGCTGAGCAAGTTCTTCCTCCATAGGGAATGGGCTCCGAAAACCAGTTCACGCTCTAGGGATACATACTGGTTCCATGGCCAGTGGCCCCACAAACTACCCAGGACACACAACTGTCACCCACATTCATTAGGCCTAGTGTGGTCCTATGCAGGTTCCCCAGCTGTCAGTCCAAAGACAGTGATCTCCACTAGCTCAGGACAGATGTCTCTGTGAGTATCCCCATGGTAGTCATGACTCCTTCGCTCATAATATCGCTCCTCCCTTTCTATGAATGGACTACAGGAGCTTGACCTAGTGCTTAGCTGTGGATCTCTGCAACTTCCATCGGTTAGTGGATCAAGGTTATATGATGACAATTAAAGTAATCATCAATTGCCTACAGAAGAAGGCCAGTTCGGCACCCTCTCCGCTATTGCTTAGACTCTTAGCTGGGGTCTTCCTTGTGAATTCCGGGGAAATTCCCTAGTGTCAGTTTTCTCAGTAACCCCATAATGATTCCCTCTGTCAAGAAATCTCTTTCCTTACCCTACCTCTCTGTCCTTCCCCTAATTTGACCTTCTCAATCCCTCATGTTCTCCCCCTCCTCTCCCCAGTTCCATTCCCCCTCTCCACTCCCAACTTATTCAGGAGATCTTATCTATGGCAGTTTCTCAGGAAATAGGGGAGCCCTCAAGACCCAGCAATACCACACTTGGGCACATAACCAAAGGATGCACCCTCTTTTCACAAGAAATTTGCTCAACTATGTTCACAGCAACATTATTCCTAATAGCCAGAACCTGGAAACAACCTAGATGCCCCTCAATTGGAAAATGGGTAAAGAAAATGTGGTACATTTTCACATTGGAGTACTACTCAGTGGTCAAAAACAGTAACATCTTGAAATTTGCAGGTAAATGGATGGAAGTCGACAAAACCATCCTGAGTGAGGTAACCCAGACCCAGAAAGACAAACATGGTATGTATCCACTTATAAGTGGATATTAGACATAAAGCTAAGGATAACGAGCCAGCCTACAGTCCATGGACCCAGAGAAGCCAGGAAGCAAGGAGGACCCTAAGAGAAACATAGATGGATTCTCCTGCAAAGAGAAAATTTTGTATGGATCCAATTCTTTCATATATGTTGATATTTACTCAGCTATGTTACACATGATTTCTGCTACAGAGTGTTTTCTCCATTATAGAGGATGGTGGTCATTTTGCTGGTGTGAAGTGCAGTTGTCTGTGTATGTCTGCTGGTCTACTTTGTCTGTGGTGTTAAACTCAGTCCTTTTCTCACTATTTCGCACTAGGATTCTCAATATTTTTATAGATAGGGATACTATATTCTCCAGATCTTATTTTAATGCTAGATTGTTCAACTGTGGAAGTTTTGATTCCTGTGTTCTGAGACTGCAAGGATAGGCATATAAAGACTACATAATCATTTTGATTGTTGTCATGGTGGATTGACCCTTTGGAGAAGAACATTTTGCCTCTTTGTCTTTAGGAAAAGTTTTTGTAATAAAGCTTTATTTTGTCTGACAGTAGCACAACCAACACAGATAGATCACTTTTCAGTAGTATTGGTATGGTTTAACCAATTCATGTTAATTCCTTAATATTTCTCCTTATTATTATTCCTTTCTCCTTTTGGGATTACACTTATATGTTAGAATTCCGTACAAATCAATAAAGTAGAAAATGATAACAGTAGTGCTCAAGTTATATGAAATATATATACACACATATATTATACGTTAAATAAAAACATATTTAGAAATAGAAAGATCCATTCTTAACAAATACTTGAAAAATGAAATTCAAAAGCAACTCTAAGTCATCACTCATATTTTTAAAAGAAAAAGGGCACAAATAAACATTAGAAAAATTATTGACTTCCAGATCAGAGAAAATGCTGTCAACTGTGTGTGTATGTTTATGCATGTTGTATGCATGTGTCTATGTGTGTGCTTGTGCCAATGGGGGGAGTCTGTGTTTCTCTGTGTGTATAACTGTCTGTGTGTATGTTTCTCTCTGTGTGTAGCAGTATGTGTTTGCATCTATGTTTCTGTTTCTGTGTGTATCTGTATGTGCCTATAGGTGCTGTGTGAATGTGTGTGTGTGTGTGTGTGTGTGTGCATATGTATGCATTCCATTCAGGATAAAATATAGGGCCTCTATAATGTCCTCCAGCACACAGTTGTATTTCTGTTTCACAGTGGAGGTTCCTTCCTCTCCTTGTTTGCCAGTCTCCCTTTCTTCTTTTCTTCTCTCTCTCTCTCTCTCTCTCTCTCTCTCTCTCTCTCTCTCTCTTTCTCCTCTTCTCCTCTCCTCCTCCTCCCTTCCTCCCTCCCTCCAGTTCTCCCCCCTTTCTAAGTTATTTATTTAGTCCACATACCTGTAATTCAACATTTAGAAGGTTGGAGAATTTTAAGTTTGAGGTTAGCAAGGGCTGCAAACTGAGTTCTGTCTCAAAATACAAAAAAAAAAAAGATTTAAACAAGAATATCTTTACTTCTTGACCTACCGAAGGAAGATAATATTTATTAGTTAGACTAATTTTGCAACAAACAAAATAACTTTATCTTACCCAGTGGCTTATTAGTATTCAACAGCTGTATGTCATAGATATTCAGGTAGTGACTAATAAAGTTTTATTAAGTACTTTCCAGATGCTTAGTATGTCGGATGATTGCTCTAGTAAGCAAAATGTTGGCAGAATTATGAAAATGACATTCTTCATCAATTTTCTGTGCCTGGAAATTAATGCTTATACTTTTTGTCCATTTCATATTTGTAATCCAGTTAAGAAAACTGAGAGAAATATGTTGATTTAGGTTAAACTGAAAAACTTAAACCAGCTCTCAGTAATTCTATTAGTGCTTTTCTTTGTGTTTGGGGAAATACGCCTCCATTCTTTTTATTTATTAATTTTAATCATTATTTTATATTATGTTTATGATGTCTTGCCTGCATATATGTCCATATACAACATGCTTTCCTGCTGCCTATAAATAAACGCCCAAAGAGAGCATCAGGACCCCTGGGAATGGATTTGAATATGACTGTGAGTTATCCTGTACACGCTGATAATCAAACCTGGGACTCCGGAAGAGGAGCCAGTGCTCTTAGCTGCTAAACCGTCTTTCCAGAAGCTTTTTTGTTTCGATGTTTTATTACAAAACACACAAATAGAAGTACCTAGCTATGTTGAGATTATCAGGAAAATTATAGGATAAAAGGAAAGGATGAAGCATAAGGATGTAATTACAGATTACATAAATACAAGAGAATGAAGACATCGAAACAGTGTCCAAACATTTAGATGTTTTAAGTGTAGGAAACAGAGAGGAGATAGCATCTCACTTCAATCAGCTGTCACTATAGTGCTGGGGACACTTCCTGGCATACTGATAAGAAAGCATGGTATATCTCTTGGTTTAGAAATCAGGACTGAAATGTATAAATAATCTCAATGTGCAGTTCAATCGGTGAGAATTAAGCTCTGGTGAGCTTCAAGGAGCTGGGTCGTGCTACTGCACAGTAGAATGACCGTAGGTGATAGAGCAGTGAGCGTGTCAGAAAGTTTGAATGTATTCTGAGTTTTTTCGTCATAAAGAAATAATAAATTTCTCATATCTACTTAAATAAGTTTGATCACCTAGGTCTTAAATTTCATGAGGTGTATGTTATCTAGTAAATGGTGGCTGCAATTCTCCATGACATCACCACTAGCCCCATAGGGATTGCTAGGTTCCAGTGCCAGGCAGGTTTTCCCTCTTATCAAGCAGGTCTTAAGTCAAATTATAGAATTGCGGCTACTGGCAAGGAATGTAGAAAGTAAGAGAACTATTCTTTCCTGGAAAGAGCCTCCCAACTATTTATATAATACTAACTTTTCAGTCCTTGGTGTATTATATACATACAAGGAACATTATAGGAACTGAACAGGTTATATTTACATATTAAATAAAAATAAATATATTAAAGCGTTTGTTGTTGTTGTTGTTGTTTTGCTTTTTGAGACAGGAGTTCTCTATAGGAGCCTGTCCTGGAACTAGCTCTTATAGACCAGGCTGGCCTCGAACTCACAGAGTTGACTTCATAAGCTTGTTCTTGTTCCTTATCAGGACAACTATTGAAACTGGAAGTATAGTTAACCTGTTCGTGATCATAAGATGAACACCATCATTCTAAATCTGATTTCCATGTTGTCATTTACATTCATAATCCTCACAGGCTACAGATAGAAAAAGGAACCGATCTTAGTTTCTCTGTGGAGTTGCCAGGGAAACTCCTGGTGTTACACAGGTCCCAAAACCCAATGCCTTAGAACAAGTGCGTAGCTACCCAGGATTTGGTGTTGATAGGCCAGGTCATCTGCTGGCCTTGCCTGGGTTTGTCAACCTAGAGCATTCAGGGGCAAATCTCATGGTAAGTCCTGGGTATGGACTTGGAATATTTGTGGTTTATTCTACTATCTATAAACTGAAAGGTAAGGAAAGACCTTGACGATACACAGTTTTATAGGAAATTACATGATGCAATGATACAAACTGCAGATCAAAGAATTTATTTAAAGTGAGTTAACAAGCGTGGCAATCAAAGTTTTGAAGAAAATGGTACAAATGTTGTTTTTATCTACTCTTTCAGTTACAACTCTTTCTTAGGCCTCTAAAGTAGGGCTGTTACACAGTCCTACCATTCTTCCTTCCCAAACCTAACTGGGATAAATTTTGAATGATTATTTAGTTTTTTAGTCTGCATAACTGAACATATAAGGTTCTAAACTGCTCTTAGCCTTTTGAACTCGAAGCATCATCTGGGAATCTCCTGCACACTTTTCTGTGCACACATCAACTCACATCTTATCCTGACAGCAGAACAATGTGGTCACTTCAAATTTGTTTTAAGATGCATTCTGCATTAACATCACTACGTTAATTAATGTTTTATCCGCAAAATGCACTTATTACTACTATTTTCTAGAATTAAGGTATACTCTTAACTTTTTATCTTGCTTCACCAAACCCTTCCCAAAGAGTTTCTCAATGTGATCTAACTCATCTTCTCTTTTATGCTACTTTATTTTGTATTTTTTTCTCCTTTTATGTCATTGAAAGCATCTTGGAGACCACTCTTCCGCAGGCTTTGTTGATTTCCTCCATTCTTAACTTGTCCACTTGTAGATATTTCCAACTGTGTGCTGCTACTACCCTTCACTGTCATCATGAGAATCCCCCCTTTCTCTTTCTTTTAGAGTTCACCCATTCCTGCTTCCAAGTATCTTACAATTTTGGTTTATTTATTCATTGAGCTGGAGCATATCCTTTAACAGCTTTCTTAGAAAGAATGTTTATGAGGGAAACTCTCAAGGACTTTAATATTTCAATTGGATCTATGATTGATATAAAATTTTCAGCTAAAAGTAACTTTCTGTTGGAATTTTTAAAAACTGTTCTATCTTCTAGGACAGATATATTGCTAAGTCTGTTGTTAATTCAATTTCTTATTTTTGTCCCCAAAAGCTTTTACAATCATATCTTTACTGCTGTTGTTTAAAAAATCTAAATAACAAAAGTTGAAATTTGCTGGATCTTATAACTGGACTCTTAAAATCTGGGAACCCATTAAGTTCTAATGTCTTCATTGATTTGATACTGTACTCCTGAGTTGGTGGATTCATATTTAAATGAGGTGGTGACTCTCTTTGTCTCTTACTTTTTGAGTTATGAGCTTCTTTCTTCTCTACTTTGCTAAATCCACTACTGCTAATCACCACAATTTATGTCTTCCTAGAGAAAAGCCTTTCCCAACACTTCCCCATCTTCAATTTATTTTTTAAAAGAAAAAATATTTTCCAACTGTAACATAATTTTAATGGGAACTTGGGAGAAATTTTATATATATAAATTTTTACATTATATATATATTCTTGTGTTTTTAAAAGATACAACAAGATGACACCATAATCATGTTTGCTAGTTGCTGATGATGAAGTTATTAATTTTAGGCTGATTTTTAGTAATTTATTTTAGCATTATGCAGAACAAACTTTTCCCTTGTGGTTTCCTTTAAGTTATTGAAGTAATTAGACTTAAATCAGTACTCCAATTTCCCATTTTCCATAATTGCTGTCATATTTCCTTCTATTTATGAGTTAAAACATTTTCTTTGAGCCCAGTTTTAAATCTCCTTGCTGTTTACTTACACAAAAGTCATCTCCAACCTAATCATTTTTACTCTACACATTGCTCTTGATGCAGTCTTTCACAAACGATAAATGGTGAGTTTGTATCATTGTACAACATGCTTATGAAATAACCATTTCTTTTAAACATAGTTCCAAGGTCAGTAGAACATCCTCAGTGGAACTGGCGGACTAAACCACAAAGCCGTGATTTTGATGAATTGAACCACATCCTTCAAGAGAGCAAGAAGCTGGGGAAAGCCCTTGAGAATCTCTCTCGAAGTAAGTTCATTTTCTTGACAATAATTGAAAGTCAGAGCTCATGTGTAAAGTACAAACATCATTGCTATTGGCAGTAATCCATTTCTGACATCCTCATTATCGTTTCATAAGACCGAGGAATGCTAAGGGAGTGAGAGCTGAAAAGAGGTTTGACTGTGCCCATGGCTCAGATCTGTCCACAGGCTGCACAGTGGGCAGAAGCTATAGGACCTTTGGAGCAGCTGGACTCTGGTCCCCTTATATGGTTTCTATCACATAGTTCAAACGCACGTTCAGCAGCCTCTTCTTCATTCTTCTGTTATAAAAAGCACTGTTTGGTGTCGTTCTTACAAATAAGCATTTCTTTCTCCTCCATGAGTTTTGGATGTCTATACACCATTGCAGGCAATAACTAGGTCAATTCTTCTTAAAGTCCTCTCAGAGCCTAGCATGAAGACATGGTACTTACTTTTCCCCCAGAAAGCAACATCTCTACTCTGAGGGCATGACCTGGAGATTTCACTATCTGTAAGGGGAACACTACAGATAAATCACTTCCATGATATGTTTCTCTCATCTCCAAAGCCCAAGAAGTTGCTGTGGCTGCCAGGGGAAGGGAGAAGCTGTGAGATAATGTGTCCTTCAGGCGGCTTTTCAGTCACTATTACCACTGTGGGATCAGAAAATCCCACAAGCATTTTACTGATATAGTTTGGTGACTGCGGACTGTATTTGCAGACACACATGTGCATGTTATGTTTTAAGTAGCAAGTTAATGATATCCCTATCTTTATTTGTGTAGGTATTTATCCATTTCAAAAAAAGAGAAAGACACAGTCAGACGTCTTCATAAGTCGTTAAAAATCATGGATTCATCATAATTTTCTTTTGATGCAATCTAAGACTAATAATTCTGAAATGAGTCTCTATCTTTTTCCCAATAGCATAGTTTTACTAATTTCATGTATCAAAGTTTGTCATTGTCTTTTGGTACACTTTTGGAAAAGTTTTAAGATATATATACCTATGTATATTGCATTATTAGACAGTAGATTTATACATACCTTTATATGTTATACATTTACAAAAATATCATTTTCAGTTAAAAGTAGAACATTTTGAGACTTTTATACAATGAAGAGAGTTGAGAAACTAAGATGCCTTGCAATAAGATGTTAAACCCTGAGATGGGATTTACAAAATTCCTGCTTTGAGCTAGATTTACTTTTGAAGCAGAAAACAACAAAGTGGTTTTCAGCTTATTGTTAAATTGAAAGGAGCCTAATCCCACTAATATGGCAAAAGCGCATGCTAATATTTCTGAGTCTGATGAGTTGGGGAAGTGGTTGAGCTAAAACAGCTTCTTCATTCTTTACAAACATGAGCGCCAAGAAGATGAATGAAGAACGAGCTTGATCCTTCTCCATACCCATCAAACTGTATCCTGTTAAACAGTGTAGCAGCCTAGAAAATACTCGCCTTGTTGTTCCTCCTAAAGCCTGGTCTGCCCCCCAAACTATTTACTACGGGACTCTGCAAGTATTTCATGATATACATACCAGTCTTCAGCCGAAGTGTCAGTTTAGACGGTGTTTTTCCAGACTTCTTACCATGTTAGACCATTCAGGTTTCTATAACAAAGCACCACATGCTGGTGCATTCTATACTCATAGAACATACTTCTCCAAGTTATGAATGTTGTTAAGTCCAAGATGAAGTGCTTAGCTGATCCTTGTTTAGTGACGTCCTTTTCTTGTTGCTTGTTTGCTTGAATGTTTGTTCATAGACAGTGCCTTCTTTCCACTGTGGTGGAGGGCCAGGCAATCCTGGGGGTCTCTTTTCTGTGGGCACTAACACCTTTAATAGCAGAGGAAACTGTTCTAGACTCATTTCCCAGGCTTCACCTAGTACTGCTATAACATTGGAGTTCAGGCTTTAACGTATGAGTTTGAGGAGGACACCGATAATTGCACTTGCACACAGGCGAAACTCCTGGGCAGAGTTGTGCTGTCTGAAGCCCATGGTGGGCTTCCTTAATGCCTCAGAATAATCTGGGGAAGCAGGAACCACTCGGGCTCTCAGCAGGAGGGTAGAGGAGAGGCATCTCTGTGATTTGCTGCTTCTTACAGGTCACGGTGGAGCATTTCTCGAAAACTTCATCTTCTTCCAAAGGGTGTGCCTGGTGAGGTCAGGTTCACACAGATTACTCTCTCATCTTATTTGTTCAAAGCCTATGAGATTGCACTCTGATCAAGAGGCAAATATCTCTTCCCACTCGGTAGGGAAATAAGAAACTCCTTTCCAAAGCATCATGTCCTTAGATCCAAATTTCAAAGCCAAGGCATTTTCAAAATATCTATGTTGGATTAGTTCAGCAGCATTTATAAACAAATATCTTTTAGCAGCTGTTGCTCCTTCCTCAGCATTCAACCAATTCAAACAGAGCATAATAGCATACAGTATCAAGATTCTCTGTGTATTTTCCATCTTAGTGTGGCTTTATTTTAACTCTATTTTGTATATTTTTACTTTTATTTTTTGCTTTTTGAGACAGGTTCTCTGTATCTTTGACCTGGAATAACTCAGACTCAGTGGGAGAAGGACTGTTTAGGTGCGAATCTTGGGAACTGTTTAAGAATTCTTCCTGTCACAGATACTTACCAGACTACAACATGATCAGATATGTACAACACACCAGAAATGTAAGATCAGTCATACATGAAAGTTTCTAATTCCAATTGGGTACATTAAAGACTATTAAAATAATTGCATGGAATTAAATTTAGTGAGATAGATACCCTAATGTATCGATTATCAAATTTTGGTAGGTTTCATCTAAAATAAATCATTGCAATCTATTATAGTCACATCTTAGTTCTTAGTCTTCAAACTGTAGTGTGAATTTTAATTCCCAGGTCATCTCAGTATGAAGCAGGGCATTTCCAGTGTTTTTCTCCACATAAGGAGATGAGTGGCTGCTGAACCAGGCTGCACAATCTAATGATAAACACACACATGCAGTATACACACACACTCACACACACACACACACACACACGCACATACGCACATACATACACACACAGAGACACACACATGCACACACACACACACACCAAGCTCCCCTCTTGAATCTGACTTTCCTCAGACTTTCTCATTTTCCTTCTTCATTTTACATACAGGGTGTCACGCAGAGCAGCTAGCGCTCAGTGTCTCCACTGGGTCTGCTTCCTGTCACTCTTCAAGGCACCAGTGACTCTGCTGGAATTACTTTCACTGCCATTGCCAGTTGATTCCAGCTGCCCAAGAGAATGGCATGGTTTGTGGTCCTCGCCCAACTGAACTGCTCCAGTAGTTTGCACTGTTGGGTACTTTCTTTAGACTCATTGAGCTCTGTCTTCTGCAGAGCTGGTGGCCGCCTGATCTGCCCTGCCTGCCCTCATGTCACTGCGTGTAGGGTTGGTTTTCCTTGGGAACTCTTTCTAACCTGTGATTCATCCTTTGACTCTGTTCTTTACTCTGTCTGTCCAACTCGCCCACACTCACAATGCATTCATCACTCCCCAGGCTTTCATGCAAGTATTTGGATGGCATAGATCCCCACTTAGGGATACCACCGTAAAGTCAGCATAAATAAAGGGAAAGAAACTTCTCCCCAAGGTGATCTTTTAGCAAGCTGCCTTGGGTGGTGTTACTATTACTAATTAAACCCTTCTACTATTCTCTCTCTCTCCTACTTTCCCTACCATAGCTAAATTACCAAACGTTGGTCCTTTTCCCTTTGAAATACATTTTTAATTTGATTCATTTCTTTTCTCCTATCAGGCTCTAGTAGCTTACACTCTTAATATCATTGATTAGATGATTGGTTTAGCTAGTCATCATGACCCATTTCATTCTACTCCTGTGGAATCCAAGAAAATATAGAAACTGTTGCCCCTGCCTTGTTGATCTTATGAGGAACTCGGTTGACTTATTCCCATGTTAAAGAAATATTGTGGACTGACTTTCTGTAGGGTGACATGAAATAAATATATTCTCATCTGGAGAATGGCTTAATGTGGTGTTGTAGAAATACAGATTCTATACATTTTGTTATTTTTTTCCATCTTTAATAAAAGCCATTCAATGCTGTTGCAGAAGGAGAAGGTTCCCAGGGAACCCAGTTTCTATTGCCTGGGTGTGAAAGCCAAGGGGCACTCATCATGTTTATATGCATTCTACAAAAGCTGCAAGGGAGTCTGGACACCAGCAAGTGTGTGGAATCAGGAGGAGTATGGCAATAATTTGGGAATGAGAGCTATCCTTCTGCACGCTCACAGTTTGTTTCTCCAGTAAGCCCACACTGCAGCTGAAGTGACTCTCAAGTCCGGGCACTTGTTTCACATGGCTCCACTTAAGAGCTCAGAGCAATAACTTTTCGGTCTGGCCTGACCATGTCATCAGTGTTATGTCTTACAGCTTTTAGATGTTCCACCTCCCATTGATGTGCCTCCTGTCATTTATCTGTTTAGTCTGCTCTCCTTGAAATCTCATCTGGCACAGTTTCCTTTGCTAATAACCTGCCTTTCCTTGCTTCAGGTCAACCCTATCCTCCAAGATGAACCCGCTGCTCTGTCTGACTCTAGACTGAATTTGGATTTAGGATTTTGAGACTCCATATATTTCCATGACTGTACTTCCCTGCCGTTATCTGTTTTTCCTTAATCTCTTCTTCGGACCCAGAGGATTTTAAGGAAAGGGAAGTCATTCTAAGGACAGAACTCTCAGACTCCTAAGGACTTGACAGTGATTAGCACTGCACACTGTCGTGGTTTGCTGGATGGGTGCTCCAGCTGGCTCCATGACTTCCACATATATCTCCTTTGGAATATCTGTGTCTGCATTTCTGATCTGCTTTTCTTTAATTCTGAGTCACCGATGTAAGATGACATGGGTTTGGTTGAGCACAGGTTTGTTTGCTGGAAGCTTTTCCTGTGACTATGACATGAACTGGAGGGCGATTCTCAAAAACAAGTAGGTGAAATGTGAACAAACAAGGTGAAGTGAAAAGGCAGCCATTCCCTGTTCTGTGCATTTGATTAAGTAAACCATTTTCTCAGTGAACTCCTACACCCAGAGCAGCCAGGCTCCTAGCAGTTTATGAATTTGCTCCTCGTCTGCATCTGGCAGCTTCCCTGGAAGAGGCAGTGGTGGATGACTGTCTTTAGGCCATCCTGACATTGCCCTGTTCATCATAGCTCGTGTGAAAAGACCGTGTGGAGCTTAGTCAGGGAAAGGCACTCAGCTGTTGGGAAACAGAAGGCAGACATCAGTGCACTGTGACTGATAGCAACAATCTGAACTCAGTCAAGACAAGAGGGAACAGAAAACTTTTGCGGTCAGTCAATCATGAGCATACAAAAATAAATCTTCTCTGGTCTAGCAGCCTGAGGACTTAGAGAATAACAACCCCCATGGAAGAAGCACAGAGCAAGAAAGGGACTGGGGGCCATATAACCTCCTAAATACTTCGAGGAACGGATGTTCTCTACACCCTACCTTCTAAAGATTCCCCAAAGAGCTCCCATCAGTCTGGGATTCAGCACTCAGCAAAAGAGCATTTGGGGAATATTTTGCATTCACATCTTTCATCCTGTTTTTTTCCCTCCTGTGATAAATGTGTGGATTTGATAACATGAAATATAAAATGTAAATCATAATAAAAAAGTAGAGGCAGATTATGTAACAACCGGTGGCTCACATTATCACATGAATTTAGTGTCAGTGACAAATGACAAAGAAGACAGATAAACAGACCCGCACTTCAAGTTTACACTGTAGTTTGGAAGCTGGTGTGAAAAAAACATAACTTTTATACCTTTGGGAGTATGATGTAAGAGCTGTGAGGGTGTGGGGTACTTCCAACCTTCATAACAGAGAATGCATAGTAGCTGTGTCTAGACAGAACAAAGACAAAGATGGGGCAACAACAGAGTGTGTCACCAGGATGGATGCTCTCAGATGTGAAGGCAGATGCTCGGGGTAGGAACTTAAGGAAGAGCAAGTTTTGAATTGTTGGTGCGCAAAAGGATCAGAAAAGATGAAAACCGGAAGTCTAGCTAGAGACAGCTATGGGAGTAGGGACTGGCACACTCCAGAGCCTCTGAGAGCCACACTCCAACAGTCTCTGCTGCAGTCATCACTGGAGCAGTGTGGCAGACAGAACTGATGAACAGAGGGCAAGGAAACCTGAAATAAAGCAGTAGCCATAAGACGGGAGCGAAGAATGTAGAAGATAATGTATTTTATGTAAATTGAGAACTTCCTGTGACCAAGCCTTCTTAATTATAATGAAGGGTAGGAATAGGGACAAAAAATGTACATAGTTTGTTCTGTTTTAGGTTTTCTTCATAAGAAAGGTGATTTCTTTCTCCCTGTGTCCCAAATAAGAGTTCAGGAGAGTTTGAGGGTAATGTAGCATTATACTTCAAACTCTACTCCCAGATACAGTGAGACTATGGGCAGCGTCAGCCATGGTCCTGTTTCCAGAAACCAAGGGCACATCTCAGGTGGCAATTTCGGGTGAAGGTGAAGTGATAAGTAATGGGATGGGAGTTACAGATGCATAGATAAAACAACTCACAGGGAATGTACACACATACTTGAGAACTGTGCAGTAAAAGGATCTGATGGAGGCAAAAGAAAATTAATCTTTAAAGATGTTGAATGAAACCCAGAATGTATTTATAGGATTAAGGAGGAAAGGATTCAGTGTTAAATAAAGTCTGTAAGAAAAAGATAGAAATCCCCATGTTGTATGTACAGTTGGCTCTGCACTGTGCCTCCAATGCACATAGCGGTGGCATTCTCACTAGTGGGTAGTTGGGAGCTACATAATCTCTCTGTGTGCTTTTATCTGAATATAGGACGAGAGGCATCCATCCCCATTCTCATTAGCTGTCTGGGAGTGAGGGAAAGTTTCTCGTTTTCTACTCTGGGTTATTTCCTCTTTCAGAGGTCACCTGATAATGGAACTTCCAGGAGGCGGGATCTGCTGCAGCTCACAGTTTGGAGTGTTCAGTCTGTTGTTGCTAGGGTCCATGCACTGGTAGAACATCATGATGGTGGGAATGTATGATAGAGAACAACTTTCATTTCAAGACTCACAGGAGCAGAGAGCAAGGAAGGATCTGGGACCCACATAACCTTCAAAGGTGCCTCCTAGTGACAATATCTCTAGACTTCGCCTTCTAAATATTTTACCACTTCTCTAAAGAGTTCCCGCCAGTCCAGGATTCAGCACTCAGCCTATGAGTATTTGGGAGACGTTTTGTATTCAAACTATAACATTCATTCTGGTTTTCTCCTCCTGTGAGAAACATATGTGGATTTGATAGATGAAATACAGAAATTCTATTTTTACAATAGAAAAGTTCTTAGTTTGATTGGATAATCATGAGCTATGATGCTACTTTTCCAAACATGGTTTTAAGACAAGAGTAAAAGCAGAAGTCAGCCTGTAGTAGATGGAACGGTGGGTAGAAGATGGGGAGAGGATGAAGTCATGTGCCTTCCTATAAAAAGTATTCATGGAAAGAGAGAGTGCTAGTCATGATGATGCTTGCTTATAACCCCAGCATTTAGAAGATGAAGGTAGGAGGCTTAGAAGGTCAAAGTCAACTTTAGTTTATATTGATTTTGACACCAGTCTCCTGAGCTACATGAGACCCTGATTTTCTTTGTTTGTTTTGTTTAAAAAGTGAAGATCTGAGAGATGGTAGTAGTTAGTAGAACATAATGGGTGTTGTTTGAAGTCCGGGGCTACTTCAGTTTGGGTTCCTTTAGGGGATGTGTGTGTGTATGTGTGTGTGTGTGTGTGTGTGAGAGAGAGAGAGAGAGAGAGAGAGAGAGAGAGAGAGAGAGAGAGAGAGAGAGAGAGAGACAGGGAGAGACAGGGAGAGACAGAGAGAGAGGACAGAGAGAGCTTCCAACCATCACTAGTTAGAATGCCACCACAATGCACAATAGAGGCACAGTGCAGAGACAACCGCACATATAATGTGTGTATTTCTACCTTTTTCTCACAGACTTTCATGCTGGATAGATAAGCTTTATAGTTTTATAAATGTTTTATAAAAACAAAAATACTTATTATTTAGTCTGTTACAAATTAGCCAATCAAAAATGAATCCCTCAGTTCTGCTGGGTGTGATGGCACGTATCTGCAACTAGAGGACATAGAAGGCTCAGGCCAGTCTCAGCTACAGTGAGACCCTGTCTCAAAACACAGAAAAGCAAGCAAGCAAACAAGAATTCTCTGCCATAAAAGAGGTTCCAGAGTGTTTATCAGGTGATTTGGTATTTTTTTTTTGCAGGTGTCTGCTTTGTGGTTATCTATTACAGTAAATGGTTTAGATTCATTAATTCTAAAAATGAGCCCAGATTCGTAGTTATCAAGCTCCCTGGTGAAGTTTGGTTTAATACTGATCTCAAGTCTCTATAAGCATTGAAGGCCTTATACAAAGCCCGGCAGTTACAACCCCTTCTTAGAGAAGAGCTGTGGATGTTCTCCTAGGTCCTGGAATGAGTGTCTGACTGTTCGTGCAGAAGGCTAGAGCTTCCTGCTTCCATTGAGAAGTGTCTCATTAAAATTAGTGCAACTACTTTTAATCAGTGTAAGCTTTGATTAAAAATGAAATGAGTAATTCCCTAGGCATTTTGACACTGAAAACAGAAAGTTAAGCAAATTATATCTAATAGAATAATACTTACTAGACTAATTCATTAGGCAAAGTCATCAAAATATGTAAATGTTAAGACTATCTGATAATCCATATTTTTGTTAAGTATGGTCATCAGACTAACACTGTTAGTAATAGTTAAGTCAGATAGGTCCTTCTTTCAAGCAAGTTTCCCAATTAGGTAGACTGAGTTTATGATGAATCTCATTGCTCCTTCAACTGAAGTATGTCTTCCTTTTCTTCTGCACTGCTGAACGTGTCCCAACCCTGGAAAACAGAGAAAGCAGTTCTTGGTGCCAGCCACGACTAGAACATCCTGTACCCTGCAGCAGGCACTTTCTTTTCTTTCTTTCTTTCTCTCTTTCTCTCTTTATCTCTCTCTTTCTATCCTTCTTTCTTTTCTTCTTCTTCTTCTTCTTCTTCTTCTTCTTCTTCTTCTTCTTCTTCTTCTTCTTCTTCTTCTTCTTCTCTCTCTCTCTCTCTCTCTCTCTCTCTCTCTCTCTCTCTCTCTCTTTCTCTCTCTTTCTGACTTGCCATTAGTGCTTATATGTGTTATAGACAAGCTAGGTAAGTGATGTACTATTGCACTCCTTATGAATAGTGGGTTCACAGATCTGAGGTGTAGAAGAAATTCAAAGATTAGGTGATCATTTTCTAAAAATTGGATCAGAAAACTATTTCTTCAGGTTCAAGGCATCTGAACAGCGAGTTAAAAAGACCAAGAGAATCAGAAATCCCAAGCAATTGAACTTTGGGTCATTTAACTCAAGATAGCTAAGTGGTGTGACTTTGAATGAGAATTTCACTTTGTAGCATCTCCCTGCCTTTTCTCATATATGGAGACTTCGTCTTTTAAATATTGATATTCAAGGTGTTCCATCTTAATCTTGAATTAATACAGGAAAGGGACATTTCTATAGAATCGTATTAAATGTAAAAACAGCATGTAAGATGTATTTACCTTCTATAATCTGGAATTATGCATTTTAGGTGTGTTTTGGATCATATTATGGTCCATGTGGAATGCCAGAGTTCTTTCATTTGCATTAAATTTGAATTATTTATAGTAACAATTTCTAATTCTATGTATCTTTAAAAGACCAAGCATTCACAAAGGTATGATGCTTGTTAGACCTATATAAATATTTATAATTTCCCAGGAAGCTGTGAGATATCCAATCTGTCATCTAGTCCTGAAGGTGACACCTTCTCCACTGTGGCACCTAACTCACACGCCTTCACTCCTTCACAGAACAGTGTCTTTGAATCAAGATTATGCCTCAGTCACCACCCATATCCCTAAACCAGTAGCTAGACTGTCTTTCAGTGCAGTGATAAATTATTTTATTTTATGCTTGTGAATGAACTTTTTGCTGCCAGTATCCATGTGTACCAGTTTTTGCCTAGTACCCACAGAGGCCAGAAAAGGACAGCTTTTCCTCTGGAAAGGAAATCACAGACAGTCGTGAAACACTATATGGATGCTGGGGACCAAACTCAGTTCTTTGCAAAAGCAGCTAGTGTTGTTCATTGATAAGCTATATTTTCAGCTCTAACAAATAAATTATTAGTCACCAAGTGTATGTGTGTATGTATGTGTGCATGTGCATGCATGTGTGTGCATGCATACGTGTGTGCGTGCATGCATGTGTGTGCGTGCGTGTGTATGTGTGTGCGTGCATGTATTCCCAAGTGTTTTGAGGCTGAAGTCAACATTAGTTGCTTTTCTTTTTTTTTTTTTGAGTTTTTTTTTTTTATTGATAAAAGAAGAATAAAGAAAAGAAAGAAAAAAAAAAACAAATTTCCACCTCCTCCCAGCCTCCCATTTCCCTCCCCTAGTTGCTTTTCTGAATGGCTTTCTGTTTGGTTTTTGAGATAAGGTCTCTCATTGAATTTGGATCTCATCCATTCGGCTTGATTGGCTAGCCAGGAAGCCCCAGGATCCTCCTCACTTGGCTTCCCCAGTACTGGGATTGTAGGTGTGCAGAGCCGTGTCTAGGTTTTCACATAGGTGCTAAGGCTTCAATCTCAGGTCTTCACACTTGTGCGGCAAACATTTTATTGATGGAGCTACATCCTGATCCTCACCAATAATTTTTATCCAAAAGGATGTTATAGAATATTGCTATACAGAATGCACCCTCAGATCTGATGGATTTCTAGTTTATCTACAAGAACAGTGCCCATTGCTGAGATAGTGCGGACATTGTTCTGCCTTGTGCATAATTGACTCACTGGCAGGAGTAGTCTTATGGGAACGGATAGAGAAGCCTGTATCCCTCCTGCAGGTTATCTGTGTCTGTGTCAGAGGCAAGGCTGAGCACTATGAGACTCCTGTTCAGGTTTCTTTCTGTGTGACTTCTTCTGATTCTCCCATGCGGCATAGAAACTTTGGGCTTGTCCTTCAGGCTCTACTGAACTTGAGCTTCACATCCCATTCTGACATTCTTCTTTTCCCTTGCACTTTGGTTTTTTTTTTAAATATTTCCTAATCCTTCTTTCTCAGACTTGACACCAGTTCATTTCTGCTGTCTGTCCCAAACCTGAGGTATGGCCACATCTTCTCCTCTACCCAGACAAGGAGACTTTTCCTAGCCCTACATGACACATGATCATAACCTGAAAACAAACAAACAAACAAAACAAATCCAGGAAGGATGAGACTGAAATGTCAACAGGAAGTGAACCTGTAGAGAAACATATTGGTGTGAGTTAGTTGAAAACACTTATACTCAGTGAAAAGAGAGTTCAGCAAGGGGCCCTGGGATTTAAGAAAGGACCTTCACCAGGAGAATTCCTGGGAAGGACATAAAAAGGGTAGAAAAACAGCCTTTGCCCCCCAAAAAATAGTTGGAGGAGCTGACAGGCATCTCAATGGTTGTCTTGCAAGTTGGCTCTGGCTCTGAGGACCTGCATGAAGCATCTGCTTGCTTTGTGCTTTCTTTTTTTCCTTTGTGAGGCTCCAGCAGGTCCTGGCTGCCATCCTTGACTTTAATGCTCAATTTGCTTTCATAAGTAGGAAGAAAAAAAATCTTATTATTGCAAAGAATCAATGAAAAGGAATGAAATTAAATAAGCAATTCACTAGAATTATGACTAGATTTTTTTTATTTGTAGCATGAGGTTATCAAAGATTGTTTCTAAAATTGTCTTGTAAATCTCTTTTGAATCCCAGGTATTGCAATTTCAGATGAACTTGATAAGGTAAGTTGAGTTCTGTATCTAATGACCAAATATAGAACTTATGTTTGAATCTAGATCTAAATTACTTTTTCTGAAATATAAAGCATGCTCCAATATGTTTATTTAATGTTAATATTTTAGTACTTAATGAAAAATATTGCAATAAATATTTATCATCTACAAAATTTGCTTAGACTAACTAGAATCATCAAATCATTATATGAAAAGGAAAAACTCATAATACTATGAATATTATTAGAATTTGGCCATATCTAGATGATGATTATGATGATAATGATTGTCACCATGTTGATGACAATACTTGTGATGATGGTGATAATGTTGGTGGTGGTAATGGTCATAACCATGGTGATGGTGGTGATGAAGATGATGGTAATGAGTGATGGTAGTCATGGTGATGGTAATGGTGGTGGTAGTGATGTTGGTAGTAACCACAGTGATGATGGCAATGGTGATGATGGCAACCATGATGAAAATTAGATGGTAGGAACTTGACATTTTCTATCTATGCCCTACTTCATTAGCAACTGTTGACTTGACTTAACTTTCCAAGATGCCAACACGATGTGATGATCGGCTGAACTGTGGTGATCCTTGTCAGGGTGGTGAAAGCAGTATGGATAGGAATACACATATCAAACACATGTTTCAACAGTGACCCCTGCTGAACTCTTCACTGGCTTTGTTCCACTCCCCTTCCCGTGCTCTGAGTGGCGGTGGTACTGCCGTACCTTTTCTGCTGCTATCAGAAACCTTTCCTTAAACTGAAATGACTTTGGCTCTCAGTGGGTGATTGTGAGCTGCCCTGAGGGAACTCAGGTGCCTCCCACAGCCCATCCTTCCCCACACACTTTCTTCCCAGAGCGGGGGAGGGGGTGCCTGGAGTCCAGTTCTCAAATCTGTAAGACACGCTTGTTTTTTGCCGGTTTGCCTAATCTATATATGAAAACTTCATAGAAATGTATTACCTTCATTTCAGTTGAGGAAGACAGCAACAATTGTCATAGGTGACTTACCTTTTTGAAAAGATATTTATGTCAGTGAACAAAAACTTGATGCCACGCATATTTGATATTTAATGATAGGAAAGGCTCCCAGGGTTTTCATGAAGACCTGAGTTCTGTGCCAGCCAACTGATGCATTAGATTAAAGAGCCTGTCCCACAGCACCCCCTTGTGGCCGTAAAGCTCATAATCCTGAATTTTTCTGACCAAAAAATACCAGGCATTTATAAATACAATACTTTTTTTTCTTTCAATTTTGGAGTAGTTCCTTTTCTAGAGGGAGGATTTGTAATATAATCATTAACATTTCTCCTTTCCCTTCCTCAAATCCGTCCCATCCCCACCCCGTGGCCTCTTTTTTCTTTAATGTCATTATATATAACCTGTTCAGTCTGTATGATGTCACTTGTATGTCTTTTAGGATTGACAGCCAATTGCTGTGTTCTGTGATTTTGTTGGCTTGGTACCTTTGTCTTCAGCGTAATAATAAAAACAGACACAGCCTTTTGCTGTCAATCCCACAGCTTTGATGTTTCACTAGAGATACATTTTTGTCTCTTTATAAAATACTCAGTTTTACTATCCCATGCCAATGCAGCTATTATTTTGACTCCATCATTTTCTCTGTGACCTTTAAAGTTCATGAATTCTGAGAAGTGATTTTTTTCTAAAGAACTCTGTGAATTCCATCATTCTCTACTCTCCAGCTGCTTTCCTTCCCTTCCTGTGTGGATCACTGGATTTCCGTGGTGCTGGAACATTGCAGCAGCACAAATCTATCATCTTGCTCTTCTGTACTGTGGAAACTGATATAAGCTCCGCCCTTGTATCAGCATCTCTGACTGCAGGTATTCTCAGAACTGCGTCTCTGACTGCAGGTGCTAGGACACCCCTCTTTCCTGCTTTCTCCTGTGCAGGTTGTCGGTGCTCCTCGGTGTGAGGTCCCTAGGAAGATCTCTACAACTGACATGTTGCCCTCTCTAACTTCAGCCGGGTCATGCTAGGTTGGGGTTGCCCAGGGATCTTTTCTATCCAAAGCCCTTAACTTCCTCTCCGCTGTTCTTCTTGTCATATACTGTAATGTGCTCCTAAGTTCTGAGGGTAGGAACTAGATGTCACTGAGAAGTCACTATCCTGCCCCCACAGCCGTTCTTTGAATACAGATGGCAGGTCTGTCTGCCTGCTTTCCTATTCGATCAATACATAATTTATTGAGTCAAAACTTTCCAAGTCTCTTGATTGCTATTTAACCCTTACAATGCCACATGGTAGATAGAACTGTCTGGGATGGCCCTCAGTTACGCTTGGCTGAAAATAATTTCTGAGAAATTGCTTCACTTCAGGAGTGTGCTATATGATCTGAATACATATCTATCTGTCTTTCTGTCTTTATACTGAGTCTCACCTGGCAGAGGATGGCTTTGAACTCAGTCCTTTAGACTGTGTATGACCTTGACCTTGCTCCTCCCACATCCTGTGTTTCTAGTGTGTTGCCTAGTCTAGTTTGTGTGTTCTGGGAGGAGACCCAGGGCTTCCCTCATGCCTTCAAGCACTCTAACACCTAAATTGTAGGCCTTCTAGCTTCTCTCTTTCCTTGCATCCCTCACTTTTTTGTACAGGCTGCCCCCATCCCTTGGCAGATCCCTTCAGCTGACTGCTTTCTCAGTGTCTGATGTTCAGACAGTCTACCTAAGACAAGTCAGCAGAGGAAACTCACTTAGGCAGAATCCTGCTGGAAGTTTTTCTCGGAACTTCTGCTACCTGACAAAATTAAGACCATATTTATAAGACTAGCATTAAGCTTCCATCTTATGCCTCGCATCTATGCTTCAGGCTTAATTTTCCTTTTTGCTAGTCAGATACTGTGATGTACATAGCAAAGCCTGGGGCAGCAAGGCAGCAAGGCAGCAAGGCAGCAAGGCAGCACTTGTCGGTGGTTTTATTCCTTCTCAGGTCTTTGACCGTCCTTCTAATTCCAGCCGTCCTAGGTCACCTTGAAGACATGATTGTTTCCTAGAGAACACAGTGACTTCATGAAAATGGCCCTTCTTGTCGGACACCATGGTATTTGTCTTTTGCCATCCGAAAAGAGGCCTCGTATTGTGGGAAATTCCACATATCATCCTTAAATTGATTCTTGGAGACTTTCATTTCATAACTATGTAGCACATCCTGCCCTGCCAGGAATTCTTTATAGATGCTGGTTCATTGTCCCTCATGTAGATGACAACCGTTAGAAGATGACATGAATTTCCCAAGGAAATAGTTTTATATGCATAGCTAAAGTATCAAAAATAGGAAATATTTCAAAATATGTATGAGGGATCATTTCAAAGAGAGGAAAACCCAGACCCACATACAAGTGTGGTGTCTAGTTTCTGTGCTTTCACACTGCACAGGAAGCTGTGTGACTCAGTGTCACCACCACTCATAGGGATCAGTCCTTCTCCTCAGACCGAAAAGATCATCTTTCATCTCCTTTGTTGTATTATGCATTCAAAGATATTCTCAAAAATAATCTTACACTTCTGTGTAACAAAGAATGCAGTCATGGAGGTGAAAGAGTTGCTTGTGGTTCAGGAGAAAACTTAAGAAATGACACCACTGGACAGAGGATGCCCAGTAACACAGACAAACAATGGTGTTAAGCCAGGAAAGAGATGTGAATTGATGCAGAATGTCCCTGGCCACCGGAAAATCCCAAAGCAAAGTCATGGCAGTGTCCACTGCCATGCAAATCACCAGGGTAGTAGCTACTACAAGGTAACAAGCAAACAGAAAATAGCAAGTGTTGAGTGTTGGTACAGACGTGGAGAATGTGGGACTGTGTACATCATTGTTGGTGGGAATATGACATAGAACAGGAACTATGGAAGACAGCATACCGTGCCTTCAGTAATTAAAAGTAAAATTACCATATGCCAGAGTTTGGGTGGGAATATAAAAACCAAACAGCCACTATGGAAAACAGATGGGCAGGTCTTCAAGTGGATGAAAATCAGCACACCATATGCTGTGGTTTTAACATTGTGTCCTCTGAAAATTCACACTGAAACTTCATACTCACAGTGTTAAACCTCGTAGTATTAAGTGGAAAAGGTTTTCAAGTGACTGGGTCATGAGGTGCCAATCACAGACATTAGTTTCCTGTGAAGGATTCAGGGAGTCTGCTTGGCCATTCCTTTGTCCTCTCCCAAGTGAAGACAAGGTACTCTGCTTGTAACGCTGGAGCAAAACTCACCATCATGCAATAGAGAATGGGACTTTATAAGAGATGTTGGGAAGTTTGATCTCAGAGACCCAGCCTCTAGGGTGGTATAAAATAAATTTCTATTATTTGTAAGTTACCTAGTTTAAGATATTTTACTGGACAAGTAGATAGGAGTTAAGATGGCTTGTGATAAAGAAACCCCACCTATAAATACACATCTAAAAAAAGCAAAGCAAGATCTGCGAGGGGCACTTCCATATCCTGTTCCCAGTGACATTGTTCACCAGGACATGAGAGCAACAGAAATGCTCACCAGTGGGGAAGTAGATACACATAGTGGCACACAGTCAGCCAGCGAAAGAATGATGTACTGTGACTTGTATAGCATCACTGAACTCTGAGGCACTTGTGCTAAGGGATATAAGCCAGGCACAGAAGACAAGTGTTACATTGATTCCCCTGTGTGTATTTGGCGTCCCCATGTCTAGAAACAGAAGTCCAATGGCAGCTTTCAAGGACTATGTTCTGAGGAGATGGGGAGCTCCTGAACGAGTATAGACTTGGCTTGACAGTATAAAAGAGCTCTTCATAAACTTTGCTTGTATAGAGATGGGCATCACAATCATGACCATATTAAACACAATTGAATGGTGCCACAAATGTGGCCAAGGTGTTAGCTTCATGTACTGTACCAGCCTTTCCACTGTAACATCATTACCTTTATAGCAGTTCTCAGAAAAGTGTGCACAAACCCAGATGTGCCATGAGACACAGCAACCTTCAGTCAGAATATTTCTACTGGAAATCTTTTGTTTTATTGATTTTTATGGAGGTATACATTTTTCTCTGCTACCTTCTCTGCCTCTCCCCTCCCCACTTCAACCCTCCCCCAAGGTTCCCATGCTCTCAATATATTCAGATCTTGTCCTTTTCTACTTCCCATGTAGATTAGATCTATGTAAGTCTCTCTTAGTGTCCTCATTGTTGTCTAAGTTCTCTGGGATTGTAGTTTGTAGGCTGGTTTTCTTTGCTTTGTGTTTAAAAACCACCTATGAGTGAGTACATGTGATAATTGCCTTTCTGTGTCTGGGTTACCTCACTCAAAATAATACTTACTAGCTCCATCCATTTTCCTGCAAAATTCAAGATGTCGTTATTTTTTCTGCTGTGTAGTACTCCATTGTGTAAATGTACCATTTACATGTAAATGTAAATGTTTAGGTCTTTAATCCATTTGTACTTGAGTTTTCTGTATGGTGATAGATAGAGGTCTATTTTCATTCTTCTACATGTTGATATACAGTTATTCCAGCACCATTTGTTAAATATGCTTTCTTTTTTCCATTTGATATTTTTTGCTTCTTTGTCAAAATTTAAGTGTTCGAAGGTATGTGGATTAATATTCAGGTCTTAATAACACAATGTACCTTATCAGATCACCATGGTTTAAAACTAGAAGTCAACAGCAATGCTAATTCCAGAAAACCCATAAATACATGGAAATTAAACAACGCTCACCTGAATCATCAATGGGTCAAGGGAGAAAGTAAAGACTTTCTAAAATTCAATGAAAATGACCACACAACATACCCAAATTTATGGGACACAATGAAAGCAGTGTTAAGAGGGAAGTTCATAGCACTAAATGTCTACATAAAGAAGCGGGAAAAATCCCACACTAGTGAATTAACAAAACATTTGAAAACTTTAGAACCAAAAGAAGCAAACTCACCTAAGAAAACCAGATGGCAGGAAATAATGAATTGAGAGCTGAAATCAAGAAAATAGAAACAAAGAAAACAATACAAAGAATCAGTGAGACAAAAAGTTGGGTTCTTCGAGAAAATCAACATAATAAACAAACCTCTATTCATACTAACTAAAAGGCAGAGAGAGAATATCCAAATTAACAAAATCAGAAATGAAAAGGGGGACATAACAACAGACATGAAGGAAATCCAAAGAATTATAAAGTCATATTTTGAAAACCTATACTCCACAAAATTAGAAAACTTAAAGGAAATGAACAGCTTCCTGGATAAATATCACTTACCAAAATTAAATCAAGACCAGATAAGCAAATTAAATAGACCTATAACTGCTGAAGAAATAGAAACAGTCATCAAAAGTCTCCCAACCAAAAAAAAGCCCAGGACCAACTGGTTTCAGCACAGAATTCTATAAGACTTTCAAAGAACTAATACCAATACTCTTTGAATTATTCCACACAATAGAAACAGAAGGACATTGCCAAACTCTTTTCATGAGGCTACAATTACCCTGATACCCAAACCACAGAAAGACAATACTAAGAAAGAGAAATACAGACCAATCTCACTCATGAACATTGATGCGAAAATACTAAATAAAATACTGGCAAATTGAATCCACTGGGTATCTTAACAAGAAAGTAGAGGATGGGCCTCCCTGTGCTCTCACTCAAGAAAGGGACTTTATGGTGGCGACTACATGACTCTCAGAAATGTCATCAGAATTACCACTGTCTTCTACATGCTGGACTTGAATCCCTCATCCATGAATATTTAAGTAGATGAATAGTCATGATAAAGAATATAATGGATAGTAATGTCCTAACTAGTGACTGCTATATGCTAGCTGTTGGTTCAGCACTTCACATAGGTGATGCCATGTCACATGGCTCACTTGGTACACACCACAGGAGGTTCTAAATTATCTACTTGTATCGTCCCATTTAAGGCTCTTTAACTATGAAATGAGATGCTATCCATCTTTTGCAGGTGAAAAACTGACTAAAGTTTTTCACTAAAGGTTGCATGCCCAGAAAGCCCAAGAAGTAGACAAAGAGCAGGGGTGAGGCACAGGGTAGTGGTGGGACCCAGAGCAGGGATGGGGCACAAGCAGGGGTGGGACCCAGAGCAGAGACACTTGCAACAAGTGTGAGGGTGAACAAATCAGCTCATACACATTTACTTTCGTGTCTATTTTTCAAAAAATGTTTTCTTTCAATTCCACAAGGTTTCCAGTTTATATACCCACACAGACACAATTAACAATTCTCTGGCAATAGCAAGAATACTAGGCATGCATTTTTCAGGGCTAAGAAAACAGATAAGGCTGACAAAGTTGGGTGCCTGTTATGTTACTTATGTCCTGGAGGTGGCGTGGCTTTGAAGCACCTGAGCATATCTGAAAGGGTAAATAAAGGAAGGGGCTATGATTTCTAAGAGGGGGAGAGGGAGTTTGTGTATTAATTACATTTGTGTGGTTAGCTAAGCTTGACATTTGTAATCAATAAATATAGAAGAAGAGGGAAGAAAAACTCAGCATTGCTGTGCAGTCTCTAAGCACTTCCATCTAGTCATGGCTGGGAGCACAGCATTTGTGGTAACTATGGCAACCAGCAAAATCAGTGGGAGGAAAGGGGTTGGTGCTTGATTTTCATGAGTATTTTCACCAAATGTTAGTTGATTAAAGAGAATCTCTTAGCCCTAGAGATGACATCGAAGGTGGCTAGATCAAAGGGAAACTAACTGTGGGAGTGTAAAATCTGGAGCCGGTATTTCCAGCCTCCAGGCCAAGTGACAGCTTTGTTCCTGCTAACACCCAAGTGGGAAGAATTTCCTTTCTTCTGAGTTTTTTATTTTTTTTTTTTTTGAGAATTCAAGGTACCCAGTACATATTCTATATATCAAGGTTATACAGACCAAGGAAAAGTCAACCAGTATAGCAGTACATGAGGGAGTTATGCCCTATAATTAATTAATACACCACAGAAGTTTTTGGTATGAATCCCACTATGGAAAGGGGAGTGCTATGGCTTCCCGAGGTTTTTATGAAATTCAAAAGGCAAATATTCCCAATGCTCTGCAGTTTGGGTGTCCTGCATTGGAATGTGGTCCCTGCGGTTAACTGAGTGATTTTGTCAGCTGTATTCTTGCTGTATAATTTTGTGAACCACAGCAGAGCACAGAGCAGGGGTGGGGCACAGAGCAGGGGTGGGACATGAACAGGGGTGGGACACACAGCAGGGTTGAGACATGAGTAGGGGTGGGGCACAGAGCAGGGGTGGGGCACAGAACAGGGGTGGGGCACAGAGCAGGGGTGGGGCACAGAGCAGGGGTGGTGCACAGAGCAGGGGTGGAACATGAGTAGGGGTGGGGCAGAGAGCAGGGGTGGGGCACAGAGCAGGGATGGAACATGAGTAGGGGTGGGGCACAGAGCAGGGGTGGGGCAGAGAGCAGGGGTGGGGCAAGAGCAGGGATGGAACATGAGTAGGGGTGGGGCAGAGAGCAGGGGTGGGGCACAGAGCAGGGGTGGAACGTGAGTAGGGGTGGGGCACAGAGCAGGGGTGGGGCACAGAGCAGGGGTGGAACATGAGTAGGGGTGGGGCACAGAGCAGGGGTGGGGCACAGAGCAGGGGTGGGGCACAGAGCAGGGGAGGGACATGAACAGGGGTGGGGCACAGAGCAGGGGTGGGGCACAGAGCAGGGGTGGTGCACAGAGCAGGGGTGGAAAATGAGTAGGGGTGGGGCACAGAGCAGGGGTGGGGCACAGAGCAGGGATGGAACATGAGTAGGGGTGGGGCACAGAGCAGGGGTGGGGCACAGAGCAGGGATGGAACATGAGTAGGGGTGGGGCACAGAGCAGGGGTGGGGCACAGAGTAGGGATGGAACATGAGTAGGGGTGGGGCACAGAGCAGGGGTGGGGCACAGAGCAGGGGTGGGGCACAGAGCAGGGGTGGGGCACAGAGCAGGGGTGGGGCACAGAGCAGGGGTGGGGCACAGAGCAGGGATGGAATATGAGTAGGGGTGGGGCACAGAGCAGGGGTGGGACATGAACAGGGGTGGGGCACAGAGCAGGGGTGGGACATGAACAGGGGTGGGGCACAGAGCAGGGGTGGGACACAGAGCAGGGGTGGTGCACAGAGCAGGGGTGGGGCACAGAGCAGGGGTGGGGCACACAGCAGGGGTGGGACACAGAGCAGGGGTGGGGCACAGAGCAGGGGTGGGACATGAACAGGGGTGGGGCACACAGCAGGGGTGGGGCACAGAGCAGGGGTGGGGCACAGAGCAGGGGTGGGACATGAACAGGGGTGGGGCAGAGAGCAGGGGTGGTGCACAGAGCAGGGGTGGGGTACAGAGCAGGGGTGGGACATGAGTAGGGGTGGGGCACACAGCAGGGGTGGGACACAGAGCAGGGGTGGGACATGATCAGGGGTGGGGCACAGAGCAGGGGTGGGACATGAACAGGGGTGGGGCACACGGCAGGGGTGGGGCACAGAGCATGGGTGGGGCACAGAGCAGGGGTGGGGCACAGAGCAGGGGTGGGACTTGAACAGGGGTGGGGCACAGAGCAGGGGTGGGACACAGAGCAGGGGTGGGGCACAGAGCAGGGGTGGGGCACAGAGCAGGGGTGGGACACAGAGCAGGGGTGGTGCACAGAGCAGGGGTGGGGTACAGAGCAGGACACTTCTAGAGTTTTTATTTTTTTAATTTTAATTAATTTATTTATTATGTATACAATGGTCTGCCTCCATGTGTCCCTGCAGACAGAAGTTGGCACCAGATCTTATCACAGGTGGTTGCTGGGAATTGAACTCATGGACCTCTGGAAGAACAGTCAAAGCTCTTAACCACTGAACCATCTTTCCAGCCCCAATTATAACAATTATATCATGCTTTTGAGATCTGAATTTGTATCAGTGTAAGAGATGCAATTTTGGGATATCTTAAAATTTTATCTCCCTTGGTTTCACATCCAGAAAGAAAACTAGAGCTGAAAACTTCAGCATCTCTCCAGGAGCCCATGTGGACAGCCTCTGCAGTGAGCCCAGCCTGTGGCTCCCACCGTTGCCTGGGGCAAAGTAATCACTCAAAATTAGTAACTATCTTATTAGTAGAAACTGTTTCCTCCTTGTGCTCACTTTTGTAGACTTAACATTAACTAAGCCTTCGTAAATAATTACTAAATACATAGCTATCCAAAGCTTATCAAGTTATTTGTCATATTTAAAGTTTATTCTGCAACATTTTCTCATTCTTCTCGTGATCAACACATTTTACTTCAGCTATTTTATGGTAGTAATGATTCTCATCTGTACTTATGGAGTGGGAACTGTGAGAGCATTGCGTCCTAACTAGACTTCTATCACTGTGGAAATATGACCAATAGCAACTTCCTGGTTGCTATTCTGGGTCCATCAAGGTTGAATTCTGGGTCCATCAAGCCTATCACTAGGAGAAGACTGGTGAAAACTTGGAGGCAGGAACTGATGCAGAGGCCATGGAGAAACGGTGCTTACTGGTTTGCTCCTCTTGTTCAGCCCACTTTATTACACAACTCAGGACTGCCTCCCCTGGGTGACGCTGCTCATAACACACTGGGCCCTCCTATACTAATAGTCAACCAAGAAAATGTCCCGCAGTCTTGCTATAGGTCAACCTGATGGGGACATTTTGTCAGCTTATGTCTCTTTTTCCCAGGGGGCATTTGCTAATATCAAGTTGACAAAAACAAACTAACTAACTAGCACACATGGTTGTTGAAATAAGGGCAGCGGGGCTGTGTCCCCGGCACCTGGCTGCCCACATGGCTAGCTTATGTTCCGAAAACTGTATTCTTTTAAACACTGCCTGACCCATTAGTTCCAGCCTCTTATTGGCTAGCTTTTACATATTGATCTAACCCATTTCTAATATCCCTGTAACACCACGAGGTGTCTTACCAGGGAAGATCTTAAC
This sequence comes from Microtus pennsylvanicus, assembly GCF_037038515.1. Lineage (NCBI taxonomy): Eukaryota > Metazoa > Chordata > Mammalia > Rodentia > Cricetidae > Microtus > Microtus pennsylvanicus. Next base: position 24,729,337 of record NC_134583.1, read on the forward strand.
CTGCATCTGTGTCCGGTAGGAGAGTCATGGTGACTCCTTGACTCAGCTTCTTTCTCTCAGCATTCTGTTCTGTTTACTCCGCCTACCTAATTTTATGCCCTATTAAAGGGCCAAGGCAGTCTCTTTATTTAACCAATGAAATTAACACAAAACAGAAGTCTCTCCCCCATCACATGGTGTCTCATAAATAATGTTTTAATGGGGCAAATTAAATATGTTACATTCTAATGGGAAGGGGCTATAGGGAGATAACTCAGTGGTTAAGAAAAACAAACTTGTACTGCTCTTCCAGATCACCATTCATGCCAGTATCCAAAGTCTCTGGCCTACATGGGTACCTATTGTCTCGCGTGCATACCCACAACACATACATATTCAATACGATCTTTAAAAAGTATGGAGGGAGATGAGCACTGTGTTAACTCCTTAAAGCACAATCTTTCACACTCCCAAAAGTCCTGATGGATCTGCTGGTATCCATCACACATAGTTAGGAGTCTGTCAACTTGATAAGATTCACAAACGTGGAAATATCACTGCAAATTCAGATTGGAATATCACTTAACTCCAAAGCCATATTGTTGTAATATGAGCGGTGGGGCTGCATCCCCAGCACCCCGGCCACCTGGCCAGCTTATGCCCCGAAATAACAACACACAAACTGTATTCATTTAAACACTGCTTGGCCCATTAGCTTTAGCCCTTACTGGCTAATTCTGATATCCCGATCAACCCATCTCTAATAATCTGTGTAGCTCCGGTCTTACCGGGAAAGATTCGGCATGTCTGACCTGGCGGCTTGCTTCATCATGTGCGTCTGTCCGGGAGAGCAGAGCATGGCCTCTCTGAGCTCACTTCCTCTTCCTCCCAGCATTCTGTTCTGTTTACTCCTCCCACCTATGTTTTAACCTATCAGGGCCAAGCAGTTTCTTTATTGCTTAACCAATGAAATCAACAAATTGATATATGACACTCCCACATCACTTCCCCTTTTCCTGTTTAAACAAAAAAAAGGCTTTAACTTTAACATAGCAAAATTACATATAACAAAACAGTTATGAAGCAAGAATTACAGTTACAATATTTATATCTATTTTATCTTTTATCATAACAATGGAAAACTATAACTATCTATCTATTCTTCAATTCCATCAAAGACTCCAGAAGAATACAATATTACCTAAGCAAACAAAAAGTAAGCAACTTTTAAAACTCTAGAAATGACAGAGACATCTCACTGCCTGTACAGTCACCTAAAGTTCCTCTGTACCATTGGGGCATCCATCTTCGGCATACAGGCCCATAGTTTCCAGCAGACATTTCCACAAAACAGGAAATTTCAAAGGCAGTTACTATCTGCTTGTCCTGAAGAATGTCTTGCAGACTCTTTCATGAATCAGGAACCCCGAAAGACCATCTCACCTTTAGGCAAGTTTAGCAGTCCTCTCTCTGTGGGTTCTCTGTGTCCAGTTTATGCAATAGTCCAGGCAAGAACAGTTTCTTGCCCAAATGGCTATCAAACTCCGTAAGCATCCTCTTCGATGCCCATCTTCTTCTTGAAGTAGATTGGTGCTGCCAGGAGCAGAGTGTCTCATTGTCATGAAAAGTCCTAAGTTATTAAAACATTAAATGCCATATTCTGCAGTCTTTGAAAGATATGAAGAATGTCTAACTGAAATGTATCTCTATATATCTAGAAAATCTAACTAACATGACTACAAGCTTGACTATTACTGATGATTATTCATTAACCTATATTTCTTAATTATACATTACATTTTTTTAATGAACTACACAATCACAACATCTTAATCAATAGCAGAAATATGCATATACATATAACAAAATTGACCTTAAATCTCTATCAATAAAGCAAAATCTATACTAATACAAATTATTCATATCTATATCACTATATTTTTTACTTACTGTATCGTCTTGCCTTCTTAAAAAGCTAATTATTTCATACTGAATAAATGGATAACAAGAATCAAACACTGTCACTAACAGAGTACACCAAAAGCCACTGAAGGGCTTCTGTACATGTGCAGTGTAAGAGAGATATCGTCTTAGAAATATGGATATCTCTTCACCAGATGACTTTCTGCTTATTTCCCCCCCTGGAAAGCAAACTTAGAATTTTGTGGTGTATTTTGTCACTATTTGGAGAGAGTTTTCTCAGTGTTATGGTACTGCAGGGCATACATAAATTGTTATGACCCAGAGCTAGAGAGATGGCTCATTATTTGAGAGTATGGGCTACTTTTGCAGGAGACCCAGGTTTAGTTCCTAGCCACTCACCTAGTACTCATAATTGCCTGTAACTCTAGGTTCATGGCATCTCATGCCCTCCTCTGGCCTCTGTAGCCAACAGGCACACACATGGTACACAAACATACATGTAAGCACTCATACAAACACATAAAAGTAAATAAACTTTTAATAAGTAGATAAATTGCTATGATCCTTTGTCCTGCTTCTCTTCCATGTTCTGGAATCTCGTATCCACTTAGATACTGTGTGATATCAGGGACAGTAAAGAAAAATACAGATTCCTTAATGTGCTATGGTGGTATATGTTTGATTTTTTAACAGATGAATGTAATGATATTAGGGTAAATATTGATGTGCATTTTATTACATGTTTTCTAGCATGGTTCTTGCCCATTTTTTCTTGTATCTCAAAAATAAATGAAATAAAGAAACAATTTTCAAAGAAAAAATAAGTTTATATTTAAGTCATAATCAAAGCTTAATTTTATCTAAAGTATAGAAGGACTTCTGGATGCATAATCACAAGGACAAGAGTTCAGAACCCAGTATCCAAGTAACAAGCCATAAACATCCCACATCCGCCAGTAACTCCAGTCCCAAGGGGACTTATATCCTACTTAGACCTCTGTGCACACTTGTGTATATACTTTCACACACACATGCACACACAAATCTCAATAAAGAAATTAAACAAACTAAGCTATATAAATTCTACTATAAGTGAAGCATATGAGGAGCTTGCTCACAGAAAAATAATTTTGTTAGCTCTGTGAAACAATGAGTAGTCATGTTACAATCTAAATACGAATGCATATCTAACAAACTTACAAAGTTCTCCAAAGTCTACAAAAATGCTGCTTAAATCAGGCTCTGAGAAACGGGCACATGAACACATGGCTAGTAAGAATATGAAGTGGTCCAAACACAAGGAAGGAAAATGTGGCAATATCTTAAACATTTGGTGTGCAGTTGTTGACCAAGTTGTCCTACTCACAGTGAGTTCCTTTTTTTTTTTTTTTTTGCTTTGACAAAACACCTTGCAATGTATAAAGGAAATTATTTCATCAACCTTTTGGTCTCAGAGGGTTAGAGTCCATGACCAAGGAGCAAAGGCAAGGCAGCAAAAACAGATGGGAGTTCACATCTTGTTTGAAATCAGAAGCTAGAGAGAGATGGCATACTTAAAATGGCACAAGTATTTTGAAGCCAGTGACGACATGCCTCTTCCAACAAGGCCACAATTCCTAATCCTTCCCAAAGAGTTCCACCAACTAGGGACCAAGTATTCAAACATAGGAGTCTATGGGTGGCATTCTCATTCAAATCACCAGCCTATTTAAAGGATAAGCTGGCAACATGTGAAGAGACATATCCACATGATTATATCCTGTCATATTACTTTAGAGACTGGAGTGAAAACAGCCATGAATCCATTAAAAATAGTACTGAATAAAGTATAGAACATTGATTTATCTAGGATTACATGACCATAAGAATGAAAGGAAATATAAAGTGATCCCCAGCTATCTCGTTAAATGAATGAAGTCAAGGAGGTGAAGTGTGCTGACAGTATGCTATCACTCATTAAGTTCATGCAATGAAAGACTGCATACACATTTGCACATTATCATACCAACGTGTAGATGCCAAGACCTCTTATCCACTAAGACAGGTGCATACGCACGCACCTGAAGTTATTCTATGTGTTGCCAGTAGAATAAGAGAAAGTACATGATGAGCATGGATAAGGAGAGGGCAGAGAAGCAGTTGATCTACAGGATTTAAAAAACTTCACTTTAGAACCACTGACTATTTTGTATAATTTTAAAGCAACTTTAATACTTGTATCTTATATATTCTTATATTCTAAGGTTAATGAACATAATTGTATTTCTGGTTGTGAATAAAGACACAGAAATTAATTAGACCATGTCTTCAGAGCTAGCCACCATATTTCTTCACATGGAACATGCTCTAAGGACAGAAAACACAGCAATCTGTTGTTCACAATAGCATTCATCGGATTATAATAGGATTTTCATCTTGTGTTTTGTAATCTAAGCCAAAGAATTTATTATCTTGGCCTATTAACGAACTTTAATTTGGGGCATGGGTAAAGAAAGTACATATATACATACATTTACATAAAATTTTTATAATCTCGATTTTAAGTAGAAGATATATTGTGATGAGTTAAATATTGGATGCAATTAGAAAATTGAAAGTCAGAAGACATTGCATCAATTGATACAGGTCAACTTGAGCAAAAGATGCTAAAGGTAATGGGTGAAATGTTCATAATTCCAGAAAATCAATATAGTCTCCAGCTGTTTGTCCCAGAAGATATTTATTGATGAAAGAAAAGCCTTAAGTTCAGTTTGGAAAACTTAGAAGATACTGACTGACACTAGCGATGGCCATCAGTGCAGCCAAGGATGGGAAAGCAAGACCAACAGCATATGCTTTTTGATGTGGCTAGTATGCATTAATTTGTTGCTTTTATTCTAAAGAATGGATGACTTGCGTTTGAATATAAGGGAACATCTGAAATACACTACCTTGAATATTTTCTAAAAATAATAAATTTTAATTCTTAAAATAATGTGGAGGTTACAAGCATCAGAGACACTGAAACCTGTTAAAAAACAAAAGGAAATTTAAAAAGGCATGTTTGAATTCCACAGATGACCTAGAATTTTCATTTGTATTGAGCAATCTTATTCAGTTAATTCAAATAATTAAGTTGGAAATTACCAATTATTAATTATTAGTTTTGAATGTCATGTGGCAGCCATGTTAGAAAATGTTCTATACTTGAAAGTACTTAGGGAAAAAAGCATCACATCAGAAATGGTTCTAGAAACATTTTGTAATATAAACTGTATATATTTTATATCCATAAACATTATACAATATATGTAAATGATAAGGCATTTATGAAATGACAGGCAAACAACACTATTGTTAGATTAAGTGACACTTGGGCATCCTGATGAATGGTAGAAAAGGTCTCTTTTTGCTTTCTTCTCCCAGGAAGTCTGAGTCCTGAGAAGACTTTTTTTTTTCTTTTGAGACAGGATTCAACCATGTAGCACTGGATGGCCAGGAGCACTGTATGTAGACCAGGTAGAAAGTTCTGCCTGAGTGCTGGTATTAAAAGTATGCACCACCAATCCTGACAGGGAAAAATTCTTGAAAAGCGTATTTGTTAGTTTTATCAACAATTCTAACTCAATAACCATTGGTACCTCTAGTGCAGAGGTTCTAGCCTATGAATACTTCACATTACCAGTAAGTGAAGCACCTCAAAAGAGTGGCTGCTTCCAGGTCTTGGACAGAGGATATACATTGAGCCTCACTAAGGTGGACAAACTACTAAGGACTACTCCGATTCGCTCAAGAGCTAACTAGAATTGTCTCCTGATGGGGAAAGTTGAGAAATTGATACATGAGTAACAATAATTACTGAGATGCTGTGAGTGATGCCAGCGCTTACAAAACCCATATTTTCACCAAAGACTTCCTTAATCAACTTTGAGGACATCAGAGATCCACAATTGTTATTTTTAAAGGCCAGCTGGAGCAAAGTAAAAGAATAAAACTACGAATTGTCTCTTCAGGGTAATCAGCATCTGCTGACAATATTTCTCCTCTTTATGGAAGTACTCCAATATATATATATATATATATATATATATATATATATATATATATATATATAATTACAAAATTAGAAAATCACAATTTGTTATTTATGTTATTATGCTGACGAATTAATGGATCTAAGCAAAATGCTCAGAACTGCCTGCCTCACTGATAAACTTGGGAGGTCATGTGTCTTGTGATGTAAACAGACCCATTCTCTCTGTGCCATATGAGCAGAGAGAAATAACTTCCCTAAGACCATCTGGGAAATTTTGAAAATAAATATTGACTAGTATTAAAGAATTATTGTTAGCTTATGTTAAGTAAGATAATGGAATTTATTTACAACATGTTTTGATCTAGATCTAACTGTAAATCTGCCAAACCACAAGGGAGAAGGAACATCTCAAGCCACATCATAGAGTTTGAAAGAGAATAATGTAGCCTGTGTAGTACTCACAGGAAAATCTCACCACTTCAGAGTTTTTGAGCAATAGCAATATTACAAGAAAAAAATTAACCAGAGTAAGAGAATTCTAATTAATAACAATGTAAAAGATAATTGGTTGTAATATATGGAGACTGCTGAGATCCTGCCTTCAACAAACAGATAACTTCCCATCTGGGAAATTTTAAAACAAAATATTGATGGCTATTAAATAATTACTGTTCACTTATGTTAAATAAGATAATGGAGTCTATTTACAAAACAGCCACTGTGCAATTTGGATACTAGAATATTACATATGAGGCTTGCAGGAAAGGAGAATGAGAAAGGTATGAAAGACGAGGAGGACTGACTCTGCAGTAAGTTGATGATTGATGAGAAGGTGTGTGAGTATTAAGATGCTTATATCTGTTAGACATGAACTGGTGTGAAAAAGCCTGTAATCAGGAGTAAAATGTTTTCTGTTATATGTAAAGACAGAAAATAGGGTTAGGGAAGTAGGGGATGCACCCAGCAACTGTTGGTGTGCCATTCCGATGGCTCTCCAGAGCCTAGTAGCATGATTGTGTTTTGTCTGTGGGATAAATGGGGAAATGAAGGTTGGGATGGTTAGGTGATTTGTTCTGTATCTCCAAGCTGGGACTTGATAAACCTGAACTAGACACCAGCTCCTGGCCTCTCAAAACTGACCCCAAATCCAGGCATATTCTTCATTACAACATGAGGAATTCTGAAAAACATTTAAATGCATTATTTTAATATCACTATTGATATTTAACTCACAAAAATTTATCCTTTAAAAAGATACCTTAATGTTTATATTTTCTTCAAAAATTGTGCAACCATCACCATAAATTAAGTATAGAATATGTTCTATAGTTCCCAGGAAATCCCTGTATTTATGAGAAGTTACCTCCAAATCTGTCTTACCTTTCAGCTCTAAATCACAACGAATCTATTTGGCATCTGTAATAGATTTTCTTGTTCTATAAACGTAGCACAAATCATATAATAGGTCGTCTATTGTGACTGTCTTCCTTCTGTTAGCACAGCGTCTTCAAGGTTCAGTCGTGTTGTAGAAATATCAAGATTTCATTTGTTTTCCTACTGAATAATATTCCATGGAATGAAGATACCACATTCTACTTATTCATTTATATATTATTGAACATCTGAGGTTCTCTTCTTCAGTAACTTCAAGTGGTGTTTTATGAACACTCATGTTCATGAGTGCTGGGCCATACAGTCATCCTGAAATTTTATGGCACTTTTTCCAGCAGGCCTGTTTTACCTCTCCGCTAGGAAGTGGGCTGGCTCTGTTTCCTCTATGTAGTCTCCATCACACAGTGTTTTGTCTATGATATCAGAGCCATCCTTATGAGCATGGAGTTTGTTATATCATGTTATTTATTGTTGTTTTTATTTAATATCCCTGATAATTAGTGTTGATAATGTATTATTGAGTCATTATTACCCAAATAAAGGCCACTCATCCGACATTCATTTAATATCTTCAAGAAACAGCAGCTCGAATACTGTGGTAGCTGGCGGATGTGTGCTGGGAAGAGGAACACTTTTTCCCCAGCACCTCACTGTCCAGCTGACATGGGAGCAGTACCAGGTGACTAACAGGCATGGAAGTTATCAAAGGAATACAAGAATGTGGGAACCAAAGGAAAAGTGTCAAAACTAAACATCAGTGAGCATGTGTTGCCTTTTTACAAAAATGAATAACTAAATAAAAATCAGACATGACATACAGTACAAAGCATGATGAGGAATTATAGTAAATACGTAGGTGTGTAACATATACCCAAAGAACAAATCTCTTCCGACACAGGACATAGTCCTGTGCAACTGCTTTATGTTGTCCTCAAATGCAATTTTATTCTCTTGCTTTTCTCTCCTTCCGTCCCCCCATTATTTTCCCACATCTTTGTTTATTGTTTCTCTTTAAGCGTCTCTCTATGTAGCTCTGGTAATCCTGGTACTCTATAAGTAGACCAGGCTGGCCCAAACTCACAGAGAACTATCTCTGCCTCCTGAATGCTGGCATTAAAAGTATGAACCATTATGCCAGGTCCCATACACCTTTCTAACATATTTTCTGTCTATCTAAGGTTTACAATTTTCATAAATGCTGTTTTATTCCAAACATCTACTTTTTTTTCAATTTTCTCTTTCAAAAAGGATGATACTGTGGCCATGGGCGTTTCTATTTCCTTGCCCGTGTAAACAATGGTATCCCTTCGGCACAGAATAAGAAACAGACTCTCGGGGCAGCATGGCCTGTACCTCCTGTGCCTTTTCGCCTTCACTATATGGGCAGCATTCTTTTATTAATAAGTGTTTGAGTCTGTTTAGAATTCTACCAACAGTTCAATATAATACTCTTCTTCTGAACCATCTGTTGTCCAACATTATAATAAAAAAATTCTCATAGACTTGACTGACAATCATCACATTTAACAAAGTCTAGTGCCAGATAGTATTTTTGCCTACTTTTTTTAAACATGTTTTTCCCCCTACGAGTTTATTATACATTCTAGATGTTGGCTTCTCTGTGTTATGTGTTTCTCATGTACACTCTAAGCAATGCCATCATGTTCTAAATTGTGTTTACTGTTAAGGGAAAAATGACCATTTTCGAAATATTGACATTTTGCTAAGAAATCCATTTTTATAAGAAATTATTAAAACAATAGTCTTAAAAGTTTGCTCTTCAAGTTTTTTAATCAAAATTAGGTATTTGATCCACCCAAATTATTATTGTTCAGTGTAACAAAAATCCAAGATATATTTACCCCCATATGGAGAAAAACTTTCCTAGAATCATTGAGCAGGCCACATCTGGACCCTCTGCTTGGTTCCATTGGCCTCTCTGCCAGTTTTCTGTTACCAGAGTGGGTTTGGCTCAGCACGTGCTTTACTTAGGTGCGTGTGGGAGAATTGGCATCTTCACATCTGAGTCACCCATGAACATCTCTCCATCAATTTAGCTGACATTTGATCAGCTTGTAGGAAAGCCATATGTTAACTTACATTTATTTCTGAAATTTCCTGTTTTTTTTCCATACAAAATAAACATATATGAATGAGGGCGGTTTTATTTCTTTGTTTCCATTTTATGATAGGGCTGGTGTGGGGATAACCTGATTACTATTCCCAGTAGGGAAAAGGTAAAATGAGGTATATCACAGTAAAAAGCCCACATTGGGATGTGAGCTCTTTAACTGTGCCCAGGTGGTGAGAACTGAATTCCTTGGCAGTCCCGACCTACTGTTCATGGTTCTTGTTTTCACCATGTAGGAGTTCTTTTCTTATCAACCTTAGGAGAAGGTAGAAAAAGATGCCACTGAGCAACTCTCTCTACTTGCTCAAAAATGGGTCTACAATTTACATCCTAAATAATATCCATTTCCTTTGTTCCAAACATTCCATCTATGCCAAATAGATGGTTCCCCATATCTTATTCCATGTCCTTCCTTGTGCCATATTTATATCTGCAAATCTTTCATGGTTGCTTCTTTATTATGGATATAATGACCAGTACTTCATTAGGTGTTTTGAGACATCACCTTTAGTTACCATTGTTTTAATTTGCAGAGATTCCTAATAAAGGGACTTATAGTCATACCCTTGGCATTTCTTTACCCTCTGGCTTTGTTTACATGAAAAGACCTAAGTTTAACATTTGGTGAAAGCTTCAATTCCTATAAGACCTTCGCACATGTGGAAAAATTAGTGGTGATAAACTTGGCCACATTCAACATTTTCTTGGAATTTACCTTACAAATTGGCAGATTATTTTCTCTGCCCATCTTCTGGAAACAACTTGCAAGAAATTAGACATAAACTGATGGTGATTACAATATTTTCTCTAAAGATTTCCATTCTCAAATTTGGAAGTCTATTAGATGTAATTTCAGTTTTGTAAGGTCATAGTTTCATCAAACATTTGAACACCATGCAACACTGGTGTCCGTTTTCTCAGCTTCTTATAATTTTCTTACCATTTCAAAGTCTCCACCTGCTACTATATAGTTCAATATCAATTAAGGTAATCTTTTATTTAATAATGCTACCTCTCAGTTGACTGTAGATTACAGTTTTACCATAACTTGGTGAATTAATAATATATTTATCTCTCTTGCTTCTTTGAGATTAAGCTGAGATGTGCTGGTTTCTGAATAGAATTGCTCCAGGAATTATAATTGAATTCTTTCATGTGTCTGGAGGGTGGCTCATGTGCCTGTCAAGTTCTATCTGGTGGGTTTGTCTGAGGTGAGTCAGAGCTGGCCACCTATCTCCTAAGAACCTGGAGAGACTATCATAGGCAAGTCTGTCTCATGGAGATGGCAGACGTGCAGGAGAGTAAATGTGGCAGGGTGGGTCTCTGGAGGGTAAGGCTTACTTGTATCTCATAGGATCTTTTCCGTCCTCACCATTAGTCTAAACAAATCATAGGTGGAAGAAAATATATTGTACCCAAAATATTTTATATTTTGAGATACTCAAAAGTCACATGATAAGAAATATGGACACAGGGAGACTAAAGATTGGAGTTATTCAAACTGGTCCCCCACACTAACGACCCTTAAAGTCTAAGGTTGCGGGTTTCTTGGCAGCTTTTGAAGGGTCTAACGACAGATGCTCTATCAGATCTCAGTTTACTTCATGGACAGGGACTTTCCTTTGGGAAAGCATTCCCAGCCTTTCTCAGAGCTCCTTTCTCTGAACTTTGCATTTAAAATGATCTTATTCCATTGTGTCTAATATTTTTGGATCATTGGAAAATGGGATGTTTTCAGAAAACCCAGTCTATGTGGATAAATAATATAGAAATGTGTTCCACTGCTGTAATAGGTATTCATCTAGCTAGAGTTAGGGCATTTGTTGATCAGACAGAAACTATAACAAAAGACATTCAAAAAAGCCAAAGTTCATCCAAAAAGTAAGTAAAAATTTATAGAATAAAATCCCTATAAAAAGGCAGGTAAACTTATTATAGTGGTCATGCTTTTAAGTCAAACACTCCAGAGGCAGAGGCAGAAGCTGCTCTAGGAGTTTGAGGCCAGCCTGATATACATAGCAAGTTCCAGGCCAGCCAGATCTTACAGTGAGACAGGGCCACAATAGATAGATACATAAACAGACAGACGGACGAATGGACAGATGGGCAGGTGGATGGGTGGATGGATAGATGGATAGATATGAATAAGTAGAAATAAGGAGGCAGTAAATGCTGTAAACAAGCAAAATGATCAGAGGGGAATGGATTGGAAATGACTGAGATTAGGGAAGTTGCCATTGAGATGGCTGGACATTGTACACATGTGCAAACGCTAGGTGTACATGACCACAGAGTTCGTCTTTGCAAAATGTTTGTAAGCCAGTTGTGTAAGGGATAGAATCTGTGTTCTGGGAATTGATCCCCACTCTTACCCATTATACTGTTGACCTTCAAACTTCTCCTTTCCCTTTCCTTCTCCAGTTGCTTTGTGTAATTATATTCAGGAAGGCCTGGCTTCCGGTAAACTATAAATGTGAATCAAAGGAAACCAGAGAGAGGGACATGTTTGTTTTCAAATAACTCCCCAGAGTGAAGCCTCTTACTGTGTATGACCTGCAGCCATTATGGGTGCTTGTATTCCATTTATAATTGATGCTATAAAAACTACTTGCAAACAGAGGAGCTAAAATGTAGTAACAAAGCTTGACAGCAAGAGCATCATAGTAAATGTGTTCTGAACCAGACAATAAGAGTGACTTCCTTTGTATTATTCATGTGAAGGCTTATCAGGGTGACTAGTAAAACACAGCATGCTCTAAGTTTTTCCTTCAGTAACTGTGGCCAAGTTTTAGAGAAAAAAAAAGTGTGTGAGTGTATAGAAAATTCCACTAAGGACTGAACCAAGGTGTTTTAACTATTCTCTGCTGAGGCAGCAGGGAGAATAAAAGCTAGTGGGGAAAATTCTATTAGCTTTGTGGTGACAATATTTTCTAACTCAGGCTATATCTGAATTAGCTCATCATGCATGGGTGTTTTAGATTGTAATCAAGTCAAACATTTAGTGAGTTTTCGTGTATGAGTTTCTTACATACTCTCATTCTGTCTCTGGTTATTGCCCAGGGTTCAGCAGCCCTGAAACTGTGTCAGCCTTCAACACACAGACTGGACTAAACCCTGAGCTTTGACAGTGCTCGGAATTATTGTTCCCACTTTCCTACCGCTCCTCTTATCTTGGTTATCCAAAGCTCTACCATCGAACTCCACTTCCCATAGCCTAATGATTCATCCCCTTGCCATTTTATATCACATGAGAACAACAAAAGCCGTGAATGCCTCCTCTGCTACTTCTCACGGCATTACTTTTCTTTATATCAGCATCGAGTCAATGCTTCCCCTCCAAAGAATCTCTAATTCACAAAAGAAGCCACTTTATCTAAATACTAGTTTTAGTGGAAGTTTTTGGGGTTTTTTTTTTGTTATAACATTTACAGTGACAGAATTAATCTTTTTTTATATCCACTTTGAAGCTCCAATAATTTTTACTTTTTTTCTCTCCTTTTTGGTTGTTCGAGACAGGGTTTCTCTGTAGCCTTGGAGCCTGTCCTAAAACTATTTTAATTTTAATCGGATGTGGTGGCTCATGTCTATAATCCCAGCATGTGTGAAGCAGAGGCAGGCAAACCTCTGTGAGCGCAGGCCAACCTGATCTACAGTATAAATTCTCCGCGAGCCAAGACTACGCAGCCATACACACCTCTGCTCTCTGTCTCTGTGTGTTTGCTTAAATATATTTAAATTTTATTTGATGTTATGTGATTGTGTACTTTTAAAAATAGTTTGATTCATTAAAACATTTTTAGAAAGATATATACACAGAAATATGTTTGCTGGGCTTAATCCAATCCAAACAAAATACAAAAAAAAATCTGTTCGATCTATTGCACATGAACAGACTAAGTTGAACAATTTTCAATTAAATAGAGGTACTTGTTTCTTCCATTTCTTTGACAAGATTACCAAAGAAAGATCTTGATGCATTCAGAAAAGTCCAAGTCAACAAGTCTTGTTTTTAATCCGGTTATATAGTAGCTTCCCAACTGCCCTGACCCGTGTGCATCTCTCTCAATTGCCCAGCTATTTCTCACTAAATTTCTGTGCTGGCTGGAGTTAACCATCCCAAATATCAAGCCATTTATACCCTCTGCGTGTTCCATTTTCCAATAGCAGTGATGTCTAGCACTTCATTTAACTTCCCAGCAAGCAACCAAAGGGTTACTTCTGAATCTCTGCTGTTCTCGGCATTTTTTCGTGCCAAATCTTAAGTCCTAGGTCATCTTTTTATTTACTGTTCCTGAAGCCACTTGTAACTTTCTTTTATTACCAATTCTTATGCTCCTGTGAGCTGATAGCAATGACAATCTGTTTCTATTCTATCCCACTATATAAATAAAATTAATTATTAATATTTAGTCAACGCCCAGCCTTTTCCCTGTAACTCGGAGAAATGTCAATTAAGTATATTCTAAGTCACATTTTGTGTGGTCTTGATTTTTAAGTTAGTATCTAAACTATTATGTGTTGTTTTAAATATTGTGTTTTTATTACATCTGTATATTTAGACATTGTATTTATTATATTCTACAATACATTTGCATACTATATGTGAATTACAAAGGCACAGAACATCAGGTCTGAATTTTTGAAGACTTGTTCAAAATTCTCCTAATAGTGAAAGTTTTCAGTAAAAGAGATTTAAAAAGACTGTGTTTCTCAAACCAGGACATTTCATGTGCTATACAGTACATATTTGTCATGGAATATTGAAAAGATAAGGAAATGCCAAGCCAAGATGTTAAAATCACCTACAATCTCTCCTTTTAAATCATACCATTACTAAAAGTTGCTCCTTATTGCTATTGCTTTCCCCAGTACATCAGGTAGCTCTTATTACATACTAAGATTTAGTAAAAACTAGTGAATTAACAGATGAGCGAATTGTGAATCAAATGGTGACTATAAGTCCACATGAGGCTTCAGACGAAAATTTGATTATATAGATATTTCTTTATAATGACTTTTTCACTTAAGTTATATCTAGTTGTCACATATATTCATATTCTCCATCAATATTTTCTTGGCTACATCATAGCAAACTGGTGAACTGAATGACTTGCCTCATTTCAAATATATAAAAAGAGACCAACATGTTTTCAGCTAACCTGACCTACTTGTCATGGATAGTTTCCTGTTTCCTGTTTCTACTGTTGACCTGAAAGTCCCGGATGCATCACAGTGGGAGAAATGCATCCTTTTCACCCTACATCCTCATGGTTGTGTCTTCTGGCTGCAGCTCATTGCTTGCAGAGCAATTACTCGCTTTTCCCAACTTTGGTGCAACACCCTTGCACACTGCCGACCTAACAGCCTCTCTTTCCCTCCACCTAGAATGCTGGTTCCAAGCTTCCTTTCTGGGAATGCATGCAGCTCTGCAGATCTAAATCCCAAGGTTTCACTCCTAGGTATTTAATCACTGTGATCTCCAGGGATTAGCCTAAATCACAGAAGAAGGCATTGAGCAGAAAGGGAAAGAAACGAAAGGACATTTTGGTTCCAGTGAGCCCAAACACCTGGACGATGCTAGTTTCCTGTTATCTGTTAAGAAGAAAAGGCAATCTAAAGCAGGGCCTTTTATTTTTGTACCTTCAGGAAACAGTGGCTTTCAATTCTTCTCTTCTGAGACCCCGCGTGATTGGGGAGTGGATTGGCAGAGCAGAAAATGACGCTGATCCCCTCGCGGCTGAGATGCTGCAGCCCCCAGTTCCACGGAGTAAGAACGACCCATGGGAAAGTGAAGAGAGCAGCTCTAGCCCCGCAGGAAGGTGAGGCGGACTTCCTTGGTGAATCTGTATTAGTAGTCATTAAACGAGAAAAGCAACTAAACCTAAGTACACAAGTCTTCTCATAAAACTGTTAGACTCTGCATGTGATAAAATAATGAACTAGATTTTGATTCCATAATGTTCCCTAAAATACATAATTAGACTCATTTAAAAAATTAATGGTTTACTCTGTTTAGAACTTAAGGCAACCGAATAGAGAAAGGATGCTTGCCCAGTCTGACAATCTGAGTTCGACCCCTCTAGGGACCACACCCACACAACAGGAGGGAAAAACCCAACCGATTGTCCTCTGACATCCGTGTACACGTGAAAAGAGCATGAGAATTCAAGTGCAACCACACACAAACACACATTCGCTCAGTTAACTAAACAAAAAAATTGTAGTAAAAACTCTAAAAAACAATACTGTTATTTAGATTATATTCTTAAAGTATGCTCTCCTCACTTGGGCAGCCTTGAACTTGAACTTAGGACTTTATACATATGCTAAACAAGCACTCTGCCTCTGAGTATCCTACCTGGGTTTGTGTCTTAATTTTTTTTTCTTTCTTTAGTGAGCTCTGTTTCTTTGCTACTAACACCAAGAGGAGAAATAGCTCCAAGGTTTTGAGCTGTAAGCAAACACCTGCAATAACGTTGGGCAGTGGGATAGGAGTTGGATGAGGGAGACTCAATAGTGCTAGAAAGATGAAATCATGAGTGAACAAGGGAACCACGGAGTGGGTAAGAATTAGGAGGGACAGTTAAGGTGGACTACCGAGAAAAGTCTTTCTTACACTCACTTCAGTTTACAAATGGTAAATATAATTATTATGCTTTCTTGGGTTTAATTTATAAGCTATAATGTTTTAGGAACTTAAAAGTACATATGTTTTTTATTACTTCTCTATTGCTGTGAAGGGACACCGTTACCACAGCAGCTTTTAAGTAGAAGCATTTAATTCACCTGTGGGTCACGACCATAAGAAAACACAGTTTCTGATGATCTTGCAACAGAGACATCGCTCAGGAGCAAAATAGTTATGAAGTAGCAATGAAAATTAATTTATGGTTGGTTTCTTTCTTTATTTATTTATTATGTATACAATATTCTGTCTGTGTGTATGCCTGCAGGCCAGAAGAGGGCACCAGACCCCTTTACAGATGGTTGTGAGCCACCATGTGGTTGCTGGGAACTGAACTCAGGACCTTTGGAAGAGCAGGCAATGCTCTTAACCTCTGAGCCGTCTCTCCAGCCCATGGTTGGTTTCTTCAAACCATTGGAAATATGTGTTCTTCTAATGGTTGAGGCCCACTGGTCAAGAATCACTGATTTAATTGGTGGCTTGCTTACAGTTTCAGAGTGTTAGTCCATGACCATCATGGTAGTGATATGGTGGCAGGCAGATCTGGCGTTGAAGCAGTAGCTTAAAAACATACATGGTGGCCTGCAAGCAGCAGGCAGCAGGCAGCAGGTTGGGGGAGAGCCAAACTGGGCATGGTGGGCTTTGGAATCGCCGAAGCCCACTCCTGTAACACACGCCCTCTTAAGGCCACATCTCCCAATCCTTCCCAAACAGTCCATCAAATAGGAGCCAGACATTCAACTATCTGAGCTTATGGGGCATCTTATTCCAAGCGCCCTTATGTGAAACTCTCATTTGACTCCGACTCTGGTACCTAGAATGGTGGCAGGACATCTGCCATAAGCATCCTCGTGCTGAGACAGGGCACCTTGGAGATGTGAGATCATGTCTATTAGATAACGCATTTTCATCATTACCATTTTTGTACCCTATGAGGTACAAATCAAAAAAGAAAATGGGAGAGCCAATGAAACTGAAGTGCAAATAATTATGAGAGGCAAGAATTATGAAAGACAGATAATGCATTTAATATTGATGAATGAAAAGGTGGCAGGACCAGAAGTCCCTGTGACTACTATTAGTTGGTCTCCACCATAGGCTTTTTCTCTGCCCCTCATAGCCACGGGAACTTTGTATTTCCTATGTTAAACTTACTGTCAACCAATAGCTTTTTTCTCCTCAAGGAGAGAAAATTGTGCTTTCTTTAATGCAAAAGCTTTCAAGGTTGCTTGGCTCTCACTTACCACTTGGCTTAAGGGAAAGAAGTTCAGAATACTCATTAATGTGCTTCAAGTTTTGAGAAAATTGATTCCGTTTATATGAGAAATAGCCTTAAATTATTGAAATAGTTGAAGTACCCTGAAAGGAGAAGCAGGTCATTTCTGAAAGTTCATTTCTCTTCTGGGAAACGCCAGATCAATTTCACCTGTCAATGAGGGTCGTTTCCTTCCTAATGCCAGCCCTATGAAACTCAATAGACCTTTATCCGTATTCACTGGTAGAGCTTTAATTCTAAAATGCAAAACAGAGAAGTGTCAACTTTCATCATGCTCTCATTGATTCATAAATCTATCCAGAGCTGTTTAGTGCAAGCATTAGTTTTACTAAAACTCTGTTTTCTCCCTCACTTCAGTGAGCTCTTATTCCCCTGAGATTCTCAATCTTAGTTGTATCTCTTGCTCAGTCCATGAGGTTTTTTCTCAAATATTTGTTCTTGTGTCCTAAAAAGTCATCTCAGTCTCAATTAACTCTGTATTTAAAGAGGTAAAATGTCACTTGTGGACTGAAAAGGTAACAAAGTCCTGGCTAAATCCCAATTACTTCAGAAACGTTACATGTATGTAGAAATCACATGTGAAAAAAGGATAGCTCAGGTTACAAACTGTATTTCTCTTGTCTTCAATTTCAAAGCAAGATTCCTGAGTTTAAACTGTATAAATAAGAAATGCTGGATATAAAGTTTTAAAGGTTCTAGTATATAATTATAGAGTTAGCCATGGTCATTAAATACTAATACACATGCTATAGCTTAACAATCTTACACATTGAGATTTTAAGAATAATGACATTCCAAACTGCTCAAAGAAAATTTGATTTTCAAGCTTTATTTGATCTATTTTTCTTTTCTCACCAAGGCTGGCACATAGCTATTTTCAATAAATATCGGTTGCATGAGTGTGGGAGGTGTGGGCTATCATGAGGCCCATGCTAAACAGAGCTTATTCACAAAAAAAAATTGTCAACAGTCTGTTATTTTTGGTCCATTTCTCTAACTTGGCCTGTCCTATAGAAAAGTAAAGAAAAAAAAAAGTCATATCTGAGTGGCCATTATTGTGATACTCAGCACATATACAACTTTTCCTTTTATGCTAAACAACAGATATAAACTGGACATTCACCACTAGACTAGAGAATTAAACTAATGGCAAACCAAATCTTGGAAGTACTTCCTCATACCAAGGTCCCTAATCTAATTTACGCGTCTTACTGAAGGAAAGCTTCACAGACCTACATGATTCTAGTCCTTCATTATGTATCATGTGCAATACACAATAATACAAGAGTCACAAGTTTGCCTGAGGTGCCTGTGACCAAAGTCACCTGGGATGGTTGCAATGGCCGTTCAACAAAACAATTCTACAGATCACGAAAAGCAATCACTGTTTTTCCACAATGATACTTCAAGGTTAAAGTAATTCTAAAAAACGGCTGTTTGTTCTAATATCTACTCTGATACAGGGATTCTGCTAAATTCCTACAGCAGGTTACAGTTAAAGCAATTGTAAGGACAGACAGATAAATTAATAGAATAACCTTGAGACACCAGTGCTCAGATTATGGACCTTGGTGATCCTTGGATGGTCTCAAGACATCTCTGGATCTTTCGCTGTTACATTCAAAACGGTGTATGAATATGATGAAAGGGATGTCCCTGACTCTACTTTATTGAATTCTTTAATTAAGAATTAAGAGAGCTCAAGACACGAAAACAACCCAATAAGGACAGAAGTGGAGGGGTTATGGGGAATGAATGAAGACTTTTTTGTTTGTTCATAGTTCCCTGATTCTAAAGCTTGCCTAGCTAGTTATTAGGAAAGCATACAAACCCACTGACATTTACAGCTTTTTAAAATTTTATTTATTTTAGATCCTGACCACATTTTCTCTTCCCTCCTTGCTTCCCATTACCTCCATCTGCACCCCCATCCACTTCTCTGTTTCTGTTCAGAAGGAGACAGGCCTCCCATGGGTAGCAATAAAGCATAGAATATCAAGTTGCCTTAAACTAAACATCCCCTCACTTACTCAGGCTGGGCAAGGCAATGCTGTATGAGAAATAGGTTCCAAAAAGAGGCAGCCAAGGAGTTAGAGACAGCCCTTGCTCCCATTGTTAGTAGTCCAACAAGAAGACAAAGCTACACAACTATCACATACATGCAGAATGCCTAGGTCAGTCCCATGCAGGGCCCCTGGTTGCCAGTTCAGTCTCTGTGAGCTTCTATGAGGCAAGTTGTCTCTGTGGATTTTGTTGTGATATCCTTGACTCCTTTTGCTCCTAAAATTATTCCTTTCTTCAGCAGGTTTCCCAGAGCTCAGCCCAATATTGGCTGTGGGGCTCTATTTTTGTTTCCATTAACTATTGATGAAGACTCTTTGGTGACAATTAGGGCAGTCACTAATCTGACTATAGGAGATAATAGTTCAGGTTACATATCTGCTATTGCTAGGGTCATTCTTGTGGATTCTTGGGAGTTTCCCTTTCATCGGGTTTCTTCCTGACCCCAAAATGTCCCTCTTTCCAGTCATCTATTTCAGGAATGTGCTGAGCCTCTAGTGTTTTTAGTTGAATGTGTACAGAATCCCCAGTGTTCTTTGGAAGAGATTGAATGTGTGCAGAACCTCCAGCATCCTTAGAAGACCCACCCATCCTTTCTTCTCATCTTACCCAGCACTCTGCACTTCCTGACTGCCTGCATCATAGCCTTCTTTCCACCTCCTCTGTTCTTAGGCTGTGATGCTGGAGGAAAAGGAGGTGTGATCTCTACCGATAATCCTTGCCCATTGCCTTCTCTCTTAAGTAATCTGCTCTTTTCTTTTTCCATAGTATATATGTCTTCCAAACATGACCTAGGAATCCCATCAGTCACCCTTTACATCTACCCAACATTTTCTCATAGCAGCAATGTAACCAATCCTCATGTCAGTCTCCTCGTGAACATATCATTTCTTCGCGCTCTATCTGGCTTGACAAAAGAGGCAGCATAAGCAGCTCTGCTCCAAACCTAGCCTCTCTCTTTCTATGCTTGAATTTTACCCTTTCACCCACTCCCTCTCTCTATAATTTCTTAGATTTTGTTGTCATTTTCTGGAATCTTAATATCATCTCAGGTACTTCACTACCCCTCATCGTCTCCTTCTCTGTCGTTTTCTCTGGTGCCCGAAACTAGAACCCAGAGCACACCATTTGCTTCTCATTTACCTACTTCTCATTCTTCTCTTTAACGAGCTCTGTCACAGCCCATCACTGAGATCAGATCCCTTTAATTCTTTTTGTTTCTTCCTTTCATATATGTATATATTTGTATATATATTCACTATCACACACATATATGTATAATATATATATATTCAGTAACACAATAACCATTTATAGTGGGTGCCTTATAAATTATGAAAATTTCATAGGACACACAGAGCTCTAACATAATAGCCAAATCATACAAGACACAATTTTATAAAATACCATTCATGCCCAAAATCTTAAAAACCACACCTGAGTACTGAAAGTCAGTACTGATGTCTGCCTTAGGTAACACAGGTGGTAGAATTACCTGGAAATGAGGGGAAACAGTCATCATAAAAATGCTTTCATGAGTAATTGCAGATTCCTGGTAATAAATAAACATACTAAATAATAATATGAAACACAAATTATAGAAGTGTCATGAAAATTATAGCACTGACAAGAATCCACAGAAATAAAAAGAGTGCAGTCCTGGTGATAGGGCAGACTTGACAGACAATAGAATTAGAGACTACGGTAGCAGATCTATTCAATTGGCCTGTTCTGAACAACTGAGAGAAAACAAATTGAAGAGAAAAGTTGATATGGAGTCTGGAGATATTGCTCAGAGGTTTAGAGCATTTGCTGCTCTTATAGGGGACCTGGGCTTGGTTCTCACATCAAGCTGCTCACAACCACCTGTGTTCTCAAGTTTCAGGGGAACCAATGCCGGCTTCTGGTTCTGCATGCATGTGTTGCCTAGACATGCACTCAGCACACACACATACATATGATACAGCTTCAGTGACCTGTGGGTAAATAAGGAAAGGACTGAAATTCTTATCAAGTGACAAGAAGAAAGGGGAAAGTGGGTAGGTTGGAAAGGAATTGGGAGTGACAGCCAAAAAATTACTGAACAGCTAGAAACTATGGAACACAAGGCGGGAGAATGCCCAGGCATTTTACACAGAAGAACTTAAGTAAGCATCTAGAAAGCAGCATCAAAGAAGGAATCGTTTTAGACAACAAGTGTAACTTTTCTTTTTCATGTGTGAGTGTTTGCCTGCATGTTTATCTGTGCACTATGTGTGTGTCTGGTGCCCATAAAGAAGGTGTTGGAACTCATGAGCTGTCATGGGAATGCTGGGAACTGAACCCTGCTTCTCTGTAGGAGCAGCAAGTATTCTTAACTGCTATGGCATTTGATCTGCCCTGAAAGAAGAAATTTGAGAGGCAGGCAGAGGTAAATATCAAGCTGCCTGTATGGGAACAATCATTAGAATAGGAAGAGTTTTTCATCTAAAATATGAGAGCAAAGGGAAGCACCCAAAGTGCTATGGACCATAAGTCTAGTGAAACTGGGTCCAGCAAAACTTTCCCTAAGGTGAGAGGGAATGCAAACAAAGGAGGTGACCACAGGGAGTCACGGAGCAGCAGGAGGGAGGAAGCTGTGACTATAAGTAGTAGGTTTTGATTAAAATGAATAAAACAAGATGCCACCAGTATTCTAACACTTGTGGCTTATATGACATATAGTTGCTGAAATCAGGGAATGATTTAGATGTTCTAGCTCCTGCAAGATCAAAAAAGCTGATAAGTATGTGTCTGAGTCATGGGGCAGCAATCAGAAGAAACACTTCATGCTGGGAGGGCAAACGCTTGCATCTCCACATTGGGGGATGAATTGAGTACTAAGGGATGTGTCAGAAACATGCTATTTTCTTTATCCTGGGGGAAAACAAGCAATGTGCCATACGTTTATGTGATACAGTAGTGGAACGAGAGTGCATTAGTTCAGTAGATTTTCATTACCGGCCACAGCTAACACATCAATATTTCTTCAGCTTAAAGATGGAGCCCAAGACGAAAGGGTTAAAACAGCAGCAGCAGCAGCATAAGAAACTTCTGGCTGCAATGCTTTCCCAGGATTCCTTCGAGTCTGTCCACAGCCCCACCCCATCTGTCATAGAAGAAGACATTGACAATGAAGACGATGCAATGGAGTTGCTGGGTAATTTTAAAAATTAATCATTTCTCTTTCTCCTCTTTTCTGGCATTGTAAAGGCGTGCAGGAATTGAGGTATTTTAAACGTTTTGAGTAGTTTTGTCTAAGGCAAAGGGAGCCCTTGAGAGTACACTTTCTTTCCATTAGAGCTTTATAAAGTTGCATGTAAGAAGCAAACTGAATCCCTGGACGCATGTGTAACACTCCCTAGACTCTACTGTGTGCTCCGTGTATGCAGCGCTCCACACTCTGACTTCTTCCAACTTTATTCCTTGTGCAATTGTGATCAAATGCAAATCTGTCTGTTTCGTTCTTTTTGATTACACCTATTGTCTTTAAAATATACCCTCTTCCTCATAAGTCCCTCTGATTGTAAGGTTGCTGTAGAAAAATATCGTAAAATTGAAAGATGTTGGCAGTAAATTGATGTTTGATGTTTTTTATAACTGATAGGAAGTTCTGCATAGATTTTAAAGTCTTCAGAGACTCAGTACCTTCACAAAACTTCATTCATGTGGTAGGTCTAGTTTTCTTTTTGTAGGTTTTTTTCTTTTTTTTTTTTTGGTGGTTCAAGTATGTAATCTTGTTCCAATAGAAATTTATTCATAAAAATGGTTAATTTTAATTAATTGAAACTCATTTTGGGAAATCACTTTTTTGGGGAAGGGGAACAAGATTCCTTGTGTGGCTCTGGCTGTCTTGAAGCTCACTCTGCAGACCAGGCTGGCCTGGAACTCAGAGATCCACCTTCCTCTGCCTACCAACTACTGGAATTAAAGGAGTGCACTGTCATGCCTGACTGGAAAATCAGTTTTACATAAGAGGAACATGAAATTTTCTTTGCAAGTAATCCAAGTGTAAAATGGTGTGTTTTTATTTGAGTGGTACTATTTATTCTTTTATATAGAATTAGTTAGGACAATTTGGATATGCTTTTATAACAACCTACCATTATATTTAAACTGAAAAGAGAAGAAATAATGTAATTACATTCAAATATGAATGCACAGGAAAAGTACTTTATTTAAAATTCTAGGCCATATTTCTAGGAATTAATGCTGATGGCAGTAAATTATTTTCAATAAGTGATTTTAGGTCTTCATGCATAAAACTGCAAAGGTGTCATTCAGTTGTTGGTGGCATGGTTGAAGATCTTTTCTAATGGTCTCATACCTACCTTGAGTCTAGAATTAAGGAGACTGTATCATGACACTTTTTGTTAGATACTATTGGGCTTTGTTTTCTTTTAAGCAATTAAGTCTTATTTGCCCACTTACAAATCATGCACGTGGAAGAGCCTCTCCATCTTGCCATGACACTTTCCTCCTTCCTTCATTCGCTACACAGACTTTGATCTTAGGACATAAATTAAAGTCATTTCTGTTTGTAGGAATTTTGCAGCCAGATCAAAAATGTAAACTCATCACTTCCACCTTGTTCTCTACCTGTGTTATCACAGCTGTCTTTAGGGGTGACTCTTAGTGCAGAAGTGGGGGCAGGGATCATGGCAAGCGTGTCTGAAAAAGCTGGTTTCTCTGCTTAGTCAAGGAGAGCAAGGAGGTATAAGCCGGAGAAGTGGAGGGTGAGCAGACTCCTGGGGGCTTGTTCACATAGGCAATGGACCTTTGGTGACTGTGCCTGTAAGAGGATTCCCTGCTGGTCAGCGACAGCAAAAGAATTGATCAAGGGACTCTAAGGAGGCTCACTCCATGCTGATTGTCTCTAGACTTCCCCTGCTCTCCTCACAAATGTCCAGCTTTCTAAGATGAAGACCAGAGGAGGCCTAGATGTCTTCCTCGTGATAAGCCATTAGCAACCAGCTCTCATTCATTCTTCTTCTCACTGTAGATATTTAACCTGTGTTCTGACCAGGTTTAATGGTAAAGAATAGTGAAAGCTTTCACTATGGGGTCTTACACAGCTCCCGTCTGGTGGCTGGTGGCGACACCACTCTCTAAGTGATGAGAGCTCCTATGATAGCAGGAAATGTTCAAGCATACAGAACAAGCCTTCAATAATGCCATGTGCAGTTGCCCTGGTTTAAGAAATGATTCCAGAGAAAAATGTGATTGCATACACCTGAAGAAAACACAGATGTTAATACCTTGAAAATTTATGGGAAATCAAAATTTAGGCATAGAATCATTATTAAGATGTAACAGATACTGGTGTTTTAAATATCTTTTGAGAATCTACAATATGTTGTAGAATGAGTTTGATATAATGTGTTTTTAAGGGTTCAGTTTGTCACTATCTATGCCATAATAAAATTAGCTGAAAATGTAACATGCATGGGAAGTTATCTGTAAATGTGAACTGATAAGTAAAAAATATGGTTCTTAGCCAATATCAATATATAAACGAATTACCCATTAATAAAATTGGTGGCTTAAGGGGTAATCTTTTAGTGAAAGTAGTAGATATAAATAAAACTAATTCTTGTTGTTGTCTTTATTGAAATGTAGTGTTGTTGATATATGCTGATTATATATTCACAACTGTTTAATTGTATGTCTGTACATTTATTCTGCAAACTATTAGGCATGTGAAAATATATTTTAAGATCCATTTTATGTTAATTTATACTGGACTACTTTAAATCCTACTCTTAAATTCTTAGTGGATAAATAACTCCTCGTTAAGTTAATATTGTCTACAGAGAATGAAGTATCTGAACTTTGAGTTTTAAAGAGATACCAATTTTAAGTATTTCTGAAAGTGACTCTAAATATACAAAATGCAGCTGAAAAAATCCTCATGCTCACCTCAAATGATGAAGTTTTCAACCATAAACATAAGACAGTCTCAATTATTTTGATGATTATATTGGCACATGATAATTAAAGTGAACAGAGATCACACTTCCTAAACATGTGCTAAAATCAAGAGTTTTTCAAAAAAGGTGTGAGACCAGACGAGTTCCCCAAAGCTTCTGTAGGTTCTCTTTCTTTATCCTCAAGGGGAACTTAAGGAGCTACTGAAGGACATTAGCTGTGTGAATGCCATCCCATTTCCCCTAAGCTGCATGTTTTTATCATCTTGTTATAACTATAACAGTAATACTTGTTTGATCATTTTCTATGTAGTTTATGCCAATTTATACTCATTAAAAAAACAAAACTAGAATTTAAAGGTACAACTACTTTATTATACACTTTAGTTTGGACTATTATAAAATATTTTGGGCCTTCTGAGATTTGACACAGAGGGAAATACCTAAAATTCATATTGCAGAGATGCTAAAACCATTAATTATACTTAGTTATACTTTTTGGCCTTAGCTTAAGATTATATAAATTTAAAACTTAATTTAAATCAACTCTCCATTGCCTCAAATAAATGTGGTTGTTATAAACATATTTTACTTGTTTATGATAAATAATTAAGTATAACTGGAGTGGCAGTCTTTGCTGAATACAGTTTTTAGGGTTATAATATACTACCGACTAAATGAACCCGTTAGTGAAATGTAAAGTGAACCTACTAGAGGGACTCATTAAGGTGTGGTGCTCTTTCAGCCAATTCTCTTGCACTGCGATGCGGTTTTGGAAAGATAAGCATTCACTCTCATGTGTTTGGTTAAAATGGAGTCTTTCTTCCATCAGAAATTTGCTATAAGACAAGAATGGGCCATTGCATCTGATGAGAGATAGATGCTGTCACTGTGGCGTGAAAACTAAAAGAAAAAGGTCCCAAATGTCTTTTATAAATTCCGTACCTACATGCCTACACTTTAATGACAACATCTGCAAGCCAGTCAAAAACAGAAGGGACAATCAACACAAGTCTCTCCAGTTTTGTTTCCTTATAGAATTGATAATTTGATGAGTCACAATAGCAGCTAAGTTGTTACTTTAAGATATACCAACATCTTTATAAAACTGATTCTTTATAAAAATTATGAAGACTTTCAAGCATTAAACTACTGGGTGTTTCAATATAACACTGAAGATTGCTTAAAAATATTAATTCATTCAGTATAGTACAAAAGTAAATTAATGAAAATTAGTGCCCATTTTAGAGAAAATACACTATAAGATATAGTACTTTAAAAACACTCAGAAGGTTAGTATTGAATATATTGAATAAAATGTTCTTAATTCAAGTAGGTTTTATCTTTATCTTTATATATATATATATATGATATTCCAACAAACTCCATTAATTTGCAGCTGATCACCACAATTAACTAAACCTTATAGAAGAGCTGCAAATAGATTTTTATAATTTCACTAACTCAACCAGTGCAACCTAAGACATCCTAAAGTTGTGTGAACTATCTGTCACATGCTAAATATTTCCCCTGTAGAATGCCTCTGCTCCTGTGTTGGCATCCACGCTTCTGAATTGGAACTTCAAATGGCTTCCATGTTATCATTGTCTGTGCCAATGCTGTAACAGACAGTCACTGTGTGGACCAAAAACTTTAATACTGTGCTTA
Organism: Microtus pennsylvanicus; assembly: GCF_037038515.1. Lineage (NCBI taxonomy): Eukaryota > Metazoa > Chordata > Mammalia > Rodentia > Cricetidae > Microtus > Microtus pennsylvanicus. The sequence continues at coordinate 24,756,412 of NC_134583.1, forward strand.
ACTCCTTCAGCTTTAATGCCATTTTAGAACATCTTCCAGCACACGCTTTCACAAGGCAAACTGTGCTGCTGCAGGGCGAGAATAAAGAACAGCATGAGGAACGTTACCTTATATTGTATTTAACTTTAAAAAGTTATTTGATCTTTAGAGTTTAGAGATAAGGGTGGATGTTGTGGGAAAGTGGATGGGCATGCTCTGTCTCTCAAGTCATTCATTCAGTTTTCGCAGGTTTAGTTCTTAAGTATGTATCTATCGCTTACAGAGCGGGTCTGAGTGTTTGTAATACCTCAAATTTGAACAAATAGACAAGGCTGATTTTCATGATTTGACTTGCCTGGGAATCTCTATGGCATGGGTTCACCTTTAAACAAGATGGCAGTGTTCTCTGCACCCAGGATTTTCTTCATTAGATTTAAATGCAGCTCATAAATCAGGTTTTACTCAGTAAAAATACCTTTCCCACTACTTCAGTAAATTCCATTGCAAGCAATCGGTTGAACTCCTAAGAATCTTAATAGAAAAGCTATGTACAGTACGTTAGGAGAGTCTATCATTCATGAGAAAGCTTTCTGAGTCACCCCCACTCATTTAAAGTGACTTTTGGAAACAGAGGTCTTGCTGACAAGCTTTTGCTCCCACAGTTGCTGGTATTGTATCTCCTGCCTTTCTTCCTGTTCACCGTACAGAAACACTGGCAGTGTGAATACTTTGACTTGAGAGTAACTGTGCTTATTCCTGCATGAATCCCAAAAAATTATTGCTTTTGGATTCTACTTTATTAAATTAAAACGTGAGATTATTTATTTCATTAAGTACTACTCCCCTCCTTTTTTACTGTCTAGATTAATTTTTCTTGTGTTTGAAATTCTATGCATGCTTCATTCTTTTCACTCTTTGGTTTTTTTTTTCTTTTCAGAGTTATCAGAGTTTTTGCTAATAGCAATAGATATTGTAGGTGGAGATTGCTCTTTAAATAAATAAAATACGAGATGCCACAGAACATATACATATACCGCCTGATAGCACTTGCATGGCATGTGAGAAGAAATGCTGCACTTTCTGCCTGTGAGAAACAGTCACTTAACAAAACACATTGATCCAGGAGAAGAAAATTAGTAGTTTGCCAACAAATTCTAAACACATAGACAAATTGTTCACAATGTTGATTTTACCTCAGGTGAAAATTTCTGAATAAGGGAAAACTGTTTCCAGTTATTTGTGTGTAGTTTTGCTGAATATATATTGATTGCTTGGACTAAAACATGCATAGTTTGCTACCTACTAATGGCAGCATTTAATGTGTTTTTCATAGGTGTGCTGTGACTTTTCACTAACCGTTTTGTGAGGTGTGAGCCACCGTGCGGTGTGCTGTAGGTGACATGGTTAGAGACCTGTGTTCTACTTCTAAAGACCAAACCATTTTTAGGCTGCCTCTTGCCAGTTTTGTCATTTTGATTTTATGTTGATTTTTAATCTTATACTAAGTTCCGAGTTACCAGCAATTAGTTTTAGAATGCTGCTGACACCACATACCCTCCCTACTCCATAGGCAAAGACATGGGGTAGCAAGATATTCTCAGAAAGTGACACATTCCTCTTCCATCGTAGATGACAAGAATACTGAAAAAAGGACATGAATTTATGTACAAAACTCTTCTCCCAAACCAAACTCTCTTTTTTAACCCCTGTCTGTTTTATGTGACTGGAGGCAGAAGAAAATCTGTGCTTTCTCTAACGAGGCAGCAATGCCTACCCACAGGAAGACACGGAGCTCTCAGGGCCAATGAAATGCTCAGAAAGAAAGGGCACAGAGGCCGAACAGGTGACCTCACACAAGCCTGCCATCTGCTAAGCAGAGGCGGTGATGTCTGAAACTTGTTTAGAATGCAGAGGAGATTGCTAGATTTATTTTTTCCTATAATGCATGGTTTATAGGAGGAAAACAAAATTATTTTGTGCATATGCAGAGGTTCATACTAATAAGGACAAAGCATGGGAAAGAATAGAAAATGGATGCAGTAGCAAATTCAGTCTGTAACTGAGGCTGGAGAGATGGCTCTATGGTTAAGAGCACTGGCTGCTCTTCCAGAAGATTTGGGTTCAGTTTCCAGCATTTACATGGCAGATCACAACTGTCTGTAACTCCAGTTCCAGAGAATCCAGCATCCTGGCACAGACATACATGCAGGCAAAACATCAATGCACATAAAAGTAAATAAATTTTTTTTTAAAAAACCAGAAAATCTAGAATTGTAATTCATGTTTCTTCACAGATCAAGTAATGAAGTTGTTAAAATACACAAAATTTAATACTGCTTTCAAGTTATGTTAATAAATATGAAAATATTTGAACAATTTTGGTTCTGTATTAATGAGAAAAATCAACCAAATTTTATACTAGTGTTAAATATTATTCTTTTTCCAAATATTTCATATATGGTGATGTGGTATTCCAAGATGATTTGTTCAGTCATGGTAATTATTTTCATGTACTAGCAATTTGAGCTTTTTACTTTATAGGAGACTCATTTGAAAATCCACTGAATCACAATTTGTTATAATTTTATTAGTTGATACAAATGAATTGTAAATAATTTAGCATTTGCTTGAAGTTTAATATCACTACCAAAGCTTATTAAAAACATGTTGTAATTCTTCTGATTTCTTCAAACCTGCTCTTATAGCTAACAGAATCTGTCCAGAAATTTCTATGTCATGGATATGCCCAACAATGTGTCTAGTAATTTTCGAACAGAATCCTCAAGTGACATAGAAAGCTGAAAATAATGTTCACAAAACTTGCCAAATATTTGCCCAGACAGTTGCTCTTGTTAAATAAAACTTTCTTCAAAAACCATTAACAACCATGTTATATGTATGTTTTTGGGAATCCCAAGTATTTAAAGTGTTCTTATAAGTAAATTTCTTTTGAAATTATTATATTATTTTTTTCAAATATAATAGTCTCTGAAGTTCCAAAAGAAAAATATCCTTAACAACAATAAATACCCCACTGTGTAAAGATTTTAAGTAAAAGATCACTAAGAAGTATATAGAAAGGATATGAAGGTACTCTGACGGGGATTCATGAACATTAATCATTTTTATTACTTTTTTTAACCTATCTTCTTTCTACAAAACCGAGCCGAATGTCTCTCTTGATGTGGGTGACTTTGCCCATATTAGAAATCTTAGATTTTACTTAGTTTTAATGTCTTTAAAGCTCACTTTCCCAAGCATCACCAGTAGGGGGTTCAATGGGCTATTTTAACTACTGACATTTAGAGACTGTGCGGTTCAAAGTATTAACATAGGATGGTATTAGTGGGGTAACACGAAATTCACATGAAGTTTATGGAATCAACTTTCAGCAGCGGCACACAGTATGGAGTTAGCAGGAACAGTGTGCGCTTTGTGTATAGACAGCCTTGTTTATCACTTGGCCGCTGTTCCAGATAGTAGAATCTGAAAACGGAAGCATCCCGCAGATTTGTTGCTAGAAAAACGGAATTAATAAAAATGTGCGCTAAGGTTTTGTACAGCCTAAGCAAAATAATTTATGAGAAAGTTCTCAACCAACAGACAAACTAGAAAATTCATGTAATTTCTCAAGTGAGTTCTTTTTTCTTCTTCCCTTTTAATGCATGAAATTGAGTTCGTGTTAGAACAAAAAAGGGAGGCACACACACACACACAGAGAGAGAGAGAGAGAGAGAGAGAGAGAGAGAGAGAGAGAGAGGCTGCAGGAATACCTAGGTCTGCTCCATATATTAAGGAAATATTTCTACAAGTTCTGTCATCTTGATGTTGGTCTTCTAATACTTTTTAAATGGATACTGACAACTTTCTGAAGTCATAACATAAGAAGGTCATTTTCCCTGCTGCTTTTGATCAAATCCTAGAAATAAATGTAATACCATTATTATAAAAGAGCAGGACCACATTCAAATTCTTCTGATAATTTGAGCAATTCTTTTCAGCAATGTGAATATTCATGCTATTTTAAAAAGTACCCAAAGCTAAAAATCTTGGTATGATTTCCTTTATTTGTTTTAGGTTTTATTGCCAGGTCGTCTGCTTCCATTATTTATAGTCATGGTCACTGGCAGTTCTATATCATGGAAAGACAGCATCTGGGGTGTGGAACTACAGACCACAGATTCTGCAGGGACCTCACCTTATGATGAGAATGGGAGATCTGGCTTTGAGAGACTAGCTTAAAGAACTCAGTTGTTTCCAAAACTTTCCAAGCTGTACCCTGTTTCAGATTGCACAATGTTTTATAATTCTCTCAATACAGAATCAGCATCCTATAAAATATATTAAACCTCTCCCCCACCATGTCTGTGGGTGCATGAGAGAGAGAGAGAAACAGAAAGAGAGACAGAGAGAGAGGAGAAAAAGAATAAGAGGAGATTCTTTTTCCTGCCCAAGATTTAAATAGATACCGTTATCTTCCTTTTGACATTTATGACCTGAAACTTCTCAAATAGCATTGATAACACTGAAATACCCTCTGAGTCCTATATCTTGGAAGCTGAGTTAAAAGTGTGTTTTGTAGTTTAAGATGAAGACTATGTCTCTATTTGTGTAGCATTGTGTAGCATAAGAGGAACAGACAAACTCTGAGCAACTTCATTTTTGTTTTGATATGAGAAATTGAAAATGGGAGAGGGGTTACTGTCCCACACAAAAGCTTTTAACAGAAAGACAGAGAGATGGAGAGATGGAGACAAAGAGACAGACACAGAGAGAGCTCTAAGAACATACATTTAAAAGCAAAAGTCAAAATCAAAAGAGCAATATTCCTTTAATAGTATACATGGACACTTGTATTCTCCTACAGAAATGCTTAAAACAGGAGTTCTTATTATAAAACTTATTGGTGTTATAATACAAATATTCGTGTTTATTATCTAATTTAATGGTGTTTATTTATTTAGTATCCAAAGATTTAAGTAATAAAATAAAGAAGACATGATGAGAAAGTTTGACTTGCTCATTATTGATCTTGTACCACTTCTGATATTAATATTCTTAGTTCCTCTCTTTTCCCATTCCCTCCTTACCTCTATCCACCCTTTCTCTTTCCCTTTCTGAGTAGAAAGCTATGTTGTCTAGAAGAGTATTGGAAGTTGAAGTCAACTTTTTCATCATAAACAGGGGACAATATCAAAGGGAAACAAACAATCAAGAACAAAAATCCATCCAAGGTAAATAGGAACAAACCAATAGTACACAATGATAAGGGAAAAGCCAAAATAATGCCTTAGAGAAAACAGTGTTTTGTAGAAAGAAAGGTTAAAACACTTGGCATTTCTATTATATAAAATGAAAGAAGCTGGTCTTGTAGCCCAGCACTCAGAAGGCTGAGGAAGGAGGATTGCAATTTTGACCAGCCTGGGATGTCTACTGAGACTGTCTGTATGTATGCATGTGTGTGTGTTCATGCTTGTGTGTGGTATGTGTGTATGTGTGGTATATGTGTATTATATGTAAATAATGATCTATAGTGGCCAAAATAATAAAAAGTAAAGAAGAATATGGATGTAATTGTGTAATTATAGCATCTGGTGTCAAGATTATCACCAGGTTACAACAAGTAGGACTGTTAGGCACTGGTGTAAAAACAGACTAATGGGTATGTTGGGGCTTGGAGGAAAAGGAGGAAACCTCCACCTTTATATGACCTATTAGCTTTTAGTGAAGGTGGTTTGAGAAAGGAAGAAAGCAATTTCAAAATATTTCTGCTAGAAGAGAAAAGTGACAAAAATAAATGAATTCAAAACTACTTTATGACATTAAAAATAACTTTTAGATAAATATGAGTCCCAATTATAAAAGCAGACTTTTAAGCTTCTCAAAAAGTTTAGAATTCATAATATTGTTCTATGTAAAACTTACCTTGAGATCACAAAATTTACTAGGGAGAAAATAAAAGATTTGACAAACTGTGACTCATTAAAATTGCAACTTTCTTCCCACAAAGTAAGAGAAAAGATTGTTGAAGGCTTTCCACTCTGTAGCCAGGAGCAATCCCAACAACACAGCTGTCAAAGCTTGCACCCAGAAAACACAGTACCAACACAAATGAATTTCATAATAGGACAACAAACCTAAGAAAAATGAGCAAAGCTTGACAAAGTAGAATAGACAAATGTGTAAGAAACATGCAAGGAATGTCACAACATCATTATCCACCAGCGAAATATGATTTAAAACACAAAGCACCACATTTTACCAGCTAGGCAGGCTAAAGTTAAAGACCAAACAGCAAACATTCAAGAATGGAGTGATCAATTCTCTTAAGCACTGCTGAGAAGTCTTTAGAGAACATGTCTGGATGGTTTCTTATACAGTTGAATACGTTCTTTCCCAATGATCTAAAATTCCCTGCAGGTTTCCAGGGGAAATAAAACTTGTTCTCACAGCTGTACTGTGTCAAAAAATAAACTATTGAAAATAATCTCGGTAGAAAACCATCCAAGTGCCAATCACTTGGTGCTCCCATCAACAGCTGTGGTATAGTCAGCAATAAGAAGTGGAAATATCAATGCATCCAAGAATATGGATGATCTTCATTACCATCAACTCAGTTCTGTCCCCAGATACCTCTATGTTATTAATAGCCTAGTTCAATGTTATTGCAACCTGAGATGTGACTCTCCTAGGAAATAATCAACTTTAAACGGACTCATATGTGGTGTGTGCTAATTAGATAAGATGAACATATGTTATCAGAAGTTTCTCTAACAATCTCCATGTACACACGAAGGGTAGGATATTCACATAGACAGTGAGTATGTGCGAACTGGATGCTAATCCTGGACACTTAAGCTTCTAGAACTGTGAGTGATCCACAGCATTTACTAACACTGTTGAGCAAATGAAACCAGTGATTAGACTTTCATTTAAGTTAATAATAATACATTCATGAACAGGTAAATTTAATGGTCAATATATCAGAATAATAGAGTATGAGGGACTGACTGGATATTGGTACAAGGAAGCCTCCTGGGTGATGGAAATATTTTATACCTCAATTCATAGATGTGTCCAACTCACAAAACTGTACATATATTTTCTTTATATTTCATCACACATTGCACTTCTAGAAAGTACTAATTCTTACTTGGAATTAAACCATGATAGCATAATATAGAGAGCCAAAATTAAACTGGACATTTGACATTTCTGAAGTGAAGTTATGATTTTAAGTTTCTGATTATGAGTGGATTCATTTCTACTTTTTGGAATTCAATCCAATTTTACCTCACACATTTTAATGCTGGTTGTAAGGTGCATAAATATTAAGGGTGATTATATCTTTGTGAAACAACAACACTTCATCATTATTAAATCTCCTCTGTGCTATTCTGATGTTTGATCAGCCTGTAATATCGCTGTTCCATCTCTCTTGTTATCAGGGTCAGTATGGGTTGTCTTTCTGTATTCATGTATATTAATAATAATGCATTGTGTATCTATTTTTATTCAAACATGAGAATATTATGATAACTCTGACTACGTTGTTCTTTAATTAGTTGTAATTTAGGATCCTGAGATTTGAAGTAATGATTGATGTGACTGTATTACTAGCCACCATTCTGGCTTATTAAGTATGAATTATATTTAGTTTTTATTCTTACTGCCTTCAATTTTTCTTCCACCTCTTGGGTTTTCTATTTGCTTTTGTTTGCTTGCTTTTAGTTTTATGTGTTTTCTTTTCATTGTTGATGGGTTTGGGGGGGGGTGGAGTTGGGGAAGGGGCATTTTGAGTCAGGGTCTCACTATGCATCCTAGCTGACCTGAAACTTTCAATATAGCTCCAGCCCCCCTCCATCTTTCAATCCTCCTGTCTCAGTTGCCCAAGTGCTGAGTTTACATAGTCTTGTTCACATATACTCTGCTTGTCTCCTGCTTTTCGCTTTTGTCAAAGATTTATTTATTTTATGTGTGTTATGGTTTGTTTACGTCATTTGTGTATGTGTACTGTGTTCATGCCTTGTATGCACAGATGCCAGAGCAATCTATCAGGTCCACTGGAACTGGAGTTACCGATACCTGTGAGCCACCATGTGGGTCTGGCAGAGCAGCAAGTGTTATTAAATGAGGCTGATCTCTCCTGTCCCAGACCCTTGCTCTCAAATGAACATTTATGAGATTCAATTTCTCCCCATTCTTATTGAATCTGTAGTCTTTTTCTTTCTTAGGATTTAGAGCAGAGTTTACAATTTTTTATTATATGCAAGTCACCTTTAATTTGTACTATACAGTATTCTTGGTAAACTTAGTACTTTATGATACAAAAATAACCATAATTCTTCATTTCTGCCTCTTCCATCATTCATTGTATATATGCACATATGTGTGTATAAAGAGACATACATAAGCACATTGCTACTATTATTTTGAACAGTTTATCTGCTATTATAACAAAAGTGTGTGGCTTTATTTTTCTTCCACTCCATTATTTTTTACTACTTTTCCTTTCTTTGAAAGTTTCTGATATACATCATTTTCTGTGTCGTAGAAGAGTTTCTGACATTTATCAAAAAGTATTTCCATTAATAATAAATTTCTTTCATTTTTATCTGAGTCTTTTTTCCTTCTAATTATTTGTTTACTTTTATTTTATTTATATTTTCCATTTTATTTCCTATTATATTTATTCTCTTAGAACTTTTATTACAAATAAATTATATATATTATGGAATTATGGTCTGGAGGGGTTTTTTCTTTCCCACTTCAAAGCTTTAAATATTTTGCTTCTTGTTCTTGATGTGTACACAATTTCTGACAGGTTGAGTGTAATTTTATGTTTTTCTTCTAGTTTCTTTCACAGTTTAGTTTGGCTTTTTACACTTTGCAGACAATATGCCTAGCTATAATGCTGTGGGTGTTCAGACTGTCTAGTGGTTTCTCAGACTCTCAGATCTGCCTTACATTAACTTGGGGAAAATTTTCAATCATTATTGTTTCAAATATCATTTCTGTTCCTTCCTTTCTTCCTTCCTTCTTTTCTCTTCCTCCCTCCTCTGTTCTTCCCCTTTTCCTTCCACTGGCATTTCCATTACTCTCTCTTTCTCTCTCTGTCTCTGCTCTGTCTCTCTCTCTGTCTCTCTCTCTCTCTGCAGTTGCTCCACAGTTCTTGGGCATTCTAATATTTTTTTTTTATTTTTCCATTCTTTTTCATTCCATGATCTTCTATTTTGTAAGCTTTTATTGATAAATTCTGAATCTTGAAGACCTATTCTCCAGCCCCGCTCCCTGCTCAGTCTATTAATTCTTTTCCATTTTTCTTCCTATGTGTATGGTAGCCAACAATTCCGTGGTTATACTAGACACCTATATTTGCATTGTGACTAAATTATCTATTAGAGTCTTTAGGGTAATAATCACAGATTTAAAAACATAGTCGGTAGCCCACCATCCTGCCATATCGGAAGCTGATTGTGATTCTTACACTCTTGAAATCGGTGGTTTTGCTTTTGTTTCATTGTCTTTCAGTTGCTTCATAATTGCTTTCTGTAGACATGATATACTAGATAAAGTGAACTGTGGAAGATAAGACTTCCAGAATGCAGAGTTAAGTAAGATACAGGGAGTTAGCAGTGTTTTGAGTTCTGAGCTTGAGGCCTCTCTTTCAGCAACCCTGTGCTTCTTGACCTTGAACCTCTGAAGTGCTGTTCACATAACCAAGCTTAGATAGGACAGCATATCTAAAAATAAACTCTTATCTATATTTCTCTTGGTGGTCTCATATCTCATATAAGACTCTGTCTACTCCATGTCAAACCTGCTGTATGCCACATCTGTTCTATTCCTTTCTCTGCTGTGGAGATTGAGTGGTTCCAGCACCATTTGTTAAAAAGACATATTTTCTTTCCATTGAACTCATGTGGAATTTTTGCTGGATGTCAATTTGCCCTAAATATACAGATTTATTTCTGAAAATTCAGTTTTACTTTTTTTATCTAGAGGTTTTCATTCTCTTTTTTTTAATTAAAATTTTATGGTAAAGAAGTTTCACACAATCACACACAACACAATTCACCAGACCCAAAGTCAATATGAAGTGTGAGATCTAATGTGATACTCCACTTCTTCATAATGACTATGCTCTCCAGAGTTCCTTGAGATGCATAGACTTTGGATTTTTTCTCATGTTAATACCACACTGTCTTGATTTCATCCTTTTTATGTGCTAAGATCTCAGTTTGGAAGGTGTGAGTCCTCCAATGCTGTTCTTTTGAAAATTTATTCTCACTGTATTCTTCTTTCATAATTTGTTTTTACGCCGGGCGGTGGTGGCGCACGCCTTTAATCCCAGCATTCGGGAGGCAGAGGCAGGCGGATCTCTGTGAGTTCAAGGCCAGCCTGGTCTACAAGAGCTAGTTCCAGGACAGGAACCAAAAAGCTATGGAGAAACCCTGTCTCGAAAATTCAAAAAAAAAAAAAACCAACATAATTTGTTTTTTACAAGTTTTGTCTTTGTTATGAAATATGTTAAGGTTTGATGTTTTCTGCAGATATTGAGATGAGCATGTGATTTTAATTGTTATATTATTACCCTAGAATATGCACTGATATTTGTCTGTTATATCAATTCTGTCTTCCTGGGATAAATACGTATTTGATGAGTCTAAAATCTTGTATATATTTCTGACATCCATTTGCCATCATTTTGATGATGGATTTTTGTGTCTGTATCTAAAAAGGATACCACTTTTATATTCTTTTAATGTCTTCATTTGCATTGTTGTTTTATCGCATGATTTAGCAAACATTTCCTCCATTCTTTAATTTTTTGGGAGTTTGTGAAACATCGATATTTATTATTTAATGTTTGGCAGAATTCTTCAGTAAAGCCATTTGATATACACAATATACTAAATTCGTAGCTTAATTTATTTGTTTGTAGATCCATTTGTTTGTTTCTTCATGTGTTAATTTTGATGACTGGTGTTTCATTATAAATGTGTCAGCTCTTTAGAGTTATGTTCTCCCCCCATCATGTGGTCATTCTGGGTAGTCTTTCCAATAAGCCTTTTGTTTCTCAAAGGTTAGTAGTAAAAGCCCGTTATTCCAGATGTTTTTGCAAACTATTTTTACATTTGTTTTATCAGAGAGTACACTTGTGTCACAGAGCACATGTGATGATCTGAGAACAGGTTTCAGGAGAGGGTTCTTTCCCTCCACCGTGTGGAGTCTCAGGATCAAACTCAGGCCTCAGACTTAGTGACAAGCCCTCATTCTGGCTGAACCATGTTGTCACCTCCCATTTCTCAATTTCATATTTAAAAATTTCTCAAACATTTTTTTTCTTGGTCAGGCTAGCTAAGAGGTATATGATATTATATTAAAATTAAATACTATATTAAATATTAATATATTATGCTTAATATTTTTACAGAACCTTTTCTGTTTGACTTAGTTATTATGTTTTCTTTGTGCTTCATAAAAGAGCTAAAGAATATAAAAAACCACAAAAAATATCTACAGACCTGTAAAGTATATGTTAATGCTTCAGGGCCGGAGAGATGCTTAGTGGTTAAGAGTGTTTGCTGTTCTTACAGAATTTCGAGTTTGATTCTCAGAGCCCATGTCTGTCACATCACAATTGCCTATTACTCCAGAGAATCTGGTACCCTCTTCCTCACCTACAGGCACCTACATACATGTGGGCATACACACACACACACACACACACACACACACACACACAAAGACTGGTACTCGTGCATACACATAAATTTACAATCCCTCCATTTAAAAGCTATTACATTAGAGATTTTACAATTCTGTTGAAAATAAAATATATATGTAGATATAAATTGATAAAATTTGCATATTTAAATAAAGGCTACTGTACTTAATGGTTACACGATTGATTGAATTTAATTTTTACAATACTCATTTATAGTAAGTGACCTCACTCTATTGCAGTTGAGGCTCAGAGAGATCTAGTGATTTGGAAAAGGTCATAGCCCTTGTTACCCAAATGTTGTATAACAAACACATCATGGAACTGTGTGTGCACCAGATACACATGCACAGGTATAATCCATGTATCTAGCATAGTATAGTAGTGTGCATGCTTACACACACACATTGCTAAGATTCTGGAGGACAACAGTATTTTACAGTGCTGTTATACAGTACTATTGTATTCTTGCTGCATAGATTCTAAAAGCATACAAGCTATATGACAATCTATGTAACAGGCCATAGTACTGTGCCCCCACACAGACACACATGTGCAGGTATAATCTAGTCACCTCATCTACAACATATTAACCCCTTCAGAGAACCATTGTGCTGGCTGAAAGAGAAAAGATGCATGGAACAGTACTTGGTGTGTGGTACCAGGGAAACTTTAGTGAACGCTTGTTATTTTCTTCCTTTTATCCCCCTTAAACATTTCACTGTGTAGAATTCATGTATTTAACTTGTAGTCTTTAACTTTTAAACTAACTTAGCAAAGTTCACTTGTCCCCTACTTCTAGCCTTCTTCTTAATAAGAATGACATTTTAAACACTTTTTACTCCACCCTCCAGTCAATTCCATTTTGCTTGTTTGCTTTCGATAATTTTAATTTGACCTAGTATTTTAGATCTGAAAACTTCACGTATATTTAAAGTCAGAGTTTCTTAGGATTTACTAGCATACCCTTCTACTAACTGACATGGTACAAAAATTGCTTTTCTACTACTTCTTTCTTCTGGATTCATTTTGATGACTTCTCAAAAATCTACTTCAATAATTTCTTCCACTGGACTCCTTACCAACCCCCACTCATTCTCAGCTAACACCAGTTAGTACCATGGTTCCAGGAAGGTAGTCATTTCTCATCAGCAATTAGGAGACATTAATTCAAAGAACCGTGTGAGACAAGATTCTCCATGTGATTTTTCTTCCCTCTGACATATCACTGTGTCTTCATAGCCTGGTCAAATGCATTTAAAGAAAATGCCATCATTAAATAGTTCACACACAGGCAAGGTTGTAGAAAAACCGTCAACCAGGTCTAATGAACTCATTGGAAGATTTATAAATGTCAAAAAATTTTTAAATAATTTTTAAGAAATTTTTAAGAAAGATAAATCTCAGTCAGTTCTCTCGTCCCTCTAATTCCAGGTCCTCACTCCGGGTCTCTTTGGATATGGTGACAGCACCAAGTTGGCTTTTATTCTTTTATTCCATTATATCAGGCATGGAGGGTGACCTATAACAATTCACACTTTAAAAAGATCTGTACACACAGCATCATACTGTAATACATAGTGTTACAGTAGTTTCTTCTACAATGAAATGTATGTGCTGGACATATAATTGTACACTGAATGCATCCAGAATGACTGATGTTCTGCATTTTATAGAAAGAATATTATAAAATGTATTTATCCAATTCCATCTTCATACTTTGATTATTGTGTAAGTTTTTTTAACTAGGAGATGTATTGTCAAATCCAGGGCCTGTAAATATGTGACAGTATCTTTATTTGACAAAAAAAAATCATTTAGGATTGCTATTGGTTTTTATTATGCAAGTGCCAAGGATTTTAAATCTTCTCTATCATAGAAAATAATTCTAGGCTTTTAAAAAAATTCTATTTAAATTGCGAGTCATATTTCTTGAGACACACATTCTTTTTTGTTTAAATATTTATTATTTTTCTTTTCTGTGTTTGGATGTTTTTCCATTGTGTATGCATGTACACCAAGTACGAACACTATCTGTGGAGACCAGGAGAGGGCTTTGAATACTGTCAAATTGGAGTTAAAAATGGCTGTCAACTGTCATGTGGATGTTGGAAATTAAACGTGGGTTCTCTACAAAAGAACTAAGTGCTGCTACAGCTTCCATAGCACACATTCCTAAAGAGATACACAGAGATGTGAATTTTCTGACTCATGTAGCTTAAACATCTTCTATATGGTTCAAATTGCCATGGTTCTTTAGAGCTATTGGACTGATTTACCTGATGCCGCAGTGGATGATGGCTGTTGTCTTCCTATAACTTTGACTCTGCATGATAATAACAGCTTATTTTTTTAAAAAAAATTAAAAATTGTCAATTTGATAATTATTTATTAAAAGATCCCATTCCATTCTGGGGTCTTCCTACAACTTTGATATGTAGTTATATTGTCCATTGGTACTTTTAATACAAGGGCTTTGCTTTAATGTCTAGTCACATGCTAGATTTGTATCCAAATTTTTCTGTTGCTATTTCCTTCCTATTTTTTATTCATCCATTCTGGCTTATGGATATCCTCTTGTTTTTCTATTTAAGCATTTGATCTAGTCTTTAAACATGTATCATAACAAAATTGGATTCATCCTCAAATGGCCTCTATAGGTCAAGTGAATTTCCTCCAGCAGTTGCTACCCGATTCAGGTGTACTAGCCATCATCTTCTCCAATCCTATCAGCACACACTCCCTTCCACAGTACCGTGAATGATCTTTAACTTTTTTCTTGTTGCTTCTGTTTTGAGACAAGATCTCTCTATGTAACCCATGCTTTCCAGGAGCTCTCTATGTAGCCCAGTATGCCCTCAAACTCAAGGTCTATGTCTCTGCCTTATGAGGCCTGAGATTAAAGATGTGAGCTACCACATCTGGTGATCATTTTCTATTGTACATGGGTCATTATTGTTTGATTTTATACACAGGCAAGTTTTAATGAGAAAAATCTAGTGAGAACTACTGATAATTTCGTGAGAAATGATTCTATAATTTCCTTGATTATCATCTTGAAATTTATTAACAGTGCAAACTTGGTTAGTTTGAAAGGACCTTTTGTGACCTTGTTGCTTAGATTGTATGTAACATATGAATCAAAGGAAGAAGCATAACGTGCTTTGGAGATTCCAGGATCCCGCTCAGGAGCATGTGGTGGGATGGGAGAGAACATGCAGCATCCCTGAAGCCCACTGAAGATGAGGACCGCACATGCTCCACGTGCTCCACCGTGACCACAGGGCTCCATGGATGAGGACAGTCGTTGCTCAGCTACTTCTGTTCTCCATGTTGGTCAATCTTACATTGAAATTTTCTGAAAAGAACCACAAATTCTGTGGATTCTTTAACCAAACACATTTTCTAATGTAATTCATTAGGTACAATGCATTCTGTCTCCAAATGACGCATGGAAGTCAATTGAATTTCTGTGCCACGGCTAAGACAAGCTTCCCTGGTGCCAGCCATCCTCCTCTGTCTCTGGCACTCTGACTCTATCAGCACACACTCCCTTCCATAGAAGCCCATTCCTATCAGCTCATCAGAAGCCATGCTTGGTTTCTCATAAAATAACAATGCTTGTAATAAATTTTCTCAAACCCAAGTTGTTTAATTTATTTTTGATTGTGCTTATAAGTCATCTCTGCATCTTAAAATGTGTAAGTATGAATGAGAAAGTGCTTATTTTATTGAATTCCACTGCATTAATAAATTTATTGTGGGAGAGGATGTCTTGGATCTATGTAATGCCTGAATTTTACCTCTGAAAGTACTTTTTTGCCCTAAATTGTAAAATAAATTTTGCTAGTTTTTGTGTTTTCTAATTATCTTGCTACCTATTTATATTTGGATTTCCTTAGGGAGCACAGTTTTAGGCATATAATTTTATAGTGAACTAAATCTACTTACCTTTTTATGCATGAATTATTTTCATGTAAATTAAATTGCCTAATTAGTTGATTCTTTGAAAAAGCCAATTTTAATACTGATATCCAAAGCTTTAACCAAAATTCTCTGCATTTAAAAGAAATGACTTACAGACCATTTCATAATGTTCCTATATTCAGATTACTGTGTATCGGACACAGTAATGAAATTGTTTATCCCAGAAAATAGGTGTTTTTATCAGGACAAGGCTGTTACTGTGTGGTTTTTGTTTTGTTTTTCTTTTGTGCTTCTTGCTGTCTGCCTGCCCGGATGCTGCAGGTAAGTGGAGCACCCCACCTTGCTTTCGAAGGCTGTTAGAATGCGATAAGTTTCCTCACGTGCTGCCTGCCCCCCAACAAGCTCTGGACAAATGTGTGACTTCAGCAATCAGCTTCCCAAAGAGAAGCTCAGAGGGCCTGGTATTCTGAGAATACTGCGACTTTCGCCCTTATCATTTCTACTTAGTAGCAGACATCCCTTTTCTCCCGATATGCTGCATTGTGCTATGGGATTTGAATGTTGGAGCTTTTCAACCAGGTACCCACGGCATAAACAGCCTGGAAATGGACAAGCGTGGCCCTTGGCAAGAGAGATGAAAGACAGAATTGAGAACAGATAGTAATGAAATATTTTAAAAAACCCTCGGCCTTGATATTTTGGCCAGCTGAATAAAAATGACCACATAACTAGAGAAAGAGTTAAGTGGAAAATTTCTACATGAAACATAAACTGATGCTTAAAATCTCATGGATCAAAATTAGTCCTCTGTGACGCTGGCGGCCATATTTGTCATCTTTCATGAATTCTGAATACTAGTACTGTAAAAAGAAGAGGGAGGGGGATGCTGCATTAACCCTGCATACTCTTGTTCTGAGTCAACACAGACCAAAATTAAGCTGTCTCTTCAGAGGTCATGTACTCCCCGACTTAGGTGGAATTAGATGATTGCTTATTCTTCATGTTATTAGGCCCTTCAAATATATAAATTAGTTCTAAATATAAATAATTTAATATTTTCCTTTAAGTCTTAGAAAGCAAATATGTTGCATTCATTATTTGCAAAACTAATATCTATCATTATAGTATATATTTAAATTTCCACCAGATGAATGGAAAAGAAAATTGCTTATCTTATATTTCCCCTTTTTGTTTCATCATAAAATGTGCCATTATGGGGAATTTAATTACTTGACCATTTTCATAATTGTTAGAAAGATGAGTGATAAGGCCCTGATAAGAGCCATGGATGGAAAGAGAGGGGGATGGAAAAGCACTGGTAAAGTAAGGAATTGTTAGTATTTAAGCAAAATGCCTTTACCCATTAAATACAATCATAATTAGATAATAGTACCACTGGAGGATTTTGCTCTTTTATCCAATTTCTGACTGATTATGCTACATTTTATGCTAGATAGTCAAATATAGAACCAAATGATGCAGTACCAAGCTTATGCATAGGAATCCCACAATGTGGAATCCAGAGTAAAAAGAAAATAGAGTAGAAAGAAAAACAAAAGTCAAGCAGATACAGACCCATATGGCATAGCGATATTAGGATTGATGAGGCACCCGGAGGAGAGGGTGCACATCTTAGAAAAAGTGGGGGGCAGCTTCACATGGCATTGAGTGATGGAGTGGAGTTGTCTTACGAGAAGACTGAGTGTGGGCGCAATGAGAACGGGCACTAATTACAAACAGATGTGATAAGATTGCATTCTGAAATATTTCTACTGGTTGCTTAGTTGTAGAGATGCAGATCATCTTTAGAGCTGGAGGTTAAACATGAGAGTGCAGGAATCCAGATGGAACCAGATGATACCAGCAAGGTGAGGGATCTGGTGGAGGCGAAGATGATTTCCATATGTCTGTGCAGAGGGAGTGTCATCGACACAGAAAAGGAATATAGGGAGAAAGGGAAATTTCAGTCTTGTAATGAGAATTTCACATTAATATAGTTAGAAAGCATTTTGATGTATCCTGCAAATTATAATGCGTATAAGTCTGTAAGTTAGGGTGGGATTGGTAAAGAGTATAGGATGGGAAATTTGGTTCTGCTGATTAAAACTGTCCAGAGAGTATGAAAAATACTAAAGAGATACATGCAGGAATTTGGAAATGGTATATTAGTCAAATGGTAAAGAATTGCTTGCTTTTCTTTGTTGTTATAAGAAGAACATAGGATCTATGTCAACACAGAAGCCCCATCTATGTGAAATGATTAGCTAGACCAGTTTTATAATCTGAGGTATCTATGGATGCCTAAAATTCAAAAATTAAATCTGAGTATGAGATAGGCATGTAATAACCACACATGAAGAAGCATCATGGCTGTCATAAAGGAATGAGCTCAATGAGTAATTGAAATACAAAGAGTGGCATGGCACATGGAAGACTGGAGTAGACTGTTTAAGCATCTGTGGATTGTTCCATGTGGCTGCAGTAGCTGTGGGTGGAGGAATTCATGGAAATTCTGAGCAAGTGAAGAGGTACACAGCAGAAATCCGGATTTCTCTGAGGCCAATAGAAATCATGGAACCGTTCTCATCAAGGGGTTCATTCTGTAGGAAGAAAATCCCAGAAAATGATGGACCCTCAACAGGTTGACAGAGGTCAGAGAGAAGTCTTTGCAATCCCCACTAAATGATTTGAATTTTCTCCTGCAGGCAGAGGGCTATGATAGCAAGGGAGCTATAATGTCTCTTGTTTTGTTTTGTTCATATGTGGTACAATATGGTGACAGTGTATTATATGTAATATAATATGTAGTATATAATATTATGACAAGAAAAACGTACAGGCAAATGCATGAAAAACTTTACAGGAGCCCTAAGTGGGGGGAAATAGGAAGTTTTATTTCTGGCCATTATATTCAATATATGAGTTTTATTATTAAGACATCAAGTTTTACAGTTTAATGTTATGAACATTTTACTCAAATATTTACCTCCCATTATCTCCTCTTACTTGTAGCTCTGAGGTAAGGGTCAAAATTAAGACAACGGATTGTCTTCACTAAACATTAGGAAAAAGAATGAGCCAACCACTTGGACAGACGTGTTCTCGGGCTGTTACTCAGGCCTCTGCTGATCCTGTAAACCAGCAAAGACATTTGTGTCAACCCAACATTTAGTAAGTCATTTCTACCATCTTACTCTATGGAAGAGATGAAGGCAGATAACATTTATCACTTTCTGAATCTCTGATTATTTGGAAGTTAAAAGGAAAATATGATTAATTTAATATACATGTTTACTTTGCAGGCTTCCAGGCAACAGAGAACACTGAGAGAAAAATATATATATTGCATCGTAGATGCTAAATGAGTAGCTATACACAAGTGTGGTTTCCTGTGGAAAGCTTTATCACATAAATCTGACAGAGAAGCCTGTGAACATGTTTCATATAGACCAGTGTCTGTGGAACCTGCTCCTGTGTGTGGTTCTTTCAACAAATTGGAACCCGAGGGCTAAGACTTGGGTTTTTCTGTCTTTATACCCAATTACTCAGCATGAAATTTGAAATAGTGATGGCATGACAGAGATCTGTGGAATGTTAAAGCATGAATAATATCCAAGAAAATTAGGATTCCTATCATATCCCAACCTTCATAGCTATTCATGATTGCAAAACGAACATCCAAATGTGATATATTACTAAGGTGGTTGGAATGAGAAATGACCCTTGTAGGTTCATTGATTTGAACACTTGGTCCTCAGCTTGTAGAGCTGTTTGGGAAGTTATGGAGTCCTTAGGAGGTGGGACCACACTGAGGAACACACGCCATTCGGGTCAGTCTTGCTGTGTGTTCCTGTGTGC
The DNA here is from genome assembly GCF_037038515.1 of Microtus pennsylvanicus. Taxonomy (NCBI): domain Eukaryota; kingdom Metazoa; phylum Chordata; class Mammalia; order Rodentia; family Cricetidae; genus Microtus; species Microtus pennsylvanicus. The sequence goes on from NC_134583.1 coordinate 24,775,904, forward strand.
AGATGAACTGTGGTCTGTCTGCTTCCTGTTCCTGTTGCCATGCAACCCCTTCCATGTCAGACTGTCATGTCAACACTGTGACAGATTGTACCCCTCTGTAAACTTAAACCAAAATAAATTTTCTTCCTTAAGTTGACTTTGGTCATGGTATTTTATAACAGTAACAAAAAGCTAATTACTATAGTATTACTAATGACTATAACATTTAAAAAGTAAATATCCTGAATGTCATTTTACATTTCAAGTCCCCATTACTGTATAAGCAAAATAATAACTTTCAATGATGTATAAATTTATTTTTTGAAGGGGACCACCAACAAGTCTATAGGAATACTTACTCATCCCAACACTATTGCTTTAGTACTAATACAGCCTCATCTTTTATACTTTCATTAATTCACCAAGTTTTAGGAAGGCCATCTAATCTGGTCAGTAACCAGGCAATGTTTAGAAAACAAGAAACAATTATGATGCAATTTACACTCCAAATCTATATGCAAAGCTATACAAAGCAATACTTGTAGCTGTAGATAGCTCCCTATAGTTTGAAAAAACTCTGTGTATATTTCTCTAATATCTCTAAATATTTCTGTAATATCTCTAAATATGCCCAACTGTAATTAGAGAGAAGATACAGGTTTATAAGATAGAAATAAAAGTGTATGCGTGTGTGTGTGTGTGTGTGTGTATTTTAAAGCTGTTTATTAAAACTATTGTAAGATGCTCATCGGGACCATATCCAAAATCTGTGGAAGTTGAAAGTACAAATGCAAGTCTTGGGAATTTTAAAATATCTTTTCTTGTTTCTTTAAATAGGATGAACTATAGGCCCCAGTGGGATAAAGAGAAGTCAAATGAAATCCAGCTAAGACATTTTAGAGGGCTTGGGTTTCTTGTTTTGGATTATTTGCTTGAGAGGGTTAAAATTGGAATTGGAAAAAAGGCACTGCCTATGCTCAGTATGTGTCTGATGTTATATACTGTTTCACTTGTACTGAAGTAAAACATGTGCTAGTTTATAAAACCATCTTAGATGAGTGAGGAAATTGATATTTGCTTGAATAATAATGTTACTGATGAAAGATACAGCAAAAATGTGGACAAACCTTTAGGGGGCATTGAGGAAAAAGCCAACAATATTATTAGGAAAAATACAGGTAGAAGAAGAAAAGATGAAGATATGTAGAGTCCCAAAATCCAAAAGGAACTTTTGTGCGGTGTTTAGCATTGTCTAAGAGAAGATGGTGTCTATAGAGAAATATCCTACTTCATTTAAATTCTCAAATAAAACAGGGTATAAAAAGTAAGTGTGTTTTCTTAGCTAGGCTAGCTTGCTGTGGATGATTTTTCAGCTTTGTACTCTATGCTTTGTTAGTATAAAGACCTGTTGTTGAAGGCCGCTCATTCATTCTTGGCTATTTAGACCCAAAATAATCACTCAGAAACTGTATTATTTACAATAATATTTGGCCAATAGCTTAAGCACATTTCTAGATAACTCTTATATCTTAAATTAACCCATTTCCACTATTTTATATTTTACCACAAAGTTCATGGCCTACAGTTCTGGCTGGCAGTTCATGTCTTTTCTCCTATGGTGGTACATGGCTTCTCACTGACTCTGCTTTCTTTCTCCCAGCATTCAATTTAATTTTCCTACCTAGCTCTACTAAGGCCATATGTAAATATTTCTCATTTTTAACAGTTTTTATAAACTTTGAAAAAAGAATTTGCTAACAACATTTTTTCTCAAAAAAAGACTATGTCAAGTCAAAAGAACAAAAATGAAATAAAATATGCTTGATCATCGAAACTCCAGCCATTGAAAAATGACAATTTAATCACATAAATTTTCAGCTTCTCACTCAAAGACAATACAACTAAAATGAGAAACTATTGCTAAAGTAGTCGTAAAATCAACTGACTCAGAATTCACCCTGGGAGATATAGCAGGTTTGTAAGACAAATAAACACATACCACCTGTTGGATGTGTTTTATAGGCTAGCTCTAACTGTGGAAAGGGTATAGACTAAAATAGAATTGAAAGTGGGGGTGGAGGGGAGTACAGTATATGAAGATCGGCCAGAATGCTCATATTCAGCTGATTGCTCAACTTGGGTTCCCTTGTCCTCAGACAAGTCATCTCTTCTTAGGAGTTTTGGGTTCCTTCTCTCTCTAAAGAGAGACAACAGCCCCTGTAGGGTAAAGATCTTGTTATCAGGGTAATGATAATACAGGACAAAGATTACTTAAAATGAGTTGTTTTAAAGTCAAGTCACAGCAGATTGTTCCCTAAAATTTAAAATATGTAGGAGCTAGAATTCTGGCTCAGGGTATAAGAGCCATTGCTGGTCTTCTAGAAGGATCTGTGTTCACTTGCCAGCACCCACATTGGGTGACTCACAACCACCTCTAAGTACAGCTTTAGGGGATCTAACACAGTCTGGCCTCCTCAAACCTGCACTCAAATAGTGAATATAAAAGCACACAGACATATACATATACACATAAATAAAAATGAAAAGTAAACCTTCTTAAAAATTAAAGTAGCTAGATAAGTTGAAAATAGATTGCATTTTGTAAAGATTTTTTTTCCTTGGCATGTTTTTCACTATCTTAAGTTTCCAGCAATCCGATTGCCATGGTTAGTAGGGGCAAAGTTCAGCGGGGGGGGGGGTCTGAATAGAAGTCGATTTGCACTGGCAAGTATTTCTGAGTAATATTTTTCTCTCTTGAATACTGAGGTACATAGACATGAGGTGTTGGGCAGTTACCTTTCTTCTGTGAATGTCTCATCCCCATCCTTGTACCCCAATAAGAGTAAATCACAGAAGTCAAGTTGGTTCACACAGAAGTTACCTGGTTCACACTGCTGCTTTATGGAAGAGTTCTACCAAATTGATCCACAGAAACAGGAAAATAAGAGCTTCTAGCTGTCTCTATGGCCTTCCTCTTGGCTGCCTGTTACTCACACCAGACACAAAGAACACTCTAGTATAGCATTGTAAGTGATCCCTTCTTTTCTTTAGTGTGTGGTAAGAGCAGTTTTAAAATGCATACAGAACATCGTTCCATCATTTTCCTGTTCTTCTCTTCTCTTTAATGTGTTTTAATTATTTTCTTTGCCCCTGTACTATTCCCTTTACTATCGTGTCCTTGCCTGCCATGTGGCCACACCATGGACATCCTTTTGACTTTCTTTAACGTATGGTCACAGTGCTTTCAGAGTTGGATTCAGTTACCTTTCTTTCTTTCTTTCTTTCTTTCTTTCTTTCTTTCTTTCTTTCTTTCTTTCTTTCTTTCTTTCCTTTTTTATTTTAGAGGTAGGGTTTCTCTGTAGCTTTGGAGCCTGTCCTGGAACTAGCTCTTGTAGAGCAGCCTGGCCTTGAACTCTCAAAGATCCGCCTGCCTCCTGAGTCCTGGGATTAAAGGCATGCACCACCACCGCCTGGTCAGTTACATTTCTTAAAGCAAATCAAACCTGGCAATGACAAGGCTGCTCAGCCAGTGGCTTAGACATCAGGCTAAAGACAAAAGAAAGCATTGTTTTCATTTTCCAGACAGCTTCTGAGCATTCCCTGTAAAACAGGTCTTCAGTTTTGCCTCTAAGAGAGAAGAAATGGAGGAGAAGTGAGAGAAGGTAAGAGAGGAGGGGAGAGGGGTAAAATGGGGCAGAGAATAGCTTAGGAGAAAGTTCAAATGCACGTGAACAGACATGATTGAAGTGGGCTAAATGGGAGTTCAAATGCACGTGAACAGACATGATTGAAGTGGGCTAAATGGGAGTCTTAGTCAAGATCATTATTAAACATAGTACGTTGGAAACAACTGGCTTCAATTTAGATTTAAATTTTCTGTAAGACTTTTCAAGACCTTTTAAACCCTTTATGCACAGTTAATTATTTTTGAGGTTCCATTTTTAGTTCTACATATGCAGAAGAGACTGGTCTTGAACTCATGATGAATCTCCTAGTTCAGACTCCAGGTAACTAGGGTTATTGGCATTGCCTTAGAGTGTGGATTTTAATTTTGGTTTGGACACCTTAGTTGGGTGATAATGAAAGTTTGATGGTTTTAAATTTTTATGTTTTTTTTCAGTAAAATGAATTAGTATTAGTACATTTTAAATCTGAAGTAATTATTTGTATTACTTAATATATACCATCAATTTTATATTACCATCAAGTTTATGATTGGTACAAGGAGATTTACACTAGAGGTAGATCTTAGTTTGGATTTCTATTGCTGTGAAAAGACACTATGACCATGGCAACACTTATAAAGAGAACATTTAATTGAGGTGGCTCACTTACAGTTTCAGAGGTTCAGTCCATTATCACCACGACATGGAGCAGGCTGAAGTGGTGCTGGCTACATCTTCACCAGAAGGCAGCAGGAAGTCAATTGTGTCACTGGGCATAGCCTGAATGTAAGAAACCTCAAAGCCCACTCTCACAGTGATATATTTCCTACAATAAGGTCATACCTCTTGGTAGTGCTACTCCCTGTGAGATTATGGGGGCCAATTACATTCTAACTATGACAAGATATGTGAGATATTTTCTAGAAGCTCATTGGTTATTTGTGCCCTAATTTCATATAGGATATTCTAAAATGACTTCTTAAAGTTGAAACAAATCATACATTACTATTAGATCCATCTTTAAAAAGTAACTATATAAGTTCCAGAATAGAACATAGGAAAAGGATTTTTTTTTCCTAACGAACTAGCTAACATCTAATTCTGTCACTGCAGGGGGAAATAGTAATAGATAAAAGCCCAGCATTTAAGCATGGCTGTGTCCCAATAAAATTATTTTAAAAAACAGATAGTGGGCAAAGACTTTCATTGTCAAGTTCATTTGTAGGTAGTTTGCTTTTCCTCTTTTTAATTTTTTGTATATATTATTTAACATTTTATTTTTGTATAGTATTTTTATGTTTGGTACATTAAACTTTAGGTAGTAGTAAGACATTCCCAAATATTAAATATTGAATTTGCTAGGAGAGACTATAAGAGTAATGATAAGAGTAGAATTTGATGACTTTGGGGTTCATTGACTAAGGATGTATTCTAGATTGACCAGTTATCTTTGCAGATACATAACCACAGGTTTATTGAATCTTAAAAATAATATTCAAGTTCTACATCAAATCATTTAGTCTTGGTCTGCTTGGCCTTATTGAGGAAGAAAAGCCTGTCCTACTTACATTCTGGAAGGAGCAAAAGTCCTTTGATAGATAGAACATAGGATTAATCATAGCCTTTAACTACACACAGGTGGAGGTGAAGCCATCCTTGAGCTCCTACTGGGCTGAAGTTCTCAAATAAGAATGTGAAGGAAGAAAGATTTGCAAGAATATGGAGAGGGCAAAGGCAAACCAGAACTCACAAAGATGAGCTGGAGCCCCACCCATTTCTGATAATGCAGAGATGCCCAAAATAAGGCATCAGACAAGAACTCTCAAGGCTTTGGGATCTGAAGCTTCCTGATCTCCTGGCAGGAACATCATGTCCACTGCTTCACTGACTTTTCCCAGAACCCTTGCAGAGGTCTTTTCTATCCTTTATAACTTTGATCTCTACAAGAAGGGAATGTGGGAGGGAAACCTGCACTCAGCTGGGTGGCTGCAACTCTGTAGCTGAATTCAATGGCTGTCAAAGAATCTTGAAGACAATGGAAGTTACAGTTAAAGGTTAAACATGCTCCCTCTGCTTCAGCTCCTAAAATAGGTGGAGGACGGAACTGCTGACTGTAATGTCTGGAAGCTGCTTCTGTAGAACAGCTATGCTCCCTCCTCATGTGCAACCAGTCTGAATAACTAAATTAAACTCGTTGAAGAAGAGTGGAGGTGTCAATGATGCAGCTAACACCAATGCGTCCACTGGGCTTTCATTTCAGCCTCCTCTGACTGTCTCCTCTCACTGCTCATTCCCCCAGATCCTTTTCTCATGATTCTGAAAGTCTCATAATAATTGTCTGGAAACCTAAACTTCTTTCTATCAAAGACAATTTTCTCCTTGGAGCAAGCAGAAGCATAGGTAGAAGACAAACATCAACATGAGATCACTTGGGTATGGTCAACAGATACAGTTGTGAAGATGAATCCAGTTAAGGAAGTATAAGTTGGAGGCTAAACTTTGTGTTTTACCTTAGTTTCTTCATTTCTTTTCTTGCATCTTCCGGCTCCTGTTCATCTTTAAAAAGTTCCTCATCAAATGCATATACCTAGCCATGCTGTTGAATCTAAGCATGATGTACTCAACCACAGGGTCAATAAAAGAAGATGTGTGCCCCACCCAAAGAGTTAGTTCAGTGACTATCAACGCTTAGTAACACCTTCTCTGTGCCCTCTACAGGTTAGACATGCAGTCGCCATGAAACAGAACAACGCAAACCAAGTTCATTGTGAATGTCTGAGTTGGATTCAATACCAGTTTGTAGTAATAAGAAGTGGCGGGGCTGTGTTCCCAGCACCCCGACTGCCTGCTCGGCTAGCTTATGCCCCGAAATAACAACACACAAACTGTATTCATTTAATCACTGCTTGGCCCATGTCTATCTAGCCTCTTCTAGGCTAATTCTCACATATTAATTTAGCCCATTTCTAATCATCTGTGTAGCGCCCCTAGGTGCGCTTACCGGGAAGATTCTAGCCTATGTCCATCCTGGGTCAGAGCTTCATTGCTTGCGTCTGCCTGGGAGCTGGGAACATGGTGTCTCTCTAAGGCGTCTGCTCCCGAGAGGAGAGCTGTCGAGTCTGAGCTCACTTCCTCTTCCTCCCGGCATTCTGTTCTGTTTACTCCACCTACCTATGTCCTAACCAATGAAATGGGCCAAGGCAGTTCCTTTATTAGCCAATGACCTTCCTCCATCACCAGTTTTATTTCTCTTGCCTCATGCTGCACATTTTGCAGTAAAACTGCAGGTTCCAAACTAGCATTTGCTTCTTATTTTGTCCTGCTAATGTAATACATGAGGCAGAGAGTGGGTGTTACTCTGAAAGGTTCCAGGATTGAAAGCTTAGTTTCCAGCTGTTGGCATTATTGGAAGATATTGGATCATGAGAGCACTAACTACAGAAAGATGTTAACTTATTGGTTAATCTACAGATGAGCCATTAGACAAGGGAGATATTAGGAAGTAGGATCTAGATGGTGGACTGAAGTAGGTGAGGGTATATGTTTCAAGGGTACCTCATCCCTGGACTCTCCCTGTCTTTCCATCTCTTTTTCCTGGCTGTCACCAAATGAACAGCCTTTCTCTGTCATGCCTGCTCACAGTGATGTCTCTGTGTAGACACAGATGAAAAGTTGATGGATCAGCCAATCATGACTGAAGCTTCCAACACTCTTATCCATTTCTGCCCTAAAGTTGACTTTCTAATGTCTTCTCTCGGGAGGGAAAGAAAACAGCACATATCTCCAAACCAACATTTACATCTTATTTGGCCCTGCTAACATAATACTGATAATATGATAATGTGGCGTTAATCTCTTACTACACAAAGGGCGTCTTTATGCCAGCCACATAGCCACCAGTGGGGAGCTGGCAAGTGGTCTCTCTGATTCTTTCCACACCTGCTTGATCATAACCTTTGCTTAAAGAAAATACTTTTGCTACCTGTGTGCAGAGCAAGGTATCAGAACGGCCATTTAACTTTTCGATGTTCTCTCTTTAAATTGAAAATTGTAATGTGATATCCTGTGGCTGAAAGTATTAAGTGAGAAGGTGTGTGCTAAATATCTGGGTTCAGATCTTCAGGCAAAAGTTCCTTTTATCAAACACAATAGCATGCAGCCTGCTTGTGATGTCTACCAAGCGGCCATGAACTTTGGAGGAAGAATTTTGTCTGTTCTTGGGGGGAAAAGCATCGAGAGCATGCATAACTCAACCAAATTTACTTAAGGAAATTTAACAATAAGCCTTTTGTTTCTCAAAGGTTAGTAGTAAAAGCCCGTTATTCCAGATGTTTTTGCAAACTATTTTTACATTTGTTTTATCAGAGAGTACACTTGTGTCACAGAGCACATGTGATGATCTGAGAACAGGTTTCAGGAGAGGGTTCTTTCCCTCCACCGTGTGGAGTCTCAGGATCAAACTCAGGCCTCAGACTTAGTGGCAAGCATACTGCATCAGTTAGACTCAATCTCATTGTAAAGCAAGAGCCTGCGGCCTTGCCTAGACATAGACCTCTCAGCCCCAGGAACAGATGTGTTTGATGGCCCTCTCCTTACAGCATTTTACTCAATCTACTCACAAGAACCCTTAAGTCAAGGATCCTTCCATCCCTATTTTCTTGTCCTGAAGCTGAAGAGCACTGTGAAAATTCTATATGTTGTCTCAACTACAGGTGGGTATTGATCACATGATACTGTCAGTCACTCTAACAGCCATTCATGGGCCTTGGTGCTTATTGCATTGGTGGTGAATGGGCTCAATGTGGGTAGATGTCCTTTGCCTGATATGGATATTTAAAAAGGGTAAGAGTTGCTTAGAAAAGATCTCAGTGAGTACAGTGCTTGCTACCCCGGCATGAGAGTCTGAGTTTGGATTCCCAGCACCCACAAGCCAGGCACAACAATACGCAACTGTAACTTCAACCCTGGGAAACCAGGGACAGGAGGACCCCTGTGGGCTCCCAGCCACCCATACTTGAGGAAATGGTGAAGGACCCTGGTTCTAAAATAAAGTGGAGAGCAATAGGGTAGGACACTCACTGTGGGCCCATAGATTCTGCATGTGCACACATGGGTGGGCATGCTCCTCACATGCTACGTACATGCATATGTCGTGTGTGCGTGGGGGGGTACATTCACACAGATACATACACTCAAGGACAAAGAGAAAAGAAAGATATTTGCTGTATGCAGGCTCATATATCATAGCTACTAACTAACACTTACCCAACAGGAAGAAGCATAGGGAAATTGCCTACTGGTCTTTTCAATACTCTAATCTTAAGGACAGTGAGATGCTCGCTCTTGTTGCTCACATAGATTTAAGTACATACATATATTACTAAGGTTTCTAGCTGATATGAAAACAAATGTATGGAGTTTTGGATATATATTGCTACACACATACATATATATTGTTTCAAACAAATTATTAAATATTTTCACAGTAATTGATGCACCTAAGTGTTTTTAGTTGATGTCATTAAAATAGTACCAGATCTGCAGGTTATAGTGTGCATCTCACATTTTCACCCCATAAATGCAAAAGGAATTTTTGGCCTTTGTGTTACAATGTTACTATAATCACTGTTTCTGGAAACACATATACAGAAAAGGGGATACATACATACATATATATATATACATATATATATATATATATATATATATATATATATATACATACATACATATGTAAGTGAGAAAGAGAGAGAGAATATGCCTTTTAAAACTATTCAGAATGTAAGTTACAGAAAATAAAATTCTATAATTCTGAGATCCATGATCCAGAAGCAAACTCCACTTCATTGATCTACATTTTGATCACTGTGTGTGATAATTTATTAGCTCAGAGAAATTGCATCTTCTGTAGCCATCCCAAGCATTATTTTTAAAAGTATTTTACTCTTATTGTTCAAAACGTGGTTACCATATTGGAGCCCACTCTACACAGTATGGCTGGGTTGTATGCCTGCTGTCTGGGTTCTGAATGCACTCAGCTCTGCAGAATTGCACTGTGGTGGCTACCGCTCAGCATCTGACAGACGTTATGTGTTAAAAAAAAAAAAAACCAACGTGGATAATGACCCTGCTTTGCCTGATTGTTTTTACAGAGCATTTTCTGTTGTTTAGGTGTCCTCAGGCAACCCTTCATAATTCATGGCTCTCTTTCCTCCAAGCCCCTCAGATAATTGAGTGCAGTGATAGAGGCTCCTCCAAGCCTTCTTTCTATCTGCCAGAAGTTCTCATAGTCTGCAACTGCTCAGCAATGCCCTGATTCATGGGACTCATGTGACCCAAGCCACTTTTCATGACTGACTCTAGTGAAATGCACTTTCATATTGAAGTCAGCTATTCCTCTCTTCTCTGCCCATACACTAAGTTGCATATTATATAGTTCACCTCCTCCTACTATATGCAGAATGTAGTCTACTCTCTCCAACTCCTGGGTATAGACCATGCTCATCATTAGCCTTAGTAAAAGAAAAGTGGATGGAAATGACTTGTGCTTGCTGTAATGAGGTCAGCAGAAGCCACCATGTTAACACTTCTGCCTTGTGTTTCTTCAGTCTTATAGGCAGAATATACACTGGCTAATTGTTTAACTAAAAATAATGAGAAGTGCCTAGAATTATCCCAGATCTAATCTCCAGCTAAGAAGCAGGTTCCCCTCAGTGACTATTTAGAATTGGCATGGTTGTTCCAAACTAGCTGCAGGAGTATGAAAAGATATTGACATCTATATATGTTATTTAGTAGCTGCTCAATGCATTTGCAGATGGTTACATTCTCTAATGTAGAATCCTAGAGTGGTGTGGGAGAGTTGTCTGTATTCTGTCAATCATGCTTTAAATAAATGCTGATTGGCCAGACAGGAAGTATAGGTGGGTCAACCAGATAGGAAGTAGAGGTGGGGTGATGAGAACAGGAGTATTCTGGGAAGCAGAAAGCTACCTCCGCAGTTCTGCCCAGACCACCGAAGAGGCAAGATGTAATCTGTCCAGCTGTGAAAGGTACTGGGCCATGTGGCTAACATAGATAAGAATAATGGATTAATATAAGTTACAAGAGCTAATAAGAAGTCTGACCTAATGAACCAATCAGTTTATAATCTTATGGAGATCTCTGTGTGATTTTCTTTGGGGCTTGCTGGCTGTGGGGTATCAGGTGGGACAGAAACCCCAATGAGTAGGTCTTCATGTTACACTAGACAAAATGTGGAGACCTGACTGATATAATGTGTCCCCTCTTGGTTTTGGACAAGTAGGACTAAGTATCATGGAATCCTAGATTACACTATGCCACTGAACCTGCTCCTACACAGGCAGTGATGACAGGTGCGGTGGCTCCTCGAAGCACTGGGTACAGCAGGGTTGTGAGCATCCATCTTCATATTACTTGCTACTGCTTTACCCTCGCCTCCCTTTTCAGTTTCTCAAAGTTCTTGGCTCTCATAGAATCTCCTCAGAAGACCTCTCTGTCATTCACTGTTCACTTCAGTGATCTTTCAAACATACTATAAATGTGCAGCTTTGCAATGATCCCAACTAATCCAAAGTTTATTATTTGGCTATTCGTATTAGAGTGTAGAAATTTCATCTCAGGAAACAACTGGGCATGATGTGCCTTAAGGGAAAAATAAGCCTGTCATCAAACAAGGATTCAGAACTCTTAATATGATGTTCATGTCTAGCAGATTTTCAATAAACATTATGAAATCCAAAGTTCTGAAAAGGTCTACAATTACTAAACCAAAGTAAACATCATTATCCAGTAATTTCTCGTGTTTATTTGACCACTGAATTATATTTTAGTAATGTCATTAACATTCCATGAACTGATATTCTTCTTAATGTGTTTCGTGACTTGTTAACCATAGTTTATAATATTTTTAATATGTTAATTCAATTTTCCCGTATTACCAGCTATTTCCACATTTGCATAAATATGTAAGTCAAGCATATATTTATCTTTATCCAAGAAAATTGGAAAAGTAGTAGAAAGTGGTATCATGACAAACTAATAAAAATCCTACCATAGCTCAGTATCTTTCCTCATTATATAATACCGTCTATTATTGTTCAATCAGAAATTATTCACCCATCTGACATATCATTCATCCTCCACTCTTCCAGTTGGCTTACAAAATTGGAAAAAGAATACAATATACTATTCCAAATACTGTTTATTGTTTCTCGGTGTAGGACACAGAAATGGCCCTCCCTGTTGCAATCCATTGTGATTTAAAATTTGCAAATGCAGAGAAGATTATGTTTTTACAGATTATTATAGTTTGGACCTTTATTGTCTCTCAACGGATGATGCATTGAGGATTCGTCCCCAGTTAATGGTAACACTGGTGGAACCCTTAGGAGGGAAGCCTTGCAGAAGGGAATCAGAAGTCATCAGAGCATGACTTGGGTGGAGACATTGGCACCCTGGCCTCGTCTCTAGTCTTCAGAGCTTTTCTCCACCGCATTCTGCCTGACATGATGCACTGCTTGGCTCTAGCCCCCAGAACGTGGCCTGAAATCCTTGAAACCGTGTATCAGAACAAAGCTTCTCCCATTGGACATGGATTTGGTCATGGTAGTTTTTGCAGTGATGGAGATCCAGCGTGAAGATCATCTGAAGTCAGGTAGGCAGCATGCTGGCAGCAGAAGTCATGGCAACAGCACATACGTTACTGTTCTATTTTACATGTAAGAATGGAACACAGACATTTGTCTCTCATTTCATAGAAACTCAAAACACATGCATTAGAGGCTACCATTCTACCTGCTGGGAGATCCGATTTGCAACTCTTCTCCATTTTGTGTACTTGTTTTAATTTTTTCCTAGCACCAGGGATGAAACCCAGGCCTTCATAAATACTAGGCAAGTATTTTTACCACTAAGCTGCACCCCTAGCCCCAGATTTCATCATTTTACTTGTCAAAAACCTAACAGTGACCATTTATTCCAAAGTAGAAAATGTTCCAAATGAGCCAGTGTTGGGAGATTTTTCTGGGCTTGTTAGAGTTTCCTCAGTGAAATATGTCTTTAAAAATTAAATCAAGCAAATTCTTTACCTCTTGTGTATAGAAATTTTAATATTTATTAACTTGGCAGCTGGAAGCTATTTTAAATAAAATAATAAGTTTATAGAAAATCTACACTCAAAATGGCATGCATGTATTAGCTATCATTACGCCAGAAATGAAGAAACACACACCACTCTGAGTGGGAAATATTATTAGGAGAAAGACACCAACTGCATCATGTGTTTGCAGTTTTTCACTTATGAATAGTCCTTAGGTTTAGACGCTAACAGGAGGTGTTCTTGTTCCTGGTGAATTACATTATCATGCCAGCAAAACAGTGAAACACTTAAGTCAGCACAAAGTAAACATGTACAGCGAAAAGCAATTTGTAGCCGTTGCTCCCCAGTCACAGTTCCTGTCAGGCAGCTGATCCTCAGCTTAAACAGCTCCTTCTGTCATCATAAACAGGGTCATTTTCTAATCGCTCATGCTGTCGTTTTCTCAAGTACCATGTTATATGGTCTACATATGGTTCCAACCCTATTTATGCTGCAGGCTTTGGTGCTACTCATTGGGCACTAGAGAAGGCATCTTTTTCACTTTATGAGACGGTCGAAGTGGGAAACAAAATGATATTTTTGTCCAAATAGAGGTGTGTGACTCCAAGAGCGCCTGTGAATGATGACGCAAGCCTGTGTTGGGGGCTGCAAAGCTCACCCATAGCGATAGTACCCAATGTGAAGTTGAGTTGAGTCCCATGTGAAGAATAGATAAGCAAACACAACTTTCACATTTTGTGACCTTCGGGGATCCACATGCTTTCAAAAGTTAAATGGTTCCATCCCTTTGTGGGGCTTAATTCTGCTTTCTAATTGATTCCTAGTTCCAAGATCAGTTGTTGAACTTTTTCCATTTTGATTTCAGAATTTGAACTCTTTGAAAAATAATGCTTGCTTTCTTTGGGTACAAGATCAGGCCAACACTATACGAATAGATTTTTTCTTTTCTATTTTTTTATACATGAAATTGTGTTATTTTATGATAAAATAGTTATCATACCTGAAGTTTCCTAGGACCTTTGCAATAATTACTTTTATTTGTATCCAATTACTCAAGATACAATGTCATTTACTTTGTACTAATAAATGTTATTTTTATAGTGACATACTCATACACATTTTTACATTGTCCACCTCCTCCTCTAGAATGGCTATTATTACAATAGCATTGCAATCATACATAGTTTTAAAAGAAATAGAAACATTTTGCCAAGGGTTTAAGGATACTTATACACTCTGTGACAAAGGCTAAACTCCAAACAAAAATACATATCTTTTTAACATTCAATGTTTTTTTAAATATGGTATAGACTTAGACATGGAAATTTTTGAAACTGAGAGTGTTTAAAATGTTTCCTTAAGCACTGGCTGACGGGTCAGTGAGTAAGAACACCTGCCGCCAAATCCAATGACCTGAGTTTGATTCCTGGGAACCTAATGGTCAAATGAGAGAAGCAAACCTGTGGGTCATTTGCACACACATAGTGGCATGCTTGCCCACACATACAACGAATACATTCAAACGTCCATTGAATGTGGAGGGTCATAAGCAGAACACCCTTAACAGAAGGACGGAACCCCTTCTGAATCTTCCTTAGCCACCATTCTTTAGATTAAATCTGTAAAACTTCATTAATAATTCTGAAACAATTGGAAGTGTTGCATAATATTACATTTGGTGCATTGACACACTAATAGTCAAGTAAACTGACGTTTACAGAGTTCAGATTCACACCAACCACTGGACTAAACACATTATTCTCTTGATATCTGGTGCTGACAAAATCTCTGTGGTCAAAACTCATCTTGTGAATTTTCACTCAAGTAATAATTGCTGTAAAAAAATTCATCAGGTAGAAAACACAGGTAAATATATATCAGAATAGGTTTTTGTTTCAGTATTTGGAAAAATAAGAAAGCTTATGTAAATTGGACATTTTCTGTGAACTTATCAAAAATACTTGAAGATGTGCATAAAGCTATTTATTTCTTAAGGTGTTTTTCTTTATTAAAATACAGTTACTTGCCAGGAATTGTGGCACAGCCTGATTCTAATCCCAGTTTTCAGGACACTGAGGCAAAAAACCCCGTGTTTCAGGCTGTTCTAGACAACACAATGAGACCTTGTCTCAGAAAAGCATTATTAACCTAAAATAATACATCTTTTTTAATTATTTAAGCTATCATATGAAATATGTATAAATGCCCGCATTTCTTTATATAAAATTTTAAATGCTTCACTATGAAATGATGCTTACTCATCAGTAAGCTCCTTAGATCTGCCAATATCAGCAGCCTTGGGCATAGACTCTGCGCCCCCCCACACACACACTTAGTAAAGCGTCATTTTCAATTTACCAGAACCACAGCTGATTTGAACAGTTCCCAAATGCAAACATCAAACGGATCATTTAGTTTTGAAGGTCCATTTAAAGCTGGGTGTATGGTATCTGTCTGTAACTGCAGAGTTCAGAAAGCAGGGGAAGCAGGAGATAAATTCTAGGACAGCCTGGCCTACACGGTGAATTCCAGACCAGACAGAGCTGCATAGACAGAACCTAAGTTTAAAAGCCTCAGTAATAAAACCCAGAATAATTATTACTAGTTATGGTGATTTAAACTTGCGTTAACACTGTAAAGAGAACAGCAGAGTGCTCTAACTGGATGACAGAGTATTAAAATCTCATAAACCAGTGTATCCCTTTGTACATTTTGAGTCATTTTCTTATCCACTCACATATGCAAATAACCAAAATGCTTTTTAAACTGCACGTTACAGATTGACTTTATAATACTGTTAAAGTGGGATGGAGGAGAAAATGGAAGCAAATTGACTTCTGTGTGCTATAAATCTGGTCCACCACCGGAGGGTGCTAATGCTTTTGATTTGCAGTTTTCAGAGCCTCAGGAAGCCCCACACAGGCAACCCCTGACACAGGTTGTTAAATAGAAACCTGCCTTATAGATTGAAAGTGCTGCACAGTATGTCTTTACGAGAAGTGAATAATTAAAAAATAACATTTCTGAAAGCTTTTATTTAAGCTTTTGTGAAATGTAAAGAAAATATTAGCATATAAATATTGAGGAAAGCGTGTTGCAATGTTACGAGGTGAACAGTTTAAGAGGCGTCCACCATTGGCTGTATGATGTTACATTATTTTCCATTTTGTTTTTCAACATGGGCACGGTGAGATTACATCTATAGTCAGCTGAAAAATAACTTTACAAGTGAAAAGAAAAGGGATGGGTAAAGGAAGGAGAGAGGAAGAAAGTTTTGTTTACTAGGTTATTCTAATTTTAAATTTTACTTGAGACTTAAGTTTTAAGAATATTTAAGACACATAAAACAAAAGGTTTGAAATCTTGTGAGCGATTAAACCCTGTTTACAGTGTCGAGATACACTCGCAATTGTCTCCTCTTAGTGGCAGATGGAAGGAGCCTATTAAGGGAAGCATCAGTGCTCCTGGTTGTGTTTGTTTAACATTAGATATTTCTCAACTGACTGGCAGAGATGAAGCCTAAGCTGCTGTAATTGCTCTTCTGGCGTGGGATTCTGGGTCTTTGACATCAGAGGCCTGACACAAATGATGATTCTAGCAACGAATAGAGAAAACTTGGACATGGTCGCCAGTACAGACAGCTTTCCTTGTTGGCTTACTTGTAAGTAAGACCAAGGGTGGAGGGAGGGAGAGAGGAAAGAGAGGAGAAAGAGAGAGAGAGAGAGAGAGAGAGAGAGAGAGAGAGAGAGAGAGACTTGTCATTGATGTGATGTGATATGCAAATACAACTTTGAGCAGTAGCTGAAGAATTGAACTGATTAGCAGGCTTTTGTCTGTTGCAGACACGTGAATGACACTAGTATATGTGAATTCAGCACAGTCGCATGCCTAATCTAAGTTTGATCTATTGCTTTTCTAATTATGGCGCTGCTAAAAGTCAACAAATGGCCATAGCTCCTAAGAGTACAATTTTTCATTTCTCTCTGTGCTGTTCCCATATCAAGCCTCAGTGACTGGACACAAAAATAACTAAGGCTTTTTGTTCATTAACGCACAGAATGGTCAGATGTTCCCAGATGTATGCCCACCTCATTAAAACACGGGGCATCTTCCAAAACTGCATAGAAAAATCAACTTCCTTGATGAGCAAGTGATCATTAAGGATCAGCTCATATTTCATTGGCGGCTACCATGGGTTCTGACTAACCCGAGTTTTCTCCACTTCATTGCTGTGGCCATGACCCAGCATGCTGCCCCTGTCCTCCTGCCCACAGGTGAGAATGCAGCTTTCCTTTGCTGTTTCTTGAGCAGGACTGGAAGGCTGCTAGGATACCGCTAGCAAATGTTACGGGAGTAGAAAATGAAAATAGTTTCATGGAACTCAAATTTTAAAACTGATTTCACCAAAAGTTTTCTATCCGTGAAAATAGAAACACGGAATAGGGCTTGATACTTTAAGTATGTTCATCTTGGCTTGGTGCCTCTCTACTCAATAGCTGACCTTTGGCTACTGGCCTCACATCTATTACCTACAAGACTGGTTGATGTTGGTCTAACGTGTTTATCTGACCCTTGTAAGGATAGGCTGGGAAGCCAAATTCCATTACTTCATTTATTTCAATGAAATCAAGCATCTTCCAGCTGGATGCCTATAACGTGCTCTGCAGAGTATCAGCAGGAGCTGGAAACTTGCTGACAATACCCACCTGTCCCATTGCCACTCATGGGGGAAGAGCAGGCCTGGCCTGAGGACGTTCTAAGGGCTCTATTAGTGAGTTTCAGTGGGCAGCAAGTACATACTGTAGATGCTTCTGACTCCCCGAATTGCACCTTGGAGTTCTAACAGTTGTCACTAAGTAAGCATAGCAGTTTTTTCTCCTTAATTCCCATATGTTGCCCAAGACAAATTCTCAGTCCATGTCTCCAAGGAGCCTTGCACATGGATCCAGACAGAGTCTATGCTTTGTGTTCTATGTAAACCAGTGAGGCCCAGGTCGTTCATATTGTTTACTCTTAGAGAAATCTAAGATTAATTACTTTGCAAATGGCTTCTTGATAGGGGTTTGCACAGAAGCTAGAAGAAAGACATAACTAACAAGAGTTTCCATAGAAGAACAGATGGCAGAGTTGGCAGCTATGACCAAAGGCCTACATTTTATTTATATTGAGAAATGCTTTCATGTAGCTCTGGCTGGCTTTGAACTTGCTACATAGCCGAGTCTTGTCTTGGACTCCTGTTGCTGTTTCTATCTCTCAAGTTTTGGCTCATACATACACAAGTCTTTCAAAAGTATTTTAAAAAGGAAAAGAGGAAAGAGATGAGCAATGGGAGAAAAACCAGGGAGATAGAGAGGGGGATGGAAAGCAAGCAGTGAACTCAAAGTGTTCATACTCCCTCTGTATGGTGGTTTGCAGTAGAGTGGTCCCACAGGCTTATATGCTGCAACACACTTGTAATGGTACTTAACCTTATTAGGTGCTGAAGTATTGTGCTATAATGGCATTGCTAATGTTTGCTCTAAAATTACGTTGATTTTCAGGACTTTCAATAAGATAATTATTTAAAAATCTATACTAAGTCCCACTATAAAACATTAATAGAATGCAAACTGTCAACTATATGACCTGTAGAAGCAGACACTGGCTCCACAAATGTTACGTGGTGGAGAATTTTCATTGTTGACTTGTATCTTTTAGTATAATCAGTACTTATTACTGGTAAGTCACAAGAAGATAGCTTTAGCTACTTCTGAAAAAACAAAGAATTAAGTCTTTTGAATCACTTACTCACTTAGTGTAATATATAATACTCTACAGAGGTAGCTTTTCTTGCAAATGAATGAAGATACTAATTTTTTTTTCTGATTGGCTTGCTTACTCCCCAGGCCTTAACACTGTTAAAAATAAAATAAACCCCTTTTCACTTTAAATTCTCAGTGTCTAAAATATTTTCAAAATCTAATATGGTAAATTACTTAAAATTAAGTGTAAAAAATTCCCTAGCTGTTCAAAGTGCAGAGTGATCTAATATAGAGAACTAAGTGGAGAAAGGATTTTTTTCCTCAGCCTTCTTAGAGACTGGCTGCGTTTGACTGCAAATATGACAAAGACAGATTAACACAAGAAAAGCACATGGGTTTGCTTAATACATGTTATGTGATTTGGGAGCCTTCACGAGGAAATGAAGACCTGAGGATAATGGCAAACTTGTATATTTCTTGCGCAATGATTGATGAAGAATTGGGTCACCATGGAGCAGTGTGGCAGAGCAGAAAGCCTGGCATGATGAAAATAATCCAGGAATGACTTATTATATTTGGTCCTTTTCCTGGCGCTGAGATTAGAAGCATCTTGACCGATAAAGGGTTTGTTTGGCTCAAGTTTCCAGGGTATAGCCCATCATGCAGAGAAGCTCTGGAGGTGGGAATCTGGGGTGACTGGTCACATGGCATCTGTGTTCTGGAAGCAGAGCCAGACAGATCCTATCCCTCTGTTCAGTCTATATGCAGCACATGGCATGGTGATGCCCATGTTAGAGTGCATCTTCCTCCCACAGTTCATCTACTGTTGGCATGCACTTTTAATCCCAGCACTTGAGAGGCAGAGGCAAGTGGATCTGTGAGTTCAAGACCAGCCTGGCCTACAGAATGAGTTCCAGGATAGCCAGGGCTACACAGAGAAGCCTTGCCTAGAAAAAAAACAGAAAGAAAGAAAGAAAGAAAGAAAGAAAGAAAGAAAGAAAGAAAGAAAGAAAGAAAGACTTCCTGACCCCCAGACATTTTAGAGATTCTCTTTCTAGGGAATCCCATCAAATTAACAACATAAATCATCACACTTAAGAAGGCCCATTTGACCAGTTTTGCCTGTGTCTGTCTATTCAAAGATAAAGGCATCATTTTCCTCTGGGTAGAAGCAACTTCTACAATGAGGGTCTTAGGACCGGGATCCTGGAAAAGTCAGAAAATTGTTGCCAGGTTTTGTGATTTGCTTCAAGGGAGAAAAGTGAGGAGAAGCGGACAGTGATCTTCATGCTTTTGCTGTTTCCCAAGTGCCATGTTTATGGGTAATACATCCTGAACTCCCCCAGTGCTATCACAAGCACTAGAAAGAGGAGTGAAAGTGAAGGTTCCCATTTGCCTTAGGCTGCTATACTGCAGACTTCCTGAAGGTGCTGCTCCCATGCAAGATTAGGGCTCTTCATGCATCACCAAGTCACAGATAAGAGGTTTACCTTCTTGCTGTTCTGCTCCCGACATAACAGTCATGGACTTACCCTCTGAAACTGCAAGCAAGCCCCTAAATTAAATGTTTTATTTTATAAGTCGACTTGGTCATGGTACTTCTTCACAGCAATAGAAGGCATGCCATGACCAAGGCAATTTATAAAATCTATAAATGATAGTCCTCTGCAGTTGCCAACATGGTATCGATCATTGCAGCGACCAGCAAAGACAACCACTCCAGAAGTGTTCCTTCCCGAGGCCTGTTGTGAAGGCTGCAGGGCTGTTCCTTCCCGAGGCCTGTTGTGAAGGCTGCAGGGCTGTTCCTTCCCGAGGCCTGTTGTGAAGGCTGCAGGGCTGTTCCTTCCCGAGGCCTGTTGTGAAGGCTGCAGGGCTGTTCCTTCCCGAGGCCTGTTCTGAAGGCTACAGGGCAGCATGCTCAGCATGTCCCACCTTCTAGTCCTCGCTGGTGGTTATTCCTAGCAGAAGAAATTTCACCCAGAATTCTAGATACAGGAGATTCTCGGCAAAACAGTTTGCAGTTCTCCAACAACTATGAAATTTTAAAAATTACAAACATACAAATTATTAAATAATTAGTGCTGAGTATAGGGGAAGAAAAAAAGTTTTGCTTTATCTTTTTAAGCCATCTGTTATAGTCCTTCCAGCAAATGACACACAGCAAGAATACAAACAAGCTTATTCACAGGGACATCGTATGTATGAGAGACAAGCAGAGACATGAGTGAATCTCATGAGTGTCCCAGCTCTCTACCTTATCTCTACCATCAGCTTCAACAGCAAAGGGCTTGGGGGAGGCCAGGGACAGAGATGGCCAGGTAATCAGGGTGAAGGATAGTAAGGTTTGTACAAACGTTTAAGTCCATAATTTTCACTTGGTAAGTCTTTTGTGATGTCTTTCTTTTCCCTGCAGAAATCAGGGAGGGGTGGGAGTTCTGAAAAGTAGAATTTAGGACTTCATGGTCTAGTCCTACAGTCATACGGTGGTGTCATATGTTATAATATCATATAACAGAAGTACACACTAGCTAGATGTCAGGGAGAAGAGCTCTGTCTCTCTGAAAGAGAATATTATCTCCTACTGTCCACAGGGGATTGGCTGTAATAATTCTGCGGATACAAAACCTTATGAAAGCTGGAGTCCCTCATATAAAGTTGTGAAATATTTCCACAGGGCCTGTGAATGTTCTTCTGGTCATTTTAAATTATCCCAGGTCACTTACTCTGACACAGTGCAAATGCTGTCAATAGTTGTTCTATTGTGTAGTTTAGGGACAATAGTAAGATTAAAATCCACGTATGTTTGGTATAGGTCTCATCATCAACAACATTTTCATTCAATGATTGGTTGAATCCATAATGTGGAACACACAGATATGAGGGATGAGAACCTGCAAAGAGCTCTATAAATCACCACCAGCTTTCCTGGCAAGGATTTGATTTTTTTTTCTATTTAGAAGGAAAAGCTTAGATTTAAGAAATTTGTCAAAATTTATATCTCTAGCAATTTTTAATTCGTTCTTTCTTGGTCTGAAGTTATGGCTTACTCATGGCTCTAAACTTAGCTAATTTCTCAGGTAAGCTTGGAAACGTGGAAAATGAGGATTGAAGGGAAGAAAATTATATTTATTCAAAGGCTAGCATCCTGAGAAGGTTGGAGGGGACATTTGTCTCCTAAAATGACCGTGTCTAAGAACTCAGTACATGAAAGGGCTTTTACAGAGAGATACAGGAAGTGCAGTGGCTCTGTGGGCAGGAAGGCTGTGTGGTGAGCGTGGTCTTCCTCACCCTGGGCAGGTGTTCCCACAGCCCTTGGCTGGAACAGCAGCATTGACCGTGACCTCCTGATGCACATTCCTGTAATTCTTCAGGTAAACACCTTATTTTTCTGCCAATGATGTGCCCTCTTTTACTTTCTGATATACCCAGAAGGTCAGCACAAGTACAGTTTCTGTACCCGTAAAAGATTATTTAACATTTGATACCTTAATCACTTGGGTCTCATTTTTCTTTACAATTTAGAAGAGGGAAAAAGTGTCTTCTTAAATAACAGCTCTCAGAAAGAGTGACCAATGTTATATTGTTTCTCATTTTCAAATGCCCACCGTGGTGTTTTCACTGTAATAAGCTAATATCATTTCTTTAAAAGTCATACTGGAGCCGGGCGGTGGTGGCGCATGCCTTTAATCCCAGCACTCGGGAGGCAGAGGCAGGAGGATCTTTGTGAGTTCGAGACCAGCCTGGTCTACAAGAGCTAGTTCCAGGACAGGCTCCAAAACCACAGAGAAACCCTGTCTCAAAAAAAAAAAAAACCAACCAAACAAACAAACAAACAAACAAACAAAAGTCATACTGGAAAACAGTTCTCACCAATGGCAGAATGCCTCTGTTATCATCAGCTGTGAAGGCTTGTGTAACTTATAATTACTAATATTTAAAGGACAAAAGATCATAAAGGATGCTGTTTCTCAAATTAGAACAAATGCAGAGTTTTCTAAACCAGTATTATTTTGTTGCCTCTTTTTCATTTGGATTCACATTCATAAAGGAAATGATGAAATAAATAGCTGGAGAATGGAGCTAACATCCTGTCCTAACCAGCCCCACTGACTTAATTAGTCAGGCTTCACTAGGGGAAAAATTATAGAATGAATATATATTTATTATTATAAATAATAATGTAGTGTTATGTATATATAGGGGATTTGTTAGAATGTCTTTTAGGCTGTAGTCCAGTTAATTCAACAATGACCGTCTACAAATGTACAGTTCAAGAATCCAGTAGTTGTTCACACCACCAGGCTAGTCTTCCGTGTTTTCTGGAATCCTGAAGAAGCGAGTTCTCACGTCAGTGCAGGAATGGACTTGCCCATGAAAGTGAGAACAAGTGAGAGCAAGCAAAAATGGAGCAAAAGCTTCCATTTCCACGTCCTTCCTACAGGCTGCCAGCAGAAGGTGTGGCTATAAAGGTGGGTCGTCTTCCCACTTCAAAACATCTGTATTGAAAGTGGGTCTTCCGCTTTAATGAAGAAAAACAAAAACAAAAACATCTCTTACAGGTGTACCCAGCTGCTAGATTATTAGTTAGTTCCAGGTGCAGTCAAGTTGACAACCAAGAGTAGCCACCATATCAATACTCTTCCTACATAGTCTTCAATAGGGGCTCTAAGTCTTGAAGTATGGTATTTAACACCAACATTAATGTATTATATATATATATACTATAATACATTTTATGTGAATATAATATTTTTTAACGTGGAAATGGAAGGAAAAATAGCTTGAAAATCTCTGGTGTCAAATGTTCAGCATTTTTTTCTCTAACCAGAGCTCATAGGTTACTATTTAGTATACCAATTCCTTTTGTTATCTAGAATTTCTTTATGTACCTATTCTTTGCACTGCCTGGCTGGGGTTCAGTGAGAAACTGTTCCTAATTCACAAATGACAGATCCTTAACCAATCTCTATTTTGTTTCTCAAAATCGACCAGGCCTTTTATAAAGACACCTCCCTCCACCTAAACTGAGTTTAGAGAAAAAGTGTTGGGCGGAACCCTATCAGATGCAAGCAAGGTGAGATGAGAAAGAGCACCAGGTCGATGGGTGTCTATTCTCTTTAGGAGCGCAACTGTTTGATCCCACCAATGAAGATTCACGTCTTTCTCAGGAAATCATGCCCTTGTGCATGTAAACTCGCATCCCTGTGTGTGTGTATTAAGAGTATGCACATTTCCACATCTTCTCTTAGGTACTAACCACACAGGAAAGCCAAATGCATGACAGAGAGAGCAACTGGGAATCGTTAGGCATGCCCACAGCTGGGGTCCAGGAGACAGGCCTGGCAGGTGGAGTGCTCTCCTGGACAAAACCAAACAGCGAGCTGGAAAAGAGGGACACTGTTTAAAGCATGGGTCTTAAAATAAATCATGGCTCCAACTTCCTCTGGTCTTGGTATTTTCCTTTTCCCTTCCTTTCACTTTTGTTTAAATCTAGCTGGTCTTGCTTAAAATGGAATATTTGGCATGTTAAAAATAATAAACATGAATTGAATTGTTATGGAGCTTAAAAGATTCCATGAAGAATACAGACTTAGGTACAATCTGCTCCCTGCCCCCCGCCCTGGCTCTGCAGCTCATTAGCTGTTATACAAACATAATTATTTTTGTTCTAAAATGGAATTCTGGAAATAAGGTTAGATGAAGAAGTCGTATCCCTTGATCTAATGCAGGCTTGTTCCTGTGTAGACTTGGAGACATTACTCACTATCTCTAAACCTCAAAAACCAAGACTTCCTAATTCAGACTTTTATTGTGTAACTTAGTGAGGGGTGATCTCTTTCACAAAGGCTGTGTCAATGCTTCTGAAAAGCAAACAGTTTAGCAAGAGAAAAGCTTTGTCAATATACAAGACTGTTTTACATGACGCGAAAGACCTCACTGAAAGACTTAGGCTGGCCTGTCCATTTTAATACTCAAGTTGAATGAAATATGGAGGGTCATGTATAAATGTGATTGAACACAAGGCTTCAGTCTCAGTAACAGACTGACTGTGGGGGAAAGAGAGTGGGGAAGGACCCAACGGGGGACCCAACAAACTCTGTCTGTACTGGTTCTTCTTAGCCACTTAGTTGTAAGAATTTTTTCCTCCTAAATAGCATGGAGAATCCCTTCTGGTATGAAGACATTATAATGTATAATCTATCAAGACAGAACAGTGGATTTCTTCATGTCCAGTTCTTTCACAGAGAGGGAGAGAGAGAGAAAGAATATTTTAGGTCTTAAGGCTGAGTTTGGGGAAAGGTCTGTTTTCTATGACTTGTATTAGAGAGAAGAATTATAATGTCTTTGGCCTGCTCTGGGGGATGGAAGTGGTGGAGAGGCATGAGATAAGAGAGGAGAAGGTCAAAGAGAGACTCTGCTGTAATGTCCCTGCTTTGTCCCTTCTGGCCTAGCATCAGCACCAGGCAGAGTGCAGAAACGTGAAAGCCTGGAGACAGAACTTCAATCGCCCTAAGATGCTTACATTTCAATTTATTGAACAAAATAGAAAAATAACAGTGTGGGAAACAGATCCACAGATGAGAAAGAAGACCACAGTGTAGCTCCTTAGAAGTGACGTGACAGTGAAAACCTTTGAAAGTATTCAGAAAAACATTATGGAATGCTTTGTGGATATACTTTGATCAAGAGTACAGCATGTCGGTACATCATTAAATGAGACCTAGATTCCTGTACTGGATAAAAGGGGTATAGTAAGTGAAATGTCAAGGAGACAGTTGGTCTGCAACCCACTAACTTTGATAGTTTGTTTAGTCTTGCTGTAAGTCACAATATTATAACAGTTTTCTGTGTTGCCTAACAGTCTATGCTAAACCTAGTGGCTAAAGAGCAACAAATATTGTTATTTCATAGTTTGTGTGGGTCGGGATTTGGGGAGAATGTCGATGGGTGGTTTGGGCTCAGGTCCTCTTCTCAGACTGTAGTCAGTGCTTCAGGCAGCTGGCGGCTCTTTGGAAGGAAGCTCACCCACATTTGTGTTACTTAGCTCATCGCTGCATGGACCTCACACAAGCAGCTGAGAAGCCCTGGTGACATGGTATCGAACTCCCTCCAGAACAACGGGGCAGGGGCAGGGGAAAATTCAGAGGTAAGAACTGGCGAGGAAGAAATGCTAGAAGCCACAGTGTCTGTGCTTTGAGCTTGCCTGAGAAACAGCCCACCACCATTTTTGCCTAACTAAATTCAACACTCCTAAAATATTGAAGGAATGTGAGGATGAGGAGAGTGATAGGAGCTGGGACATTTGGGGACCACCTTAAAGGCTGGACGTAATGTGAGAGAGAGGTCCATTCTGACTTTGCATGAATGAATCCGGAAGGAAAGAGGAAACTGTCTACAGCTGTGTTTGGCTACACAGCTGTCGACACTAAAGAGGCAGGAGAAATTAGTACATGTATGTTTGCTTGATATTTCTTCACAAATTACCTCGTCGTCTATCACTAGTAAGATCTCAAACATAGTCATTTAAACAAAAGTCTGCATTTACTATTAGATATGATTAGATTGTTTATTTGATTATTTATTTATCCATTGCCTCCTAATGTGGTTGGCGAAAACTTTGTGCCATGTGCAAGGTTCGTTCTGTCATTTTCATGACTGTTTATCTTTAACCTATGCTAGTAATTGGAAACCTTTTAAACCATCTCTACTCTTTACTCATTGTAAGGGCTACTTAGAGAAACTAGATAATAAGACCTGTCAAGCCATTCATCACTCCAGATACACCATTCTGTCTTGAAACTTCCTGAAAACAGACAGGAGACTCCGCTGTCTGCTCTGCTCAGTGGATATCCCTCCCCAACTCGGAGTTATCTCCTGCTCTTTCCATGAAATGGGCCTGCAGGTTTTAGCCTGAAACATCACCAGGGTTGATGTGTAACAAATGGATGAATAGTTTCTTTCATCTCTGATGGGGAACAGTAGCATTTTTAAATAGTTTTTCTGTGCTTAAGTCTATTTTGTGGCTAAAGAATTTTTCGACACCCATGTGACTTTGATAAACAAAGGAATGGGAGCATGCTTATGGGCCAACAAACTATGACCCCAGGCCAAAGCCAGCTCTTTGCTTGTGTTTACTCATAAGGTTCCAAGGCATCTTAGCAAGATGTTCACATTAGTTCTCGGGACACTTGTGAGACATGGAGTTAGACTGGAGTAGCTGTGATGGATTCTGTGACTGAAAGACAAAAATAGCTCCCGGGATACTTGTGGCAGAGTGGAGGAGCTGTGATGGATGGAGTCTCCAGCTGAAAGATGAAAACAGTTCCCTAGGTGTTTGCCACCCCCTGCTACAGGTGTTGTAAATGGTGGTTCAATTGAGGTAAATTTGAGCACAGGCCAACCTAGAGACTAAAGACGCTAAATTGAGTTGATCGTTTCTCTGTCTGAACTAGTTCTCCACTTCTCTGGGCTTGTGACATCAGCACGACTACTTAATTTCTCAGAGGCACACTATAATTATTTTGTGGGGAAACTATCAATCAAAGTACCTAACTCAATGAAGGCTTTATCTAATTCATTTTTAGGACAATTACTAACCAGGTGGTCAGTAAGTAATAAAATTAAAAAAATTAAGTACAAATACCATAGAACATTAGGCGCTTTCTATTATGGTGTTGTCTTATAGATTCACTGTTGGCTGACTGAGGCCAAACTCAGCTTCAGGAAGAGTTCCCACAGGTGGCCACTGGTCCTAATGAATATTTTGCCAATCAATATTTTGAATAATTACAGGTACCAAGTTTATTTTCTTTGAAAGTGACACAGAGGTAGGAAGGGTAAATAAACACTGTGGAGTTTTATATAGTGGCTCAGGCCTGTAACTCCAATTTTCAGGAGGTTGAGGCAAGAAGTTTGTAAGTTCAAGGCCAACCTGGACTAAATAACACTGTATCTAACACCCCTACCTACCCCCCCCAAAAAAAACACTAACAGCAAAACATACAGAAACGTAGATCAAACAACAGAAATATAGATAAAAGAAAATTCAATTTTGCCAATATAAATGAAAAATCTGTCATGTATTTAAGAACAACCACAAACTAGCATGTTCCATTTACTTGAGTTATTCATTTATCTAAGAGCAAACATGAAATGGCATAACTGCATGGGAAAGATGATCAGGTAGCATCGGGCTGCTTCAAAAATAGAAAAGGAGGTGTGAAAGGAAGGTCAAAAGACTCCCATGATGCTCAGGAAGAGAGGGTGGATAAGGCAAGATGAGGGTGGAGAAATGGAAGGGGGAAACAACAGGAGGGAGAGAGGAAGACTATCACTTTCTAATTATTCAGAACCAGTGTTATAAAGAATGAAGTGTTTCTTATTCCATTTCATTTTCCTTAACCTAAGGATTCTAGCCTCTGACGTAGTATATAAGGCTTTCTTGTATGTTCAAGGTAGAGAGACCTGAAATACTTATTAACTAAGCAACGGATTTCTGTTGTGCAGGACCAGGAATGCAAAGTCCTTTCGTTGACAGAGAGGATGAGGGAAAGAAAGCACAAAAAGATGAAAGACTTCTATTTTTTATCCCTCCTGAAAATCAATATCAAAGGATTGAAATCATTAAACTGTTAACATGGGAATCATTAAACACCCAAATTCATATGGGAGCCCCCAGTGATCTAAGCCTGAAAATATTATGCAAAGCTCAAAGCTTCTGAGAGGTACTCAGCCATTAGCTCAAGCTGTATAAATACACCACAGGGGCTACAGGGCTTTGGTGGCAGTAGGGAAGGTTTAGTGACAGTCTCAAGGTGGCAGTTCTGAGGTTTTCTTAGCCCAAGACATGAGTCCCAGATTTGGGTGAGTGGGGGCAGTGAGCTGAAGGATTGGCAAAGCCTGAGATATGATGTAGAATATGTAAGAATTGTTGGTGGGGGCTGTGAGTG
This sequence comes from Microtus pennsylvanicus, assembly GCF_037038515.1. Taxonomy (NCBI): domain Eukaryota; kingdom Metazoa; phylum Chordata; class Mammalia; order Rodentia; family Cricetidae; genus Microtus; species Microtus pennsylvanicus. The sequence goes on from NC_134583.1 coordinate 24,804,360, forward strand.
CAGGTAAGGATGACATACTACAACACCCAGATGAGACTTTACTAACACTAAAGACATGGAAGGGACAAAGCTAGACCACACCTGAACATGCCAGAGAATCCATGGAAATGATGGGTAAGTGGAAAGGTCTTTTGTCTGTTGCTACTGCGAAGTGATACTGCCATCAACCATAAAGAGAAGAGAGAGAAATATGACAATATAAAGCATAATACACAAGAATCTAGTCATTAAAACAATAACAGAATAATGGAACACATGCTAACACATACTCTCCATTTGTCAACAGACTGCTATCTTTGTTCCTCTGCTTCTGCTAGTACCCAGCAAGGCAGAGACCATTATAGACTTAAATTCAAAAGAAAGCCAACCACATTGATTTTGCACCATGGATACAAAGCCATGCCACTTCCAGCAAGATTAGACATTTTTCACGTGTTCACATGTGATTTTGAAGTTAACTAAACACCTTCTCCCATAATAATAATAATGGATCCTTTTCTATTTCACAGTGATACAAAATGGACACAGAAAATGAAATGCATAAACGATGCTGACAGCTCATGACCAGTAAATCCCACAGTGTTTGGCAGGGAAAGAGGTGTACAATGGGATCGTGGGAAGTATTTTTACCTACACAGCATGTCTTTCCATGCACATTCCACCAGGGAATCCAGAGTTACCTGAAGTTCTGTATAACCAGATACTACACGTGATACCCACTACCTGTGGAAAGTGATATTTCTTAAACACAGGTGCCGGCTGCCTTTGTGTGGTCCTTAGTTCACAGATATATGGGGCACATGGTGCTACGTGTGCATCTCAGATGGACACGGAGTTCAAGTTTCTTGATACTGAGTGAACTGCCCCTACCCAGACTGTCTTTAGCAGCTAGTCCAGAAATATAGGATTTTGTGGTTGGACTTTGTTTTTCTTCCTATTTTGTGCTTTCCTAAGTTACAACATGTGTAAAAGCCCTGATCAAAATTGCTGCTTTAAATAATGAGCCTCTGAATAAATGGCTTCTTTTTAAAGTAAAATTACTTCAAATTAACCTTAAAACAAACAAACAAACAGTCTTGGCCTGCACAGGCTGAGTGCTGATCGTGTGCCCCACGGTGTTTCCACACTCTTCCCTGACTGTCTCTCTCCGCTTGTCTTATCGATATATTTTCACTACATGCCCCCTTTCTCACTCTCATGCAGCCCCCCAGTGCCCTCTCTCTGCACTCCACGGACTAGACATTTTTTTCATATGAGTGAAGGAAGGAGTTGCTTTGTCTCTAGAATGACTTTACAGGGAATACCTTTTCTTCTAAATTTTAGCTAACTTGGTTTTGAAAAATGATCAGGCTAGAAGGGCACAAACTTTAGAGTAGACACTCATTTCATTTTTAAGGCTAAGTCCAAAAAATTAGAGAGATAAATTTGTCTTTGAGATTATATATATGTTAAATGCCCCCTCACTCTGAAAAACAACATAAATAAGTTCTTGCCTTCATTATTTTGGTGTCCAATGAACCCACACAGGGGTTCTGCTAGCCATCAGAACTGTAAGAATGAATTTTCTCATGTTACAGATCAGACTTTTAAACCTACTTTAAGCCTTAAGTAATATAACTAGCAGGAAAGAATCATTTTTCTCCCTGTTTCTTATCAGAGTCTGAGCTCTATGTCTTAGTTCTAACTTTGTTTATGGTGATTTTTAAAAGGCCATGAATACTTCCCTCGAAGATCAGAGAAATCTTCCTTCCTGTTACCAGCTAGACTTAAGTACTTTTGAATATAAACTCCCACCTTTTCTTTATGGTGTTTGAGAAAGGAATATTTTGATAATACTGTGATAATTTGCTAACTTAAAATGTTAACCACTCTTTCTAAAATTTAAAATATGCTAAGGTGTTTCCTTAAATGTATTTGGATGCCTTTGTCCTTCCTCATGCCTATATACAGCACTCAAAATGAATAGTGAGTTTTGAATGACTCTCAAAGAGATTCACCAGTCTTCATAAGCCTAGAAGCACTGCCACAGAAGTATATACCAGAGATTAAAATGAAACTCCATGGGGTAGCCCTAGCCTCTTCCTCATTAATACACAATACAGTTAATATCCCCAAACACCCAATGGCTGAGAAGTGTTGAATGTTCTAGGACCACACCATCTGACACTACTATGCTACTTAAGGTTGAGGGCTTGGGGAACTCAAGGTTTGTTATGTCTAATGTGGCAAGGCTAGCAAATGCCCAACTAGCAAAAAGCTTCTGCCGAAAGAAGCATTGACACCGTTGCCCATGCTGATATAGATACAGATATCTGGAAAGTATCTGTAGGTTATCCACAAACACGAGAGCCAAACTGGAAGCTAGATGAAAATGGATTCATCTTCTTTGGCTACTCAATGCTCCATTTCCCTCCCAATTCTAAGTATATTGTTTCATTGAATGCCTTTCAGATATTTTCATCTGTAGAGCCTTCCCTTTCAGATTTCAGAAGATCTTTAGTAGTAATTCAGTGGAGAATGAAGACATTCAATGGCTACTTATCAGTCTGCTTTCCAGACATGGAAAATGCCAACATATTAGTTTATAAAGAAAATGAAAATATTGGAGACTTTATATTGATGAACTGGCAAGACTGACTCTTTGGGAGACAGGTAAACTTCAGGAATGTATTCATCATTCTCAAAACTAAAGACCATGGAATATTTTGAAACTGAATTTGATAATTCCTTACATCTTGGACAAAAATAAAAATAGATCCTAGACCTAACTATGAAACTATAAAGCTCCTAGGAGAAAACACAGGAGAAAATGTAAGTTATCTTTGGCTAGTGATGGCTTTTTTGATTCAGTGCCAAAAGCAAGATCTAGGAACAAGAACTTGGTGTTGTTAAAATTAGCCCTCTGCAAACAGAAGGATCAGAAAAGGCACAGACTGAAATAAGATATTTGCAAATATATAGTTAATAATAGATAGTTATCTAAAGTGTACAGATTCACCTTAAATCTAAAATTCTATTTAAAAACAAACCAAAGACCTTAGCAGACACCTTACCTAGGAAGATGTGCACACTGAAAAGAGCATTTGAAAAGTTGTTCTGCATCATATGCCATTGGGGAATTGCCAATTAAAATAATAACAAGATATTACTATTCTCAGAATGACCAAAATCTAGAACACTGACATGGCCACATGCTGATGAGTGGTGCGGAGACAGGAAACCATATTCATTGACAGTTGGAATGACATACCACTCTGAATAACAGTTTGGCAGTTTCTCATAAATTTAAACATACTCTTATCATATAACACAAAATTTTCACCTTACTATTTACCCAAATGAACAAAATTGTGCCTGAATAGAGAGATTTATAGCCACTTTTCTCATAGTTCCTCCAACTGCTAAATCTCAAAAGCACCTAATATGCCCTTCAACAGTTAATGACTGAGTAAACAGACATTGTCAGATAGTGGCATATAATGCAACTCCTAACACACATGTGCTAGCAAGCTATAAATATAGGAACCTAGGCTGCATATTACTAAGTGAAAGAAAGCTACCAGACAAGACTACTTATTGCTGATTCCAAATACAAGATATGCTGGGAGAAAAAAAATTGAAGATAGTGTAATAATTAGTGTTTGCCAGAGATTGGCAGAGAGATGGTTTCATCAACTTGATAATATCCTGTTTGGTGCTGCAGCAGCTCTTCTTAGCCAGGATACAAACTATGAACTTTGGACGATAATGACGTGTAAGAATGGTTTTGCTGTTATAACAAATGAAGCACTTCGATGGGTATAGTGATGGTATAAGATACTTTACATAGGAGGGGAAGGAGGAGCTTGGGAGATTTATTTACTTTTTACTCAGTTCTGCTTTGAATTTAAATATCATTAATATAATTAAAATAAATTATAAAGTGAGAAATTATCAGAAGTTTTATATATTTGCAGTTTTAAACCAATGAAGTATGAAACAAAACTAGCAAGCTGGTCACTTAGAATTAATTGTTGTATTTTAAAAATATAAAAAATTATTGCTGCTACTAGTAACATGGTTACCCATAAAGAAAAAAGCTTTAGTGAATGTAAGGTTTGTTACAGGTTTTCATATCTCGAGGCTTTGATTAATGTATACATACAATGCTTATGGAAATGATCATTTTTTATATATTCTAAGCAGATTTGAGAAAAATCATTAACAAAATATTTAGGGATAAAAATCATGAGCCATAAATTACCGGTCATGTAAGAGAATAAAAGGTTTTTAAGTCACTAATTAATTTTTAGTGGTTAAAAGATGGTGAACTTGAAATCTTTGATGTGAGACTGTAAACTTTTGAAAGAAGACCAGTTGACCCACACTTTGAATGTAGTGAGATTAATGTTTTTCAAAAAATTGATACCTGTGTCAGAATAGTCAGTGTAGTAGCTTGCCTTCTAATTTGCACTATTGGAAAAACACGGCAGTGGAAAAGCAACCGTCATCTGGGTTTATTGTAGGCTGGAGCATAGACAAATGGTGGTGTGGATATAGATGAAGATCGTATAGGAAAGTTGCTTAACTGAAGCATCTCTGGCACCATAGTGTTTACTTAGTGTCTGGCATTAAAGTAGACCTTTGCTTGCATTTACTTGCTTCTTGACTATTTTGAAACATGAATGAATTAGTGGAAATAATTTAAGATCTCCAAGTGTCTACCCTCAAAGCATGTTTAGCCAAAGGCACAAAGGTTTGTCCATGGCATCTTTAAAAAACATTCCTCCACACTACATCTCCAGATGCTTACCATATGTGAATGTCTTCAAAATAATGGAAACAACCTCTGTGCTTCTCATTCCCAGTCAGTGTCATGAACAGCTGCAGGTTCTCCTGGCCTCTTCCAAAGGCACTTTCATCCAAGAGGGAGGAGGAAGGGAAAATGGATGTTAAGTTTTTAACCTTTCTTGCTTTACTGTCACTAAGATTTGCTGAATTTACCTTAGTTTTATAAAATATGTAAAGCTATTTATTGCATTAGCTCACCATGACTGTTGTTAAAAATACCATAGTCTTAGTTGTAGTAATAAGAGCGGCTGGGCTGCGTCCCCGCACCCGGCCGCCTGCATGGCTAGCTTTACCCGAAATAATTACATGGAGACTGTATTCTTTTAAACACCGCTTGGCCCATTATATCTAGCCTTTTCTCGGCTAACTCTCGCACCTGGACTATCCCATTTCTTATAATCTGTGTAGCCCACGAGTTGGCTTACCAGGAACAATCTTAACCTGCATCTGCCTGGAGTGGGAGAATCATGGCGACTCCTTGATTCAGCTTCTTTCTCCCCGCATTCTGTTCTGTTTACTCTGCCTTCCTATGTTTTAACCTATGAGGGCCAGCCAAGCGTTTCTTTATTGCTTAACCAATGAAATCAACAGATTGATATACGACACTCCCACATCACTTAGTGATCCAAAAAATAGGTCTAGAAGTTACATATGCTATCAGTAGGGCTGCTTTACCATGACACAGAAAGGGAAGATGATAATATGCCAATATGTATTGAACATTTCTGTTGAAATTTTTCCATTAAAACTTTTACACCTACTTATTTATTTTGTGGAAAGGAGGTCCCCACACATGCCATGGCACAGATATGCAGGTGAGAGGACAGTCTGCTGGATTTGGTTGTCTTCTATTATGTGGGTTCTGGGGATTAAACTCAAGTCCTCAGGCTTGGTGAAAAGAGCCTTCGCCCACTGAGCTGTCTCTCTGGCTCCAAATTTCCCCTGCTGAAGACAGCATCCACGTTGTCTTAAGGCTCATCCTAATGTGCTCAGTTAAACTCAGTGTCCTAGTTTCTTTCTTTCTTGTTAGGTAAAATACTGACCATAAGCAACTTGGGAAGGGTGGGGTTATAGTCCATTACTGACTGAAACCAAAGCAGGAAATCAACACAGGAGCTTGAAGCACAAACAATGGAGGAACCCCACCTATTGGCTTCCTTTCCCTGGCTTACTCAGCTACCTTTCTATACTGCCAGGCCCATCAGGTGAGGGGTGGATCCCCATTGTGGACTGACCCTCCTATTTCAATCAGCAAGCAAGAAAATAACCCAATAGTCATGCCCATAAGACACTCTGGTAATTTCTCAATTGAGTTTCTCTCTTCCTGGGTATGCCAAATTGACAGCCAATGTTAACAATTGCTCTTAACTATTTCTTGAGCAAAGCCGCCTTCAGAACAAGTGACATTTTGAGGCACAAAGAATTAGAATTTCAACATTTGGCTTTTTGAAGAGCAATTTACTGTTCACCACATTTTGACAGAAGTCTTGCTTATGCTTGCTTATGTCTTGAAGGATACAGTTAGGATCACCAGCAAGTTTCTATCTAAGATGAACTAGAGGACAATTCCAGCAGAATATGTGTTTGGGCAGTCAGTGGAATTTTTAAGAGCAAAGTGAACAAACTTTCTGTATGAGAAAATCAATAAATGATACAAAAGTGTGCAGTGGGCTTTAAAAAATTAATTTATTCATTCTCTTATTCAATAAGGCTATATATACACTAAGCAGTGAGGTAGACATTACAGAAAGAACAGCAAATACAGCCTGCACATTTTATGCACTGTAGGGAACAGAGATCTACTAAGTGAAAATGCAATGCCAGATGTTGAAGATTGATTTTGTGGGAACACAGAAAAAAGTGCAGCAAAGCACTTTAGTGCATGAGGGAGGAGGTGGAGAATCTAAACTTATGGCTAGAGCATCTCTCTTGAATATGGCATAGGTGATGAGGGGCTTCAATGGGGATTCTAACACAGAGAATAATATGATCAAAGGTGCAGGGCTAAGAAGAACAGTGGTGTATGAGTGAAAACTGGAAGCAGCCATCCAGCGATGATCAGATGGGGATATCAAATCAATGGAATATCAAAAGGATTTCTGCAAGCCCGAGAGGTCTGAGTGTAGCACAGTGTGATGCACAAATATGTGGAAACAAAATTCGATTAGAAGTGACCGTGTAAGAAGGAGGAGTGAGGGTTCCTCTTCTTCCCAATAGATGAAGGGGGGATGCTTTAGCATCCACTAAAGGAGAGAAATAAATGAGTATAAGGAAAACTTGTGAGATCAATTAGCCAACTTGATGAGGTTGGAAGTGCTGAAGAAGGGGTTTGACTATAACATAAAAGTCACAATTGTTTAATGTTATAAATTCAAGCTTCTAAAGGCTTTTGTGGGGTAGGCACACTGAACCTGATAGTATGCCTAGGGGTGACCAGCAGTCTCGTGTAGAGAAACGAAGGAGACTTTCAAAAAGAGAAGAGGGAAGAATAGAAAAACGAGGCATGCAATCTTGAAGAGTTGTAAAACAACATTAAAGAAAGATTTGGCAAAGCTACAATGTAAAAAAGATTTTAATAAGACTATTAAAGTTCTCAATGGTATCCAGGTAGTAGAGAGATCAATTTGTCACTTTAGGTTTGACATATGAGGACTTACTGATTATATTGAGAAGTGTTATCATAGTAGCTGCATTCAGTTTTGACTAGATGGAAAGTCTTTAGTTGGTACAGAGGTAGATAAAGGACCCTTGGTAGTCTGAATGGATTTTCCAGGGAAAGGAGCTCAGTGCTTCTTGTACTATTGATATTCTTCTGGCTTGAAGGCCTGTAGATCTCAAGGAAGAAGCATGCTGGATAATGCCAGTCCAAAAATTAGTTTCCTGAAGATGGGGACAGTGATGAGATCAAGCACAACAAAACCTAAAAATTAGAGCCCCATATAGCCAAGAAGTGAGATGTACAAAACATAGACCACAAAGAAAATCTCTGCCATTTGCAAGATCCTTCCAAAGGGGATATGTCAAGGCCAAGAGGCTGAGCTGAATCAACACAGAATGCTGTCACAGTCTCGGACATGAAAGTTGTGGACATGGACTTTAAGAGCTGTATAATGCATGGATGACTAATGCCTGAATGAACATAGTGATTGAATGTTTTATATCTATGCAACACAGATTTCTTAATTAATGGAAATAAGTCTCAAAGAAACTTTGTAGAAATTCATGCATAGTTTAATTACTTCTAAGTGTTCTGGGAGAGCAGATACACGAGAAAGAGACGTGAGCAGGAAATGAGCGTCCATGGAAGCAATTACATGAGGCAATGCGTTGAAGGGCATGCTATGTGTGACACTACATGGGCCAAGACTTGGTGCTGACATTCGTGTGTAAACAGTGCCTATGTTGTTTGTGGGTTGATTCTCTTTAATGAGGAGCTGTCCAAAAGTTCCCTGATTTATGTGTAGAGCTTAATCAAATGCAGGTTAGTGTAGAAAACTTTCATTCAGACCTCAGAAGTATTCATGATCTTAAAGTCTAATGCAATCTCAGCTGAAATTAACAATAGCTAGGCAAATTGTCCTGCCTTCTTGCTTTTGTTTGTATGTCCAGCATATCTTAGGGATTCTAGAAAACATTCATGCTAGGTAGCTGCTCCTTTCTGCTCAGTGTCTGACACCTGCTGTCCAACTGGACAAGTTCATGAAACCTGACAAAGAAGTGCTGGTCCCGGATGGAAGCCACTCCAGATACAAAACTGACACTGTGAAAAACATTGGTGGTGGTATCTCAGAGCATCATTACAGCCATGCTTTCAAGGCTGAAATAGACTGCCCTCATCTAAAAATGATAGCTGCCATGGGCAAGAAGAAAATCACCACGATATCAATTATTAAGGCGCTTGTGAAAGTGGATAAGTGCACCCACCTCATGCCCACAAGGGGCTCTGTGGGTATTGCCTTGGACAAAACTGTTGTCAACAAAAATGTCTTCAGAGACTCAGCTCTGAACACAGGCCAGGTGGGAGGCCAGGTCAAGCTTGAGGAGCTACACAAGACAAACAAAAAATGCCAGGATTTTTTCTAGAAACTTCAGTTTTAGGTATATTCTATTTCCACCATTATTTTCTTTAAAAGCTAGGTAGCTACTAATCTACATCTATAGAAAGAGGTAAAAGATATTATTGTCCTGTTTTAATATTTACTTTAATTCTTAGGATCTGACAACTATGTGAAAAAACTATAAGAATTAAGTAAAAATAGTAAGGTGGATTAGTGTAGTACATATTTATGTATTTAAGTGATGACAAAATTAGCAATAATTAGAATTTAGATTGATATTTTCCCTTATAGCAAATTGGAAACAGTATGTCGTTCATTTTTTTGTTGCCAGAACAAAATATTCAAGTGCACCAGCTTACGGGAGGGAAGATTGATTCCAGCTTGTGGTTTCAGAGTTTCTATCCATAATCAGCTGGTTCAGTCTCACTGAGGCTGTGCAGAAGCAGGAAAGCTGTAGATGGGAGCGTGTGGCAGGAGGAGCCTAATGACATCCCCCAAAGTCATAGAGACAAAGAGAAGAAGATAGGGATGAAGTATTTACTTCAGAGTCACCTCTAGCCACCCACTTCTTCCAGCCACATCTCCTAGTTCCCACCAGCTCCCAATGAAGGTGTCTAATTATAAAGCCATTATAATGCATTTACTCAATAAAGTCAGAGACCCCAAGATCTAGTCACTTCCCCAAAGCCCTCAACTGATAACCAAACTTTTAGTACATTATCTTACAGGGGACATTTCACATTCAAGTGATAACATGTTTTCAAAGGAGTGACTAATTCAGAGAGACCAAGAAAATCACATGAGATGAGACACAAAGATGGAAGCAATATGCAATGTTTACATGGTGATAGGAAATTAATGAGGTTCAGTGTGTGTGTGTGTGTGTGTGTGTGTGTGTGCGTGTGTGTGTGTACATACATGTGGAGGCCAGATGCTGATCACCTTGGTTTTAGGGGGAAGGGAGACAGAGTCTCTCGGTTGCCTTATATCTCATGAAGTAAACTAGATTGCTACTACAAGGATTCACCTATCTCTGTCTCGGCATTGTAAGTGCATGCCACCATTCCTGACATTTTAAAAGTAGACGATGGAGGCTGAACTGATGTATTCACACATGAAAAGCAAGCATTGGATTGATGGAAATATTTCCCCAACGAATTGAAGAGGTTTCTACAAACAAGAACTAACTATTAGGGTTGGGGATACTGTTCAGTGGTACAGTGTTTGCTAGCAAGCTTGAGGCACTTAGCTGGTTACTATATTTGATTTTCTTCATGTGAACTGGGCTTAACTGCATTTCTTATACATGAAAATGGAAATTAAGAGACTCCTACATCTAAATTATGGTTTCTGGAGATATCAGTATATCCCTTCTGGATGTATTTCATTAGCAAAGATCTTTGAACATACAGCATCCATTAAGGGTACTCATATAACTGAAGTCAATGTATAATGTAAGTGCTGTTTAGGCCATAGCATAAGCGAAGCTTCTACTTCTACTTGGCTTTGTTACTCTTTAGATATAAACTTTTTTCCTCAAATTTGAAATGTTTCTTTTTGCAGTGACCCCAACTTAAATTAGTGTCAACTAACTTTCCAAAATCTCTGCTTCTGAGATATATTATTGTGTGTTAGCTTTTACACACTGATTGTGTATAGATGAGGGAACTATTAACAAATTTAGGAGAGGGTGGTGGAATGAATAAATGTTAGTTTAGTCTCCAACTTCAAATGTCCACACACTTATAAATATAGGGTAGTAAGTAGAGGACCCAAGAGTGAGAGCACCAACTGTGAAATTTATATTTCAATGACTGATACTAATTATATGTTTATATATATATGTATATATATACATAAATATATGTATCTTTGCACATGAACTTAAGACTCCTGGCTTGATTATTGAGCACGATATTATCAAGTTTAGTATTTGTTACCTTCTCCTGAGTTCAAGAAATCACACTTGTGTCCATCACTTTAGTTGTAAAACACACTGGACATTTGTACCTGTGAAATGAAGAGCAGATGAGACAGTACCCTGCTGTGTTGCTTTAAGAAAACAGTGCTCTGATCTGGTGCTGCCTACGATTGTTCTATTCCAGTCCCATCACTGCCCACGCTGCTGACACTCGTAACTAGTATTACCAACTAACTAGTATTACCATTGCTATGACAAAATACCAGAGAAAAGCAACTTCAGAAAAATTAGGTTTATTTTAGCTTACGGTCTCAGTAGTTTCAGTCCACAGCTGTCAAATTCTATTGCTTTTAGGCCCAGCAAGACAGAAACATCAGGGCTAGAAAGTATTGTATAAGAATGGTTCTCATCATTTGGTAACCAGGAATCAGACAAAGAAATCAACAAGGAGACAAGATATACCACCCATTAAAGGTACACAGCGCCATCAGTCCACTCAGCTATCAGCTCATCAGTGGATTGATGAAGCCAGTGATCACCGTCCAATCACTTCCTCAAAGCCCCACCCACAAATACAGCTGCTTGTGGGACCAAGTCTTTGATGCATAGCTTTGTGGAACATTTCAGATTAACACTGTGACAGTGAAGATGAAATTGAGAACTAAAGTCTGCCTATAGTTTGAAAGCTTCTAGAAGTTGGAGGGACTTTTCAAAAAGAGATAAAAGGTAGCATGCAATGCAGAATCTCTTAATAACAGATGCAAGAGCCAATGGGTGGACACAAAAATATTTAAAATTTAATGTTAATGCAGAATGCTATGCTTTTAAGATTTAAGTCATAGGCAATGCTCTGATTATTAGAGTGAGGGCAATGAGGAAACCTTCAGAAACAATAATGGTTGAGTTGAACTTGAAGGAAATATGAAATGTTTATTAGGGGAGAAATTATGAGAGGGCTATGCGGGTATTAGAAAATTCAGCAAACTCTAGATAGCAAAGAACTTCAGAGTAGGTTCATCATAAATATATGATTAATATTTTGCTACAAAACCAATGTGATTTTTTTCATGAAGGTTATAATATTGGTTTCTTTTTGTTGTTGTTGTCATGACCAAATACCTAAGAAGAAGAAACTCAAGCAAGGAAGGTTTATTAAAGCTTCAAATTTGGTCCATTCCTACAGGGCAGGCCTAGCTGCAGGAGAATCAAGTGACAATCATAAACTGTTGGCAGTCAGGAAGCAGAGAGAGCAAACAGAAAATATGGTCAGGCTATCAAAATTCCAAGAATAACCCCATTGATTCCTGTAGCAAGGCTCCACTTCTTGAGGGTTTTACTGTCTTGGACAATAGTGCCCCAGTGTTTGAGCACATGGGAACACTTCATGTTCAACACACAACATCCATGTTCTAATTTTCTAACTCTTTCTTGCTGCTTCTAACCACAATGAAGTTACCACTTCTTGAAAGAAGAGATACTGACTGAAATAAAAAGGCCATAAACTCGTGAGCTTCATGCTCCAGAGATAAGTACTTGACGTAACAAATGCAGACATATTAAATAAATCATTATCTGTGAAGAAAGCTAAGTACATTCTAAATTCCAGAAGCTGCAGGTTGAGTCTGCAAGGAGAAGCTCCTCTGAGGCTTAATCACATAAGACATAGACACCATAGACAGAGTGAAGCACACAGTTGTAAGGGAAGTACCCAGTTGGCAACAGGTGAAAGAGAAAGTCCATGATCTTAGGAGAAAGAAAGATAGAGAAGCAAAATAGAGTCAGAAAAAATATTGTTCCTTATTCCCCAGTTTCCCCGGGTAGACATCCTGGTCTATGTTCAGACAGATAAGAAGAAAACAAAAACAAAAACAAAACAAACAAACAAAAAAGAAACAAAACCTAAGGTTCAAAAATTTTTCTTTAAAAGTCAACTTGAGGTCTAGAGAAATAACTCAGGGGATAAAAGTATTTGTTGTTAAGTCTTAAGACTTGAGTTCAATTCCCAGGATCCACATAGTAGAAGAAAGTGACTCCTGCAAGTTGTCCTCTGACCTCAATGTGGGCAACATGACAACTGCTTATATGCCTACACACAAGCACACAAAATAGTAAATAACTAAACAGATCTATGAATGAATGAACAAATAATTAAACAATGTAAACTATAACAACGATGATGATGATGCATTGCTTTGATTTTTGTAAAATATTGACCACTGAGCTTTGAATTTCCATCCTACATCCATAGAAGTCAGAGGATTAGAATAGATGGGTAAAACAAAGTGTCAGATAACTTATTGAGCACCCCCAAGCTCCCTGAACTCCCATGAGACATAGAGGTGGTCCAATAGCTATTGTGTACCTTGGGAAGAGCATGTAACATCAAGAGGAAATAAAGGTACCGGACCTGTTGTAATAAGGGGGAAAATGACCCACAGTAGCTAAGATGTCCCAAAGGTCAGAGGTGGTTGATGGGTCTAGAGAAAGAAAAGTGCAGCGGACACCATGAGTCAGAAAGTTCCTACCCATGCAGAGAACAAGCCATGACCATTCACCACTCTGGGAAAAGCTCTCTTCTCACAGATGGCAAGAAGTTCAAAAGACAGCCTCAGCCTGCAGAGCCCAACATCCTGCTGGCTTTGCTTGAGGTAATGCAGCCCAGAGGTCACCCAGGAGAAAGTGGGAGAGGACAGAACTTGTCAGAATGGCATTCTTCCTGGGTTTGTCAAAAAAGGGTTAAGTTTGATAAAAGAAAAAGCTTAAGTCAGGGAACAAAATACCCTGCAACTAAAGCTGCAAAATATTTTGCAACTTTAAGGGCCACATCACAGTTATTTAATTTCTTTAGGTTCCTGGTTTTCTCCCGTTAGTCAGTGGAAAGAGATCCACAACAGAGACCATGCATTGAAGGATACTGTGTTGTTTGTCTATCCCAGTTGTACTTAATTTTAGTGTACCAGAGACTGGATAAATCTGACCTTCTAAGAAGCTGTTTATGCTGCGGAATAGTGTTCCATAGATTTGGAAGTTCGCTAACATTTATCTGTGAATGTGGGCAAGGCTCATGGTTCAGCATCAGTCCAGAGATGGAGTCAAAGGCAGTATCTGAAAAGGTGCTGTTTGTAATTCCCAAGACTCCCTTAGACAGCTTCCCAAGAGATGCTGGGTAAATGGTGAGTGCTGCTTCTCATGGGCTGGGGTCTAAGACACGGATGGAGTCCATCTGGATATGCTGAGCCAGGGTAGTGCAAGACAAAATGGGACATGTGCTGCTTTCATATCTGAGCTGTGTGCGTGTGTGTGTGTGTGTGTGTGTGTGTGTGTGTGTGCACGCTCCCTGAAGAGCTGCTACAAGATGACTCCACTGTGTGTTAGAGTGTGTTTGTGAAAACCACATATTGAATTTGAAATTCATAAAGGAATACTTTCCTTACCGAATGATGTTAACAACTGTGGTTAAAATTTAAGATACTGCACAAAGGGGACATCTATGTAATCAAGAGTGTTAACACAAAGGAAAGGGAAATTGGTACCCAAAAGCCTTGGTAAATTAATTGCAAGGAGCAAACAGAATTCCTATTAAATCTCCTATGAAGTAATTAGCTATATTATAAGTTTAATAAAGCATTAAATTTTGGTAATTATTTCTCACATTGAAAAACATACCTAGCCTCTACAAGTCTCAAATGTAGAATTTCCCCTGCCATTTTTAAAACAAGGAAAATAATGGAAAGAACAACTTGAATGACCAACATCTGAAAATATGATATTCTGTAATTTTAATTATTTAGCTTTTTATACGTATTGGTATTTCTCAATTAATGTCCAGTTTAAGCTATGGAGTGCAAAATAATTCTTTAAGATATCACCAAGAATTTTATTCTTAGTGATTTTGAGAAAAGAAAAATTACTTTAATACTGCATTTGTCAGCTATGGCTATATGACAAACTACCTTGTATTCAACAATTTAAGCAACTAGAATTTCTTTTCAACATAACAACTTTACTGGTTCCCTGGAATTTCACATCTTACACCCCAATCACACTAACTACCCAGTCCTTCCATGTCTATTACTAACCCCTGTGACCTCTTCTATGAAAAACATAAAAATAAAAATAAGAATAAGAAACAAAAAACAAGTTCAATTTGAGTTGTCTATATACTCACTGGAGCATGGTCACACTCTCAGTGGCCTGCCCCTTAAATGGGACTGAGTCCTTCCGTCCTGCACCCCTGATATTTCTCACCTCATGGTTTCCATGGGATAAGAATCTGTGTATACACTAGTGAAGTTCCGTATTTCACATAACTATAACCAGGGTATCAAGCCAGGCAAATGAAGCAACCTCTGCCCTGAGGTCACGTGACTGTCAATTAAATTCAGTGTCTCAAAACTTCTTGAACTCCAGGCCTGAGTTCCTAGCTGGCCGTTTTCATCTATTGCTTGAAATATTGCAGACATTCAACAAACGATAATTTTATTCTA
Organism: Microtus pennsylvanicus; assembly: GCF_037038515.1. NCBI lineage: Eukaryota > Metazoa > Chordata > Mammalia > Rodentia > Cricetidae > Microtus > Microtus pennsylvanicus. The sequence continues at coordinate 24,819,656 of NC_134583.1, forward strand.
AAAACTTGACTCTGAAGAATGGTATTTTATGCATGGAGTTTGCTAAATGTACATTTATTAAACACAGAAGGTAGATGATATGATGGCTTATGCAGCACAGATTTTAGAAATCCTTATTGAATTTACTTGAGTTCATACAAAATTGATCCTATCCTCAGGCCAGGCACATCATTTCTATTTTGATCTTCTCAGTTAATTCTTGCGTTGGGGACACCCAACAGACTCTCTAAGGGGCTTCACCTATAATATGCTTTGTGTATAATGTGGAGCTAATTGTGGAATGCAAAGCATGGTGTTTAGATCATGAAGTTTATGTGCATTTTATATATAACTAGTGAGCCTTCATAGTCTAAGGACAGCTCTGGAAACTAAGAACAAAGCAGAGACCAGGAGACAGTGACTGTAAATTGATTTGTGAACAGTGCAAGCAGTGAGCAGTGATTGTATAATATGATTTCAGAAGATAATATATATTGCAGAGATAAAGATAGAAGATGGAAGACTGGAAAATCCTGTCTTAGGATCCTCAAAGACACCATGTATTAAAAGGCAGTAGTTGAAAAAAGATTGAAGGAAGGGAAAATGCGTAGAGTGTACCACTGGGGGCAGGGAAGGGTTTTTCAGCATGAGGGCAGAGAACACACAGACTGGAGAGATCAAGACTCTTCAGTCGATGTAGAAGGGGTTAGGCTAGTTTATAACGACAGTCTGTTATACAATCAATTGGTATTCATATACTCTATACTTTAATTCTTTTTTATCACAAAATACTTATTTTGAGAAGCTAAAAATGTATCTTGTAATATTATACAAACTAAACTGGTTATATTTTAAAATATGTATGCATACACATAATGTAGGTAACAACAATTGATGTTTAAAGAGGGCATTAAAGCAAAGAGGATTGGAAAGAGAAAAAAGGAGAGGTACTGTAGTTAAATGATAATCTCAAAAGTTTAGAAAGTAGTAAGAAACTATATCTTCCGCAGCAACTGAGACGGTATCCACAGGTAACACCAGGCCTTGTCACATCTTATTAAGATATGTCCCATGGAGGCAGCTATCCAAGAAAACGGAACAAAATTGGAAATGGTCTTGTAAAATTTCACTTTGGGTGGCAAGGCACTGTGGGTTGATGTGTAAAGAATGCGAACAGCACATGGATTCCAGGAAAGCATCACAGAGTGGAAAATGGCTTTCCAACGTGTGAGACATGGTGGCAGTATCGTGAGTCATGTGGCTTGCTTCTCAGTGATGGGAAAGGTATGTCGTGTGCAGCTTTTCACATGTGACACACCACCAGGGAGCATGAGTGGGCAACCACAGCCAGAACATATCAACAGCAATTTTAGGATATGGCAAACCATGATATTTTATATTTTCCTCTAAATTCAAATCTTTTTTTTTTTAATTGTCTCGAAGGAATCCATACATGAGAAAAATAAAAGGAGTTGGAAGGTAAGGGAAAGCTGTGGCACTTAGCATTATTTTTAGATTAGTCACACTGGATTAAAGTCTCCACAAGTGTGGCTCACATAACATACTCCTCACCATTTCCTGTGGATACTTCATGAATTTGTTAGAAGAACTAGCATCGTCTTCTGGGCTAGAAGAAGAAAACTATTCCCAGATGTCTTACTTTTTTTCTAACTAAATGCAGGAACTTTCAAGTTACAATCAGGTCAACCAACCCAACAGTTGTGATTCACTTACAGTCTAAGCAAACATTCCAGCCTACACAAACTCCTAAAAATTAAGTGGTCATGAAGATTGTTCTGTTTGTTCTATTCACAGCAATCATATGAGGACTGCTATGGAGAAAGAATATAATATCAGGATATTTATTGCACTTTCCAGTTAGCAGTAGAAACAGAATGTACAAATTTAAATCAATAGAACATTTCTTTTTTTGCTTATCAGCTTAACCTTTTTCTTTTGTTTATCGATTCATTAGCAAAGGAAATTAAATATTTTTTAATCTGCTTCAACTTACAGTATTAAAATAGGAAAGCCTAACACATACTTTAAGTTCCACAAAACTTATTTCCCAAATAAAAATCTATGTCTTGCTTGCTAGCCTATCGCTAGTTTAAAACTGGAGACTTGTAATTTCTGTTCACTACCAATTTGTTCTAATGATTTATAGATCTTATTATTGTTACAAACTTCCTTTTGGTGAAATTTGTGTAGATAGAAATGTTTTGAAGTCCTATTTCGGGTATGACTATGAGAGTGAAGAAACTTGAGGTGCTCCTGGGGCCTCCCCATGGTCGTCCCATGGTTCCCCCTCTCTATTGTAGTATGTGCCAGCAAAGTGAGTCATGTTGCATTTTCTTTTCTTTCTTTCCCTGTTCTGGAACCGAAGCTGCCTCACATAACAGAACTATTTCGTACATATTTTATTTGATCTTCTCTAATTTCTGGTGTTTTCTTAACATTTGTTTTATTTTCAATAATTCACTCAGAATGTGTAACATCTGTGTAAAACATTTGACCAAATCAATTTTATTGATATAAATCAACAAACCAATTGCAATGCAGGGAAAACCACCATGTAATTCTTCTTCAACTCAACAATGAATCACTGTGAAGAAACTTACACTTGAAAGGCTTTTAATTTTTCTATAAAGTTCCTTGAAACAGATGTGAAAATTCACCCATCTCTCGCACTGTCTAGTTCAAACAGCTGTAATTATTCCATGGATTACACTTGAATGAAATGAAAGGCCTGGGATTATTTTATCTAAGCAGCTGCTATTTTCTGACATCAAAACACTATTTTGCTTGATTAGTTCTTGGTTATTTGCCAGTGAATAAAGATAAAATGCCTGGCCCTCAGTGGCGAATTAGTTCACTCTTCTCAGCAACGCTCTTGGGACTCAGAAGAAAGGCCATAGTTTTATAAGCTACCCTTAAGCAGAAACCCCTGCATTGGACTTTCTGTTGGGAAAAAAAAAGGCTAATGTCTTCTCAAAAGTTAAAAATATCACATTATTATAATGTGCTTATCTCTTCTTATGGTGCAAGAAGTATTGATGCTTGAATTAACCTAGGGATGTGAGCTCTCAGGTCTCCCCAGCCAGCTGGTAGGTAGCTCCATTCTGAACCACGCCCCCACTCTCTGGGGTCATCTGTGCCAGTATCCTGCAGGCAGCATGCCTGAAACCAAAGGTATTACCTGTCCAGTCTCCCTGAGAGGTGAGAATGTGAAGAAATGGCTCGGATTTCACATTCAGCTCTTCAGTTAGTCTTCATATTGTGTTGGCCCGCCTCTGCTTTTTAAAATCCTTCTTTCTCTTTCAGCTGCCCCTACCCTCTTACAGGCCTCAGAGTTAGTACACACACCGAAGACCCAGGCTTTGTGGTGGCTAATCCTGTGTTTTAAATTTAAACTACTGCGTTTAAGAGAGCTATAAAACAAAACACCTCTAACCTGTAAACCTTACTTTCCCAAGGACCAATAACTCCCTGGAATGCTGGGGGCTGTTGTTCATGTAGGATAGAGAGCCACGTGTTTCACTTCTGTAAACAAACTTGGTTGTCCAGCTGCACAGGATGTAGGCAAGAGGTAGACAGCAGAAAGTACATCAGAAGGTATGCTTGCTTCTTATTGGATGAAGGTGGGTTGAAGTATGTAACCTTGAGGGTTTTTGCCTTTAAAATCCCCAGCTACTATGATTCGGTATCATATTCTGAGCATGGATCTTGCGTGTAGACTTGGTCAGCATTCGTAGCCCTGGCCAGTATTTCATAAAACTAGATTCAAATTTGGCTACAAAACAAATGTGGTAGTGGTCTTGTTCTCACCCAGTGAGATTAATAGCTTCTTCCAGCTTTAGTTCTCCGGGTTTTCTTTCCTTTAGTTCACTGTACATTTTATTTCTTGTGTCTACAGATTAGCACAGCGAAATTATTCCTTCAATAACCAGTTACCAGGAGCCAATACATGTAAAGATCAGTTAGTTTATTAACAAATTATTAAAATCAAGGAAGCAACTTTTGTTGCAGGGGAAATGGGATCTCTTCTTGGTCTTCTTAGTCTTATTAATAAAAGAATTAAGGAATTGACTCAAATGGAAACTCACGGGCAGTTTTGTTAGCATTTAAGATCCTTCCACACTCCACCCTCCGCCATGGCAGGCAAACTGTCACTGTCAGAAGCTACCAAGAGAAGAAGGCAGGAGAGGAATTGGAAAGAAGGTAAAGTAGGACATATAAGTCAATACAGAGGTTAGACATATGGCAGACAAGCAGCCACATAGCGAGAAAGGAGCATAGGGAAAGAGCAAGGAAGCCCAAGAACCAGAAAAGGCAAAGGTTCCAGACAGCATCAAAGGAAGGAGGCTAAAGAAGAAAACAGGGAGACTATTCCTCGCTGATCAGACCTTGGAAAGGACAACCGAACCTGCCAGTGGCTCATAGGGACTACCCTGGACTGTAGGTGGCTGAGGGGCATGGATTCTTGCAACATGAGCAGGAAATGGGAGCAAAAGGAGGGAAACAGTCTTTACTGAACAAATCCTGAGTGTTTGGAGCAGTTGTTGAGATTGTGGGTCAGTCCTGGAATGTTATGTGTTTTACCCATTATCCACTTGCATATTGTCTTCCAGTCTCCTCCTCTAAACACCCCCTGCCTTGCAGAAGGGGGGTTAAAACCCAGGGCTCCAGAAGCTCACTGTTGACTGACTGAACATTTGCTTTCAGAGTCAATTATATCTTAACATAGTTTAACATTTTGTTCCGATGTCGTTGTGGTCTTGTAATCAAGAGCGTGTTGATCGTGTCGCAGCATTGGATGTGGATCCAATGCCCAAAGTCAAACACAATGACTGTATCCTAAAGATGCTTCAGAACCAAGAACCGCTTTCCAGACCAGGCTGAAGAAACAACCTCACAGATGTAAGGGCAAAATCTAAGAAGACCTGTAGCCTTTCCCTTAACTGTTTCACCCAGACCAGTGCAGAAAGAGATCCTAGCTGTCACGTGGACATCACCGTGACTAATACAAGAAAGATAGAACAACACAATTATCAATTTGTTACCTTTGCCAGCAAGATGAGACACAACCTGAGTTTGATCTCAAGGGACCACAGGGCAGAAGGAAACAAAGGAGGGAAATGACTCTTGCAAGTTGTGCTTTAAACTCAGAGGTGCGTGTACCTGTACACACACACACACACACACACACACACACACTGGTGGGGGGAAGGGGAGGCAGGCAAATAAGTAGAATACAAATTAGTTAAAAACAAAAAGGTAACCTAAATGTGATCACCTAGTGTTTGCCTCTGAACATCTGACAAGGTGAGGTCTGGCTCATGGGATACAGGAAGGTAAAATGTCTTTATTGTAAATTAAGTAAACAATTTTTTTTTGAGATTCTCAGGCATGTCAAGAGAAAGGAATGAAACCCTACCCAATGTCATATTCACTTAGGACCTAAGTTGGTTTTATTGTTTCTTTAACAGAAAATAGTTATGTATGAGGAAGAACACGAACTCTATCAGTAGCCTTTACAGCAAATGTTTTTATTTTGCTCAAATTCTGGAGAGGATTCTTTTTCTTCCTGTGTCCCTATAATCTCCTTGTCTTTCTTTCCTGCCTCAAAATAGGCAGAAAAACAAGATAAAATGCATACAAATGAGTTCATGTGTACAGGGTTATCACAGGGACATGGTTACCCAATAACCTCCTGAGATTAAGACATTCATATTCCCTGTGTTACAGAGAGAGGTCTGCAAAGGTGGAAGTCATTTTGGAGTGTAATAAATAATTTTCAAGGGAGTCAGATGGATCAAAGGAAAGAACGTTTTAAGACAAAGCTCTGCTTGGATCCTGAAGTTAGTGAGGATATGTATGTCAGGATTGAGTATCTGAGGATTCTGATAAGAGGGAAGTGACTTAACAGAATTGGTCATGAAACATTGCTAAGATTTTAAGATTTTCTACCTTTATGTGAAATGAATTCCCTTCCTCTGTAAGCCAACCTTGATATAAGATGTCTTCCTCTTTTGATAATTTCTATTTTGCTCCCTTAAATAAGGAAGGTGGTTAAATGGAGATGCAACAAGAAAGAAAAGGTGCATAGCTCAGAACTTAGCTTTTTTATTAGTAAAAAGGTCTCATTTTTCTCAGCTCCTACAATAGAGGATGGTTGCCTTCTATGGCACAGAAGCTATATTATAGTTAAAACCTTGCCTCTCACTCCAAATGGAAGATTAAGAATGAATAATATGAAAAGTGTATTTAGAATTGGTATAAATATTTACTGATAATTGTTTGGCTATGGCTAATGCCATGGATAGCACAATGAATTCAGTCTGTTTGTGAGGTGGTTTCAGATGGAAGGGACCCAGGCTCTAGAACTGAGTCCAAAGTGACTACAATGTATCCCACTAGGGCAGCTTCCTCCATTTTGGTTGAATTCCTATCCATAAAGCATACAGGAAGCTGACTGACTAGGAAAGGGGTTGAAAAACTGATCCAATATCTCAAAGAAATTGTGAGGAGTACTTTATGGCTTATGGAAAACAAAGAAAAAGAAATATGAATACATGGAGATGATGGTGTTAGTCTATTAGAAAGGATGATCTGGGAAAAATCAAAACAAAACTATTTTGTAGGGAAAGGCTAAATTGGGCAGTTAAAAAAAGAAATTACTTTTAAGGTCAATGACAATAGGATGATAAATTTGTACAAGGAGAGAAAAAAGATAGAGCAGGGGATAAGGACCACAGATTTATTGATAAGGTGGCTTCATTAATGGCCCTGTAATCTTGAAGTAGCCAGCATGGATCATCTGATTTCTTTACAGCTAGAATAAGTGTGTTATAGGAGGTATTTCTTTGTGGGACACTGAGAGTATTTGTTTCCAGTACTTACTTAGAGCCTAACAGGCTCTTGTGTGCTCTAACATTTGACATTATCCTGTTGGCTTTGAATTAGAATCAAAGACAAAAACACAGTGGCTGGAAGTCGTCAGCCGGATTTTAACCAGATGAGCTAAATGTCGCAGAGCAGGAGAGTTTGGGGCAGTTGGGAATTGGTAATAAGACCTATGGCAGAGGACATAATCTGTAAGATCAAAGTGCAGGAGGCTGTCTTCAAGAGGAGGAGATAGGAGTTTCAGATCCAATCCCAGTTAGGAGGTTTCAGTCTTTGAATGGAGTAGATTTTCATGCAGTAACAGGATCTGAGATATAGTTCAGGGTTGACAGAGAGGGAGTTATAGAGACAGAAGACAGTTTGACTTTAAGGGATTTCTTACCATTTGCCTTGGTGCTCTATAAAGTTTTCTAAATCTCTAAAGCTTTTAGAGTTGAAGACATCATTTAGGGCCCTTGATAGCCATAATCCACTCTGCATAGTGGTCAAGCACTACTACAAAGGAAAACCAGCTGCTTATGTTTAATATAATACCCGGGATAAAGAATGTGAATTTATAACACAGCCAAAGTGAGGATCTTTAGGTAAGTAAGATTGAGTAGTACTCTCAAGTAGGGCTAGAAAAAAGAAAAGAAGGAAACAAATATCCTTGTGAATACCAGTTTCACTTTTTGGATGTATGGTCTGTATGTGGGAGGCTGCTTCTTTGTTTCCTAGCCCCCACCCTGACTCAAAATAATCACACAGAAACTATTAATTACAACACAGTTACAATATCTGTATTTGCTTTATTTTTTATCATAACTAAGGGAAAACTATAGCTATAATTATCTATTCTTCAACTCAATCAAAAACCCCAGAAGGATATAATATTAACAAGAAGCACATTGTAAGCAACTTCCAAAACTCTATAATTGACAAAGGCATCTTGCTATCTGGAAAGTCACTCAAATAACATTGAGCATCCATATTTAACCTACAGGCCCACAGTATCTGACAGACTTCTCCATGAAGCAGGAAATTTGAAAGACTACTTCATCTCTATTAGCAGTTTGTCAGTCACTTTCTTTTGTATCCTGTAGAATGTATGGCAGACTCTTTCATGAAGCAGGAACCCTGAAGAACTGTCTTACCTTTAAGTAAGTTCAGCAGTCATTTTTCTGTGGGTCCTGCATGTCCAGTTCATATAGCATACCATCAAGAATTCCAGGCAAGGGGGCAGTTGCCTAAATTGTTAACAATCTCCAAATTGTTAATTCAATGCCCATTATCCTCTTGAGTTGATTGGTGCTGCCAGGAGCAGATGTTGTCATGAAAAGCTCTAAATTCTTAAAACATTTTAAATGCCACATTCTGTTAGTCTTTGAAGAATACCTATTCATCTGAAATATATATCTGTATTTCTAGAAAACCTAACTAATATGACTAGAAGCTTGGCTATTATACATGACTATCTATTAACCCATATTTCTTAATTATACATTAAATTTTTAAATGAGCTGCACAAACACAATACCTTAATCAAGAGAAGAAATATACATATAACAAAATTGACCTTAAATTTATAACAATAAACCCAGATCCATACCAATGTAAAGTATTCATGTCTATAGTATATCCCCCTATAAATGTAAACAAACATTTATGAACAATTCTTTAGGGATTTTGGATGTTGTTCTCTAGACTAATTCCTGCTGATTGGGGCACTGTTAATCAGGTCTTTCATGGGGTATCCTGTATAGTAGGTCCATCTCAGTCAGCAGTTCTGAAGCTTTCATAGATATTGGACCATCTGGGAGATTGCTTCAGGGGGTCTTGTTTGATCAAACCATATTAGCTGATAAGGAATCCTCATCTTTCTATCATTTGTGGAAACAAAAGCAGAACCTCTTTGTCTAAAGCATCATATCCTTAGACCCAAATTTTGAAGTCAAGATACCTTTAAAATATATATGTTGGTTTAGTTTAGTAGCCCATACAATAAAATGTCTCTCTGTACTTATTTCATTCCAGTCAAACAATTCAAAGAAAACACAATACTATACATACTCTCTATGTATTTTCATCCTTACATGGCTTATTTTTTTTTTACTCCTTTAATCTATGACTATCAGTACCCTGTCTCTTTATATACTTTACTTTTTAAAAAATCATTTAATTTTTTTATTACAATTTCTTCTCTCTTCCAAGCCTACATACATTTCTTCAACACTATGACCCATTTAGAAGTCTTTTTCATTTGACTCTGTTTTTATTGCATATCTGTAATTATTTTTTTGACCAGGAGCACTTTTTTCTTTTTCATTTTTAAATGCTAAGCACTCCTGCCTGTTGGCTCTGCCCTGTTCAACATGGCAGAAACATGTTCACTGCTTCTAAGAGTGCCCCAGCTTCATAGTTGCAATAGGTCTATGTCACAACTAAGCAATTTATAACACATTGTTTACAGACCCCATTTAAGTGCTCAGCCTCCTGAAAGAGCCACAACTGTTCATGCAACTAGTACGAACCAGGAAGCCCTCCCCTAAAGAAGCTGAGCAGCCTTTGCTGGCAATACTGAGTCAGGAAGACCTCTTTTAAAGGAGCTGAGGTGCCCCTGCTTGCTACCATCAGAGCCCATCCTAATAAAAAAATGAGGCTACCAAGAAGCTGCACCGCACTCTCTTCTTTTTTGTCTAGAATTTCTCATCAAGCTCTCTCAGGTTTTATGTGGATGTAGTTGCCCACATTGTGGCACCACTTGTAGGCAGAGACTGTTCTTTTATTTCCCAACTGCTCAGACCTGAAAATTAACACAGAAACTATATTAATTACAACACTGATTGCCCAATAGCTTGGGCATATTTCTGGCTAACTATTATATCTTAAGTTAACCCTCTTCTATTATTTTATATTTTACCAGGAGGCTTAATGTTTGTTACCTCTTGCTTTTTGGGCAGCTACATAGAGTCATCTTCCTTCTGCAGCTACACAGTATCTCTTTGATTCTGCCTACTTTCTCTCTATACTCTGTTCTAATTTCCCATTTGGCCTTATTCTGCCCTGCCATAGTCCAAAAGTGGCTTCTTTATTAATCAATGGTAATTAAACATATTTACAGAATACAGAGGGGAATCCCACATCAATCAAAGACACAGTGGAGAGTACAGCTGAATCCTGACCATGTTAAGATTCAACAGGCCTGGGAAAACCCAAGATCTGATCTAAATCTAGGGTTTTTGGTTTATTGGCATTGAGATGGGCAGACATTTTTGGTGAATACCTGGGAAAAACGCACCAAAGATACTGGCACTGGAAAAGGGCAGAAGCCTTAGTATGACAAGAAGTCCTCCTGCTGGAGATGGGGAGTGCAGTCGCAAAGGTGGGAAAGTGTCCCCAAAGCAGGGCAGCTAGGCTAACCTCTCAAATATTTTATTTCCCAACAAATTAGATATTAGAGAGATAGGTGGGACTGAGGGAAAGGCAAAGATGTGTCATCCTTCTCAGGCGAAAAGTCATTAAGCATGCTGACCACAGCAGAGCTCTGAAAGTAGAGCTTCCAGGCTGAGAAGGCAAGACGAAAGGAGACCTCCTCTTAAAGTCTTTACAAGAAGGTAGAGAGGAAGTAGGTCTTGCATTGCAGGGAATCAGGCTTCATTATTAAGCAAACTGTGAGATGGACCACACATAACTTGTACGGCATGGCAGCAGTCACAAAGACACTGGATACGCAAGTGAGATTGGTTCTGTGTGACCACAGCCAAGCTGCCTTAGATCCTGGAACACAGAGGTTTGTAGTCTGTTTCCAGCAATGCTTTCAACCTTCCCTGTGAGAGAAGTGCTTTTAACTAACAGAGGTAAGCAGCTCACCAAAGGCCAACGTTCCATAAATCTCCCCACCTTGTAAAGTTTCATGCAAAGGAATTTAAATCTTTTAATCTCTCTCATGTGGTAAAATTTTTCTTAACCTACAGCACCCCTCACCCACTTTTCCTGCCTGGGACAACTGATCTCTTCTTCTTCTATCCCACTTCCCTTCATTTCACTGGCACCAGCTCTTTAAGAATTAGCCAATTGTGAAAGACTGTGCTGTCAGCCCCCAAGCAAGGGGGAAAACCCACAGTTGCCACCAGTGCTAGAGAGAAACTTAGTGAGCTTCCTGCCCAGATGTGCTCATTAGCCTAGTTTACCCTTCTTGCAAAATGAAATTTCCTTTTCCGGTTACTTTCACTTTGTTTGCAAGGTTTTTTTTGCACATGGATGCATCCAGCACCTGCTTAGGAACAGGTTTGGGTGTTCCTGAATATTTAGCTTTATATAGTTGGCTTTGAATTAGTAGCAAATACAAAAACATGGAAGCTGGAAGTTATCAGCCACACCCTGACTATTTGGCATGACTGCTGCAGAGGTGGTGTTTGGTTGACTGGATGGGTAAATCAGACGCTGTGGTCTAGGTTCTAGCCATAGAAGTGAACTATTCTTTGGATCTTTGTGTCACCCGTCCCTCACAATTTTGCATTCCTTAAATCCTTTCATATAATTTGTTTCCAACTAAGAACAAAAGACAGGAAATAAAGGGGACATGGGAAAGGACAAGAACCTTTCCCACTTTGCCTTTTTTGCTGGTTGAGAGTCAAGAACTACAACATAATGGGAAAGATCAATGTCATTTGCAGAGACAATATTCCCTTTCTCTTAGAGTTATCTCAAAAAGAGCCTTCAGTCAGGATGTATACTGCCTTTGAATTTAACCATATCAATACTCTTTTCATCCCTAAAATGGATCAATGTTTCTTATAAAACCACCTTGTAATTTAATTTACCAAAGGAAATTCTTTAGGATATATAAGCTTGTATTTTCTAAACATCTTCAAACTTGCTTCACTTTTAAATTTTAATGTTCAAACATATTTTTAATTTATTTTTTGATAATTCTCTGTAAATATAGTCAATCTCAATTCATGTTTTCTGGCATCTCCCCGATCTCATACATTTTTTTTTAATTTATTTATTTATTAAAGATTTCTGTCTCTTCCCCGCCACCGCCTCCCATTTCCCTCCCCCTCCCCCAATTAAGTCTCCCCCCAGCCCTAAAAGCAATCAGGGTTCCCTGTCCTGTGGGAAGTCCAAGGAACCCCCACCTCCATCCAGGTCTAGTAAGTTGAGCATCCAAATTGCCTAGGCTCCCACAAAGCCAGTGCGTGCATTAGGATCAGAAACCCATTGCCATTGTTCTTGAGTTCTCAGTAGTCCTCATTGTCCGCTATGTTCAGAGAGTCCGGTTTTATCCCAGGCTTTTCCAGACCCAGGCCAGCTGGCCTTGGTGAGTTCCCGATAGAACATCCCCATTGTCTCAGTGTGTGGGTGCACCCCTCGTGGTCCTGAGTTCCATGCTCGTGCTCTCTCTCCTTCTGCTCCTGATTTGGACCTTGAGATTTCAGTCCTGTGCTCCAATTGGGGTCTCTGTCTCTGTCTCCTTTCATCGCTTGCTTGCTGAAGGTTAATATTCAGGAGGATGCCTATATGTTTTTCTTTGGGTTCTCCTTATTTAGCTTCTCTAGGATCACTAATTATAAGCTCAATGTCCTTAGTTTATGGCTAGAAACCAAATATGAGTGAGTACATCCCATGTTCCTCTTTTTGGGTCTGGCTTACCTCACTCAGGATAGTGTTTTCTATTTCCATCCATTAATATGCAAAATTCATGAAGTCCTTGTTTTTTATTGCTGAGTAGTACTCTAATATGTATAAGTTCCATACTTTCTTCATCCATTCTTCCATTGAAGGGCATCTAGGTTGTTTCCAGGTTCTGGCTATCACAAACAATGCTGCTATGAACATTGTAGAGCATATACTTTTGTTGTATGATAAGGCCTCTCTTGGGTATATTCCCAAGAGTGGTATTGCTGGGTCCAGGGGTAAGTTGATCCCGAATTTCCTGAGAAACCGCCATACTGCCTTCCAAAGTGGTTGCACAAGTTTGCATTCCCACCAGCAATGGATGAGTGTACCCCTTTCTCCACAACCTCTCCAACAAAGGCTATCATTGGTATTTTTGATTTTAGCCATTCTGACAGGTGTAAGATGGTATCTTAAAGTTGTCTTGATTTGCATTTCCCTGATCGCTAAGGAAGTTGAGCATGACCTTAAGTGTCTTTTGGCCATTTGAAGTTCTTCTGTTGAGAATTCTCTGTTCAGCTCAATGCCCCAATTTATAATTGGGTTGATTAGCCTTTTACGGTCTAGTTTCTTGAGTTCTTTATATATTTTGGAGATCAGACCTTTGTCAGTTGCGGGGTTGGTGAAGATCTTCTCCCAGTTGGTGGGTTGCCTTTGTGTTTTAGTGACAGTGTCCTTTGCTTTACAGAAGCTTCTCAGTCTCAGGAGGTCCCATTTATTCAATGAGGTCCTTAATGTCTGTGCTGCTGGGGTTATACGTAAGAAGTGGTCTCCTGTGCCCATGTGTTGTAGAGTACTTCCCACTTTCTCTTCTATCAGGTTCACTGTGTTCAAACTGATATTGAGGTCTTTAATCCATTTGGACTTGAGTTTTGTGCATGGTGATAGATATGGATCTATTTTCATTCTTCTACAGGTTGAGATCCAGTTTTGCCAGCACAATTTGTTGAAGATGCTCTCTTTTTTCCATTGTATACTTTTAGCTCCTTTATCGAAAATCAGGTGTTCATAGGTTTGTGGGTTAATGTCAGGGTCTTCTATTCGATTCCATTGGTCGACTTCTCTGTTTTTATGCCAATACCAAGCTGTTTTCAATACTGTAGCTCTGTAGTAGAGTTTGAAGTCAGGGATGGTAATGCCTCCAGACGATCCTTTGTTGTATAAGATTGTTTTGGCTATCCTGGGTTTTTTGTTTTTCCATATAAAGTTGATTATTGTCTTCTCCAGATCTGTGAAGAATTTTGATGGGGATTGCATTGAATCTATAGATTACTTTTGGTAGAATTGCCATTTTTACTATGTTGATCCTCCCAATCCAGGAGCAAGGAAGATCTTTCCATTTTCTGGTGTCCTCTTCAATTTCTTTCTTCAAAGACTTAAAGTTCTTGTCAAATAGATCTTTCACATCCTTGGTCAGAGTTACCCCAAGATATTTTATGCTATTTGTGGCTATCGTGAAAGGTGATGCTTCTCTAATTTCCCTCTCTGTTTCCTTATCCTTAGTGTATAGGAAGGCCACTGATTTTTTGGAGTTGATCTTGTATCCTGCCACATTACTAAAGGTGTTTATCAGCTGTAGGAGTTCTTTGGTAGAGTTTTTGGGGTCGCTTATGTATACTATCATATCATCTGCAAATAACGAGAGCTTAACTTCTTCTTTTCCGATACGAATCCCCTTGATCCCTTTATGTTGTCTTATTGCTATTGCTAGAACTTCAAGCACTATATTGAAGAGGTATGGAGAGAGTGGACAGCCTTGTCGTGTTCCTGATTTTAGTGGGATGGCTTTGAGTTTTTCTCCATTTAATTTAATGTTAGCTGACGGCTTGCTGTAAATAGCTTTTATTATATTTAGGTATGACCCTTGTATCCCTAATCCCTCCAAGACTTTTATCATAAAGGGGTGTTGAATTTTGTCAAATGCTTTTTCAGCATCTAATGAAATGATCATATCGTTTTTTTCTTTCAGTTTATTTATATGGTGGATTACATTGATAGATTTGCGTATGTTGAACCAGCCCTGCATCTCTGGGATGAAGCCTACTTGATCATAATGGATAATTTTCTAATGTGTTCTTGGATTCGGTTTGCCAGTATTTTATTGAGAATTTTTGCATCGATATTCATGAGTGAGATCGGCCTGTAATTTTCTTTCTTGGTTGGGTCTTTGTGTGGTTTTGGTATCAGGGTAACTGTAGCTTCATAAAAGGAATTTGGCAATGACTCTTCTGTTTCTATATTGTGAAATACATTAAGGAGTATAGGTATTAGCTCTTCTTGGAAGTTCTGGTAGAATTCTGCATTGAAACCATCTGGTCCTGGGCTTTTTTTGGAAGGTAGATTTTTGATAAAGGTTTCTAGCTCTTCGCGACTAACAGGTCTATTTAGATCTTTCACCTGGTCTTGGTTTAGCTTTGGTATGTGGTACTTATCTAAAAAAATGTCCATTTCTTTTGCATTTTCTAGTTTTGTGGCATACAGGCTTTTGTAGTAAGATCTAATGAGTCTCTGAATTTCCTCTGTGTCTGTGGTTATGTCCCCCTTTTCATTTCTGATCTTATTTATTTGCGTGTTCTCTCTCTGTCGTTTAATTAGTTTGGATAGGGGTTTGTCGATCTTGTTGATTTTCTCCAAGAACCAACTTTTTGTTTCATTGTTTCTTTGGACTGTTTTCTGCGTTTCTATTTTGTTGATTTCCACCCTCAGTTTGATTATTTCCAGTCTTCTACTCCTCCTGGGCGCATCTGCTTCTTTTTTTTCTAAAGCTTTCAGGTGTGCTGTTAAGTCTCCGATGTATGCTTTCTCTGTTTTCTTTAAGTGGGCACTTAGTGCTATGAACTTTCCTCTTAGCACTGATTTCATAGTGTCCCATAGGTTTGAGTATGTTGTCCCTTTATTTTCATTAAATTCAAGGAAGACTTAAATTTCTTTCTTGATTTCTTCCTTGACCCAGGTGTGGTTCAGTAGTTGACTGTTCAGTTTCCATGAGTTTGTCGGCTTTCTGGAGGTAGGATTGTTGTTGAATTCTAACTTTAATCCGTGGTGATCTCATAAGACACAGGTGGACACTGATATTTTTTTGTATCTGTGGAGGTTTCCTTTGTTTCCGAGTATGTGGTCAATTTTCGAGAAGGTTCCATGGGCTGCAGAGAAGAAGGTATATTCTTTCCTATTTGGGTGGAATGTTCTATAGATGTCTGTTAAGTCCATTTGCTTCATTACCTCCAGTAGTTCTCTTACTTCTCTATTAGGTTTCTGTCTGATTGACCTGTCCGTTGCTGAGAGAGGTGTATTGAAGTCTCCTACTACTAGTGTGTGTGGTTTGATGTCTGCCTTGAGTTTTAGTAATATTTCTTTTACATACGTGGGTGCTTTTATATTAGGGGCATAAATATTCAGGATTGAGACTTCATCCTGACAAATTGTTCCTGTTATGAGTATAAAGTGTCCATCTCGATCTCTTCGGATTGATTTTAGTTTGAAGTCAGTTTTGTTAGAAATTAATATGGCCACACCTGCTTTTTTCTTAGGACCATTTGCTTGAAAGATCTTTTCCCAGCCCTTTACTCTGATTAGATGCCTGTCTTTGTGGTTGAGATGTGTTTCTTGCAAACAGCAGAATGTTGGATCCTGTTTTCGTATCCAATCTCTTAGCCTGTGCCTTTTTATAGGTGAATTGAGACCATTAATATTAAGTGATATTAATGACCAGTGGTTGTTTACGCCAGATATTCTTATTGTTTTTGGAAGTAGAATTTGTGTGTCTCCCTTCTTTGAGTTGTGCTAGTGAAGGGTCGCTAGATGCCTGAGTTATTGTAAGCAGTGTTGGCAATGTTGGATTCCTTGGGTTGCGATTTTCCTTCTATTACTTTCTGTAGGGCTGGATTCGTGGCTACGTATTGTTTAAATTTGTTTTTATCCTGGAATGTCTTGATTTCTCCATTTATAGTGAACGAAAGCTTGGCTGGGTATAGTAGTCTGGGCTTGCATCCATGGTCTCTTAGCTTCTGCAGTACTTCTATCCAGGACCTTCTTGCTTTCATTGTTTCCATAGAGAAATCAGGTGTAAGTCTGATCGGTTTACCTTTATAAGTTACTTGGCCTTTTTCCTTTGCAGCTCTTAGTATTCTTTCTTTAACCTGTATATTTTGTGTTTTGATTATTATATGGCGAGGGGATGTTTTCCTTTGATCCAGTCTGTTTGGTGTTCTATATGCTTCTTGAATATTCAAAGGAATATCTTTCTTTATGTTGGGAAAGTTTTCTTCCATAATTTTGTTCAAAATATTTTCTGGGCCTTTGAGCTGTGACTCTTCTCCTTCTTCTATTCCTATTATTCTTAGATTTGGTCTTTTTATTGTGTCCCATATTTCCTGAATGTTTTGTGATGAGAATTTGTTGGCTTTGCAGTTTTCTTTGATCAGAGCGTTTATTTTCTCTATGTTGTCCTCAGAATCTGAGATTCTTTCTTCTATTTCTTGTATTCTATTGATTATGCTTGTTTCTGTAGGCTCTGCTCGTTGACCTAGATTTTCCATATCCAGCTGGTCCTCAGTTTGTGTTTTCTTCCTTGCTTCTATTTCAGTTTTCAATTCTTGAACTGTTTCCATTACCTGTTTGATCGTTCTTTCTTGGTTTCCCAGGGTATTATGTACGTATTTACTCATTTCTTCAAATTTTTGGTTATACTTCTCATCCATTTCTATAAGGGCATTTTTCACATGTTGTTTAAGGGACTCTACAGCTTTCATAAAGTCAATTTTTTCCACTTCTTCTGTGTTATGGTGTTGGAGACCTTCTGTTGTAAGATCGTTGGGTTCTGGTGTTTTCATGTTGTTTTTCAGATTATTGGGTGAATTCTTTCCTTGGCGCCTGCCCATCTCCTCCTATCGATGCTATCTAAGGGGTCTTTTAAAACTGGTTCAGGTTCCCCTGCTGGCCAGGGGCTCCTCTTACAAAATGCCCTTGCTCTGTTTCCTGGTTCCTGCCGGGGGCCAAGATCCCTCTCAGAAAGGTCTTCAGGAATAGGACCCGGCTCCTCCTTTGCCAGGGACCTCCCCAACCGAAGGCCTACCTCTTTGGTTTAATTGTAGTGGGGCGATCTGTTCTTGGTGTTGCGCGCGGTCCCTGCAGCCTGCTTCTGCTGCTGGGACGGTTCCCGCCGCCAGCCGCCTGTGTCCTCTGCTGCCGCTCTGGTCCCAGTGGGTCCTTGCCGGCTGCGCTGTGCGTCCTCCGGGTGTTCCGGCCGCGTTTCGCCGCCCGGTGTTCCGGCCGCGTTCCGCCGCCCGGTGTTCCGGCCGCGTTCCGCCGCCCGGTGTTCCGGCCGCGTTGCGTTCCGCCGCCCGGTGTTCCGGCCGCGTTGCGTTCCGCCGCCCAGTGTTCCTCTCATACATTTTTTAAAAATTTTATTTCAATAAACCACTGAGTTTAATTAGTGCTTCCTCTATGTCAATGTGTCCACAAATGTGGGGCCATTCCCCTAAAGAAAACTGACTTCCTCCCCTAGAGGCCATCAACTCTGAATGGCTACTCAGGTAGTGTGTGTGCCTCCTGCAAGCACTCTGGCATGCTGACTGAATTCCTCTTGTGAAGGCACATGCACACAAGTACAGGAAAGCAGGTAGCTGTAGCCACTGTGGCTGCATGAGTGCAGTGATCCTGGCATGCCCAGAAGACATTTCGTCTCAGTATCCCGACCTCTGGTTCTTACACTCTTTCTGCCCCCTCTTCAGAGCTCTTCTAGAACCTTCTGGAGAGACTGTATGAAACAGTTGCCATTCTTATGACTGCACACTCCACAGGTACTTACTGTCTACACTTGGGCCAGTTGTAAATATTGTCCATTGTTCACTGTCCAAAGAAATTCTGCAAGGGAACAGAGGATAGAGGAGCTGTACTAACCCAAAAGTACAGCATTACATACTGACAAGGCTGCTTGATACTATGTCCATTTTAAACTTGTCTTACATTTTAAAACCAGTTGTAAAATATGGCCTTTCAACAATATAACTTCAAAAGCCACAGACTCATTCACGCTGCTATCAAGGCACTAGAGAATGTTTGCTGTAGGTGAGGATGGAGTAAAAACACTGAACTAGACCACTCCATGGGTAGAAAGAAAAATTTTTTGGTGATCAGATTGCCAAGGCTCTCTCTCAGCTGTGGGAGGAGGGAAGAAGCAAAATGGCAAAAAAAAAAAAAAAAAAAAAAAAGCAAGCAGATTTTGTAGGACAGTCTGCAGGGTGGGTATCTTTGGGCTGATACAGATTGTTCAAATTGATAAGGAACAGACAATTTTATGCCCTTATGAAGATAAATGACCTTGGGGCTAGATTAAAGGAGGGCTAAGGTGGGTTTCTTTATAAGATCTACTTTCCTGGTAAACAGAAACACCTGTCAGGAGACTCCCCAGCGTGCTGAATTTAGGCTTCTATTTACCTGATCAGAGCTCTTCTGTTAAAGACATTGTCAGCAGTACAGCCATTTTGGGGGTTGGCTTTGGACAGAATATTTGTCCAGCTCACTGCTGCCTACACTTAAACCTAAAGTGTTCATCTCTACTTAATAAACCCAATGCAGCTTCATACTGACTGACCCTGATTCTTTGGTATAGGTAAAATCTGGCTTTCCCTGAGTGGATAAGGTAATTGATCTGTCCTGTCCCTTTAAGAGACAAGTCCTGCCTACTTCATCCTGTGTGTCCTGTGCCCCCCCCCAAGTCTTCAGAGGCAGCTTCCTTCCTGCTTGCAGCTCAAATCTCAAATCTCTTTCCTTTTCTGTCTCTTCCCCAAAAGAGGCAGCTTCTGCCTCTCTCTGTTCTCCCCACTTCTCCCCCAGTCTCTTTCTCTCTGCTTGTCTCCCCTTCTCCCTTTCTTCTCCGTAACCCACTAAATAAATATCCAACCTCACTCTGCATGTCTCTGTCTCTCACCCACCATGTGGCTCTCTACCCCAGAGTCTTTGGAGCCCTGTGTCGTGGCCTTGTGGCATGTCTGTCTGTCTCTCCTCGTGGGACTGGTTGCCCCATCAAGGTCTCTCACCCACCACATGGCTTCCTTCCTGAAACTCATGGCCCACGCTGCCCACTGCAGTCACTTGGGGAACTATGCTGACCATGTCTGGAAATGGCTGCTCATTTTTATTTAATCCATTACAGATCAGACTGCAGGTGGAGGTGTTAGGCTGTGTAGCTGCTGTTGACACAACTATACCTAGAAAAAATGGAAAATATAACTGTATATGAGTTGTTTTATTTCATAGAAAATACAAAATAGTGGTTTACTTTACAAATTACGGGTAGGTACTGTTAAACATGTTTTTTTCTCTGTTTAATTCAACTGGATTTAACTCCTCCTCTTATTGTTGTGTTTTTGCAGAAGATCTGGACGACTTAAGAATGGAGGGCGTTACTACCCTGGTTCTTTCTGGGAGCAAATTTAACCAAGGTCGTCCTATGCACCCTGCTGAGCCACAGGCCAAAGTCACTCTGAACATCTGTTCAAGGTGTGCCAGGTAAAACATACAGTTGGTGTATGGTATATAGAGTTATCGTCTAGAATTTGATGCAGAGAGCACATTTGATGCAGAGAGCACATTTTATGCTAAGAGCACATTTTCCTTCTAATTGCTTTTGTTCTGACGCTGGCAAAGGAGTTAGTTTTACAGTTTGTCTTTGTGCTCAAGGCCAGTCTGACCAATGATGAATCAAAGAACTTAGATGGTTGTTCCTTCACAGCTTGGACGGTGTGGTGTTTTCCAGCCTCTGTAGTACATTTCCTGTCTGCTCTTCATTTTCCTTTCGAGAGAAGAGTCAAGGGGCTTGAACACCCAGGGCCACCTTGAGTTGTCTGCTTAAAAAAGTGTTTGTTCAGGTATAGCTCAAGTTCTGGTATGATTGGCCTTTGAGCCTGGCCCTCACCCTGTTCACCTCCTGGTAAGAATTTAATCAGTTTGAGGCTTCAGGGTTTTGGCAGCTGGAAGCAGTCTTTGCTTACACTCCATGTGGCCCAAGAAGCAGCTTGGTTACTGCCAAGTCAGCTCTGGGCTAGAAGCAACTCGCCAAATAACACCAACCAATACATTCTTTTGTAGGAACTAAATCTCATTTGTGAAGGGCTTTTAAGTCTGTTTAAATGATAAAACAAGCCTCCTAACCCTTATGTAAATGGCGCAGATTAGCAAGGACAATGTAGTAGCTGGCCAATTTTATCTCCCTTCTTTCTGTCTAGCTGCTCTATTGTGCTGCTTGAGAGAGGATTAGTGGCTGGGAAATGAGGAGAGGGTAAGGATAGGAAAACCAAATCGGATTTTTGTAGATTTTCCTCTTTGACTTTACTCCTTTGAAATTTTTATTTTAATTATCACTGGCTTAGGAAGAAAACATGAAGGAAACCTCTCAGAAAATCAAGGGAAGTTGATTAAGGATATTAGGAGAAACTCTGAAGTGCAAGGGCACTGGCTATATATTTTTATTAGGACTGTGAAGAAAACTGCTAATTTTGTTTACCGCTTTTATTTTTCAACATAGGGATTCTCTGTGTAGTCTTGGTTGTCTGGGAACTCACTCTGAACAGCAGGCTGGCCTCAGGATCACCTGTCATTACAGGCCTTCTTATGGCAGAGAGTTCTTTGGCTTTTTGTCTTCAGCTTTATGTTATGTTTGTAAAAATACAATTTGACTGGATTGGGTTGATGCTTGGTGTTTCATAACATTTATAGTTGTGTTGGATCAAGAAGTGTGTTCTCCTCAGAAAAGAATGCCTGTCAAAATATCTTGCTAAACTATTCAAGACTGAGTTGAGAAAAGATCAAGCATGTGCTTGGAGCTCTTCATCATTCCACTTTCAAAATGAGAGAGTTGGATTGCAGTCACAAACAACCTGTGCTTAAAGTGAATCCATAACTGAATTTCCTCAGGAACTACTCAATCAAGTAATAGTTGGGTTATTGGTCTGTCTGTAACAGAATGTAGATGGACGTACTTACAAAGCAGAGGCAATACAAAAGTTTTAATAGAGAACATACGCTGGCTGTTTGAGTGACAGGAACACAGAGGGCACATTCTCAGAAAGGACTGCATCCTGAGAAGAAATGGACGGCCTATTAGAATAGTTAAGAACTTACTCAGTTTTACCTCTGGAGTCACTTGTGCGAGGTACTTTTTGGGAGATCAATAAGCAGACATTTGGGAGATCAATAAGCAGACAACACACTGCTTATTCTTCCATAGTAAATTTGTCCCTTCAGGGCTCAGCTTCATGAGAAAGAGGGGTTAGGACCTAATTGTTTGAAATAAGGCTTTGAAAGAGGAAGAGGAGGACAGGTATTCTGGGAGGAAGACACCTGTCTTGCCTCGGGTGAGAATAATCTGAGGATGGGGTGTACTAGGACCCCAGACATTCAGTGACCTCCAAAACCACCCAGGGCGATGTCACAGGATGAATTCCACAGACAAGGTAGGTTGGTTGTGGTTCAGAAAATGAGTTTATTATAGCTGAAGATATAAGAGAAATGGGGCAGACAGAACTCGTGCATAATGGCAACAGTGGGTTCCAAAAGGGGACTTTCACTGTTAGAAATAAATACGGACCAGCAAAGAAAAAGAATTCAATAAGGACAAACTTTATTTCTGCTCACAAGCATATACTATTCAGCAAAGCAGAAGAGCAAGTAAGCAAAGACAGGAAGTTCAGGTGGTTTTATTCTAAAGCTGGCGGTGTCTGTGTTGCTCCTCACCTCACAGTCTTTTGTGATTGGCTATTTTTTAAAAGACTCCGCACAAATGAAATGAAGGAAAACTAAGACACTTCAGTTCTAAGATTGTAGCAAGGACTTTGTGAAAATAAAAGTTTTACAAGGTTGGAGAGATAAAAAGATTTAAATTCCTTGTTATAATAAACCTTTTTCTTTTACAGAAAAGACAACTATTTTAGTTTTTTTTTCTATACTCCCAAAGGATCTATCTAGGGGTTAATAAGGCTTTACCAGGTTGCGGCATGCAAGGATAGCCTGGACAGTCCAGTTGTCCCACCTAGAATATCTTCATGATCCTTTCTCTACTATGGTGTCCATACTGGACTGGAGGTTTGGGAACACCTTCCAGGACCCCGGAAGTGTCTAGTCACATATAGCTTCCAAGCTGCTGTGGTCCTTTATGTCTATGTAAAAGAAGAATAAAGATTGAAAACAAGAAATCAGAACTCAAAGCAGTTCCCCTAAACAGTCTTAGGATTTCTGTTCTTTGACCAGGACAGAATTACTCATAGAAACAGGGACATTTTTAATGTCAAGCCAACACAACTCTGGCTGTCAAGGATGAGAGCAGACTGGCGTCTTTCTGTGGTTCCCACCCTACACTTCCCGACCAGCTTCTTTCTTCCGTTCCCAGAAGCAGCACAAACCACTGGGTCAGGCTCCAAGCAGCCAGGGTCCTATTGCTGAAGACTGAGATATTTCTGTTTTCTCGTGTGACTCAGTAGTTACATTTTAGCATTCAAACTATCCCTTATAGAATCTTAAAGTAGTATTAGTCACTGAACAAAGGCATCATTTTAGGTGCAAACTCCTATTTTAATGAACTTTCAAAGTGTTCTTTTTTTTTTTCAGGTAAAACTTCATGGCATCCAGAGAGGCATGCTTTTCTACCCTCTTACCTCCTCCCCCTTTCTTTTTTTTAAATTTTAATGAAAATAGATTTTCCCCCTCACATAAAATATCCTGATTACAGTTTCCCCTCCCTCTAATTCTCCCAGTCCCTCCACACCTCCTTTCCCACCTGGATCCACTCTCTTTCTGTCTTTCTTTAGAAAACAAACTTAAGGGATAATAATAAAACTAAAAATCATTAAGAGCAAAGAAAAAGAAAAACAGATCAGAACTGGAAAAAACAAAGGAACAGAAGGAAAAGAACCCAAAAGAAAGTTTAAGAATATGAGACCCACATTTTCAAACACTCAGGAATCCCATAAAAGTCGCTAAACAGAAAGCCATAGTTCACACAGAAAGAACCTGGTGAAGGCCTGTGCATGTCCTGTACCTGCTGCCTTAGTTTCTGTGAGTTCATATGAGCTTTGCTTAGTTGATTCACAGACCTTTGTACTCTTTAAGTCCTCCATTTGCTCTAACTCTTAAAATCTTTCTGTCTCCTCTTCCATGAGTTTCCCTGAGCTCTGAGGATAGGGACTGGAAGGTGACATCTCATTTAGGGCTGGGTGTCCCAAGATCTGACTCTGCATAATGTCTAGCCGTAGTCTTTGTATTTGTTCCTATCTGCTGCAGGAGGATGCTTCTCTGATGATGTCTGAGCAAGGCACTGATCTCTGAGTATAACAGGATGTCATTTTATAGCTACTTTTTTATTGCCTTAGAGCAGTAGCATTTGGTTTTACCCTAGGTTCTTGGCTGTCTAGTCTCAGGTTTTTAGTTACAAAAACACTGACAGATATTGTTTTCATCTTGTTGAGTGGACCTGAAGTCAGATATTGGTGAGTTATTCAAAAAAGCTTTGTGCCACCATTGTCTAGCAGGTAGAATATCGTAGATCAAAGAATTTGTGACTAGCTAGGCATTTATGTTTCTCTTTCAGTATTTTGCAGAGTACCTTCCTTGGCCAAAGATACTAGGGCACAGAAGTCAGAGAGGTAAGGGCTCTTTCTAGGAACCCAGCTCGATTTCTCCGTGTTCAATGAGTTGTTCAAGTGTTGTCTTCAGCAACAGGGCTTTGCCGTCAATTTGTAGAGAGCAACTTATAATCTTGGCAATAGCTTGAGTTGTTTGGGGATACCCATGGGACCCCGTTGGGTAGCAGCACAACTAGACATAACCCAGTCCCACTACTCAAAGCTTCATTTGTTGACGAGAGATGTCCATTTGGGACTCCGTCTCTCACATTATTTGGCGATTTCAAGTTTCCACAGCACCCCTCAAACAGCCCTTAATTTTAGCTGTCTCCATTGTATTTTCTCTTTGTTTGCCTCTCTCTTTCCCTCCACACTTAATCCTCCCCTTACAGCCCCCCAATCCACCTGTAACTAACTAACTAATAAACTAACTAACTATTCAATTTCAATTTCCTAACTATATCTATCTGTTGCCCCAGTCCCTCACTCTGTGACTAACCTCTGCGTTTCTACAAATTGTAGCTTGTTTATCATTGACTTAACAGCTAAGATCCACATATAAGCAAACATATACCGTATTTGTCTTTCTATGTCTGAGCTACTTCAATCAGAGAAAGTTTATTTGCTTGTTTGTGTTTTCAGTTCTAGGCTTTTACCTGCAAATTTCAGGAGCTGTACATTTTTTGTTTGTTTAACAGTTGAGTAAGAACTCCATTATATAAATGTACCATATTTTCTTTATCCAATCTTCAGTTGACATTCAGGTTGTTGCCACCTTCTAGCTCTCATGAACACAGCATCAATGAATAAACAGCAGGGAGAATGAAGGGAAGTTGGGGAGAGAGAGAGAGAGAGAACCAGAATGTCAAGAAAAGCAGATTTTGGTTGTTGCCCCAGTACATAGAAGAGAAACCGAAAGAGGAGGGAGGAAAAATTGGTCTTTCAGAGTTAGCAGTGAACATCTGTGAGCAGCTGGATTTAGAGAGGCTTTATAATTATAATATGTCTGTATCTTATTAAAGTGATAGCTTTCCTCTTATCTTTTTAAGATGTCCTCATGTCTGTCTTGTTTCCTGAAGTTTCTGGAATAAACAACTTTTCTGAGATGTACTTTCCTGTCCATGTGGTTGATAGGTCTGTTTGTGACTCTTAAGGGAAGGTTCAATAGTATGTCTTCGTAATCTTAAAATCTTTTGAACAGAATTCATCTTCCCTGGTTCATACATTCCCAAGAAAGGGCTTGATGAAAGTTGAGGTCATTTGGAAGATCTGTCTGTAAGCAGCTAGAGGAAGATGATTTCTGTGTTAGTTCCTTTCCTTACCTCTGTGATGAAATACTTGCCAGAAGTCATGTCAAAAAGGAAAGGTTTATTTGGCTCATAGTTTGGGTCCATCATGGTAGAGAAGTCATGGCTGGAGCAGAGTGTGGCAGCTGTTTGTATTGGAACAGAGAGATGTGAACACTGGTCTCAGTTCTCTTTCTAACTTTTATGCACTTTGTGCAATGCAGGTCGAACTACCTCAACCAACCTAATCTAGATAATCCCTCACAGACATGCCCAAGATGCTGTCTCTTTGATGATTCAAGATCTTGTCAAGTTGACTGTCAATATTAACCATCTTAGGCTCCCAGTGCAGTTTCTGTTTCTTAAAGCCTTTAGGTGAAATAGTCAATATATGCAAATAGAAGATAGCCTAGTTTTGAGGTGGTATATACTGTACTCCTTCAGCTGGAAAACAAGGATGTGCAGTGACTGGAGGAAGGACTCCTATAATGGATGGACCTTAATCAGGACACTGAAGGAAAGCTTCAGGGTGAGAAGAAGATATGATCCCAGATGTTTCAGGGTCAGCTGTGAGCATTTGTGCTGTCAACTTGACTGATTTTAGAATCACCTGGATGTCTCTAGAAGGGTTTTTTCAGAAAGGATTAACTGGGAGGGAAGATCCATCCTGAACACAGGTCGCTCCAGTCCTAGTCTTGGAGCCATGAGGAAATTGAAGGAGGAAACCAGGAAGACTGGTGAGCATGAGAACTCTTCTTTCTCTGCTTCTATCTTGACATGAGATGAATAACTTCCTCCTGTGTGGGTTCTTACCTCTATGACATTCTGCCTGATGATACATGGCTAAGAAATTATGAGCTGAGCATTCTGAAACTGTTAAGCCAAAATAAATATTTCCTACTTTTCATTGTTTTTGCCAGGCATCTATCACTGTGATAAAAATCTGATAAAGTAATACACTATGGTAGGCCTTGATTTTGGTAAACTACAAAGAAACAAGATGTATGAGTTACTTTTCTATTGCTGTGACAAAACCACAGATGAAGGGTTTGTCTGGGGCTTTAGTTCCAGAGGGATAAGAGTCCATCACCATCTTGGCAGGGGTGGGTGTTATAGCAGGTAGAGGATGGCTGGAGCAGGATGCTGAGAGTTCACCTATTGAACTGCAAGCACAAATCACAGAAAGAGGGCCCTGGGAATGGTGCAAGGCTTTGACAGCTCAGTATCAGCTCCCAGTGACATACTTCCCTCATCAAGGTCTCAGCTCCCTAACTGATCCAACAGCACCACCAACTGGGGACAAAACATTCAAAGGTATGAGTCTATGACTGCATTTCTTATTCCAAACACCACAAAGTTACTAATTCAGATGGACTGAGTGAGTCAGAGATCCAGTGCTACCAATTAGACCATCATGGAGAAAATGACTTTTCTGGTTAAGATCAGGGTGAATTGTGTTGTTTTCTTTTTAGGTACTTGTTTCCAGAAAGGAAGAGAGACATAGAATTCAGTCTCATTTCAAATTTCACTAAAATGGACATATATAGAATTGATAGGTTAGAAAATATAGGAATATTAATGTTAAATGGCATTACTTTACCAAAAACCACCAGGACTTACAATGATTTGAAGTCAACTTGATTTAAAGAGGGACAGCAGAGATCTTACCTTCACTCTACATCAGCTGATGGCAAGTAGCGCAGGAAATATTCACAAATCTAGGTCCTCATCTGTGAAATGAAGTTCCTCCACTCTGGAGCTAACCCGTAAGGATGAGTGGTTAAGATGGTTAGGAAACTGAGAATGGAATTAATACAGTCTTTGTGGTAAACATCACAGAGATCCCTCAGGACAGTATGTAGAAACTGTTATGATTTGCCTGCGTGTCCCAAGCAGCTCACAGCGGGTCCTGGTGCCCGGTCCCGAGCAGCGGGTCCCTGACAGGGAGAGCCGCCAGCCTTGGGAAGAGCCCAGCCATGTGGCGCTGGGCTGGTCCCTGCGACAGTGAGTCCCTGGAAGGTGCAGGTTCCCAGCGGTGAGTGGCTGGGCAGGCGAGTGGGTGGGAGACACGTGGACAGACACATTGTACAGAATAGAATTGGATATTTATTAGTTAAGTTATAGAATGGAATGGGAAAGAAAATGAGAGAAAGGGGGAAAGAGAAGAGAGAGAGAGAGAAAGGGAAGAGAGAAGAGGACAGAGCGAGAGAGGAAGAAGGGGGGAGAGGACCTGCCTCAGTGGATGGGGAGGGAGTGGGCGTGGCTTGTACGAACAATCATAAAAGAAACACCATCCCTTCCAATAATCCCTGTTCTGGGTGCATATCAAAAGCGATTAAAATCCTTATCCAAAGATACATCCTCACAGATCCCTTCCAGTCAGAAGCCAATGGAAGACATACATGGTCAGTAATAAGATGCTGCTGCTATTGACTGAAGCATTTGAGAAACACCCAATCACTGCTCTTTCTTGGGGTTTTCAAGGCATCTACAAGGAAATAAAGTTATCACGTTTTTAAAGACCCTGCTGAAATTACCTGGTGCGAGTGAGAAGGAAACAGGGAACATGCAACAAACCTGCTTAAGACTTTATTAGAGGAGGCATGTATAGGCCTGGGCAAGTCAGTGGAGAGAGAGAGAGAGAGAGAGAGAGAGAGAGAGAGAGAGAGAGAGAGAGAGGAGAAAGAGAGAGGAGAGAGAGAGGAGAAAGAGAGAGGAGAGAGAGAGAGTGAGAAAGGAGAGAGAGAGAAAGAGGAGAGAGGGGAGAGAGAGAGAAGAAAGAGGAGGAGGAGGAGAAGGAGGAGGGGAGGGAGTGTCTAGCTTTTGAAAGCTGCCTAGCACATACGCACAGGGGGTTGACATGACTACATCATATGCAAATGATGGGGCTCACACATGAGCACAAGGGCTTAGCTGAGTCATACATGGATGATGTAACCATGCATGCATGTAGATCACGTGGGGTCCCTGGCTGAGGGCTTGTCCGCACATGCATAGCCCTAGAATCCAGAAGTGTCAGCCTTATTGTGGCTGAAATCATAGCTCCTGCCATGTTACTTGCTACAAAGTATTTAAAAGATTAAGAACAACTTTAAGTTGTTGATTAGCATACTTACAATAAATAAAAGGCCTGTACGGTTTTGCCTTTAAATATTTCTTGTATGATTAGGGGAGTACAAATGGAAGACAGCAGTGTTTCAAGATGAAGTTGTTAAGAGTCAAACCTGTTAGTTCTCTGTTCTGTTGTGAATATTGACATAATCTATGTAATTTGAAAAAGCAAATGGCATCATTTGACAGCTCAAAAATGCACAGTTAATGGGTAAGTGATAAGTTATGACCAAATGTATAATATTCCCATCTAGAACATCTCATTGCCCTCTCCCTCAGATCAGAAAGGGAAGAAGCCAGTAAAATGTCATTTTAGGTAATAGAACATTGTCTCTGTGGAGTATAGCAGTGCCCTTATATTTGTTGATATTGTCTGTTTGGGTGTAGATTTTTATTCAGACATTGGCCATCTTGTTTTGTCTTTGGACCATCCCTGTGGAGCAATTTGAAATCTTTGGTCAAAATGAGGAGTCCCATGATCTGATTTACTTGTGTAGGAAACACAAATGAAATGTAAAGTGTTTGTAGGCCAATAATGCAAGGTTCTCTAAATTACCAGCAAATCCTCGGTGTTTTAAAGGAATGGTGTGGGATTTTTGTTTTATTTTGTTTTGGTTTGGTTTTTTGTTTGTTTTGTTTAAAAAAATAAACCTCTTTTACTTTAAGTTTCTTTACTAAATGTCCTGAGTTTTTGTTTCAAGGTAATAGCAAAACTGCTTGAGGTCAAGGTAAGCAGAGAAATTCTGGTTTTGAGGCACCCCATCGCTGTTTCAGTGAAGGTTATAGGACATTCTAGAAAGACCACCCGTTAGTTCTGTCTGTCTCTTGCCACTCTGAGGAGTTAAATCTCGTTTTGTGAACTTGTGCCAGGAAGTTCCTGGTGGTAGGATGCCATTTGCTTTGATGCTGCAAGTGTTGGCATTCTGTCGTGCTTAACATCAATTGTGAACAAAACAGCGCCGGGGAGCTGAAAGCCATCTTGAAAGAAATTAGATTATAGAGAACATACAGCAAGGCTGACTCAGAGAAGGCAGCCTCAGAATCAGAGAACAAATTTGTTTCCAAATACCTTGACAAATTTCAAAACTTGTCCTCCATGAAACCAAAAGTTCTTTATGATTTCTCTTTATCCCTGTGGTACTAAACTCTGAGAGTGGTTGTAACTTGAATTGCTAAAGCAGAAATAGATTATTTTGAATCATAACACTCTGAGAAAAAGGCTAGTGCCAAATCCTTTGTGAACTAATTGTAAACTGTCTAGGATTTACTAGCTGATAGGGTATCTACACGAATAATCACACATTATGTTCCATTCACATGCACGTACATTTTGTCTGGCTGCTTTTATAAGACTTAATTCAGTAATTTGCCATCGGAAGAAATTGTGAAATAAAGGAGACATGAACTGAAAAAGGAAAACAATTTTCGCTGGATTAAATTTCTTTATTTAATTTATGTATTTACATACTTAATAAAATTGACCTTCTCATTGAAAGGAGTAAAGGATTCCACTAGAGGCCTGTATGTAATGAGATATTCACTGATGCTCAAGTGTCAACAATATTCAGTTTGAAATCGAATGCATTGATCTAGCACAAACTCTATATGAAACACTGTGGTAATCTTTAAGAAAGAAAATCAGCATTCGTGACCACTATGAACTTACTTTCTGGAATCAGGCATGCAAACAAATGGCAAATAGATTACTAGTCAGTTTTTCATAACTATAACACAATAGCCGAGACATTCATTTTGATATTGAGAAAAGATTTGTTTATGTTCACAGTTAAGGAGATTTCCATCCATGACTATTTGGTATCATTGCCGTGGACTTGTGGCAAATCCCTGCTTCATGTGCTCCTTCATGGTGGGATAAAATGGCTCGCTTTCTGAACAAAGAAGCAGAAGAAAGGGAGAGGAAGTTGGTCAGAGTCTCACTATCTCTTTTAGGACATATTCCCAGTAATCTAAACCAGACTTATTGAGCCCTACCTAGTAAAGATTGTGTGATCTTGTGATAGAACTACCTGGAGAACATGTCTGCAACAGATTGTGATTCAGGACATCCAAGATCCAAGCTGAAGTAGATGGTGACAGAGCTATGGACGCAAGAACACCATGGTGTGAAGTCTGTTCCCTGCTAGATGTGATTGGTTGCAATTTTATAGAGAGAGGGTTGCTATGGAAATGAGCCCACACCCTCAGAAATACTGCTATATGGCTTTACTTGTTCATTTCAGATCTGCATGAAGCTGGAAACCACTTCATTTCAAATATTAAATCAGTTTCATAGTTCTCTTTAGTTATAAATCAATGCAAGATACACTGTAACTTTGGCAATAGTTTTTGATTTATGTTAGATGCAAATATGCACACATGCACACACACACACACACACACACACACACACACACTTCTCATGTCATATCTTAAAAACTAGAGATCCAGAGCAGGAGGCATACTGAGATGATCTCAGGGTGGCCATTGCATACTTTGGACAATCAAGTAACCTCCGTAAACTCAGTTTCCTATGTGGAAATGGGAGTGGACATGTCTCATCTGAGCTGCAGTGGGAAGAGCATTTGCTTCAGTTTTTAAGTATACTGGTTAGTTTGTTGTCAGCTCCATACAAACTAGAGACCCCTGAAAAGAGGGCTTCTCAACTGAGAAACTGTCTCCGTCAGATTGGCCTGTGGTCATGTCTTGATTGCTATATGATGGAGGAGGGCCTAGCCCACTGCATATAATACCACTCTTGCACAGCTGGCCTTAGGTTATATAAGGCAGCTGATTGTGACCCTAGAAGCAATCTGGTCATCAAGTTTCCCCCATTGATGTGGGGTTGTTCTTTAGCCATTTTGGTAATAAGGAATAGAAATAAAATGTACTGTTTTGTAGGACATAGAGATATATCTATTTGGAATCCTATTATGACAGTACAGTGTTTCTACTTAAATTCTTGCTTCTATAGAAAATCCTTCAATAGCGAGGTTCATTATTTTTACAAAATAAA
This sequence comes from Microtus pennsylvanicus, assembly GCF_037038515.1. NCBI lineage: Eukaryota > Metazoa > Chordata > Mammalia > Rodentia > Cricetidae > Microtus > Microtus pennsylvanicus. The sequence continues at coordinate 24,851,227 of NC_134583.1, forward strand.
TAATTATTTACTTAATTGACAACTCAAGAATTATTAATAAAAATCTAAGAATTATGTTATTGCACATGTTAGCGTAGCTTAAGATTCTTAAAATTATTTAAAACTGAGGATTTTTAAAATATTCCATGTATAATTATGTCAGAAATAAAAGAATTAAATTAATATTTAAAAAGTTTATATGGCTTCTTTTTGTTTTACAATGACTACTCCAATTAAACCAGATTATCTGTTTTCCAGTTTCTGGAGTCATTCATGATACCAAACTGGCTGTGGCAATATAGTTTCCCCACTTATCTGATACGTTATTGCTTCTATATTTTTCAATTTCCCTTCAGTTTGAGAGCGTTTAACAATCCCCAAAGCTTCAGATTTCAAGTGCTATTGTGACTTGTTCAGCTGTTACAACTGAGTATCATAGACAAGATAGCGAATACATGATAGAAACCTGCATCTCACTATTCTGAAATACGGACATCCAAGGTCAGGGGTCAATATGATTTAAGTATGGTAAGGGGTGTTTTCTAGGCTTTAGACTATTGAGTTCTCATTGTGGTTTCTCCTCTAGCCACTTCCCGTGAAGATTCTGTCTTAGTTTGTTTTCTGTGGCTATAACAGACTAAGACTGGATAATAAAGAAAGACATGTTTTTTTTGGACAGGTTCTGGAAACTGGGAACTCTGAGAAATGTTGTTAGCATCAGAGCCAAACTACTTTATAAGAAAACAGGCTGGTGAAGAGTGTTGACTCATGTGTAGGAACACTTTTTATGTCTCTCTTGTTGCTGTACTCCCAGCACCAAGAACAGTGTCTAGAACACATTTAATTACTGAGAAACGGCATAAATTAGTGGCAAGAGTCTGTGCATATTGCTAAAATTAGTAATAGTAGCCTTTCTGTCGAGCATATTCTGCCAAATACCTTCCTAAATCTGAGTTTATGTGTTTCGACTCAAAAGTGACAGCCACGGACATACTCTGTGAAGAGCCCAGCAAAGAGTTAACCAAGAAGTGTAACCCAAGGAAACAGTTCAATACTTCAGTTATTGTGAGGAGGTAGGAGGCATTGGCGGAAGATAGGAAGGGGATACTGTGATTATGTGGTATGTGACTGTCTCGTGTGGTAGTTTGAATGTGACATTCTACCCTTGGGCTCAGATATTGAAATACTTGGTCCCTTGTTAGCGCCACTGTTTGAGGAGGTGACATAGCGTGGGTGGAGGAAGTACACCATGGAGTGGAAGCTCTGAGAGTTCATAGCCTCACCGTATTTCCACTTTTATTTCTTTTTCTTCGGTTTGTGCATAGTGATGTGATCGCTCAGCCCCCTGCTCCTGCCATCTGTGACTGTCACTTCTCCACCGTTACAGCCTCTCCCTCTGGAACTGTGACGCAAATTAAAACCAAATTAAACCTTTCTTCCATACGCTGCTTCAGATCATGGTATTTTATCACAGAAGCACTAAAGTGACTAATACAATATTACTGTCAAAAGTAACCACGTTTTCCAGAATGAGTCCATGACTTTATGAGAATCAAAGAGAATAAATTGACTGGTGCTTATTCCTGTCTCGTTTGGAGTAATGGATCAAAATAGACATTGCCAACTATTTAAATAGAACAGAGGACTTCTCAAAGTTATTCATATGCCAGAGATTGTTCCAAAGTCACCCCTTACGGTAATTGCTTTAGAGAGGATGCATACTTGAAAAAAATACTTTTGGATCTTCAAATTGGTTGTTAGATATAGTATTGGGAGCAAGGACTCATGAGACTGTGGGTTCTCTTTCTATTTGTTGATGTGGAACTTATGAAAAATGGACACCGCTGAAGGATTGGGTTCATTTTACATGGATTTCTAAGAGGGTTGTTTGCACACATCTCCTTATAGAAGGGTATCATGCACTATGTTTTATGTTAATAGGAAAAGAAGAAAATTAAGAAAACTAAAACGAGTAGTGATCCTCTGTCTTTCATAAGATTAGTTCCCCTTTAAAGCTTTTAAAAATTAAGATTTTAGTTTGAGCCAATAAAATGTATGAAATGCATGGGTTATTTTTAATATAATGGGGACTACATGATTACAAAATACATTACTACTGCCTATTTGGTTAAGGGTTTACAGTTACTTGTTTTAGGGTTTTGTTGTTGTTGTTTGTTTTGTTTTGTTTGACTTGCTGTCTATCCTAGGCTGTTCTTGTGCCTCTCTAGTGCTCTGTTCACAGGCTGACACCACTTTGCCCAGACTGCTGGAATGTTTTTTGCTGATGCGAAAACAGAGAAACATGAACACAGTGCACAAAGTTGTTACTGAAGGACAGAAAATATGGTTATTGTTCCGATGATTTTTACAAATAGAAATACCAGAGCACTCCTTCCCTTTAGTCTATCCATCTACCTATCTGCCTAATCTCTGTATTACCTATATATTATACGTATGGGAATGTATTTATTAGAATGTATATAGAAATAAGTAGGTATTATTATTAAACCATATATCATTTAGTCCATCAAATTATATATAGGGTAAAATGGACTTAATACTCACAAATGCCTTTAGTCTGAAAGGTTAAAACAAGATCATGGTAAAGCTTTATGGCTTCCTTTCAGATGAATAAAAGCAAATGTGATACATGCTTCCCAAAGTAAACATCATTCTTTCCAATTTTCAGATCTTAAATTTCCTCTTTTGGACATGATTATAAGGGAGTATTAACATCAACAGCTCAGTATTTCTATAGTGGTTGAATTATTCTCTCTTCTGTATTCTAGCTCCCCATTAAGCTATGTCCAGCAGCAGCTGTTGTCTCAGCAACTTGGCTAAATCCAGTCTTCCTGGAATGTCCTCGGTGTGTAAAAAGCCACAATACTCAGTGAGCAAAGAAAATTATAAAATGCCAGGTAGACTGCTGCTGGGTTGTTGTGACTCATAACATTCATGACCCTGGTTCAAAAAATGGTCTGGCATTTCATGCTATGGTTCATTTGAACTCTCTTTAATTATCACTGAAAACAATTTTATACAAACATTTTAGTCAATTATCCCAGAAAATGAATGTGTGCTTATATTTAAGCAAATTTTTTAGTCACTAAAAGTTCAAAGGATGATTAAAATGAAACTATCCTGTATTAATATTTAGGAATAAGGGATCAGAGTTCTTTTTAAATTAAAAAATAAATCATTTCCCTGCTTCCCTTTCCTTTTGCCACTTCCACATATTCATGGTCTTTTTTGTTTGTTATTCTCTCCTTTCCTCTTTCCCACTCCTGCATCAATATATAACTACAGTTTGCTCTCTCCTTTAGTGTTTGTTTGTATATAATGTTAGGACTGACCAGCTGATACCAATTAAGGGCTTCTTTCTGAAAAGGAGTTATTTCTGCTATTCTCAGCTTTCTTTACTTTCCTAAAGCTCTTTGATGAGGATTGGGGCCCTATGAGATATCATTCTTATGTGTTAGCCTGCATCATAGTTATGTTTCTTTCACAAAATCCCATGACCAACGAACTTATGAAAGAAAAAATTTAATTCTGTTTATAGCTTCAAAGGATTAGAGTCTGTGACATTGCAGCAAAAAAAAAAAAAAACACAACTGAGAGCTAATTTTTTCATCAACAACCATGGACCAGAGGGGAAGAGAGAGAGAGAGAGAGAGAGAGAGAGAGAGAGAGAGAGAGAGAGAGAGAGAGAGAGAGAGAGAGGACTAGAAATCTTAGGTATCTTTTGAAATCTCATGTCCAACCCCAGTTGCTCATAGAAGTTTCTGCCCAACCTGATCCTGCAAGCCATTCAGTCGCAAAGAAACAAACAGAGGCTTATATTAATTATAAACTGGTTGGCCTACTGGCTCAGGCACCTTATTAACTAACTTTTACATCTTAAACTAACCAATAATTCTTGTCTGTGTTAGTCATGTAGCTTGGAATCTTTTATCAGTGAGGCATTCTCATCTTGCTTCTGCTGGGTCTGGGTGACAACTGCAGACTGAACCTTTCCTCTTCCCAGAATTCCCTTATTCTCAGTGCTCCGCTTATACTTCATACCTGGCTACTGGCCAATCAGCATTTTATTAAACCAATATAAGTGACAAATCTTTATAGGGTACAAGACCATTGTCCCACAGTACTTCACAGTGGTCCAGAGAACAATGCCCAAATTCCCTAAGTGATTGTTTATATATGTTTGTTTACATTTAAAGCAGTATACACTATAGAGATGAATACTTTGCATTGGTATGGATCTTGGTTTATTGATATAAATTTAAGGTCAATGTTGTTATATGTGTATTTCTGCAGTTCATTTACAAATGTAATGTAGAGTTAAGAAACACAGATTAATAGATAGTCATTTATAATAGCCAAACTGTAGTAATGTTAGTTTGGTTTTCTAGATGTATAGAGATATATTTCAGTTAAATAGATAATCTTTATTATTCCAAAGAACTACAGAATATGACATTAAAAAGGTTTTAAGAACTTAGGACTTTTCATGACAATGAGACACATCTGCTCCTGGCAGCGCCTTTAAGAACACTACTTCAAGCACTACTTCTAGAGGATGAAGGGCATTAGAAAGGCTCCTTACAGAATTTGTTAGTCATTTGGGCAAGAAATTGCTCTTGCCTGGACTTCTTGATGGTATGCTTTTTTAACTGGACATGCAGGACCCACAGAAAAATGACTGCCGAATTTGCCTAAAGGTGAGAGAGTCCTTCAGGGTTCCTGCTTCATGAAAGAGTCTGCCAGACATTCTGCAGGACACAGAAAAAAAAAACTGACTTTGCCATTACAAGGCAAAACAGATCTTCATAGGAAAGTCTGCTGGATACTATGGGCCTGTAGGTTGAATATGGATGCCCTAATATTACAAAAGAACTTTTGGTTTTACCTCCTGGTGCTAGGAAACCAGTTCTAGTGGTAAGGGTTTTCAACCTGAGTGTTTGGTCACAGTTCATCAGCACACTTTGAAATACACTTCCTAAACATGTAAAATAGAATCACTTTCTAAAAGCTTCCTTCAGCAAGAAGAACTTAGAGAAGAAAATGAGTTGCTTTTGTGAAATGTGGGGCAAAGCAAAGCAGAAACATTAGGTAGAAGAGATCTAATCATTTTTAAATAATTGAGAATTCAGAAGACCTAGGAAATCATTCACCTATTAAGTAATCAAGGAATTTCATTAAATATGCATCCATTTCATTTAAAAATGTAGTTACATAGCTCCAGTATTTATCCTTAAGAGTGTATGTGTGTGTATATCCATGAAGGCCAGAATAGGGCATTTGATCCCTTGGTATTGGAGTTACAGGTACTGTGAATATATCAATGCAAGTGTTGAAACTAATCTCAGGTCCTTTGGAAGTGCAGCAAGCAAGCACTTCTAAACTCTGAATCATGTTGCAGCTTGTGGTCTCAGACTTCCGATTTACAATACAATAAATAGTTGCTGTATTAAACCATCATGATTAAATAGCTTGTTAAACAAAAACAAAAAAATCATTAAATACTTGCCTGAAGTATCAATTTCATTCCCAAAACTTGAAAAATTCTGTCATGTTTTTAGTGAAAATGATGTGTCTTGTAGGTTTATTACTTGTATCACATGTACCTCTTAATATAGACAGGGGAAGCTCTCTCTCTCTCTCTCTCTCTCTCTCTCTCTCTCTCTCTCTCTCTCTGTGTGTGTGTGTGTGTGTGTGTGTGTGTGTGTGTGTGCATATAGAAAACATCTTCTGTAAGTTCTTGGTTTTGCTGTAAATCTAAAACAGCTAGTTTTCAAAATTCTCCTGCTTATCAGTGCAAAAATGGTTAAGACTATTTAATATCTTATTCAAGAAATAAAATGGCTTTCAACTTACTGTCTGTAAGTTAAGTGAATGGAAAGCAACTGGGAAAACAATGTTGTGACTGATGTTAGCTGCTTCATTTATTAAAATATTTTAAGGTGCATATTTTTATTTGCTGTTATTTAAATACAAAATGTTCTCTCTAGGCCCTTTGTGTTTGAACATGTGGTCCCCAGATGGCGGTGATGTTTTGGAAAGTTAGGAAAGCTATGTAGCAGATAGGACCTTCCTGGAGGAAGTAGGTCACTGAGGATGGGCTTTGAGGTTTTTTAGCCACTCTATTTCCTGTCTACTCTCTACAGTTACAGAGGTAATGTGACCCACTACTTCATCATACTGCTACCATGCCTTCCTATCCATGATGACTATTCCCTCAAAATGTAATCCAAAATAAGCCTGTAGACAGAAGTTCATGTCCCACCTGGTCACATAGCCATTCAGTCCCAAAGAAACACACAGAAGCTCATAGAAATCATAAACTCTTTGATCTAATAGTTCAGGCTTATTATTAACTAGTTCTTATAACTTAAATTAACCCATAATTCTTGTCTATGTTTAGAAACATGGCTTGGTACCTTTTCTCAGTGAGATAGTCTCATTTTACTTACTCTATATCTGACTGGTGAGTGTTTCTGCCTTTCTTCTTCCCAGAATTCTCTTAGTCTGGTCACCCTGCCTGCACATCCTGCCTGGCTACTGGCCAATAAGTGTTTTATTAAACTAATGTGAGTGCCAAATCTTTACAGTGTACAGGACCATTATTCCACAGAATTTTCCTTTTTTTTCTTTTCAAAACAAAATCCCTGCATTTAATCTTTTTTTTTTCCTGACCATTATCCATAACAACTTGTAACTAACACTCTAAACAAAGACAAACATCCATAATCCATTTTGGGGGTGGGATGTGGGCATAGTTTTTTTAGGCTATTTTCTGATGATTGGGGGTACTGTTGATCTTATGAGGATCCAAAGAAAATTTAGGATTGTGGTTAAGTCTTGACTGGAGTATTCTGTGAGGTTTGATCATCTCAGTTAGCAGTCTTGAAGTTGTTCTAGATGCAGAACTCAGAAGAAACTGCAACAGAGGTACTCTAAAACATTGGATCATCTGGGTCATCTGTTCCAAGTAGAGATTTTTCAGGGGGTCTTCATCAATCAAAACTGATTTTTATTAATCAGGAATGAATTCACAGCTGCTTATTTCCTGTGGAAACAAAAGTAAAACCTCTTCTCCAAAGTAACATATTTTTTGACTTAAATTTTGAAATCAAGGCATTTTCAAAATATATAGATTGGATTAATCCAGCAACATTTATAATCAAATGTCTTTTAGCAGTTGTTACGTCTTCCTTAGTAGTCAAACAATTTAAAGACAACACAATAACATACAGTATCCATATTCTCTGTGTATTTTTCATCTTTATGTGACCTTTTTTTACTCAATTTTTTTTAGTTTTATTTTTAATTTTTTTGAGACAGGGATTTTCTGTGTATCTTTGGATGTCTGGATCTCACTCTGTAGATCAGACTGTCTTTGAACTCAGAGAGATCCACCTGTCTCTGCCTCTCAAGTGCTAGGGTTAAAGGTGTGTGCCACCATGCCCTGCTACCCAGTTTCTCATTTAAGGACTCATTTTCTCTATTCTTTTTCTTTTCTGTCCCAAGACTGTATATTTTCAACACACTGTAAACTGTTAGGAGATTTTTTTTATTTAAATCTGTCTTTATTGTATATCTGTATCCTTCTCTGAACACTTGAGTCTTTATTTTACAAAGCAGCATGGCTAGGATTAAAGCTGTGGCTTTGGTGGCTGCCTCTGACCCATTATTTAGCTTTCTGAGAATCTAGCTTCATGGAGGAGGTACAGGCAGGAGCCACATTCATTGCCACAACTCTGTGGAGTTTATAGTTCCATGCCACCACAAGAAGCATGCTGCCAGCTGCTTATAAACACCATTTAAATGTTTGGTGGCAGGGCCTCTTAAAAAAGCTGCAAGGTTTTTGCCACTAATGCTGAGTCAGGAAGCCTCTCTTAAAGGAGCCATACCTCTGCTTGCCTCTAGCAAACAGTGCATAGAGAAAATGCTGCTACCATGAAGCTGTGCTTAACTCTGTTCTTTTGTGCCTAGAATCTTTTTTTATTTTTTTAGACTTCTCAGGCTTTATGTGGAAATTCTTGCTAAATGATACTTGGGCCATTTGTAGACAGAAGTTTCTGTCCCACCTGGTCCCACAGCTGTTTAGTCCCAAAGAAATACATAGACTTTTATTAATTATAAACTCTTTGGCCTATTATAAGCTCCTGCTCCCTTAAGTTGCTTCATGTTAAGTATTTGGTTATAGCAATAGGAAAAGTAACTGTGATACTATCCTATTCATCTTCCTGATTATGAATAAAAATTCTGAAATAACAAATAGATCCATACATCTATCGCTTGGCATGCTAGTCCTCTCAATCAAGCCTTCAGATGGTTCAGTGGGGTCCTTTGGAGATGAAGAGATGAAAACAGCTCATTGAACTGATAGGATTTTAGCTAAGGTGAATTACCAACTCAGTGAAATAGCATTTCAGGCCATATCTGGGATGTTTTGCTGAAGTCAGGAATGATGATTTTCAGAGTTGAGGACAGCACGGGGTTTAAAAGTTTACCTGCCTCTGCCCATGCAGGAACTGTACCTGCAAGACATGGGGCTTGGTCCTCGTTTGTGATCTAGAGCAAAAGCAAAAGTATGAAGAACACTTTCCTTCCTCCTAGAAGGCATCAGTGCCTTCTACATTTCCTTTTCAATGTCTTGACTAAGTGCTCTAGCTAAATTAGACTTTTCAGAAAGTACCTGTGAATATTATGTCCATCATTTGTGTGGTTTAGTAGTCTGGTGTGTCTTTGTGTAGAGAATTGAATCCATGTAAAACTTGCACTGGGAGCTTTACGCTAACCTACATGCTAACTCATTTTCCATTTCCAGCACAACTATAGAACACATGTCAGATGTTTCAAAAATATATTGAGTAGCAAAGTAGATAATTATGCTGACTCTTTCCAAAACTGAATTGCTATGTCTAGAGCTACAGTTGGTTTAACTTCTAAAACTAGAAACTGTAGTTGGTTAGAGGTGAATATATGACTGCCCCCCAATTTCATGCTCTCATGTGGCATTTTCAAACTAAGTTTTACTTTGTGGAACTATGTATTTTATCTTAAACAATGACCATGTTTCCACTTGTAAGAATTATAAACATATTCCATATCATATGGATAACCCTCTGAGTACTGAGTACTGTCATATGACTTCAGTAACCACATAAGTTAAACTATGCTGGTGCCATGTTGTTGCAAGAAACGAAACAGATTATTTGAGAAAAGAAACAGCTGCATTTAAAGACATCTTTGTTAGAGCTAAGTAAAGGTCAAGAAAAAAAATCTCGTTTCTCTATAAGAAATAAGTTTTCTCAACCACCTAAATGAAGAAAATAGAGGGTCATTAGAAAACAGGGAGTCATACTGTCTCTCTTAGTACGATGTTTACTTCAAAATTTCAGACCAACCCTCATCTATGTTAAATTACTGTTAAAAATGTAAACTTTCCTAATTTTGTAATTAGAAAAAAATATTAGATAAGTCATCCAAGGAATATATACATGCACGCACACACACACACACACACACACACACACACACACACGTTAAACACAATATGGAAAGGCTTTCTTCCAATACAGTTATCGTTAAAATGGACATAAATCAATACTGGGCTTCCCAGGGGCTTCGTTTCCATTAGAAGTTATCTAGTAAGGTTTAAGATTCAGCTGACTTGGCTTGCGCATTTGCTGCATAGAATCCAAAGACTAAGTGTGGTATAAGCATAAGGGAGGAAAACACTTTTCTTCTTGGGTTGTTAGCTGCCACATTTTACAGCAGAAGACAGATTAGTAAGAGAAGACAAGCCTATGAACACACAGGTAGAGAAGGCCAGGCATGGAGAAGGTACTGGACAGACTTAGAAAGGGAGGACAAATTTGGGTATTTGGACTTTTGTGGGTCCCTTCTCTGCTGACAAGATGTCTGCTGATTTTGCTTCCCCCTTCTGTGCTTGACACTAGTGGAGACAAGACCCAAATGGACATTTATTTTGTCAATGGAAATTTCCCTTACAGAAGATTCATTTCTACACCACTGTCAGAATTGTTTCTTCCTGCTTTCTCTGAAAAGAATCCTATGCCCAGTAAGTGTATTTGGGGGTGGAGCCTGCTGACCTCCTACAGCCTTACTTTGAGAAGATCTTCTGCATGGTTGCGCCACCCCCACTGGCTGTTGAACTACACAGGTTCAATGGGTTAGAGGTGTTTGGCAAGCCTGGTGTGTTGGGAAATTCACCCCCACTTTTCTATCTTGATGGACTTTGGAGATGAGACTGTGGCCTCCCTTGAGTGGTTTTCAAAGAAGAGAGGGTTTGGAGAGATGGGTCTGTGGTTAAGAGCAGTGCTTGCTCTTCCGGAGAACTAGTGTTCAATTTCTAACACTTCTGTGGTGGCTCACACTTGCTTGTGACTCTAATCCCAGAGGAAATGACATCATCTTCTCATTTTACAGGCACTGGAGGAACACAGTGCACAGGCATATATGTGGGTGAAATACACATATGCATTAATATAAATAATAAGAAGGTTTTTTTAGGATGAAAGCAGAGATACCACACACTACTTCTCTGTGAGACGCCTACCGTCCTGTTACGACACAGTGGCCCTGTCAAGATGCTCTGGCAAACACATGCTGGATTTCTTGGCCTTCAGAACTGAGAGAAATCTCTTTTCTTTATGATATGATATACTTGTTATATGACATTCTGTTACAACAACAGGAAATGGACTAAGGAATTGGCACCAAGTAATGAAATTACTCATAATATTTTCTATCTAAACTAATTTTATGATAGGTTCATAAAATTTAAATTCCAGACTGTTTTAGTTAGGGTGTCTATTGCTGTACTGAAATGAAACACCACGATCAAAAGGCAAGTTGGGAAGGAGAGGGTTTATTTGGCTTATACTTCAGCATTGCTGTTCATCACTCAAGGAAGTCAGGACAGAAACTCAAACAGGGCAGGATCCCAGAGGCAGGAGCTGATATAGAGGCCATGGAGGGGTGCTGCTTACTGACTTGCTTCCTGTGGCTCGCTCAGCCCACTCCCTTAGAGAACCCAGGACCACCAGCTCAGGCATGGCACACCAACCATGGGCTGGGCTGTCCCCAGTTGATTACTAAATGAGAAAATGCTTTACAGCTGGATCTCAAGAAGAAGCTATTTCCTCAGCTGAGGCTGCTTCCTCTGATGATTCTAGCTTGTGTCAAGTTGACACAGGAACCCCCCCAGCACACAGACCGTTTTCTTTTTTGAAATTAAAGCACGGATCTTTGTATTTCCACAGTTCTTAGTAGGAAAGCAAACATTTTGTGAGGCTGGGCTTTGAACAGTGACTCTAGAGATTCCTGTGTCTCATGGATTCCCTGTAGTCAAGTGACAGCAAGGAGATGGAATGCCTCGGTCTGTGGTTGAGAACTAATAGCAAATTTAGCCTCAGCACACTTTTATAGTCTTGTCATATTAAGCAGAAAGGAATGTGGTGATTTGATGTTGAATTCTATAACAGGAGACCACTGGATTCCCAAGACCCTGAGCCAGTCATCATGTAGATGACAACTGCCAAACTATTTTACCTTTGTCATGAAGAGTATTAATTTGGAGATTCAAATTTTGTTTAAAGGGGACCATTATGAGATTCAGTCAAAATTGTGACTTAAAGTCAGTTTAAAGCTTCATTGTGGCTCGAAGAGTTTTTTAACTGAGTTGGATGATGAAGCCTCAGGGTTCAAGAGAAACAAGACCTCCACCCTGACCTTATGGGGAATATTGATCTGCTTCTGCTGTCAGTACCTATTTCTCCAGTGCTTGGAGAAAGAATAACACAAGAGAATCTGTAGGTCGTGCAACTTTTTTTCTTTTTTTGGTTTGTTTCTTGACGGCAGACAAAGAGAAGCAAAAAGACACTCACAAGAACTGTTGACCCAGGAATATTCAAAATGTGGTAAGGATTTAAATGTCAAATTTGGAAAGTCTGGAAGGAGGTATGAGTTTCAGAAGGAAAATTTATATTTGAATAACTTAAATATGTATGTTAAAGGAAAAACAGAATGCAAAAGTTACAGCAAATTAAAACAGAAATCCAGGTGATGGCCAGACAAACAAGGGAAACGGGAACATTTTCCATTTCTTGACAAGAAGCTTTCGGGGATTTCTTTTTCATATCAGAATTATGAAAATAGACAACAGTAAGGATAAAGAGGAGTGTTGTGAGCTTCCCTTCCAACTGTTTTGAATACTGGCTAACATTTTTTAAATCAACATTGAAAACGAAAACCCCGTTAAAACAGCAAGGATCACATCCCGAACCGGAAGGGCATTGTGATACTGTTTCCCTCCCTGTGTCTTTCATCTCCTGCATTCGTTTTCCTGGCTTCCCGTTTCTTTCACCATCTGAATGAAGCCTTGTGTGGCCAGCTGGGCCCTGTTTATTTTTGAACGTTCCATGAACTCATAAAATTACAGGATGTATTGGGGACTTTGCTCTGAGATCCAATGTGTGTCACCGTTGGTTCTGAAAGTGCGTATTTCAAGGGAAAAAGAAAACGAGGGATCCAGGCAAGGGTGAAATTCAAATGAACCCGAATGTTTTCTGTGTGACACATCTCCACATCACACAAAAAGTGTGAAGTGTAAAGAAGCAGGAGTTTAGAGGGAAACTAGGGATACAGCAAATCCTGCTTCAAGAAATAGTCATGAATTTGTTAGCGAACATCCTGCTTAAAGAAAAGAAGGGCCATTGAGAAGGCTGCCTAGTCTCTTCCCTAAGCTCCAGACTTTGGACTTTGTAGCAATGCTTTGAAAATTATTATGAACACTGACAGAATGTAGAACTTTAATCCCCAAGATAATGTTTGATTTCTAAGAAGAATATGAAAGTAACACAATATTTGGACAGTAATAATGCCGGACCACTATTTATAAGAACTATGCTAATAAAAATGTGAGTTTAGTTTAGTTTTCAAAACTAACCATCTTTCCCCACTTAGTTTTTAAAATATACAGCAGTCAAATGAAAGCTGGAATTTTTATATGGTAAAAGGAAGGCAAGGTTTGTGATATCTTTACATGAATAAATAAATGATTCAAATACAGAATACTTATGCCATAAATTTTCTAATGTTATTTTATTAATATAGAATAGATAAAGTGAGAATTTTTAATATAAATAGTTGTGTAACTTGCAAGTGTCTTACTTCAGGAAATCTCAAGAACATCAGAAAAAATCGTAGCATTCACTGCATCTTAAACTGGAGTATCCAATAGTCAATACAGTAAATACAGTTCAAAAAGCAGAAAACACCCTACATCCAAGTGCTGAGAATCCAACTCTCTCCTTCCTTATCAGTTGTTTTTTGACAACTCTCCTAATTATTTCTGATCAGTGTTCACCATCCAGGGATATAACAAGCAAGTTAAGTTCAACAACTCTGCAAATTATTTTCAGCGAAACTATTCTCCTCATTCCCTATCCCCCACCCCAAAAGGAGGGAATGGAAGATAAAGGGTGTGAAAATGCGGAGCCTGAGTTAATACCTGTGACATGATTCATACTTAGGCATCATATATAGAGCCATGGAACTCGACAACCAATCATCGATTCAGCTACATTTCTTTTTTTACAGAAAAACTGACTACTTCAGTGGTATTATAGCAAATACTGAGACTATTTCCAAATTAAGTTGTAGGAAGGAACTACATTTTAAAATAAATTTTTATTATTTTTAAGTGTGTGTGTTTGCGTGCATGCACGTGTGCACACATGTGTACAATTGAGTGTATAAGTTCAGCTTCCTTCGGGCCATCAGAGAGTATTGGATACTCTCTTATGTAGCTGGAGTTAAAAGTGGCTGAGAGTACAATGATTTTTTTCTTTATAAAGGTATCCATCTCTTGTAAAGAAAAGGTTTTTTTTTGGTTCTACCATCTTTTATTTTTATTTATTATTATTTATTTATTGGTTTTTCAAGACAGGGTCTTTTTGTAGTTTTAGAACCTGTCTTGGAATTAGCTCTGTAGACCAGTCTGGTCTCAAACTCACAGAGATTCTCTTGCCTCTGCCTCCCAAGTGCTGGGATTAAAGGTGTGTGCCACCACTGCTTGGCCTATTTTTATTTTTTTAATTTTAATTTATTTTTAAATTTTATTTTACATTCTATCCACAGTTCTTCTCCCACCCATCCTCCTGCCCCTCCCCCGCTGCCTCACCCAGCCCACCCCCTATCTACTCCTCTCAGCAGGGAAGGGCTCCCATGGGAAGTCAATAAATCTGGCACATTAAGTTGGGGCTGTACCAAGTCCTTCCACCCTTCATTAAGGCTAAGCAAGACATCCTACCATAGGGAATGGACTCCAACAAGCTAGTTCATGCACCAGGCATCGATCCTGGTACTACTACCAGGTGCTTTACAGATAGTCCAAGATTTACCACTGTCTCCCACATATGCAGGACATATTTGGTCCCATTGAGGCTCCACAGATGTCAGTCTAGAGTTCATGAGTTTCCACAATCTTTGTTCAGCTGTCTTTGTAGACTTCTCCATCATGATCTTGACCTTCCTTGTGCATATATTCCCTCCTCTCTCTCTTTGATTGGATTCCCGGGGCTCAACTTGGGACTTTGGTTGTGGACCTCTGTACCCAGTTCCCTCAGTTACTGGATGAAGGCTCTCTGATGAAAATTGGGGTATTCACCAACCTGATTTCAGGGAAAGGCCAGTTCAGGAATCCTATCCACTAGTGCTAGGAGTCTTAGCTAGGGTCATCCTTGTGAATTCTTAGGAATTTCTCTAGCACCAGGTTTCTCCCTAACCCCATAATGGCTCTCTCTCTATCAAGATCTCTCTTTTATTGCTCTCCCACTTCAACACCCCACTGGTCATGCCATTCCCTCATGTTCTCATCTCCCATTCCTTTCCCTTTAACATACCCCTTACCCACAGTTGACCAAGGGACCTCATCTAATACCCTTCCCCAGGCGATCCATGCATCCCTCTTAGGGTCTTCTTTGTTACTTAGCTTCTCTGGAGCTGTTGATTATAGTCTGACTAAATTTTGCTTTACATCTAATATCCACTTATGAGTGAGTACATACCCTGTTTGTCTTTCTGAGTCTGGGTTACCTCACTCAGGATGTTATTTTTTTAGCTCCATCCATTTGCCTACAAATTTCATGATGTGATTGTTTTTTCACTGCTGAGTAATACTCCATTGTATAAATATACTACATTAAAAAAAAATTCTTCAGTTGAGGGGCATCTAGGTTGTTTCCAGGTTCTGAAGATTACAAATAATGCTGGTATGAGTGAGTGTCCTTGTGGTATGATTGATTATCCTTTGAATATATGCCCAGCTGTTTATTTGCTGGGTCTTGAGGTAGACTGATTCCCAATTTTCTGAGAAACTGCCATACTGATTTTCTAAGTGGCTATATAAGTTTACACTTGTAACATCAGTGAAGGACTGATCTCCTGACTCCACATTCTCTCCAACATAAGCTGTCCTCAGTACTTTTGGTCTCAGTCATTCTGTCAGGTGTAAGAGAGTATCTCCGAGTCATCTTGATTTACATTTCCCTGATGATTAAGAATGATGAGCAGTTCTTTAAATGTCTTTTGGTCATTTGAGATTCCTTTGCTGAGTATTTTCTATTTAGCTCTGTACCCTATTTTTAAAATTGAATTATCTTGTATTCTGATTCTTAGTTTCTTGTGTTTTTTGTATATTTGGGAGATCAGCCCTGTGTCAGATGTAGGGTTGGTGAAGATCTTTTCTCATTTTGTAGGCTGCCATTTTGTCTTATTTACCGTGTCCTTTGCATTACAGAAAATTTTCAGTTTAAGGAGGCCCCATTTATTGATTGTTGATCTCAGTGTCTGTGCTGCTGGTGTTATAGTTAGGAAGTGGTCTCCTGTGCAAATGCATTCAAGGCTACTTCCCACTTTCTCTTCTATCAGCTTTAATGTGACTGAATTTATGTTGAGTTCCTTGGTCCATTTGGTCTTGTGCTTTGTGCATGGAGAAAGATATAGATTTATTTGCAATTTTCTATATGTTGACATTCAGCTATGTCAGCATTATTTGTTAAAAATGTTTTCCTTTCTCCATTGTACCATTTGGCTTCTTGGTCAAAAATCAAATGCTCTTAGGTAGATTAATGTCAGAGTCTTCAATTCTATTCCATTGGTCCACCAGTCTGTTTTTATGCTAATACCAATCTGTTGTTATTACTATAACTCTAGAGTAGAGTTTGAATTCAGGGATGATGAGGCCTCTAGAAGTTCCTTTATTTTACAGGATTGTTTTAGCTATTCAGGGTTTTTGTTTGTTTCTTTGTTTTTTTTTTCCATATGAAGTTGCATGTTATTCTTTCAAGGTCTGTGAAGAATTGTGTTGGGATTTTGATGGGAACTGCACTGAATCTGTTGATTGCTTTTGGTGAGATTGCCATTTTTACTATGTTGATCCTACCTATAAAAGAACATGGATGATCTTTCCACTTTCTGATAACTTCTTCAATTTCTTTCTTTAGAGACTTACAGTTCTTGTCATACAGATCTTTCACTTGTTTGGTTAGTGTTACCTCAAGATATTTTATGTTATTTTTGGCTATTGTGAAGGGTGATGTTTTTCTAATTTCTTCTCAGCTTCTTTATCATTTGTACATAGGAGGGAGGGCTACTGATTAATTTTTTAGTTAATCTTGTATTCTGCCACGCTCATAAAGGTGTTTATTCAAGTGTAGGAGTTCCAAGGTAAAGTTTTGGGGTTACTTAAGTATACTATTATATTATGTACGAATAGCAAAAGTTTCTTCCTTTTTAATTTGTATCCTATTGATCTCCCCTTGTTGTCTTATTGCTCTAGGTAGAACCTTGAGTACCATCTTGAATAGATACAGAGAGTAGAGAACCTTGTCTTGTTCTTGATTTTAATGGAATTGCTTTGAGTTTCTCTCTATTTAATTTGATGTTAGGTGTCAGCTTGTTGTAAATTGCTTTTATTATGTTAGATAGGTTTCTTATATCCATGATCTTTATCATGAAGGGGTGCTGGAATTTGCTGAAGAATTTTTCAGCGTCTAATAAGATGATCATGTATTTTTTTCTTTCTCTTTGTTTATATGGTGATTGCACTGACAGATTTCCATATATTAAACCATCCCTGCATCTCTGGAATGAAGACTATTTGGTCATCGTGGACGATTTTTAATATGTTCTTGGATTTGGTTTGCCAATACTTTATTGAGTATTTTTGCATCAATGTTTATAAGGGTGATTGGTCTGTAGTTCTCTTTGTTGCTTGCTTGCTTTTTTCTTTCTTTTTTTCTTTTTCTTTTTTTCTTGTTTTTGATTTGCTTTTTGAGGCAGGATTTCTCTGTAGTTTTGTAGCCTGTCCTGGAACTAGCTCTTGTAGCCCAGGCTGGCCTCAAATCACAGAGATCTGCCTGCCTTTGCCTACCAAGTGCTGGGATTAAAGGTGTGTGCCACCATTGTCCGGCTTGTAGTTCACTTTCTTTGTTGCATTTTTGTGTTGTTTCAGTATCAAGGTAATGTAGCTCTAAAAAAAGGAATTTGTCAATGTTCCTTCTGTTTCTATTGTATGGAACAATTTGAGGATGATTGGTATTAGTTCTCCTTTGAAGTTTTGGTAGAATTATGTGCTGAAGCCTGGGCTTTATTTGGTTGGAAGATTTTTGATGCCTGCCACTGTTTCCATGGGGGTTAAACATCTAATTAAATTGTTTATCTAGTTCTGATTTAATTTTGGCATGTGGCATGTATCAAGAAAGTTGTCCATTTCTTTTAAATTTTCCAATTTCGTGGAGTACAGGTTTTTGAAGTATGATCTGATAATTCTCCAGATTTCCTCAGTGCCTGTTATTATGCCCTCCTTTTAATTTCTGATTTTGTTACTTTTGATATTCTCTCAGTGTCATTTTGTTAGTTTGGATAAGGGTTTGTCTATCTTTGATTTTCTCGAAGAACCCACTCTTTGTTTCATTGATTCTTTGTATTATTCTCTTTGTTTCTATTTTTTTAATTTCAGACTTCAATTTGATTGTTTCCTGGTGTCTGCACCTCCTGGGTGAGTTCGCTTCTTTTTGTCCTAGAGTTTTCAGATGTTCTGTTAATTCACTAATGTGGGATTTCTCCCACTTCTTTATATAGGCATTTAGTGCTATGAACTTTCCTCTTAGTACTGCTTTCATAGTGTACCGTAAGTTTGGGTATGATGTACGCTCATTTTCATTGAATTCTAGGAAGTTTTTAACTTCTTTCTTTATTTCTTCCTTGATCCCAGGGGTAATTCAGCTGAGCATTATTTGGTTTCCATGAGTTGTAAGTCTTTGGGATTTGCCTTGTTGTTGAATTCTAACTTTAAGTCATAATGATCCAATAAGATATGGGGGTTATTCCGGTGTGTATCATATACACACACACTGGAATGAATATATATATATATATTTCTATGTGACCAAGTTTGTAGTCAGTTTTGAAAAAGGTTCCATGAGGTGCTGAGAAGAAGTAATATTCTTTTGTGTTTGGATGAAATATTCTATAGGTGTCTATTAAGTCCCTTTGAGTCATAACATCTGATAATTTCCTTTTTTTTTTGTCTGTTCATTTTCTGTCTGGCAGACCTGTCCATTGGTATGGATGTTGAAATCTCCCACTAATAGTGTGTGGTGTTTGATGTACAATTCAAGCTTTAGTAATGTTTCTTTTACAAATGTGTGTGCACCTGTATTAGGGGCATAAATGCTCAGGATTGAGACTTTATCTTGATGGATTTTTCCTGTGATGAATATGAAATGTCCTTCATTTCTTTTGACGGACATTAGATTGAAGCCTATTTTGTTAAATATCGGGAGAGCTACACCAGCTTTCCTCCTAGGAATGTTTGAGTGGGAAATCTTTTCCCAACCTTTTTCTCTGAGGAAGTGTTTGTCTTTGAAGTTGAGGTGTGTTTCTTTTATGCAGACATAGGGTCTAGATTCAGTTCCAGTTCCCAGTGCAGAGGACTGTGGATTGCTACCAATTCTGTGAGATTAACCCCTTATAAATATAACTTTATTATACGAAACCATGCTCAAAGTGGGTTAGCATTCCAAAGGCCATTGGCTGAAGTAGTTCCCACAGCATTCAGGTTTTCCTGTTGCAGGACTACAAGATTCTGGTGGTGGCATATTGTTCTTTAGGTTATTGAATGTACTTTTGCCTTGGCGTCTACTCATCTCTTACTCCAGTTGATGTAGGCAGTATGGTTGCCTCTTTGTCCAATCATTGCTGTAGGTGTCTGTGTCTCAAGGATCCTCTCTTGGACCAATAGGTGCAGTCACTGTCTGTGTTTAAGGAGTCACTCTTGATCTGCTCTGTGCATTGCTTTTCTGTGTCTAAGGAGCCGCTGACATCTTTGGAGACAGGCGGGTTTGGGGATGAAGTGGGACTTGTAGATTACAGGGACTGATGAAGGGTTCTGGAGTAGCCTGTCTGTAGGAGGCTTGCCCTTGTGACTGGGACAGGTTGGGGAGAGGCCTGGAGTTTTGCTGGGGAGGGGGGCTAGGGCCTAGGGCCTGGTCTGTCCAGCTGAGAGGCTGGTCACTTATCTCTTGTTCCTCTCTGTGCAGTTACAGTTTGTCTCAGGGAGACACTGAGGTCACAGGAGACGGGTGTGTTTTAGGGCTGATTGGGACTTCAGATTGCAGGGTCCAATGGTGGATCCTGTAGGAGGCTTGCCCTTGTGGCTGAGGAGGGCAGGGGAGGGGCCTGGAGTTTTGTACTGGGGCCAAGGGTCTAGAGACTAGGCTGTTGAGCTGGAAGGCTGGTCACTTATCTCTTGGTCCTCGCTGTTCTGTTGCAGTCTGTCAGACAAGATTTCTTAATGATGGGTGAGGTCTGCACTTAGCTATGAGTACAAGCACAAATATTTAGACTGCAGATAGAAATGATGATGCTTTAGTAAAGTGGCAGTTGTAAATTGTCCTCCAAGATCCATGACCTCACTAGTTTTGGATAGCAATAATCTTCCCTAGGGAAAAGCACACCAATTGGTTGCTCAGTACCAAATGGTCAACTGGAAAACATACACACAAGTAGCATTATAGAGGCTAAGCAGGTTGTGTTTACATATTTAAGAATATATATGTATATATGCATACGACAATATTTAATAGAAAAAAAGCCACGATTTTCAGAGAGAGAAAGAGAGAGTTCAATGGAAGATAGTAGAGTGAGGGAAGGGAAGAAGAAGTGATAGAATTATATTAGAGTCGGGTGGTGGCGCACACCTTTAATCCGAGCACTCGGGAGGCAGAGACACGTGGATCTCTGTGAGTTTGAGACCAGCCTGGTCTACAAGAACTAGTTCTAGGACAGGCTCCATAACTACAAAGCTCAAAAAAAGCAAAAAAAAATTATATTAGAATCTCAAAAGTAAAAAAAAATAATTTCTCTAAATTTTTGCACAATGAAAGTGTTCTTTGCCCCATACCATTCTGAAGCTGTTACAGAGGACCACCAAGTGAGTGCCTAACACTGTAGTGGGCACCCAGATTCACCATCTGTAACTTCGCCAACAGCAATTCCAAAGGGGCACTCTTTCAGTCTGGTTTGCAGCTGGACAATGATGTCCAGAGACTTTGCAGATGTCTTTTTAGCACTAGCTTGTCAAAAGGGCACCAGGGTTAAAGAGCAGCTTCGTGTCTCCTGTTCTCTGCTATGGTGAATGTACGCCTTTTGTTTATTCCTCCTAAACTATTCCTGACCTGAGAGGAATGTAGATTATCTGAACACATAAAGTAGTGTTACATCACAGGCCCAAATCAACAAAGCTAACCACACATACATTAAAATCTCCAAAATCATGAGCCCAAATAATTCTTTTCTTTGTACAAGAAGACTGTCTCAGGAAGTTTGTTATAGTGCTACAAAAATAGCATAGTGATACAGAAGAAGGTGAATAATTTGTTCTCAAGAGAGTTCTCTGTTGGAATGCATCTACATAACTAAAGACAATTTGACTATAAAAGCAAAAATGCAAGTTTATTATTATGAATGTATTACTTGTATATGGGGACACCTGTGATGTGAGTAGTTCTTAAAGTGGTGGCTTTAAATTTTAGCTCATGTAGCTTCTTCAACAAAGAAAATTACATTTTTGGACAAGTAGAGATAAGGGACTTTGATCTATAGGGGAGTATCCTGTGGATAATAAACAAATGGTATCTAAAGGCTGGATAACGTAGCTTATTAATACATCTTGATGTGATCAACCCCAAGCAATAAGGATTTAAAGATGTCTCCAGTGGTTAACCTCCTCTTTCCTGGGCAGAAGGGAAAGGTTTGTAGGGAGTTTCCTCTTGTCATTGAAAAACTATTAGTGCTTTAGGTAGACTGAAGGAAGGTAAAGAGGCTCACGCTCACTTATTCCTATTCATCTTCTGCTCAACTATCCTGTATTTCTGGTGATGGTATATGCTGGCCTGCTACAATGGGCTAAGAGGAGATATTGCTAATACTGTCAAACTATCAGTACATAAAGAGTTAATGAATCATACCAGATATCTGGTAAGAAACTGAGAGAAAATTTAGAGAAACCATTTATCTAAAATTCCAGTCTAAGTAAGGTGGTGGAGTTTGTTGGTATTTCCAGCACTCAGTTGCTATGAAGAAGAGGATGAGGAGTTGAGGGCAACCTCAGTTGCATGGAGTGTAAACCAGAGAGCTTGACACCAGACCCATTTAAAAGAAATACTAGCCAGGCCATGGTGGTGCATGCCTCTAATCTCAGCACTCGGAAGGCAGAGGCAGACAGATTTCTGTGAGTTAGAGGCCAGCCTGGTCTACAAGAGCTAGCTCCAGGACATGCTCCAAAGCTACAGAGAAACCCTGTCCTGGAAAAACAAAAAACAAAAAAAATACTAAGCACAAATAAACCATTAAACCATGCTCAGTCTTTCTTACTTTCTCCAGCTGTCCCGTGTTGACTGCATTGATAAAATAAATTAAATGAAAGCCTTTCTAATAAGGAGCTAACTTCCATAAGCAAAATAATAATAATATTACTATGGAGCTTGTGATTCTTTCCCCATTTTGTGCCTTCCGAAGTTTTCCAAAATGAATGGACTCTGTTCTCTCAGTTCCGACTAAGGAGTCTTATTATCTGACATGATAACTGAGTGCCTGCTGTGCTGAGGAAACATCACTCTGTCAGGGAAGCTCACCATCTCAGCATCCAGAGCCCGTGGTGAGTTGGTGATGGCAGCGGACTGTGGCTGACAGAATTCCAAGAAAGCTGCCATATGCCCTCAGTAGAGGTGGGTTAGTAGATCTCAGGTGGAAGGGCCCATGTTTGCATTCTTCATTTACTGCATATTGTTTAGTAGTGCTGGCAAAGTCCTCGGCTTTCTTCATGAATCAAAGGACAAGTGTTAGGAAGACGAAGTGAAGCATCTTCGATGTGAAAGCTCACCCTCTGTGAACAGAGAGAACCATGATGAACAGGGGTGTCTAACTGGGCCTTCCCAGAGTAGGAAGAGAGCAAACCAGGTCTTGCTCAGAAACTCTAGTTATCATGAGCATTGAATAGAAATGCAAAGTTTGATAACTGTAACTTGCTTTCAGACTTAATCACCATAATTTGATTATTGATTTTATAAAAATGGTTCCTGCTAAATGAGTAAGAACATTTAAAAGCATGTTTATCCCTAGCAAGAGTGTATCTCAAACAAAACAGCAACAAACAAGCAAACAAAAAAGCTTTTTCTCGGGAGTTGCGTCTGAATACAAACACAACTTCGACCTGAGTTTCTAACAGTGGCCCACTTCTGTCGCTTCCTTCCAAGCTGAGTGTTCTTCAGTGTCCAGCTCAAGAGCTAATCCCAAACATGTTGCAGCTCCCTTGCTGATGGAGAAAATTTCAAATAGTACAGTTAAGAGGCTGGAACAAATCAGAAGAGACCGCCCCAAGAAGGACATAAGCTGCCTAAGATCCCCGCCCGGCACAAGCAATGTCGCACCTCGTCTGTTCCCTTGCATCTTAGGTGCCCCTGAAAGTGGAATTCTGTTAAGCCCCCATTTTAAGCCACCTTTAATTAAGATTGTATGGAATACTTTCTGAGAGCTATTTTTGTTTGTTGAAGCATGAGGGCAATAAGTCCATAAAGTGAATTAATTGACCCCCAAACCTTAGGGAAACAGAACAATAGATCTTAAACACATTTGATCCCCACAGCCCTTTCTGGCTATTAAAGAAGTTTTCAGAATAACATGCAATAAAGACATGCTGTGTGAATGGATTGGCTGATGACAATTTCAGAAAGGAGCTTTCATTATATAAATCTATGAATAAAATAATCACAGAAATTGTAATGGCAGAGAACAGTATTTCAGTTTTGACAAAAATATCAATCGGTATAAAAATAGAAGTTTTGAATGTTCCAGCTCTAACATTAACATTTGTTGATATACTCTGTAAGCACTGCGGCAGCATTATTGGATTTAATTTTGTTGTCATGATGGGATATTGACTTGATGGCTCCTACAGGCAGAGGATGAAGCATTCTGTGAGAAATGGAAACAAAGAATGAAGAACTATCGTTCTTGCTTTTACCCACATGTGGAGACTTCTTATTGATTATTCACTGTGTGATATTCTGTACTCCCCGGTACACTTTGTAGTAAAATCGAAATCGCCTCAGTTACTTACTATTTAATTGCACTGATTATGGAGTTATAGTTCTTCAACGGCTTGCACAACATGCATCAAACAAAAGATTTGGCTCATCTGCATGGATACTTATACTAGCTGCATGATCTGTGGGCAGTTAGCATCACTAATCAGAAGAAATCTTTTAGAATACAAAACTGGTGATATTACAGACTACTAAATTTTGAATGCATAATATTTCAAAAGAAGTGGGACTCTCAGAAGATGGATTGTATTCACAAAACTTAGTGCTTACAATGGATAATGAAATACATGATCAGCAAAGAGCATCTCTAAAAATGCATTGTGTTCTGTTAAGTCTGCATCTCCACTACAGTCACTGATGCCTGCTTGCCAATTAGCTAGTTTCTTCATAATTTTAAATATAATCATCTATTCTTTGCCAGTCAGAAAGTCTATTATGTCTAAGTCATGGCTTATGCTGGTCAGACAAAATTGAAGAAAATTGAGGAAAAGAATTAACATTCTAAATATGATAATTATATGAAATCAAAGCAATATTTAAGACTCTTTAGAAACCCTTATTTATAGACTGTGTTTGGTTACCAATACAATGTTTAGTTTCTCAAGGCAGAAAGCATGAGAAAAATATTCCATGGCAAGCAAATCTTATAGGCCTTTCTAGAGGCCATTTGATGTGTGCACAGAAAACATGTGTACACCAGTCTAGACGGTGGCAGTTACAATTTAACATAGCAGCATTTATGTTCTAGGTATGATGCCAAAAGATGAGTCACTCTGATATCATTCTGCCTCAAGGGCTCTGGCTTGTCCAGCTATGCAGATATATGGATGCCGTATTGTCCTGTTTAAGAATTTTAAAAGCATTGCTGGTAGAATAAGAGTCCTCTTTCTTTCCATTACATCACTTCAAGACTAGGCATACTTCTCATCTCCTAAAGCAAATCTTTTCTACCTTCTCCAACCACTTCTCAGGCTTTCACAGGATTCTGTCCAAATACCAGTAAACAGAAATTTAAGAATTCGTTTAAAAACTATTTCTGATCCAAGTTTGCACTCATTGTGCAGGGTTTTATTAAACACAAACTTAAAAATGCCTAGTTTACTGCCCCACGCCAAACGTTACCTGGAAAATGTGAGGCTCAGGGGAAATGTCCCAGGAAGATATTTATAAGAGACAAGTGTCTGCTGCTCTTTGGGCTAGGAATGCATTGGGACTATCTCATGCAAAGAGAAGTGTGTGTAGGCTTGAGTATCCCCTAGTCTCCTAGCATAGGGGCAATGTCACATGGAGCTGTATATTTGTACAGATTTCTTATTGTATTTCTGCCATGTGTTATGAAATTTATGAGGCTTTTACTGAGTTTGGGAACTATGCTTTACTCTGAACCAATTGTAACGTCTTTTATGTTTTTCTTTTATCTATCTATGTATCTATCAATCATCTATTTATCCATCTATCATCTATCTTTATTATCATTTCCTTTTTCACTTATATATCTCTTTTATAAAAATGCAGACCATGCATCTATAATTTTCCATTTAATTTTATGTAACTCAGTTGTGATTTTTAATGAGTACCTGTATCAGAATTTCTTGTCATTTCAGACATTATTATGCTTGTGATCTTATTTTTAATCATTGTCCACTCTTCATATGCAATTTCTTTCTAAATGCAGTGCAATTCCTTAATGCAAAGTTCTCAGGAGAAATGGTGAAGGAAGAATACATAACATCTAGAGAAACCATTTCTATCTCAATGATGCAAAACTTCCATAAATAAAACTACTTCCCATACTTGAATGCTGTATAATCCAAGCAACAGCAACTCACAATGTACCAGCTATAGAGCCGTGAGAGGTGACTGTGCGTGTAATTCTTATCTTCCTGAGCATCGCATGAGATTTCTTCAGTAATTTATAAACCATGCATTCTATTTTTGTCTTCCCTGCTCCCTTTTTTATTTTCCCCCTTTCTTAATGTCTTTTTTCTTCTTAAACAGGATTTCTTTAGCTAGTCCAGGATTATTTCCTATCTGTTACCTTTCTACTTTAATGCCTCTCCCCACTGGTTACAGGTGTATATCACTACACCTAGCATTAAAATTTTAATGGATGCACAAAAACATAAAAGCTGTACATATTTACAGGTATCATGTGATGTTCTTGTATTCATATACAGCATATGATTTTGAGTTGAAGTGAAGTGAGCATATCTTTCCAAATATTTATCTTTTTTTTCAGTCACTGAATTTTATTAATTTGTAAACCCTTAGCCCCAATCTAAAGAGCAACTGTAAAACTGGGCAGTCTCCCCCCCCCCTCTCCATTTAATGGGTACTTTCAGGCAGCCCGCCGCTCCTATTTCAACATCTCAATGATTGCTTATGGGTAAAGCTGCTTGGTAGTATTAAGAAAGACCACAGTCATGGTGCTTTCCTGATGGTGTATAGTGCTCAGTGGTGCTGGGAACAGCCTGTGTGAAGTCACTGTCAATACCTCACTTTTTCATCCATCATTCTCAGGGGGACTGGTAAATTGGGCATACTTTTCCTTGCTTTCTGAGTCACAAGGCCAAATGTGCTCACATCCATGCCAATAACTCTACTTTTGGTGATTGCACCCAGAATTGTATATAGTGGGGATGATATATTCTTTTTTCACACCAAGTATTGGCAGGCAAAAGGTAGCTTTCAGCTCAGGATGTGTGACGTGGTCCTTTTCGGCACATAGGCATATTGGCCTAAAGAAACTTTTTTATTTTAGTGGTTTTCTCGTAAAACCATCACCAAAGAAACAGAGTTTAGTAACTATCCTCTTCCATGCCTTCATTTTTCTTTTTCCTATTCAAGTAACTTACGATACTTCTGTTTCTCCTTGGCCTTGAACTTTGGGAAGAGGGATTTCTCAGTTTCCCGCCTCCTCTGTCTATAGTTAATCATGTGGGGCAATACTTTTGCCCTTTTGCCCCTCTCTGTCCCTCGGATAGACAGGTCCTGACCCGAGAGGAGTATTCCCACCATTCTTCCCTTTTTCTGCTCCTGGGTGCTGTTTTCACTTTGTTTTCTCAGCATGGCGCTGGGTACCACAGGGCTCAGCCTTCAGGCCAAACCTTTTCTTTTCTTCGCTCTCTTTGACTGCTGCAAGGTCCTCCCATTTTCCCCCTCTTTTTCTCATATTAATCTTTATGATATCTATAGTGCTTACATTTATATTTATGGAGTAATTACGAATATTCATTTTGTGGCAGGATGACAGTCTTGGAGCAGCCAGCTGTATCTACTGGATGCCAAAAAAAAAATCTCTGAACTTTTGGGTCTTACTGGCTTGTCAGTCCCTTAACACAGGCCAGAACAGAAAAGCAATGTTTATTTATGTGTTTTCACATCATTGGTCCCACTCATTCCCCATACCTTTGCCCAATGGTGAAGGCAATCAAAACTGCAAGCCACTTCTCCACTACTTGCTTGAGTTCTGACCACCCAAGAGACCCCTTCCTTAGTTTTATCAGAGAAAACCACGCCCATAAGATTAGTCACCCCAGATGTCATTGGCTAAACGGAGCTATCTCCCACAATAATGTCACCTTGAACTTTTAAGGTCAGGTCATAAGGTTCCCACTGGGGCAGCCTTTCCTTTTGTTGTAGTAATACATTAGTTCTACAACCTTTGGCCGAAATTTTGCAATCTGGCTGCTCCAGGTGTCTGGGAATGTCTTCTCCGTTGTTTTAGGTTCCCAATCTCCCATTCTTCTCAGTTTGACGGAACTTGTTGGAGTTTCTGAGATTTTCTTTTAGCTCTTCATTGCTATGACAAACTACCTGAGAAGAAACACCTGAAACGGCGGAAATGTTTATTTTGGTAACAGTTTCAATCCATGACTGCCTGCCCATAGGTTTGTGGGAGCTCAGAATAACACCATGGGAGCATATGGCAGAGGCCTAATCATCTCGTGGCAGCCTGGAAATAAAAAGAAGAGGAAGGGTCTGGGCCTTCAAACCTCTTCAGGAGCA
The DNA here is from genome assembly GCF_037038515.1 of Microtus pennsylvanicus. NCBI lineage: Eukaryota > Metazoa > Chordata > Mammalia > Rodentia > Cricetidae > Microtus > Microtus pennsylvanicus. The sequence continues at coordinate 24,878,913 of NC_134583.1, forward strand.
CACACCCAGTGGCCTGACTTCCTCCCTTTCTTTTCTGAAGATCTTATCACTCTCCCATCACCTCCACAAAGAACTGTCCAGGACTTAATACATGGGCCTCCAAGGGACATTTAAGATTCAAATGGCAGCAACAGGACAGTTTTCTAAAGACGGATTGAGAGCACGGCCCTGATTCTTCTTCATGATCTCATATTTAGCAGTGGTTTCTTAATATTTAATGAAGTTTGTGATAGTGTGTGTCCCCGGGGGTATTCTCTCAATTGCTCTCTATGGTTCCACAGAATCCCACAAAGACTCCATCCCTCTCTGGTACAAAACAATGCCACTAGTAACTTAGGACTGTCAGCATGTCCCATTATTGAGCTAAGAGTCATAACTGGGTTTTAATTATCCCGAGTCCTTTGAAGTGATAAAAGCTGAAGGAAGGAACTTAAGAAACATATTAACTCTTCTGGAACCAAAGGGCAGGGCAGTGCAGGAGTGTAGCTTGATTTCTAGCTCAAAGAAGGAGAGGGAGAGGGAGAAGAAGAATAGGAGAAGAAAGGAAGTTGGTTACAAACAAAAGGAACTGACTTGTAAGTTGTTTCCAAGAGATAGTGAGAGAGGTGGTCTTCCATCCTGTGCACAGGAGAGGCAGCCCCACCCTTCATAAGCATGAGTGAGAGGCTCTGATTAGAGGAAGCAATGGAAGAAGGGAAGAAGAAAATATGGGCATTTTTTTCTTTTCAAAAATTGTTTTGCATCAACACTCAATCTTATTTTGCAGCATGGTAAGTGTCAGCGTGTTACAGGTGTTCTGCACAGCGGCTGCTGAACGTGATATCTGCTGACTAAGCATGTCTGTAATCAGGGCAAGTTCATAGCATCCTGAGTGCAAGTCTGGTCAGATTCTGAGATGGAGTGATATGATATTGGGGATAAAACTTAGCATTCAGCTAGAAATGAATGCCTAGCTACTTAGAGGAAGAAACACATCGCTGTCCTGGCAATGCTGTTCCTAGCACGGTGCAACACTGGTGCCATGGCAGGGTAGGTGACAAGCTCTGTTCCTTTCAGTGCCACAAGTAGATTGCATTGGGTGGCCCTGCCCTGGAGTACCTGCACTATCTGTGCATTGTTAGAAGCAGGAGTTCACTGGCTCTCCTCCAAATATCCTCTGCTGCCAGTGTTTCAGAGAGTAGAACCCAGCAATGTGTATCCAGAACCCCCCCACCCCAGGAGGTTCCAAGGACTTTGAATTTGAGAACAACTGGCCCACAGTTTCAAATAAGGACCATAACGACATACTTCTGCTCTAGGGATGATGGGGGCTAAAAACATGTCCAAGCATCGATGAATCATTTTATGGTATGAAATACAGGTAGAAATGAAGATGGGAGAGGCTTTTGAAGAGTGTGTGCTGAGTCTAGCATTCACGCTGTCTGTAGCCCACTCTGTTTGGCTATTTTCTACCTTTGTTTCTCTAGCTCCACAACACCAGGGCATTTTGAGATTATCCTTTCTCATGGTTAGTTTGGAATATCACCAGGGCTGTCCCTTCTGCACATAGTTATGGTGTGTCGATTACTGGCCCACATTCTGGATCTATCTGCCTGGAAAATCTGGTGTAGGATTTCCCAGGTATGGTCAAAGTCAACCCCGATCCATGCATCATCTTCTGAATCTCATTTTGTGTTGACAGATTTTTTTTAATAAATTTATTTATTTATTAAAGATTTCTGTCTCTTCCCCGCCACCGCCTCCCATTTCCCTCCCCCTCCCCCAATTAAGTACCCCCCCAGCCCGAAAAGCAATCAGGGTTCCCTGTCCTGTGGGAGGTCCAAGGAACCCCCACCTCCATCCAGGTCTAGTAAGTTGAGCATCCAAACTGCCTAGGCTCCCACAAAGCCAGTGCATGCAGTAGGATCAGAAACCCATTGCCATTGTTCTTGAGATCTCATTAGTCCTCATTGTCCGCTATGTTCAGAGAGTCCGGTTTTATCCCAGGCTTTTCCAGACCCAGGCCAGCTGGCCTTGGTGAGTTCCCAGTAGAACATCCCCATTGTCTCAGTGTGTGGGTGCACCCCTTGCGGTCCTGAGTTCCTTGCTCATGCTCTCTCTCCTTCTGCTCCTGATTTGGACCTTGAGATTTCAGTCCGGTGCTCCAATGTGGGTCTCTGTCTCTGTCTCCTTTCATCACCTGCTGAAGGTTAATATTCAGGAGGATGCCTATATGTTTTTCTTTGGGTTCTCCTTATTTAGCTTCTCTAGTATCACTAATTATAGGCTCAATGTCCTTGGTTTATGGCTAGAAACCAAATATGAGTGAGTACATCCCATGTGGGAATGCAAACTTGTGTTGACAGATTTATGCTTTATCTGAGGATAAGCAGAAGAGACCCAATAGCAAAGACATTTATCTTCCATGTTCATTTCTCTCAGATTCGATTTTAAAATCCTTAAGCTTCTGTCAAAAAATAATTAGCAGCCCAGATAAGAGGCAACCATGGCAACTACATGCCTGCCATCCTACATATCTGTGGGAACCATAAATTTGACTGGAGAGATACAAGGAGTTTGCAGGCCCATATCTCACTTTCAAGAGATAGGACGCTAAAAAAGAAGCAAGAGGAAGAGGCGTGGCTTTTATCTCAACGTCATCATCAATCATTAAGTTTTAGAGGTTAATGCTCAGTGCTTTTTACGGATTTTCGAAGAAGAATTTAGTAAAATCTCTAGTGTAAATGGGACTATTCCTTTGCTTGCTGTCCTCCTAGGGAAGGAACTTTGTCTGAAAACAATTATGGTCTGCCTATACTATCATGAGTGAGAATGAGGCCACGGCATCCACAGATGAACTCTAGGAGGGAGATTTGAAAACCCAATGTGCAAAAGGGAAACCAAGCCATGCTAGGCTTTATTTCTCGGTGATGGAGATTCTGAGGCAGAGCCATGACTAGGGTATAGGAATGCTATTGAGAGGATCTGGGTGACTGCACCCGAAGGCCAAAGCCATGCAACCAAATCATCTGCAAGCAAGGGGAACTGGAGTAGATGAAGAAACGCTGAAAGGTGGAGAAGCAGGTTTCGAAAATGAGTTTGGAAAAGGGCATCTAAGTGGTTTCTGAAGAGCTGGAATGTGCTGACACTTCCTAGGACAGTGCTGAAGGGTTTTTGTTCTTTTTTTTTTTTTTGTAGAGTAGGAAACAGACCATCAAAATGCAGGATAAATCTGATAGTTACTCTGAGAGCTACAAATATAAACTCCTCTGGAAGTCTTGGATGCTATGTGGAGAACACAGGACCTGGGCTCTGACTTTAGGAAACCTAGGATGTCAATGGGGCAAAGATGTAAATACACAGAGATCATGCCAGATGACAGGTCGGGGATGTAGACTAGAATTTTACTCTTGAAGAATATCAGTTGGGCTTTTTTTTAAGGCATAAAAATTGAATGAATGGCAATAAATTCTTAAAATTTTCTTCAAAAACAAAAGCCAGAGAAATATGCTAGAATTCCACAATGGCAAATTAACATTGCGAAAGAGAATAAAAGTAACCCTATGATCTCTGCCATGAACGTGGCTTTGGGAATTCAAAACAGCCTTATTTATGGAGAGAATGGTTTTCCACTTCTTTAAAGAAAGTGCTTCAAATGGTTTTAATTTGAGTGCCCTGATTTAACTGATATCTGTCGGGGAAGCCATTAGTTCGTCAATGGCAGAGAAAACTCATACTGTTCAAAGTAACAGCGTTAGATTGTATGTCCCATCCTGGTATTTTGGGGGTAAGATTTTGTAACTCGCCACAGCTTCATACACTTGTTTAACATCTTCATGTGGGTATCTAACTGTCTCTCTGTATTTCTACCAACCAATCTAAAGTGTATATGAATAGTGTCATTTCCCAAACTGAATTCTGATTAGTCTCCATCTGATCTCTGTCAATTTTCATATCTCAGGCAATGAACAGATTTTTGGTTATGTGGCTCAGTGCTCTTCCCCCATTGAGAGTAGCTCCCTCTTTTCTTTCAAGCCACACACTGACATACCATGTACCTGATAGACTGTTACAATTCCATGTGTTATCCAGAACCGGCCCACGCCCTCATTGCTACACTCACAGAGGTAGGTGTACCCTCCTCCTCAGGAGTTTTCTAGCCTTTGTGTGTATCTCACAGCATCACGGGCCATGCAACCCTTGGTAATACACAGATCCAGTCATGTCACCCTGCTTCACAGCTCTACCGTGGCTTCTCTTTCTCTCTTCCTTCCTTCCTTCCTTCCTTCCTTCCTTCCTTCCTTCCTTCCTCTTTTTCTTTCTTCCCTTTTTTAGGGAAGAAGATGTGTTTATCTTTATATCTTTATCACATGAAGTTGTAGCTTGTCCAACCTGACAGCACCAGAGTTCTCTGTGACAAACACCCTCTTTTTCATACTGTCCTCCACCTGACTAAAGTCATTGGCTTGAAGATACTCAAATGTACAATTTCTTCATACTGGAGAATCATTTTTCCAGGGGTCTAGCACATTCTGTCGCTTCATGTTTTAGTTCAAATACTATATTTGAGAGCAGCCCTCCCTGTACACTCTGTATGAAGTTGTATACTCCTCTTCCACACTGGCTTAACTTTTTCTTTCCTTTATATAAATTGGATTTCTTGCTTGTCTGTTCTTCATTTCTGGTTATTCTAATCTAACCTCCACAAGGATGGGAATTACAGTTGTTTCTCCTCTGTCTCCAGCTTCTGTGCCAGCAAATACCCACAGAACCCTCATCCATGCTCTGCTCTTCTGTTTCTGGATTATTTTTCAAGATTTCCAGATGACCTCATTTATTCCAGCCATTCAGTGTTGTGCCATGTTGTTGTTGTTACAACTTTATCACTTTTGGCATATCAGACTGTCAGGACCTCCCTCTATGTTAAGTCCTTCTTCTTTTTGGGTTGTAGTCAATCCAGGTATGCCATCCTTGCTCTCACTGAAGATGTCATATGGCTTGGTATTCTTACATTCTCCCTCCTCTTCCATCCCAATTTCTGTCTATCATTTCGCTCTTACTCTTTCTTTCCTCTGGAGAGAGTATGGGGTTATCTTAATACCCTGCTCAGGTACTGCTTGCTGTATTACAGCTTCCTCAGCTACCGTATCTTCATGAGTTCCTGCTTGCATTAGAAGTGTTAGTTAAGCATTCCAATAATTATTCAGATATGACAAAGAGGCATCCGATGAATACCGTTATGTTCAGCGAGTCCGGTTTTATTCCATGATTTTTCAGACCTGGGCCACCTGGCCTTGGTGAGTTCACGATAGAACATCCCCATTGTCTCAGTGTGTGGGTGCAATTGCCTATTCACTACAGTAAATGGCAGTTATGCGATACTGGAGTATGTGCACATCATGGCTTAAGAGAAGTCAGTGTCCAAGAGCCAGCCCTGACTGCATGTCTGTGAGCCAATGCTTTGATCATTCAAGTAGTTGCATCTCACTGAATTCCTCAGAGCTCCATGTGGGATTAATCCATCATCACAGGGCTCTGATTCTATTTTGCATAGCCATGTCCTTCTTTCCTGGGTTACATAAGCCTTGGTGCAGCCGCCTCTGTCTCATTCTGTGCATCAAGATGGGCCAACAAAGAATTACTTGACCCAGGATACAGGCAGGATGTCATTAAGGATTTCTCAAGGACATAGTGCTATAAATAAGTAGTATTCAGAGAATTATTACCTGACATCTTGATCATATCTTTCTTTACTTCCAAATTGAAATAATCACTGAAAAATATCTCAGAAATCTTCTTAGAGTCTGTAATTCACCAAACTCAGTTAACCCAAATTCTGTTAAGGTAGGTTTTAGGGACAAACTCTTTTCCAGAACCAACAAACACAGACTTCTTATAAACATCTAGACAGTGTAGCAGAGTTGTCCTAAGGATCAGCATAGATGCTGAGATTTCCAGAAGAAACGCTTTTGTAAAGGGGAGAAATCAGAATGAAAAAGCCAGACATAGGTCACATGACGAATGAGGAGAAGGTAAAGCTGCCAGAGAGAACAACACAGTGTCAGAGGACTCGCAACAAAAGATCTTTGAAAAAGGGAAAGCAGTTGTGGGTTATAGATTACAAAACCCTCAGGAGGATATCCAAGACGATGGACTTGCAGGCCCAAGCAGGGATTGTCCAATTGAGGGATTCCCATAATGTGCTGAGGAAACCATAACTCGTCTTGCAGGAGACAAGAAGCCAATACAAATGGGAGCTCTTAAACCCTTTTGAGTCAAAGATTATTTTGAGAACACACTAAAATTATGGTCCCTTTCTCTTTCTATCTCTATTTTTCTGAGGAAAGAGGTCATAAACACTTAAAACTCCTCATTTTCTTCATTGTAATTTATTGTGCATTCCCCAGAACCTTTCCATGGAACCACTGAAAATGCTGATAGTATGGTTCCCCTGCTGAAATATTACATTGTACAGAGCCAGAAACTTCCTAGTGTGAGCAATTATCCCAAGATGATTGAGACCACACTAAAGCACCTTGAACAGAAACTGTGAAAGCAAAGGTATTGAATGAAGAATAATGGAGCTTGACTCCAAGTACAATACATAGGAAAGAAACAATAGCAACATGTGTTAGACAATGTGAGAGTAGTGTGTATGTGTGTGTGTGTGTTCATCAGTCTATAGCTGAAAGAGAAGTAAGCTTGCTCACATCCCGTAGGAAGTGATAGTGGAAATGTTCAGAATGAATGACAAGGGCGGGATGGAGGTTGATAAAAACAAATTGAAGAAAAAAAGGAGACGTGAGACAGCGGCTCCCCATCACCAGCCCAACTGATAGATTCCTCCTTTGTGAGTTGGAAAATAAACAATGAAGATGATTGTGGAGCTTGTGTGTGAGGAAGAAATGAAGGCATTTATTCCAGGTGAACTCATTTTTTTTTCCGAGTGATACAGAAGAAGTGTTGTTTTTGGAAAGTCCTTGGAGAAAATTGAAGAAAGACAGCCAAGAAGCTTAACTTTAGAGTTGGAAAGCATCGCTTTGTACTCCCAAGCAGTAGAGAGTCTTAGCGTCATCAGTGTTGTTCAGTTTCACAGGAGCGCTATATGACAGATGAGTGGGGGTGGAGTCATCTTGGTGGCAACAGGGGACTGCAGGAGATGGAACCGAGGACACATGAACTCCAACTGAGGAGGGAAAAATGACAATAAGGAAAACAGAATAGCTAACAGGGACATACAACTAAAGTCATTCCGGGAAAAAAAAAAGTGTTATCAGCAATGGCATTATGCAAAAGCACAAAGGCCAGAAGTATTTCCAAGGAACATGGATTCAGACATTTCTAACACCAAATGAAGGTGAGACTCATGTCATTGGTTTAGGGATGATGAAGCAAAGAAAGTTCTCCAGATCTGAGGAAATCAAGGGTCCTTGAGATTATCCCATATGCACCCCCATGAAAACTCAAATACTCCAGATATTAGGACTATAGGGTTTGAAGAAGGAAACGGAAGCCCCTTGAGTAGTCTTTATCACTAGAAAGCAGAAAGGTTTATCTGCACAGTCTTGAGTAGCCTGAGGTTGAGGGACCAGGCAGTTTTCTTTGGAGAGGAGAAATGTAGTAACACCACTTTCCTCACCGTGCTCATGCTAAGCACACGCTCTCATTGAACTCCACCTCCTTCTCCAGCAGAAGAGCTTCCATGTGACAAGGGGAGTGGAGGCATCCTGCACAGGGGTCAAAAGTATAGAGAAGTTTCTTTAATATGAAAGAGCGGTTTTAGAAGGCAAAGAGTAAGGGCCTGGAAAGTCTTGAGGTAAAAAGTAAAATAAAAATAGTTGGACGTTTTCAAGGCTGTATTCCCGGACTTGTCCCCACAATGCTTGTTTGCGCAGCAGCTCCTAACCTCTGACAACAGTAGCACTGTGTGGCTTGCAGCCTGGGGAATATTGGCAGAGCAGTCAGGCAGATCACTCCCTAGGGGAAAGGTGCCAAGTCACAGCGAATGGCTTCTCAGGCATCTGGAGGGCAGTGCTTGGACAGAGATGAGCTAGCTTCAAGGACACCCTATTTGCTGGGATGTATTCATGGCTATTTGTTTGTTCAACTCAGCTACACCAAGGACTCTGAAATCCAAGACAATTAAAGTTGCCTTTGATCCTTGCAACATGTGGTTCATCACTGCTCAAATTAATACATATCAAGTAAGCATTTACTTCTCCTGACTCATCAGATGAGAAAAAAAATTAACAACAAAAAGTTTCTATTTATTTTCATTATATTTTTGGTTTTCAATTCCTCAGACAGGTTTTTTTTTTTCCAGGCTGGTATTGAACTGGGGATTCTTTGTCTTTTTTTCCTGTGTGCTGGGATTACAGGCTCACATACATTTGCTGGGACACCAGCTGGGCATAGATTATATGTCTTAATTCTTTTCCTCTTTGTTGGTAGTTTAGTTTCCTTTTACATTTTAACCTTCTTGTTAATTACACAAGTATGTTGAAACATTTGTGAATATTTTTAAATGTGAATTTTTAATTTTTTTAATTATGTGTCTATGTGTGTGTATGTGCACATATGTGTGTATAGGATTCCCTTGATCTGTAGCTCCAGGCATTTGTTAGTCACTCACTGTATGTTCTCAGAACCCAAACCCGGGATCTCTGCAAGAGCGGTAAGCATTCACAACCACTGAGGTATCTCTCAAGCCCCTTGTGAATTTTAATAATGAGTATGTTTATACCTTTAAATATGCAATATGCCTTTAGACTTTAAAAAATAATTTTTTGGTTGAATAGTCATGGAAAAGTGAGCTCAAAAAAAGAAAGTCATAATATCAAAAAAAGAGTATTTGATATTATGGGTTATCAAAAATATTTTTCTTAATTTGTTTACACAAATTGTAAGAGGGAAAGTAGTGAGGAAGGTTTGAGGGAAAGTATAGTTCCTTAATTATTTTAAAACACGAATTTTTTGAGGTAAAACTTATTGAAGTATAAAAGCTGGTGGAAAAATGTGCTATGGGGAAATTCTTCTTGGCAAGCCTTAAATTTTATTAATTTGTGGGTGTGGGTTTTCACATGCCATGGTACCCATGTTGAGGGTCAGAGGACAACTTGCAAGAGTAATTTCCTTGCTTTTACTATATAGGTTCTGAGAACACAGTTTCTGAGTGCTTCATAAACAGAGTTGAATATGGTCTTGCCAGGTATCATTTCTCTGTATAAACATAAGGATACACCAGCTGGGAGATAACCCTCTGCAAAGGACCTACTTCGTCTTCCTCCACTGAGGATCCTTAGTGCCTTCACCAGTACTGGGCTGTTGTGCACAGCAGGATCCTTCTTCCGACCCCTGACAAATGGGACCCTGGCATTTCTACTTGCACTGGTTGATGTGGAGGAGAAAGTGTGTGTGTGTGTGTGTGTGTGTGTGTGTGTGTGTGTGTGTGTGTGTGTGTGTGTGTAAAACCTCTGAGCAATGATAAAAACTTTCTCATGGGTACAGGATCCTGAAGTCAGCTGCACAGAAGGCATCGGACTTACTTTCCTTCTTCTTAACAGATTTTGTGTTTTAGTGAAAATATTTGCTGTAAATATTTCTCTGCTCAGGCTAAGACGTAAATGCTCTAGATTCTGGAGTCTAACACGGTGGTTCTCAACTTTCCCAATGTTGCCACCCTTTAATACAGTTCTTCATGTTATGGTGACCTCCAACCATAAAACTATTTCATTGCTACTTCATGACTGTAATTTTGCTAGTATTTTAATTAAAATGTAAATATCTGGTATGCAGGCTATCTGATATGTGACTCCCGAGAAAGGGGTCACCACCCACAGGTCGAGAACAACAGATCTAGCATAACTGTATATCTAAGAGCAGATAGAAAATTTTTTCTTACAGATTAGAAAAAGTAACAACATGGGGTTAAGATGAAAGTTTATGCTTGCTTTGAAGAATCTTGTTTGATTTCGGAGTCTAGAGGTCTGGCATACACTTCTTAGTTCGCCATTTAGCCAGGTTGCCGTTTCTAATGATGCTTTTTAACTGTTTAGGCTTCAAGGGGACAATCTAATGGAAAGGACAGATGACACACTACTACTTCATTCTCCAGAGGAGATGATGCCAGATTCACTGGGTAAGTTTTAAATCAAATGTGTTTATCGAAGCTTTACTAACCCTTATCATTTACAAAAGTGTCTTTCCCAAATTGTCACCTGTACATCCTGCCCAACTGGCCTTGGAAGGGCAAAGGAAGAAAGGAATCCGGAAGTGTGCATTCTGAAGAGGCAGCTATATGTTGGCTGCTGTCAAAATTGTGCTCCTAATTCTATCAGTTTAGAATGTCGTTTATCCCTGTTGGCTCTATAGAAAGTGAAAGGACATTGTGAGTTCCTTGAAAATTGGCATGTCTCATGCTCCCATTCTCATGGCACTGGTCTAGTTAATATTCTTGGAAAAAAACAGGAACATCTTACTGGAGATAACACACAAATTTTCTCTCATGTGCTAAGTTGGTGTTAACACTAAATATTACTTGTTTCTTCTCTAACACAGACTTCATTTTTCCTGAAGAAGACTGATCTGTGCCTTTCTCCTACTTTCTCACTAGTAAAATACCTTCCTTTCTTCTCACTGTACCGTGTCTTAGCTTGATTTCCCGTGGTTATGATAAAAAATACCATGACCAGAGCAGTGTGGGGAAGAGAATGTTTATTTCGGATTACAGATTACAGTCTGTCATGCAAGGAAGCCAGGCCAAGCACTCAAGGCATGAACCTGGAGGCAGTACTGGAGGAAAGACCGGAAGGAAGGAATGCTGCTCAATTGCTTGCTCTTTGCTGCTTGCACAGTTACATTTCTTATATAGCCCAGGCCCACCTGCCTCAGCATGGTATCATCTGCAGCAGGCTGTGCCCTCCTTAATCAAATATTAATCAAGAAACTATTCCCCAGACATGCACAAAGGCCAATCTGATGGAGGCAATTCCTCACTTGAGAGTCCTGCTTTCTAGGTGTCGTATCCTGGTATATGCTGCTGTTATAAGTCTCTGACCAAAGCTACTTTATCTCAGCTTACACTTCCAAGTCACAGTCCACCATGTGGGGAAGCAGAGACCATGGATGGATACTTCTTACTGGCTTACTTCCCATAGCCTGCTCTGCCCAACTAGGACCATACGCCCAGGAGCATCACCCCAGAGGTGTACTGGGCCCTCCCCTGTCATTCAGTAACAAAGAAAATGTTCTACAGACTAATCTGATGGAAACAATTGTTCAGCCAAGATTCCCTCTTCCTGGGTGACTCTATTTTATATCGAGTTGACCAAAACTAACCAGTTACGCCTAGGTTTTGGGTGAAGTTGACAAAAATCTATTGATAGCCAGCACCACAGATGTTTACTTTATTGTCTTTCAAAATTAATAGTGTTTATTCCATACCCATTTCTATAGGATGCAATGCAAACTCTATCACTTAGCCTGTGAAGCTAAATCTAGAGTACTTCAAAATGCTTGCAGAGCAAGGGGTCCATGTAGTACTTCTCCAGTGGCATCTAAGATGCTCTACTGCTGTCTTCGCTGTCTGTATTCTAGCCGGACACATCACATGGAATCAGTATCCTTAGAGAAATCACTATAGGAAAATATTTTCCTTATTCCTGAATGGACAATGTCCTAAAGCAGACACAAAAGTTTATAACCACTAGAGATTCAATGAAACAACAATGCACTATGCATTCCAAGAGCTAGAGAGAGGGCTTTGAATGATTTTTACAACAAACAAATGAAATAATGAATGCTTATAAACATAAATATTTTTAATTTCATACTTACATTTCACAAATACTTACTGAAACAAAACAAAATATTCTGTATGCTTTTCATGTTATAATTTACCATTTTAATTAATTTAACTTGAATTAAGATTGAGATTAAAGAGCGAAAACTTCAACTATGGGAAATCAGGAGCCATGGAGCTGAGGGGATTGCTTAGTAGGGAAATTGTTTGTTGCCTATATATGAGAGCTGAGTTCAGATCCTTGCCCCCAACATATGCACACTGAGCAGAGTAGCGCACACCTGTAAACCCACCTGTAAACATCTGTGCTGGTGGACCAGAGAGAGAAGTATCCCAGAGACTTGCTGATCAGCCATTCCTGATAATCATGAGCTCCAGAAACAGGGGGAGACACTGTCTTCAACAAAAGTCAGATGGGAAATGAAAGAAAAGGACTCTAGCCTCTGACCTTTGGAAACATCTGCACAGTGCATATACCTGCATGCATACTCCATACATGTGAACATGCATGCCATATACACACAGCTTTTAAAAAAATTAAGAACTATTTGTTCAAAAACACCAAGGGAAAAAAGCCACAAATTAATGAAAGTTACCTGCAGTATAGTTTTCATTTACAAAAGATGAATGTTCAAATATGAAGATCATCTATAATGTAATAAGGTCAACAAATCCACTAAAAAATCATCAACAGATTGAATAAATATGTCACAGAAGAGGAAATACAAATGTCAAGTATATGAAATATGCCCCATTACCTTAGAAACCAGGAAAAATCAAGTGGACACTATTATAAAGTGTTGTTCTATAACAATTTTTGGTGTTAATTAAGAAAGCTGACAAAAAGTACTAGCAAAGACAGGGGTTTACTTCCAATTAGGTGGTGGTGTCTAAACAACTTGAGAACAGTTTTCTATTATCTTAACATCTTGAATATTTATAGAATGGAAACCCAAGAAACTGTCTATCTAAATAAATATTTTCGAGAAACCGGCTTTATGCACCCGGGCATGAGGGCAAGCCTTGTTAGAACGTTCTGGATGATGAAATTAATGGACTATGAACTTGTCACACTGTAGGGACTCATGTGCATTTCAGCTGCACACACAGGATGGATAAAGTCAGCAACGAGCTGGCAAATGCTTAGCAAAAACTGGTTTGCAGAATGATTATTTCCCTGCTATAATACATCCCAGCCACTGCGCAGTTTTCAAACAATCAACTGGAAACAGCAATTGGTTCTCAGAAGCTGCTATGAGAAATTATGGGGTGCCCCATGGATTGAGCCTAAAGATCATGAACGTTGATTGGACAAAACTAAGCCAGAGGCAGATGAAGGCTTTGGGAATGCTCTGATTCTTAAAAGTGCTCACAAGCTGGGGTGTTCAATTATTATAATTTGTAAGTTAAATTTACTGTGCATTTTATTCACAGAACACCTTTTATATACTTTATTTGAAAAGTTTGTGTACATATAATTTCATACATTGACTATCACCTAATAATAATATTTAAAAATAAAATGATGCAGGAATATAAACAAATACGGGTGGCTACTTACAAAGAAATCATGATTGTTTACCTGTGTTCAGATCGGTTATAGAACGGAGACATGCATATTTTCAAGCTAGTTCTTAAAGGCTGACAATGGAAGCAGAGTCCTAGGTGACTATCTACAGGTCCACACTGGTCATTCAGTAACACTCAGTTGGCTTGTTGCTTCAGCCTGAGTATCTCCTCCTGTGTATATTACAAAGCTTCCTAAGCCCAGGCCATTCTTTCCTCGGCGGTAGCAGCTTTCTTTTGCTGCCTGTAGTATTCTTACCATTTGCCCTATGGTCATGTTTAGTGTCCCTGACATTCAGTTCACACCAAAAGCTTCCTGTTTTAAAGTCCTGTTTTTGAAAGAGTATTTGTTCTCACTTCAAATGATTTCATGCTTCTTAAAGCTTTCATGCTGAATGTAAAAGTAACACAACACAGAAACTGTTCAACAACTTGGCCATTAACTAAACCATATTCTCTTTAGAAATTGCATATACATATTTACTGTAGAGACTTAAATATCCTGGGAAATTAAACAATACATCTAGTAGTATGTTTTTAATTATACTTACATCCACTGGAAACATGCATTCATTAAGTCTAAGCTCTTTTCTTGAAATATTTATATCCTTCTTTTTCCACACTCAAATATTAGAATACCTAATTAGGAAATTGCGAAACAGGAGTTTATACTTCAGGACATTCCTTTCCCCTGAAGTTAGTCAAATCGTGAGACCCCAAAGTTGAGTATCTTTAGCATCATTCAAAAATCTCTGATGTGACTTACATGTCAACTATGCATCTTAGCCATCCTGACAGGTTTAAGGTGAAATCTCAAAGTACTTTTGATTGCATTTATTTGTTGGCTAAGGTTTTTGAATATTTCTTTAAGTTTTTCTTTCTCATTCATTTCTTTTATGTTTTCCAATTTGATGGAGTACATGTTATTAAAGTATTTTCTTATGGTTCTCTGGATTTTCTTGCTGTCTGTTGTTATATTATTCTTTTTATTTCTAATTTTGTTAATTTAAATATTCTCTCTTTTAGTTAATATTCTTGCCTTTTAGTTAATTTAAATAAGTTTTTCAATCTTTTGATTTTCTGAAAGAATCAACTCTTCATTCTATTGACTCTTTGTATTGTTTTTTGTTTCTTCTTTTTAAATTTTAGTATGGAATTTCATTATTTACCATCCTCTACTTCTATTGGGTATGTTTTCTTTTCATTTAAGAGCTTTCCGTTTTGTGTGTGTGTGTGTGTGTGTGTGTGTGTGTGTGTGTGTGTGTGTGCATGCTCACGTGCACTTCCTTCTTTTGATTTTATTGAACTCTTTATTTCCTTTGGGTTTTTTGTTTTTGTTTGTTTGTTTTTAGATATAGTTAACCTCTTTATGTTTGAGGAGTTTTTTGTTTGCTTATTTGTTTACTGTTGATGTTTTTTATTTTTTCTAATTCCTTCTGTAGAGTTTGATATACATCAAGATAATCAAGATAAATATGTATAAATTTGGCTTTATCATGGACTGTCTTATTTTCTCCATCTGTGGTGACTGAAAGTTTTGATAGGTTTAGTAATCTAGGCTGGTCATCTTTGGTCACTTAGTATCTACAACACATCTGTTTAGGCACTTCTGGCTTTCAGACACTCAATGGAGAAGTCAGGCATGATTCTAATAGTTCTACCTTTATTATGTTCCTTACTTTTTTCCTTTGTGACTTTTAATAGTCCTTCTTTTCTCTGTATATTTAGTATTTTGGCTCTCACATTTCGAGGGGAATTTCTTTTCACGTCCAGTTTGTTTGGTGTTCTTTATGCTTCTTATACTTCAATAGGTCAGGCCTCTCCTATTGGTTAGGGAATATTCCCTGTTAGGTTAGGGAAATTTTCTTCTATGATTTTGTTGAAAATATTTTCTTTATCTTTTAGTTGATCTTCTTCTCCTTCTTCTATTCCTATTCTTCTTAGAGTTGGCCTTTGCATAGTGTCCCAGATTTCCTGGATGTTTTGTGCCAGGAGTTTTTCAGTTTTAACATTTTCTGTTATAGATGTATTAATTTCGTCTATCATGTCTTCAATGCCTCAGAGTCTCTCTTCTATCTTTTACACTTTTTTTAAGAGTCTTGCCTCTGAGGTTTCTGTTCCAGGTCCTAAATTTTCATCTTCACATTGCTCTCAGTTTGGGTTTTCTAAAGATTCAGTTTATCGATTTTATTTCTACTTTCAGGACTAGGACAGTCCTTTTTTGTTGTTGTTTCGTGTGTGTGTGTGTGTGCACGCGCGCACACACATATGTGTGTATGTGTTTTCATTTCCTTACAGTGTTTGTGTTTTCGTAGGTTTCTTTAAGGGATTTAATTATTTTCTTTTTCAGGACCTCTGTCATATGCTTAAAGTCTATTTTAAGGTATTGTATTTGTGCTTCGATTATTTTGGAATATTCAGGGCCTATTATGTTAGTGTTGCAAAGCTTTAGTGGAGACATGTTTTAGTTGGGTTCCTATTGATTATGTTTTTATGCTGGTATTTAAGCACCTGGGTTTGGGAAGAATGTAATTCTAGGTGCTAATATCTAGTCTTCTCTTTGTTGGGTATGCATTTTGTTCCTTGGTTTCTGTTTCTTCCCTAGTTCTTAGGAGAGTGTGATATCTGTGTTGTGTCATGGGAAATTTTTTTGGTTCTTTTTGGTGTGGCCAGTGGAGCTCCAACTAAGAATGTGTTCCTGGGTATTGGGAACAAACATTTAGGAATGTAAATGAACTGGGGTGGGGAATGGGGTTTCACAGGAGGGAGGAAAGCAGTGTGTTGCACTGGGATCTACTTAGTTCCTCCCCTGGGGTTGGGTGCAGAGAGTGAGGAGAGATCACAGCAGAAGTTCTGTTACAGAACTCCACATGAGCCTGTGGGTTTGCAATTGGAGGAGAGGAGGGGGAGATGAAGATCTTGAGTTAGCCTACCTATTTCCCTGGATAGAGTTTTAACTTAATTTTAGAAGATTCAATTAAAGTCCAGCTTGCATCTTGATTTAATGGGCCTATCCATACTAGTGTATAAGCTGTTACAAGTTGCTTTTAATAGATAGGTGCTGAAGTATTATTTGTAATTGAATGGCTATTTCTTTGCTTGGTACATTTTTCATTTTCCATCTTGACTTTATCAACTAAAATATGCTACTTTTAATGGATCTACTCTGTTTAGAAGTGCTGTAGGTAAATTATCTTAATTTATGTTTTCCCTCGGGTTAGTATCATAGTGGAGGACACTCTGTGTTCTACAGTGATATCTATGTTTATATAGAGATAAGTTTATACCCAAGAAATTTAATGAAACACTGAATAACCAGAGATAAAGATGCCATGAGCTACAATCTTGGACTTGTGCCAAGTTTTTCAATGTTTCTTTACTCACTGACCATAAGGGGCTTGAAGTTTTCAACATTATAACATCTTGCCCAGAGTACTTATTTCATGCATTAGGAAAATCTATCCCTATTTGCACATGAGTTAAATGATTTTTTATATAATCATATGGCTTTAAAAATATATTTTAAATTAAAATAGAAAACTTTTCTATTTCCACCCTCCAGCCCCTCCCAGATACTCTCATTCTACCCCTTTTCATGTTTTCCCCTGAAATTGTTTATTTTCATTGATTATCACTATTATTACATACCTATGTATATGTATGCACAAATATATATAAACACATGTTTTAAAATCTACTTTTGTTTTATATATATATATATATATATATATATATATATATATATATATTCCAGGACTGACCATTCTGTATTTGATAACTAATTCCTGAGAGAGGCTGATTATTCTTCCTTCAGCTGTCAATAGTTGTCTACAGTTCTTTGTCTAGGGGTGGTTCCATAAAAATTTCTCCCTTAAATGTTACCATGTCTATTGATACTTTTCTTGTTCCAGTCTGTTTAATGTAGCTATTTCTAGCAGAGACAAATTTTCAGTAGACTTCCTGGTATTCTGGCTCTTAAATTCTTTCAGCCCTCCCTTCTACTCTGTTTCCCAGGTCATCCATGCAGGAGCTGAAGTGTAGGTGCTTACATTAGGGCAGAGCTTCATATTATCTATTGTTTCCTGAATTGTGTCTAGATTTAGTTTTCTTTATCCATCTCCCTTTGCTATAAAAAGAAGCTTCTTTTATCAGGACTCCTTTAATATTAATAAATATAAGAATCAGGTTTATAAAACCCAATAGTCTAAAATACTTTTTTCTAAACTGATTTTTAAAATTTCAACATATGAAATTAAATTTAACTAGGGAAGTTGATGGCTTCTGGTAGAGTATAGATGTGACGTATAATTATCAGTATTACAGACTTCTCTAGAAACCATAAATACCTTTCTACATTGCACTAATTAACCTAAATTGGCAACCGTATATAAGGGGTTCCCACCATTTTATTCATGTAATTGAAAGCCACCACTCACCCACTTCTCTAAGATTTATACTAAACAGTCACAACTTCTTGCTTGATATGGTGAATAAATAAAACTTCTACCATTCAAGGAGGCTTCACTCAGCAACTGATGGGAACAGTTGCAGAAATCCATAACCAACCATTCGGTGGATCTGAGGAAATCCTGTGCAAATAGGGGAGGAAGGATTATAGGAGCCAGAGGGAGCAAAGAAACCATAGGAAAATACACAGAGTCTAGTGACTTGGACTCATGGGGGATCACAGAGATTGAACCACCAATCAGAGAACTTGAATGTGAATGACCTGGGCCCTCTGCACTTATAGTACTTCAGATCATGCCCAAATGGACTGGTATTTAAAAGACTATTGGCTGAAGGAGTTTCCACAGCACGCCTTTGTTGCAATTGTTTGGTTTGATCTTGTGGGATTCTTGGTAGAGGGAGCTAACGGGAGAGGCTGTTCTCTAATTCTGTTGCCTACTCTTGGGACCCTTTTCTCCTGCTGGGTTGCCTCACCCAGCCTTAATAGAAGACAGGATGCCTAGTCTTTCTGTAATTTTCTATCCCAAGGCTGACTGATTTACTTGGAAGTGTTGCACTATTTCTGAAGAAGAGAGAAAATAGATGGATGAGGAGGGAGATTTCTGAGACAGGTTGGAAAGGGAAATGAAAGGAGAAACTAATAGGGCTAGGGAAAAATTATTAGATTAATGAATAAAAATTAAAAACCTAAAGAATTTAATCATTTGCACCCTTTTGACTCCTTCACAATTTGTCATCTGAATTAAAAGAAAGAACACCAATTAATGGAATTGATACTTAAATTGCATAACCCTTTCCTCATCTAAAAGAAATCATTAATCAAATAAGAAGTATAACATTGTAAAACAAAATAGACATTAAAAATAGATATATATCAAAATATAGCTAAATAAATGCTAAGAGTTGTATTTACCTCATTTTTATACTTATTTTTGCTTTTAAGTATACAGGTTTTATGTGTGTGTGTGTGTGTGTGTGTGTGTGTGCGCGCGCGCGCATGCGCACCTAAGTGCAGTTGCCCACAGAGGCCAAAATAGACTGCTAGGCTCCCTGGTAGTTGCAGGTGGTTGTAAAACAACTTTCCAGTCAGAAGTATTGCTTTATACGTATAAATAAAGTAACTAGCTTTTGTACATTTTTGATTTTATTATACACTTCTGAATTAGAAATATGCTTATTTGTACATATATCTATAAGCTGAATAGATATCATTAAAGTCTACTCATAAACATCATGATAATTTGAATAAGTAGTTCAATTATGTCGATATCCTCTTATCGTCATAAATATACATATTTATGCATCAACAATTTGTAACTTCTATTTTTAAAAATTAAAATAGATTCTTTACCTGGGACTGAAGAAACCCTCATGGAGGAAGGTGAAGATTTTGAGAGAACATCAAAATTAACAGAACTTGTAAGTATATTAATTTGTTTTTGTTAAATCCATAACAAAAAGTATATTTATTTGTTTTCCTAAATCCATAACACACACTAACACAACACACATATTGGGGGCCAGGGGAGAGAAAGCACTAAGATAACATCCACAAAGAACAGAAATAAGCATTCTTTTTATACAGAACTCTTTAAATGCATTCACTATTCCCTATAAGTGGCAGAGTTACCATAGCAGCAGGTGACCCCTTTACTGAATACGCAGCAGAGCTGTTGTGGGAAACGTGATTGAGGTGGTAGTTAATTCCTATGGAAAATTTAAGGTGGTAGTTAGTTCCTGTGAGATCAGCTGTTACTAGAGCATAGGCACTTTCTAAGAGCTTATGAGTTGCCTTGTCCAACTTTGCCAAACTCAATAAATTGAACAGTATGCATCCTAACAGAAGCTAAATGTTTTCTGTATCTTGAAAGCTTACATATTTCTTAATACCTGCTATGCCTGCTGTTTTCAGATATGAAGCCCCTGCTATTTTTGTTAAGTCTTTACCATGATGAAAAGGGATTCTGTTTCTGATTTTTAGTGAAATTCAAGGTTAAAAGAATAAATACTGGAAAATCAAAAATTTCTATGTAAATTATAAATATAAATGACTTGAAAAGATTTTTTTTAGTTTTTTTTTATTGAGAAAAGGAAAAAAAAAGTATCCGCTTCCTCCCAGCCTCCCATTTCCCTCCCCCTCCTCCCACCCTTTTCCCCCTCCTCCAAACTCCTCTCCCTCTCCCTCTCCAGTCCATAGAGCAGTCAGGGTTCCCTGCCCTGTGGAAAGTCCAAGGTCTGCCCCCCTCCGTCCATGTCTAGGAAGGTGAACAACCAAACTGGCTAAGCTCCCACAAAGCCAGAACATGAAGTAGGATCAAAACCCCGTGCCATTGTCCTTGGCTTCTCATCAGCCCTCATTGTTCGCCATGTTCAGAGAGTCCGGTTTTATCCCATGCTTTTTCAGTCACAGTCCAGCTGGCCTTGGTGAGCTCCCACTAGATCAGCCCCCTTGTCTCAGTGGGTGGGTGCGCCCCTCGTGGTCCTAACTTCCTTGCTCATCTTCTCCCTCCCACCGCTCCTCATTGGGACCTTGGGAGCTCAGTCCAGTGCTCCAGTGTGGGTCTCTGTCTCTATCTCCATCCATCACCAGATAAAGGTTCTATGGTGGTATGCAAGATATTCGTCAGTATTGCTATAGGATAGGGTCCTATAGCAATACTTGAAAAGATTTTGAATTGCTCCAATACTCCGGCTAATACAGTCTTTTAGATTTAGATGGTGTTCATATGGTACTGGCAAATTCTCTGTGTGTTTGCCTAGGTTCCCTTCACAAGGTCATACAGACCAAGGAGTTTAAACAATAGAAGCATATTTCTTGCTGGATGTGGAGGTAGAAGGCTGAGATAAAGCTAATGTCTTGGAGACGTCTGTCTTCTGCTAATGTCATCACATAGTTTTCCTTTATTGTTGCTGCTGTATCCCCATCCTCCTTCTACCCAAGATGAATCGCCAAAATCGCCACCGATACTGGCTTTAAGTACCTTAGTAACTGTATTTCAGAGAATCAGATTTTTTTAGAACCCCATTTACAAACACATTTTGAGATAATTATACAAATTTTAGACATATAAACTATAACCCATGGTGCTGTGATGAAATGGCATCCAGATTATACAGCATTTTATTATGGTGGTCATTTTTTCTTTTGGATATCATAATAAAATTAATTCTTCTTGAAAATGCTAAAGAAATTAATGCCTCCTTTCTAAAACATTATTTTCACACTGTGGATATCCTGATATTTATTAAAATTTTACACTTCTGTGATTCTTCTAATGTATTGCTTGCCCCTGCATTCTGATATATAACCTACTTTTTTATTTATTGTCCGTATCATCTTAGATATGGAATACAAAAATCCAGAAAATTTTGTTTTCTAATTCTCTTTTCTTAACTGAGTATTTGCACATAGTAGACCCATAATACATGTGTTTTATATTAGTTGCAAAACTCTGAAAAAAATCCTCAGCAATGAGTTAAATTCGCTAGAGCCCTAGAAACAGTCAGTGCCATCTTCATGTTTTATAGCAGTTGGATATTTCTGTCCCTTACTTCTGCATTCCCAGTCACTGTGCCTCCTCTTGTCCTCAGTATGGATATCCATGGGTGAGAAAACATGCTCAGAAGAGCTCAGTCACTAGACCATTATTGGAGCACTATATTATTACTAAATATTTTCTTGTGTAGCTCACAACTGCTTCCTAGCTAATAGTCCTAGTTCTACTACGACAGCTTAAAACCAATTGGTGTTCCTTCTAACGACACTCAGATATTTGTAGTTATTTTAGTTTTCTTTCTATTGCTATGCTAAAATCCTCTGGTCAGAACAACTTAGAGGAGGAGACAGTTTATTTGGATTGTGCCCCTAGATCACAGTCCATAAACGAGGGAAATCAGGGCAAGAACTCAAGAAGAATTAAAAGCATGGAGGGATTTTGTTTGCCAGCTTACTGTTTCAAGCTTAGATAGCTTTCATACATATCTCAAGACTGCCTGCTAAGGGAATGATGCCACCCACAGTGGCTAGGACCTCCTACATCAATAGCAGTGAAGACAATCATTCACAGATATGCCCACAAGTCAGTGTGATCTTGGCAATCTCTCAATTGAGATCCCTTTCTCAGATGACTCTAGTCAATGTTAAGTTAACAATTTAATCTAAGATACAATACACCAGCATGACCCATCCTAGACAAATTAAAGACAACACACAATTTATACTTTCGACCAATGCTTACATTGTCTACTTTCAAATACATACAACCTGGACACTTTCTCTGAGTACGATTGTACTTGTCGAGTCTCATGTAAACTATGAGTCAAATATAACCAAATTCAGCACTTTAGATATTGATGTCACATCAGAGAGGACAGCAGGATCTGTGATTGAGACAAATAATACTTTTTGATTATTAATCAGAGTTGCATCAACTTTTTTTGAAAGGTCATTTTCGTATTTATGAACTCCAGGGCACCCATAATGGCATCATAGGAAGGCTGGATTGTCATTCAGATTGTAATAACTTGTCAATCATGATTTTCTCAGAGGTTTATTTTACCATCTGTGAATTCTAGCAAATTTTATATTTCTCCCTGCATGCCTAACAGGAGTAGGAATAGTGGCTCATGTCTGTAAATCTACCGCTTGGGCAGTGAAGACAGGGGAACAAGAGTTCAGGATATATAGCAAGTTGGAGGCCAGTCTGGGCTACATGAGATCCATCTGATCAAAACAATTTTTTTTAATTAAAATGGCACTACAAGATTTTTCTCCAGATTCTTTTATCTAATAGCCTCATCAAATAATATCTATCTACAGCATTTGTCTTATTTTAGAAGTTCTAATATTCCAGTGGGGGAAAAATTAATTAACTTTGTTTATTCAAATTATTTGTAAGTGACTTCATATTGGCTCTTAGAGATGTTTACCTTCTTTCCATAGTGATCAAACAATGCTTTTTCTAATGAAAAATTTTGTTGCATATCAGTTTTGTTTTTATTCATTCAACAGATTTTAAATTCGTAAAAACTTGTTTGATTCTGTTTAACTACAGCTAAACCATTTAAATCTCCTTTGGCAATGAGTAACAATTAAAATAATGCATAAAAATTAGTATTATAAACATGACAATTTTTATGTGATAGCTGTTTTTAGTATGAAGAAAATGCAGATTTAATAAGCTAATTATTTTGGGATGATTATATTTTACATGTACATTGCCTAAAGTGTGCATTTGTAGGGTTTTGGACATTATTTTCCATAAACCAAAGAGAAAAAGTTAGCAACTTTTTCTAAATGCTAATATGGAATTCAAGCAAAATAACTTTTCTTTCAATTATTGTAACAAACGTACAACATATCAGAGAAAATTTCCAGTGATATTCTCAATGAATATGTCACAGGTAGAATATGTCCCAATTCTGCTGTCTCTGTTTCCTGGCCTTCCTGTTGAGGGGTATCCATGAATAATTGGACTTGGCCTTTTATACTTTTTTCCTCATGGCTGAATCTGTGCTTCCAATATTTCTTGTATATTTTAGTATTAGAAAGACAATGATTAAATTTAGATTATTTTCTTTCGCCACCACTCAGAGCAAATCATTTTTCTGAAAATTTTCTCTTCTTTTTTTATGGTCTAGACAGTTTTTTTAAGCATACACATAATCCATGCAGATTAAAACTGGATTTGTCAGGTAAATCCTTTTATTAAAAATGGGTGGACAACAAAAAGTCTTCAAAAGGAAAATCCGAAGCAGCAGGTATTGACCGTTGTGGCTCAGCTTCTTGAGTGTGATAGATAACAGCTGTTTTAGATCAGCAATTGCTGAAGATTTGCATAAAGGTTTTTCAAATTTTACAATTCCTATAGCACTCTTAATCTTAAGTTTTTTTTTATTTTATTTTCAAGATATTGATTAATTACATGGATCAGAGCAAAAGCATAACTGGTTATCATGGCTTATAGAAAACAGAACAAAAATTAAGTGCAGGACTTCTGCTGAGATTTCCTGAAATGCCTGGGAGTAACTGGAAGTTATATTTTCCTTTTGAAGTATTATTTACTGTGGGATTTATGTAAAATTGGCTAGAGTTAGTGTGTTATTACCAATTGTACAAATGTGTAGCACACTGTCATTTCCTGAAGCATTTCTCACGTGTGGCATTAACTCTCTTGGCCTTTTGTCTTTCTGTGACTTAGTCACTTTGAAGTTGATAACCATCCTGAGAATTAAGTTACACTTCCTTTTAAGAGAGCAAATTGAGGTTTCATGGCATTTAATGATGTATGAAAACATAGAGTCAAAAAAAAAAAGAGCACAAGACAATTCCTGTTTCTTAATGTGGAAATTCTTTATATACTAAGTCCCTGTTAAATAGCTACATGCAATATAAAGCATGCACGAACCACACCATCCTCATTAGCTAATCTCAACAGATAGAATTTGTCATCAGATTAAATACACAGTGAAAAGCTTGAGTTTGAGGGGTTGGGTTCTAAGAGGTGGTTCTTTACAAAAGGAAGGGATCATGTGAATTTGGGGTCTTATAGATTAGGTTTTCTTACGTCTTTCACAGCTGAAGAGGTTTGAGAGACTGGGGTGTCAGCACACAAGGGAGGTGCTGGCTCTGAGGAGAGAAATAGCACACACCTCACGCTGCTATGGCCACCTTC
Organism: Microtus pennsylvanicus; assembly: GCF_037038515.1. Lineage (NCBI taxonomy): Eukaryota > Metazoa > Chordata > Mammalia > Rodentia > Cricetidae > Microtus > Microtus pennsylvanicus. The sequence goes on from NC_134583.1 coordinate 24,903,399, forward strand.
ATCCTGATGCTAAGGTTCTGGAAATTCTGGAATTACCTCCGTATAAAGTCTACTCCGTCCAACTAAATGCCAAGTTTGGTTAGTTCTAAGTCTGTGGGATACTGTGTCTTGTGAGTTAGTAAATGAAGCACCTGCTTTATTTGATCCTCTACTGCAAAGTGGATGACATAGGCTTTTGTTCTTGGGTGATAGTTTTAACCTCTACTAAGTACTAAGATTTGGACCTGTCTGTAATCAGAAAATCACATATTTGGTTCATTTCCCAACAATTACATGCATATGAATTTTACAATGCATTTATTTAATAAGGTCAAAATAATATCAAACCTTTGATAATCCAAAGGGTTGAATATAAAGAAGCATTTATGTTTATAGTAACTGTAACACAAATAATTGCCTGATCACTTCAGAGAGTTTTGACAGTAAGAACATTGTTCCTAAATGGGAATATTTTGATGAATTGGTTTTTGCTCATTTAAAGCTTATTCCTCAAGTGGTGTGCATAGGTCAGCACAAAGCCTCTGCATTATTTCTTTTTTCTGTCTGAATGTTAATAAGCAAAATAGAATCTTCTTATATTAAATCCTGCATGCTTTGGGGAATTGTATTAAAGGAGGAATTCCATTACACACAATGAACATTGATTGCTCAGCCTGGAGGAGATCTGTAATCTGCTGGGATCTTATGGCTTTTCTAATATGCAGGTTGCTGACATACCATTATGTCTATTTTCCGGTTGCTTGACTGTTGCTTTAGGCCAAGTAGTAGGTGCTCACTAGTGCTTCAGAGATTCATTCTTCTATTTCTACTCTTTCTCTTGTAAGTCATACGTGTACACATTTGCAAAATTAAAATGAAAAGGTGATAACTTGAAAGCAATATAAGGCGCATATATCTTCGATATATATGATTAACCATTAAACTATTTACCCAACCATGGATTTTGCTATCTGTACTTTTCCCCTTATCTTACTAATGTGGTTGTTGCCCACTCCCATCAAATCTACCCTATAAAATTCTCTCTGCTTCATGTCTTTACAGGATGACATTTTGAGACATCTTATAAATTCTTTTCTACACTGAAGTATACTATTGTGCAAGTAAATTGTTTTACATATTTTATAGGGTATATACTTCCATGTAAATTGATGTAAAGTTTGAATAGCTTGCTGAACAAGTTTCAACGTTTTTCTTGCATTAGATAGTGTGTATGGAAAACAGATCGACAATCAGCATTTATAAACTTAAATCTAAGTGTGTTTTATTGGACTTATACTCGTAGAAAATAAAAAAAACGAAATGATGTTCATTACCATCTCATCAGGTAAAAGCCTTAAATTATGGATGGTTTTGTGTCGTGAAGCAATGTGTTGACAAGTTGCTGGCAGGCGATTGTAGCGATGAATTGTCTCTAAAGAACAGTGATGAATGCATGCTGCACCCAGTGCTTGAGGTTATCATTTTCCTCCTTTCCTGTATGGAATTTTGCTTGGTTTTTATGACTTACACATCCAGGATGCCAGTAAAGCTGCTAGAGATGAGGTCCTACAACAGGTCAGTTTATCTGATCAAGTTTTGAGATCTGTCTGGTGTGTTTTTCCTTTAAGCATTTCAGAGATGTTGATCTCTAAAATATCAAGAGTGGAAATATTGGGCCAAACCTATGCAAATATTATCTTTTAAAATATTGAAGAGTTTTGAAAAACATAACTTTTAAACGTCATGTTTATACATGAAAAATGACCTAATAGGGTGAAGTATGGTACAATACGTGCTTAAACATTAATTGCGGCTTTGGAAAGTAATTCAGTCTTTCTATATCCTTTCAGCGCCTCTTAGAAGAAGTATGACATTATTGAGATGAGTTAAAATGTGTACTTATGTTTTAAGGTAATGTGGCAGGAAAATGTTCACAGGTGCAAGCAAATACAATTGCTCCTCCTGGGTAGATGATAACCCAGAAGACATGGGGCGCTGCGCTCCTCTTGTACAAGGATCCTACCGCAGTCCATTCATTTTTGCAAAGATGATAAGCAAAAAGGAAAGCATTTTGATATTTTCAGTATTTTGAAGTCATTTTGACTCCTGTAGATTGTATTGGATTCATATGTAACTGGACTGAAGAGGAAGGAGTGTGATGTGGATGACGTTCGTGATGAGAAACAAAGCCCAGCGTCTTTGATTATAACTTGTGTGGGGCATGCTCCATGAAATGCATTATTATGGAATCCTTTAATAGATGTAGAAAATCATTATGTTCATAAACGGATTTCCTTCCATTCTTGTCTTTTTTTTTCATCTAAAACAACCAAATACAGAGTTCTTTTCTAGAGAAGCTTGCATGTTTGTACACTTCATTTAATCTTCCAACCACATTTATTTGGACCAAATCTGCTTTTCTTATTATAAAAGTGCTTATAAACATAACTCTAGTTTCAGGAATGTGCTTATTCAAATAAACTGAAAAAAATCCTTTCTATTTGTTGACCTTTTATTATTTGTAAGTGATTTTAAAATAACTTAATTTTTAAAAAATTCTCATGAATTACTATTTTGCTTGCATGTATATTGGTACACCAACTGTGTTTCTAGTGTTCCTGGAGGCCAGAGAGACGTTACACACAGTCATGAGCTGCCATGTAGGTGCTGTAAAATAAACCCAGGTCCTCTGAAAGAGCAGGTCATGGTGGTAGTCACTGACTCCACTCCCCAGCCCCTATATTCTTCATTTAGAAAAGAATGATAAGCACGTTCTCAAAGAATTTTATATAGCTAGTTTTAAAGTCTGTATATTAGTGTGGCCTTGTATCATATTTCATTAATGTCTTCTTATTGTTCATCTTGAAAAGTGTAGACTTAAACTTTAGTGCTAAACACCAAGATAATATTGACATACTTGAGCAAATGTCAGGCTTTAGGTTGGATTTTCCTATCATGTTGTCCTAAGTTATCAATGTGATCAGGAACTTATGACATTACCTAGGAACTCAGCTTGCCAGTGCCATGGATAATCTTTTATATCTCACTTCCTGGCAAATAGCTAATTCTGAGTCTCTTGATGTACTGCACAAATATTAATTTTCTTTGTTTTCATATGAAAAGAGCTATAAACATTGACTTAGTTTGCTTGGGATTTGTTCATGGGGTAATTCCTTAGAGGAAACACTGTGCATATAGATTTTAGATAGTCTCTGAATGCTTCAGGCAGGCTAAATTTTTTAAAGGTCAAAGCCTGTAGTACTTTAAAATTCTTGATCTGTTCCATAAAAGTCCATTTGGCTTGTTTGCCAAACATCAGAATGGCTTTTCAGGATTAAACATTCTTACATCATATGTAAGTAAAACTAAAAATAAAATCTCATAAAAGTATTTTGTTCTGTCTGTAAGTATAAAAATGTACTATTTTAGACTTTTAGTTGGGCTTCTTAGTTAACTACACTTCTTTGATTACTAATTAATATCTTAAAAATAATCTTTATATATATATTTGTTTATTTAGTGTATTTATTTTTGTGTGTGTGCATGCAATGGAGCTTGTGTGATGTTAGTGAACAACTTGTGTGACTTGTTTCTCTCTTTCTACAACGTGGGTTTCTGATATTGAACTCAGGTTGGCAAGTTTGGTCACCAGCACCATAACTCACTGAGACCTTTGGTTGATACTTTTCAAAAACTTATTTCTTATTGCTGTGTATGATGCGTGTAGTGGATGCATGTGTCATGGCAAGCATGCAGAGCTCAGAGAATAACTCTGTGGATTTAATTCCTTCCTTTTCCCTTTATGAGAATTTGATCCTCGTTTGTATAGTGGTGAGTATCCCCGCCTGTCACGTGGGAGACTGGGGTTCGATTCCCCGACAGGGAGCCAAAAAAAAAAAGAGAGAGAGAATTTGAATACGGTCCTAAGTCTTGTGTAGTCATCATACTGAGCATATTAATCAATACTTTTGAACGTATTTCTTAGACTGTGGATTTTCAAAACTTTTTTCTGTTCAACTGGTCATGTCTTTCTTGGGAAGTTTTCCCCCAGTTGACTTTGCCAGCATTTTTCACATTACAATATTTACTCCAGTTCACATTTGTTGCGACCATTTTCAATAACTTTTCATTTGGTATTTAATGTTATAGACATTCAATTATACAGAAGCCGTATTTTTCTCTTATTTTTTTTACTTACTTTCCAATATTAGATAAACATGACCCTTGTAGTTCTTTGCAGTTTTCTTTTAAATTGCTTAATCAAACTTGAATTCTTTCCTTGGTATTATGATGCAAGAAATTAGTAATGTTTCCAAATAAAATTTGCATCTGTTACTCCCTTTAACTCAGCCCAGCCTTCCTGTGTCCCATCACACCCCCGGCAGCAGCATGGGTTGGAAACCCTAACCTTCAACACATGCTTTTTGGAAACTTCTATTGTCCAAGTTATTATTGCATTGCTTTCTTACTAATTTGAGACTTTCTTTGCATTTTCATATACTCTGGAGAATAACGGCACAACATTTACTGAGTTTTAATTTTTGTTATAAAATCCCCTTTTACCAATGATATTCTAATGTGATTTAATCATGGAAGACCTGGAATTGTGTGACATGCTATGATTTGTCTTTATTTCTTCTGTTCATAAATAATCCAGCTAGATTGGAATGCCACCCCAAGATGCTCCAAATCTGGAATCTGTTTAATGTATCTACTCTATCAACGTAGCAGTAAGGTCTGACCTCTCGAGTTTTGTGCTGCTCATGTCTTAGTCATTCCAGCTTGTCATGTTCAATAAAAAAATCGATTTCCATTTAAGTTTATTTTGCAAAGTCAAAGAATTAAGCCATCATATAATATTTAACTGTTCTGCGTCTCAGCTTTGTAACATGTTTTTGTATATAGTTTTTAAAAGATAAGTTTATTCCTGTTTGATGCTCACGTGCATGTGTGTGTGTGTGTGTATGTGTGTGTGTGTGTGTGTGTGTGTGTGTGTGTGTGTGTGTGAGAGAGAGAGAGAGAGAGAGAGAGAGAGAGAGAGAGAGAGAGAGATGCCTAGACTGATTTCAAACACAATTCCTACCTCTGCCTCTCAAGTGCTGAAATTAAAACACTGCACCGCCATTCCAGGTGAAGTTGAATAGTTTCTTCTTTCTAGAGAAGTTTACTGCATTTGTTTTTCCAGCACAGTGGGATGTATTGATTAGTTTTAGACTTAGTTTGGTTACACTATTCAAAAGGTTTTTTGTTGTTGTTGCAATTTTTGTATCATTTCTGCTATGAAGCCTAAATAGTATTCATAAAAATCTCATGATTTAGAGGTGCGATCAAAATCTTAGCTTCCAGTTATTTTGGTCAGTCTTTTGGGAAGTCTTGATCCAGAAATAACAAAACCTTTTTTGGGCAAAAAGGAAGCTGGATAATTTGTAAGCAAATATGTTTCCATGATGTCACAACTAAAAAAAATGCCGTGTTTCATAAGAATTTTGAAGCGGATGTCTGTATTTACTTAAATCTGAATTTCTGGAAATTCCTCATTTCCTCTTGGATTTTCACTCATGTTTAAAAAAATGTGTATTAGGAAAGTATTTACATCTCAATAGTGAAGCATCTCTGGAAAGAAAATTTCTGGAGAGAATGTTTTATCAGTGAAGGAAGCGTAAAATGTTCCGTGCCTGAAGGGATGAATGCTGAGTGACGCCAAGAAATGTAGAGGTCGCAAAAGTTGAGAAGAAATCATCTAGAATCCATGTTTCGAAAATAGAGACAGACATACCCCAGCCCAGATGAACGGCAGCTGGAGTCTGCTCCAGGTATGCAGACCTGGGAAGCACACGCTGTTAGACACTCCAGGAATAGGGCTTCCTTCCACTGAGTCTTGCTGGGGCAGAACCCCATCAGGCGGAGTCTCTATCAGCAAAAGGAAAATCAAGAATGCTTTCAGTGACTATACATATTTGTAATATTTTCCATTCCCATTGTAGTTTTCCTATCTGAATGTCATTCTCTTTGTAGTGTTTTCCTCTAGGGAACGTGTTGTTCTTCTCAGGACTTCTTCCTGTAGAATAGCAACATTATAGCTTCAAGGGGAATGGCCTTGGAAGCTTTCTCCTTCAGTCAGGGTAAGGCAGTCACTAAGACATCTCTTCGCATCCCATTGGAACCTATTCTTCTACACAATTGTCTATCCTAGGAATTTCCAACCTGGAGAGAAGTTGCATACCCTTTCAGGAGGTCAGTCCTTCCAACCAGAGACCCATTGCTGTAAATATTTTGAAGGGGAAGATATGTATTAATTACTCCCTACTGCAATGAGCTGCTTATCTGACCAAGCTTGAGAGCAGCACACATCTGTGGCTATAAATGTAAATATTCAGGAGGCTGTTTGATACTAACCAGTAACCAATACATTGTCAATAGGTTCTCCACTTGGAACTATGATTTCCTAGCCATTGGTTTTGACCATATTTATAACATTATGCATAAATTCCCTGCTAAGGAATAGCATAAAACCTGTTTTTAGATGCTAAGGAATTTATGCTTGTGCATGGACAAACTATTTTTCCTCTATGCTCCCCGTCATCCAGAGAAGTTTCAGGGTGGTCATCTGTGCCTGTAATTTGTTTTAAAAAGAAAGATTATCCTTCTGTATAAAAACTTTGAACTAACTACAATTCAAGCTATCCTAAAATTTGGTATTTATTTTCTTATACCTTACTATTAAAATGTACAACTTTCTGATTTTTTTGCATGTAAGACTTTTTTTCTGCTTTATTAAGCACTCATACAGTTTAATGCCTTAAATAACTAGAATACATTATTCTCTTCAGAGAAATTCATCTTGAAAATTTTGAATGTCTTTTTAAAAGCCTGAAAATTATGTTTGTTTTGGCTAAGAATTAAGCATGCCCAAACACATTAGACAAAAGGTCATTAAATTTTTCAAGACTGATGAAGATTATACAGAAGAGAGCAGTTATAATTTATTACATTTTAGATAATTTGTTAATGTATCTAATAAATTCAGTCCTTGCAAACTTAATTTAATATTTAACTATATCTTTCAATAGCTCATCAACTTAAAAAAAGAAAAAATTCTAAGGTCAACGTATTAAAACTCAGGGCCAGCACATGCACTAGGACCAGGGAGATGGCGAACTATGCCTGGGCAGGGCAACGCCAGAGGAAACTATGGTGGAGGTTCATAGTGGTCCTGATGTGCAAACCGGTCGTTCAAACTGGGTATAGAGCGAAAAACTAATGGAACCATCTAGTAGCTGGTTCCCTCCGAAGTTTCCCTCAGGATAGCTGGTGCTCTCTCAAAAGCAAATAATTAGAGGTCTTGGTGCCAAAATGTATTAAAACTCAAGATTAATTATTAGAACCTTCATAAATTGTCTCCTTCTCAAGGATATATCCTAGCTATTACTGTTACTTTCATTTTTAAGGAACAATATTTTTTAACTAAATTGTTTTAAATCTAGATTTGTGAAAGACTAATTTTTTTATGTGGTGTGTGTGTGTGTGTGTGTGTGTGTGTGTGTGTGTGTGTGAACCACTGAGGAATTCTATCCTTAGAGACTTATACACCATGGAATTAGGTCATTCAACAGCACGTAGTAAATGTACCATGGAAAACCCTCTAGCCCACTTCTGACTAAATTCCTATAAGACAACAGGGGACAAGAAAAGATCGGTATCCTGGACCAGTGACTTCTTCATACATCTGTTGATATAAAAGAAAAACAGAAGTCTGAACTAGGACAAACTTTATTTTTTAGAAGTTCAAGTACAATGTGTTCATTGATCTGTGGATAGTAAGACTTTGCTCATCTATAAGGTGTCAAATAAGCAGCTGAGTTCTGATGTGTTTCCAAGTCAGTGAGACAGCCTGCTAAACTCTGCCTTCCCACAGCTCTGAGGCCAGTTCTCAAAAATCAGTAACATGTTTATATGGGCATTTCAGTTTAGTGAATATTTTTGTATCAGTTCAAGAAACACATAAACATTGATACTTCCATTTTAAATATGTGGGAAAAAACCCAGAAAGAGCATCGTCTCAAATCTCATAGCTCTGCATATCACTGGGCTTGTTCTGAATTTTAGCAAATAGATGGCAGTGTAGCTTGCAGAATGAGCCATTGGGTTGTGTTTTATGTCAGTCCAAAGAATTCTGTGGTGTCATTATCAATATTAGAATATTTTAACCAATAATCGAATAAAATAATAGATTTTTGTATGTCAGTGAGTCATATTGTTCAGTATCTTCAACCTCTTCACCTGCTGCTGCCTCCACTTTTGTCTATAATGAAAAATTAATATTCTTCCTGATATTTCTCATACATGATTTGATATTAATACTCATTATCATAACAATTCTCACTGAGAGGTACTCCTTCTCATAACTGTTATAAGAGACAGTATTCCACTTCTGCTAATTATTCCTGTAACTTCCTGATGGCTCATTTTCAACTCTAAATATAAATGCTTCTTTTGACACTTGTATTATCTAATAAAATACCCCATCAATGCCTGTCTTGGTCTATAGTGTGGTATATAGTGGTCTATATGGTCCAAGTCAGTTAGAATGAGCAGAATCTAATGATAAGGAAGCCCAAAATCAAGGGGCTGGATATCTGGTGAAACCTTTAAAAGAAGAGTGTTTGTACCTGTGTGGGTATGTGGTGTGTGTGTGTGTGTGTTTGTGTGTGTGTATGTATGTGTGTGTGCGTGCGCACGTGAGTGTAGGGATAGGGAAAGAATTTGAACTTGTTTTTGTTTGTAGTTTTTATAATAGGAAATCAACTCCCTTGAGTTAATTATTGAACCCACTCTTTTGATATTGACCTTAATCCATTCATAAGAGCAGAACTCCTAGGATCTACCCCTCACTGGGATTCCAAACTGCAGTGGGAATTAAGGTAATATTTGCCTGTTGGGAACAAATCATAACCACAACATCGCTCATATTCCATAGTCATGGAAAACTGTGACTTGATGCAACAAGTCCATCCAATAGCCCAATTTCAAACATTTCTTTATAGGCTACTTTTCAGTAGCCTTCATTCACATCTACATGATGTGTGTATTCGTGGACCAAACCTATCTATATTATACCTTTGGACTTTGAAATCCAGTGTGTTGGTGTATCCCTCTCACTTCCTTAGTTTCACTGTTGTTCTTCTTTGACTTCCTCAAGGACTGCAGACTCTATGTCATATCCAAGCTCTCCTAGATATGACCTCAATTGTGTACCTGATAGATATACTACCCATTCAAACTTCCATTGCTGTTAGTTCCCAGGTTTAATATTTTCATGGCCTTCTGTTTCATACAAACTATTCCAGACCTGATACTAATTCCCTATTCCTCAAAATACTAAGTTAGCAAGTGGTGTGGGACCATAGCCTGTATTCTGTCAATATTTTAAATTAACGCTATTTGGCCAGTAACCAGGCAGAAAGTATAGATGGTACAACCAGACAGGAAGTAGAGGTGGGTCAAGGAGAACAGGAGAATTCCAGGAAGAGGACAAGGTCCTGGCCCAGACACAGAAGAAGCAAGATGTGACTGCCTCACTGAAAAAGGTACTGAGCCATGTGGCTAACATAGACAAGAATAATGGGTTAATATAAGTTATAAGAGTTAATAAGAAGCCTGACCTAATGGGCCAATCAGTTTATAACTAATGTAGACCTCTGTGTGATTTCTTTGGGACTTAACTATGGTGGGAACCAGGCAGGACAGAAACTGAGACAATAAGCAAGCAAATACAACTAAAGAAAACTTGATCCTCTCATGCGGGATGCACATTAATATCGTATAAGTGTATGTCCACTGGTGCAAAGAGCCTCTTTCTTCATTTGTCATCCAAGAGGCTTTGAGTTGCCCTGTCTCAAGAGGGCTATGTTGGGGGAGGCCACTATTATTTTTCCCAACCACCCTGACTTGAAACAATCACACAGAAACTGTATTATTTAAATCACTGCTTAGCCAATGACATAAGTGTATTTCTAGCTAGCTCTTACATCTTAAATTAACCCATTTCTATTATTTTATATTTTACCATGACACTTGTGGCCTACAAGCAAGGTTTCTACTAGTGGCTTGCGTCTTTCTCCACTGGTGGCTACATAGAATCTCCTGACTTGGCCTATGCTCTCTATATATCTTTTTTAGCTTGGCTTTACTTTGTTACATCAGCCAAAAGCAACTTCTTTATTAACCAATGGCAATAAAACATATTCCCAGCATACATCAACTCCCACACCAGTGCGTTGACAATCCTTTCTTTCTATTTCTTACACTTCCTATTCTTCTGCCATATTTTGAATGTTTCCATTGTCATTTTGTTCTCAACATTATCCTCCCAATAGGAAACAAATACAAAAATAACACAGATTATTTTATTGTTTCAAATTGTCATTGCTTTCTGGCTACTGGATTTAGGTGCAAAGATGCTCCAGAGAATAGAAATTCATGCAAGAATAAAAAAAAAAAAGCTACAAAACCACGCTAACACTCAGGATAGATGCAGAAACTGTAATTTTTAGATGTCTAAATTAATTAATCCATCTATCAAGAATTCAAATGAAAATATTTCTCTAGTCATTGTGTCCCATGATGTGGAGAATAGGAAATCATATCATGCATAATATCTATTATCAAACTTTGTATTCTAGTCGTAGGAATAAGATATTCCTTAATTAGAAATCTGCTAGATTAAGTTGCAATGTAGGAAAGTAATAGCAATTGTAAGAAGAACCGACATTGACTGATTTTCTTTCACTTTGTGAGTTGTTATACTCAGTGTTCCCATGCACCTTATAGAATTTTCAAAACAAACCAATGATATATTACCTCAGTGTTACTGATGAGTAAATTATTTAAAGGTTAATTAAAATTTCTTGAGGGCACAACTTATAAATAGGTTGTGAAATTTCAAACCCACAGCATCTGGTTTAAACACTAGCATTGCAGGTTTAAACATTACAGATGTTGCTAGTGTCAACATAAGCACACACTTAAAAATAAAAAAAAAAAGAATTACCAGGAAAGTGGGACTTGACAGGGTTTTGAAATGTTAAGGAGTGGGTTTTTGTTTTTGTTCTCTCTCTCTCCCTCCCTCCCTCTCTCTGTCTCTGTCTGTCTGTCTCTCTCGCTGTCTCTCTTTGTGTGCTTGTGTGTGCATGTGTGTGCGTGTGTATGCTAAGAGAAGGCATAAAACACCCTAGGGAGGACAACACGAGGAAGCTTTTTGACTAGAAATAAAGGGTTTATTCAAGCACCACGGAATCATATATGATTGGAGCAGATGATTTGTGCTCCAGAATACCTCAGTCTTCCACATAAAGATCAGCTTTAAGGTGTCTTGAGACAGAAGAAAGGGGCACATGGATGCAGGATCACAAAGGTCATTTCGTTTGGGAGATTACTGATAGACGTTTGGTCCTGGATCACAACGTGACTGGGTGGCTTAATGTAATTTAGGTCCAAAAGAGAGTTATGCTTGCAGGTTTGGGAAAATGTGATGTCATTTTTGTTTCTTCTCATTATAATATTGAAGTTACATCTAGGAAGCCAGGCTCTGATTGTAAAGCCCCATATATGAGTCTAGTGGTTTATTAGTTGTTAACTGGGAAACTTTGTAAGAAAAAAATTACTTGAGATGTAAACAGAGATTACTTTTTGTTTCTCAGCTGCCCACAAAGAAACTATATTAATTACGACATCGTTTGGCCAATGGCTCAGGCATATTTCTAACTAGCTCTTATATCTTAAATGAATCCATTTCTATTAATCTGTGTATTGCCAGGAGGCTGTGGCTTATCAATAAGGTTCTGGCGTCTTTCTCCTTCAGTAGCTACATGGTGTCTGCATGATTCTGCCTTCCTTCTCCCTGCATTCACCTTAGTTTTCCCACCTACCTATACTCTGAACTAAAATAGATTAAGGTAACTTCCTTATTAACCAATGGTAATAAAACATATTCTTAGCATTCAGAGGGAAATTCTGCACCTTTGAGATTTCTCTGAAACAGTTAATGTAGTCATGGTATGAGATGGTTAAGGTCTCATAAGTCTGCATCCATGTAGTCATTGTTGTTCATCAGGTTGTAATAATAACGATAGTTTGTGGGTCTTGAACACTCAGTAGAGACAAAAAAGATCCTCCTGGATTCCATGAATGTGTGATTCATATGAAATATTAGATGAATCTGTCTGACATGGTGATGACTTAGGTGAATTGATGTAATTAAATCTGAACAGACTATAACTTTATAAGTGACAGAATAATAAGGAACCTTTGCTTTCTTTGAGACTTATTTAATTATTTATTGTGTGTGTGTGTGTGTGTATGTGTGTGTGTTCATGTGTACTTACAAATACAGCTGCTCGCACAGGTCAGAAGAGAACCTCAAATTGCCTAGAGTTGGAGTAATAGGCAGTTGTGAGTTGTCGATGGGTGCTGGCAACAGAGCCCAGGTACTTTGAGAGAACAGCAAACATTCTTACATGTGGAACCATTTCTTTTTTGTATCTCAGTATGACGATGAATTTATAGAGTCAGAGCTGTTTTGGTTAACATGAAGAAACAGCTGGTTTTTAGTTTGAAATTCATCTTTAAAATTGTTTCTATGACTTTACTGAGGTGGAATTGATAGACTAGAATATTGTCTTAGTCACTGTTCTCTGGGTATGAAGAGAGATCACGATCATAACAACTCTTATAAGGGAAAACTTTTAATTAGGTTGACTTATAGTTCAAAGGTTTAGTCCATTATCATTGTGGTAGGAAGCATGGTGGCATACAGGTGGATGTGGTGCTGGAATGTAACTGAGAGTTCTGTATCTGGACCTGCAGCAGGAAGAGAGAAACACTGGGCCTAGCTTTAGCTCTTGAAACCCCAAATCCCACTCCCAGTGACATTGCCACCAACAATGCCACCCCTCTTAATCCCTCTTAAGTAGTACCATGCCTTAATGACCAAGCATACAAATCTATTAGCCTATAAAGACCATTCCTATTAAAAGCTTCACAAATATTGATCCATTTCTGCTACACATTCAAAGGTTTTGAAAGTGTTTTTCAGTTGTGAAACCAGTATCATCATCTGGTTTTAAGACATTTTTATCACCTATGTTGGGCTATGTATTTTATCTATGTAGTTATGGTCCATCTCTACTCCTAAATATTGACTTCTGCATTGTCTCTTTGTAGTTGTGTCTAGTTTGGCCTTTCATAAAAGTGAAATAATAAAGCATGCAATCTTTTGTGCCTCTCTCTTTTTCATTTATTTTAACTTCATGAGGTTACATTTTGTAATGTGATCAATGGCTCCTTTCCATGAATGAACAGTAGTATTCCAATGCTGATTGTACCATGATATAGTCATGAGTTGATTGATCTGTAGGCTCTTTCTAATGCTGGACTCATAGACATAATGATGCTATGAAGATTCATATGCATGACTTTCTGTGAACTTAACTTTTTACATCTTGTGGGAACTTCCAAGGAGTAGAATTGGTTACTTGTAAGTTCCTTTGCAGTTTTTAGGGTAAAACTTAAAGCTACAAGACTGTAGAATTACCATATACCCCACCAATCCCACTCTTAAATATGTACTCAAAAGAATTGAACATAAAAATTTTATATGATGTGTGAACTTACACTATTCACAATAGCCAAAATGTAGACACAATCCATGACCATGAACTAATGAATGCACAACAAATATAAAGATTTGATGATTCCTCAGGAATGAGAAATGACATCGTCATTAATTGGCATAATATTTTACCTAAGAAGGTATGATATTCCCATTTTTAAAAATCTGAAAATATGAATGCTAAGAAGTTAACACATTCATACTCAGTGCTGCCAACTGGTGGCATTGGGAGTTAAAAGACATTCTCTTATACTCCAAAGAGTTAGGATTTTATGCTATGGTTTATTGCTAGACAATTGCTTAAGCATGTACTGCTGGAAGGCACCACAGACAAAAGAACAGTCAAACAAAGCTTTGTTATTGGAGAAGGCAGAAGAAAATGGAAATGAATTCATGTTGGAGAACTATTCACATTGTGTATAATGCCAGTGGAGTCGGGAGAAAACTGGAACAATGACCATAATTTACCCCATACTGGAACATGACAGCACCTAGCTCAGTATGTACTTACTATAAGTAGATCTCAAATATTTTGGCTTACTCCCCGGGAGAACGCAGTGCTTGTAATTCAAATTACACGGTATTTCAAGTGGAACCACGTCTTAATATGGGAGGAAGAGATTAGAGGCGACTGCCAGGACAGCAACAAAGTTCAGAGAAGGATTCTTGTCTTAGATGACTCTGAGGACTGAGGGAATGAGCTCATGCCTGGGGTAGAAAACTCTGAAAAGGTTGAGGACGTTAATACATGATGAGTCTCAATAGAAAGATGGAGGTTCTGGAGGGGGCTTAATGAGGCGTCTCAGTTGAGAGTTAAGGTTCCTGGACACTAAGTTGTATTGAGAGGTTAGAGGCTTGGATTCCAACTAGCCTCCTCAGATTGAGATATAGGCAAAATTTATGTTTAACAGGAATTGCTAGAAAAGTGTGTAGATTGCTTTGGAAACTACTTTACCATACTAAAAGAAATAAGGAAAACAGTATATAAAAGAAAAAAGTAAAAGCAAATAACATATCTCCATTTCCAAGTCTTACTGGATGAATTAAGATCTTGAATATCATATTTGAAACATCCCATCAGGAGATTTTTCTTTAAATTAATAGCAAAATATAAGTTGGATTGCTACCTACATAACGCGAAATACATATTTGAATTTAAACCTCATTATGAACAAGCTCGTCAGAATTCCTTCTGCAAGTTCAAGCATAAGCTGATGGCATGAACTTGCTGGAGATCACAAGATGTTTCTCTGTGTTTCAGTTTGACCACTGTTCTAGTCTCATGGGTGTGTGGGCTATCAGGAGACCCAAACAGCACTTTCTACCTGGGGCCTCAGCTTGGTAGTAATAAGTAGACTTTAAGTCCCAAGTTCCAAGGATGTGCCTGGCTATCATGTCAAGGGAATAAGAAAAGGCAAACACAATGACTTACATAAAAGACATACACACCAATGTCTAGAAAAGCTGGGGCAGATCAGACTCTCTGATGGAGAAACAATAGCACCTGGAAGCTCAGCGTGTTTATTACGTAGCGTTGACCAGACTGGCAGGGTTATTGCCAGCAGCTGAACAAGAAGATAGGATTATCACATACAGATAAAGAAGAAGACAAGGCTTATGGTGAGCAACTGAATCAAGAAGACTTACTTAGTTAACCTGGATAGGAGCAGTCACTGTAGGGGTCTTCAGGATCCAAAATATGCAGGCAGAGAAAGCTATGGTGGGCATTTCTTTCATACCCTATCAACATTCACACCTGGACCAGAGGAAAGCTTTGCCAGTTCTCTGAGTCTCACCTCGCGGCATGGCTTTGGTATTCCTGTGGGCCTGAGGATTTGGGGACCTTGGCATGACTGTGTCCCTGTCAAGAGCACACATTTACTCATTCGGGGATTTGCTCAGCTCCTCCTCATATTTCAGCCTTCTTTGTTTTCTCCATGTTAAGGAAACTGAATGTCTCTATTCAACTCATCCCAGAGTCCTTCCTTTGCTAAGATGACCAAAATTGGTTCAGTGACCTTTCACAGTGTTTATATTAATTCCACATTGAGTTCAGCCCCATTCTTTAGAACCCTATGACATGTCAGTTCTGGGAAGCAATTCTAAATAGTCCCCTGGCTAGCTGAAGTGGCACCTGGAATTGCTCTGTTAGGCCAGGCATTAAAGGGTCCCTGGTCTTTGCTGCCTTTGCCTCTCAACAGTATTTACTGACATCATATTGCTACATTAAAATCAGCTCTGTAGGAGCACTAAAATGACTATATATGTACACATATATAGAAACTTATTTTACATGCCAATCCCAGTTCCCTCTCTCTCCCCTCCTCCCACTTCCCCCTACTTTCTCCCTATTCCACTTCCTCTTTGGCTCCTCAGAGAGGGTGAGGCCTCCTATGAGAAGTCAACAAAGTCTGTCAAGTCACTTGAGGCAGGGCCAAGGCCCTCTTCACTGTATCTAGGCTGAACAAGTTCTTCCTCCATAGGGAATGGCCTCCAAAGAGCCAGTTCATGCACTGGGGATAAATACTGGTCCCACTGCTAGTGGTCCCACAAACTGCCCAAGGCACACAACTGTCACCCACATTCAGAGGCCCTAGTTTGGCTTTATGTAGATTCCCCAGCTTTCAGTCCAGAGTCAGTGAGCTGCCACTTGCTCTGGTCATCTGTTTCTATGGGTTTCCCCATCATGGTCTTGACCCCTTTACTCTGGACTCCAGGAGTTCAGCCAAGTTCTTAGCTGTGGATCTCTGCATCTGCTTCCATCAGTTACTGGATGAAAGTTCTATGATGACAATTAAGGTAGCCATCAATCTGATTACAGGGGAAGGGCAGTTAAGGTACCCTCTCCACTATTGCTTAGATTCATAGCTAGGGTCATCCTTGTGGACTCCTGGTAATTTCCCTAGTCCTGGTTTCTTGCTAGTCCCATAATGCCTCCCTCTTGCAAGGTATCTCTTTCCTTGCTCTTCCTCTCTGTTCTTCACCCACCTTGACCTTCCTGATCCCTCATGATCTCATCTCCATTCCCCTTCTCCCCTTGCTACTTTCTTCCTCCCCTCCCCACTCACCTACCATTCTCCCCTTCCCCTCATACTGCCAATTTACTAAGGTGATCTTGTCTACTTCCCCTTCCCAAGGGGACCCATGTATGTCCCAACATTTGCTCAATTATGTTCATAGCAGCATTATTTATAATACCCAGCACCTGAAAACAACCTAGATGCCCCTCAACCAAAGAATGGATAAAGAAAATGTGGTACATTTACACAATGGAATACTATTCAGTGATAAAAAAAACAATGACATCTTGAAATTTGCAAACAAACGGATGGGACTAGAAAAAAACATCCTGAGTGAGGTAACCCAGATCCAGAAAGACAAAGTGAGACGACAAAAAAAAAGAAAGAAAGAAAGAAAGAAAGAGTAGGTATGTACTCATTCATAAGTGGATATTAGACATAAAGCTGGGGTAACAAGGCCACAGCCCAAAACCCCAGAGAAGACCGGAAACAAGAATTACAATCTTATCAAGAAACAGAATAAAGCCTTAGAACCTACCAAGTCACCTCTTTTGGGAGCACCCCTGGAAAACTTTGTTAAGCACACATGGCTAGGACAACACAGATTGTATCTCAGGACCATGCATCCATCTAGAGTTTTCTCTAGACTTGTACATGTAAATGTATGATGAACAATTTCAAATTCAATGAAAGTAAGAAAAATTTCTCCCATTCTTACATAATTTATCAGTGGGTTGTCACACTCTGGGATCAGAAACAGACTAGTTGACTTGCAAAAACGTTTCTTAATTTTAATTGTATGTGTTATGTTTAATTGAGAGTTTTCCTTTAACTCTTGGTGTGTGTGTGTGTGTGTGTGTGTGTGTGTCTGTGTGTGCTTAAATCAGGAAATTGTCCACAAATGTGTAGGTAGTTCTTTTTGCAAATAACACGGATCTAATTTCCTCTGAATCCATCAGCGAATGTTTGTTTTTCTCTTTTGAAAATGATGCTATCTGGTGGGACGCCATACTGTGGCACATTATTTTGTTCTTGATAGAGTGCTTAAAAGAAAATGACAATGTACATATTTTATGCTTACAACGCTTCAATAGGAAACACGTTCTCTTAGGTAAAGAAAAATGAGCTTCTCTGTACAAACTGAACATCTCTAGTCACAGAGACTAAATGCTTGTGACTGCTTAAATAGCAAACCACGTAGGCACTGTTTATCAACTGCGATGGTAAATATTAAGTTCTTAATATGTATCGTCTCTCCATTGCATTTCAAAGCCTTGTAGAAGGAAAGTGTGAAGTGACATGATTTTAGTCCTAAATAATGTTGGTTCGCTTAATTGAGCACCACTAAGCAAACCGCGTGATGAGACTGTATATATGAGGATGGCTTAAAGGCACCAGAGCCGCTGGGAACAGGAGATAAGATTTCCGGGAAGGACTGAACTTGAACGTTGTGACTCAGAATTGGAGCTGCTCAATTGCATTAGTAATAACTATATTGTACCTTCCTTGTTCTTCACAGGAGAAATAAAAAGTAAGCAAAACTAGGAGCCTCAGGCACACTTTTCACGACCCCCCAGAAATTTGGGGTTTACATGTGACTCAGATAGGTCCTGTCATATAAATGATGTTTTCAAAACATTTTTGTTCTTTAGGGAATGTGGTTTCTGACATGATAAAGAAGATTCTGATGTGCGAATAACATGTTCCATATTGTTGAAATGGACTAAGAGCTTTGATCAGTCACATATGGCCCACACATATTTCCTGGTGTATGTTCTGTTCTTGGCCAGGAACAGAGACATAGTAATGTCAAGGTTTTCCTGTGGATGTCGGGTGGGGGGGGGAGGAGGTTGGGGTCAAGTTAAGCTCTGCTCAGGAGGAGAAAGCTTTCAGAATGAACCTCCCACATTCTGTGCAAATTGATGGCAAGCATTTTGGTGCCATATTCTATCAAGCAATTTTATGCAGGCATTAATTGAAAAAAAAATCGTGTTAAAAATGCCAGTTAAGAAAACACGTTAAAAATTAGAGATACACAGATCACACTGTGTATGAGAGAAAACCAATTCAAAAATCACACTAATAAAACATACTTCTGGTTTTAGAAATGAAAGGGTATAGCCCAACGTTTTACTTTTACATTTCTCTGAAGCAGCATTAATTGCTACCTTCATTCAAAGTAGAGAAAAGAAGCCAAATCCTGCTACTGGGGAATGAAGTTGACAAGTGTGTTCTTCCATAATTACTTTCTATTAAGGTGTAATATCCTTCCTTGATGTAAACAGGGCTTTTAAAAATCGGGAGAGGAATGTTAAACAGCAGGTGGAGGTTGGAACCTCCAGGCCAAAGAAGACTTAAGCAAACTCAACCCACCCAATTTACTCTGACTTTTGAATAAATCTAGAGCTGTCAAGGAATCTTATAGGCACTCTCTCTGGGCTACCCTGAATTCATATCTAGCTAAGTAGAAGCAGTATAATTTGCACAGATATTTTTGGGGATATTTGTTAAATGACAGAAATGTTGGTGCTATTCAAAATGCCATCTTTGAAATTTCACTTTAATGAAATTTGGGGTGGCATAAACACCATAGCCTACCTGTTATTTAAGGACTATATCTAGAAATAGTTACACAAAATGCCTTCCTTTGAAAGAAAATCCAGGGAAAAGCTGCTTGTTCAGGGAAATCATGTATATAAATAAGTAAATAAATATATTATATACATATAAATCTAGTTGACCATAAGATAAATACATTGATACATGTAAATGCCCATTTAGTTTTTCACCAATATGAGGTATATTTATATTTTATGTGATAAAATCTGTGACATATTTAGGCCTCATGGGAAAATCCCAGAACCTACAAAACCAACAAAATAACATAACTGTGATACATTTTTCTGTTTTGATTACTTACACTGGTGAAAGAGTGTATCCCTCTCTAAACTTTAAAATCACTCCCAGTGTTCTCCTTTCCACTTGCAATGGACTTTTACCCTGGGCATTGGTAGGGTTGTACCTGTGCTGAACGCATGGTCCTGGAGGCAGCAAGGTCAGCAGTAAGGCCATTGAAATGCTCTTATTGGGTGAGCAGATCCCTTCATCAGTGAGTTCGTTCAGCAAACTATTTGGAACTGGTGCCTAGATGAAGGAAATAACTTGCTGAGTGCAGATTGTGAAGGGAATCTTTGCCCAATGTGCCTTTCCTCCTCCTCCTCCTCCTCCTCCTCCTCCTCCTCCTCCTCCTCCTCCTCCTCCTCCTCCTCCTCTTTTTCTTTCTCTCCTTCTTCTTCTCCTTCTTCTCCTTCTTCTCCTCCTCCTCCTCCTTCTTCTTCTTCTTCTTCTCCCCCCTCCTCCTCCACCACCTTTTCCCTGTTCCTTCCTTCATCCCCCTCTTCCACTCTCTACCTCTTCAGTCCACCATAACTTATACTGTTTTGCCCAGTCACAAGCTCTCCACCTCCCTTCCCACGGACTCAGAAGCAGCAGGAAAGTAACCACAGAATGAATTCTTTGCAGCCATGAGTTGAAGCAAAACTTTAGAAAGTTTAAAGGGTTTTTTTTTGGGGGGGGGTCTGTTAAAATGACAAAATTCTGGAACCCATAATGTAGTAGTAGGGGCGGCGGGGTTGCGTCCCCAGCACCCGGCCGCCCCCACGGCTAGCTTTATACCCGAAATAATTACACAGAAACTGTATTCTTTTAAACACCGCTTGGCCCATTTCTATCTAGCCTCTTCTAGGCTAGCTCTCGCACCTGGACTAGCCCATTTCTAATAATCTGCTGTAGCCCATGAGCTGGCTTACCAGGAATGATCTTAACCTGCATCTGCCTGGAGTGGGAGAACCATGGCGACTCCTGACTCAGCTTCTTTCTCCCAGCCTTCCGTTCTGTTTACTCCACCCACCTAAGGGTGGGCCTATCAAATGGGCCTAGCAGTTTCTTTATTGCTTAACCAATGAAATCAACAGATTGATATATGATACTTCCACATCACCATAAGATGTGTTTATAAAGATAACAGGGTCACTGCCCTCAGAAAGAGCAGTGAAGGTATCATTGTCAGCGGAAAGTTACATTTCAGATGTGTGCAGTGTTCCTGATGGTGCTGTCACTCACTGGGGACTGTAACAAAGGAAAGTAGCATGGATGTTAGTAACACAGGCAGCAGAATAACAAGTGAACATCTTTAGAGTCACCATTTAGGTACTGAAAACTTGCAATTCCCTCATCAGTGTGCAGTGTTCTTCACAGTTATCTCTAAAATGCTTCAGGCCTATCCTCATAGGAGTAGCTACTGTTCCAATCTTTTGACTGCCAAAACTGCCACTTGCAAGGCCCAGTGATCCTTGAGCTTACGCAGGTGACAAAGTGCACTCTACTCTTTGACATGTCTATATGGCCAAGAGCATGTGTCCTGAAGTCTAGCACATGCTGTCTCTTGTGGAGATATCTAGCTATCACAGCTGCTCAGGGTTCTTGTGTAATGACATGAAAACACATTCCTGTAAAGCTAAGAGTGACGCGGGTACAAGCACATGCATGTCTTTAAGCCATCTGTGCTGTCTACATGTAGCTGATGCAGTAAGAGTTGCAGCAGCCCCACTTCTTCTGCTATGCCCCTCAGGCTGATAGCATTGACTAAAGCACCCTAACATAGAATGGTGCTTGGACTATCTCAGACTACGGATGAGACAAGGAGACTTGCTGCTCTTATATGAATAATCTGAAAGCAATCTTAAACTACTTGCACAAAACTATTTCAGTCAGGAATCATTTTATTTTTCTAATTTGAGTCATGTAGCTTTATTGAACTTTATGACCTACAAATTTACTTTCTTTTAAAAAAATGTACTGTTAGTTTCCTTATTAGGAACTTTGCTGGCAACTCAATCACTGATTATTCATCCAAGTTTCGCCAAACACCTATCCTGGTTTTCTTCTAAGTTGATACTTATGGGTGAGAGGTCAATTTGATTCTAAGTGGAGCCAGTAAGAATTAAAAGAAATCACACAGGCTTAAAGGAAAAAAATCGGGGGGGGGGGAGAATAAGATGTTAATTAACATTTGACATAGGTACCTTTTCATTATTTTGCCTAGTTTCTGTACTCACTTACATACCAGTTGGAATAACATTCAAGAATTTTCTTCCAACAGGGCTGGTGTGGGGGTGAATTAAGACACCAAAAGCATTCCAAAAATGCTATCAGTGAGTAAATGTCGTGACCAAACTCCTGAATACCCAAGATGGTGTTGAGTGATAAAGTTTTAAACAGGACCAGCTCATTTTTTTTCCCTGTGAGAATCTGGAAGGTTAACATATGGACATTTCTTCCTAGAGATGAAAGAGAGCTCATATTTGGATAAAAGCAGTTGACAGAAGTTTTAATAGATGATTTACATGTAGCATGATCAGACACAAACCAAGCGTACTATACTATATCCTCCATAACATGAAAAAGACATCTTATCAGTATGCTCAAGCGCGACAATCAGTGGAACATAAATTTGGTTCCATTTTAGCCTTTTGTGCAATTGAGAAAAGACAAAACTTTTCATTGTTTATTTGTCATATATTGTTTTCTCTTTTGAGATGATTTTAAAATGTAGAAAGTACTCTGGGCTTCCAACAGGAAAGCATTAAGTTTCTATGTATCACCTAGTAGAAGGTTCTGGAAGGTAGGGGTCAGGGATACATGTTAAATTGTCCACCTTAACAAACATAATGGGTTAAAAACAAACATGTCCCTGTCTCAGAATACTGTACTGAACACGTCAGAGTAAATTTAAATTTACTCCGGACCATTTTGATTCTGGTCTAAGAAAAGCAATGTGCCACGGCTAAGACATCAGCCGTGCTCTAGAGAGCCATGCGTCAAACTTGTCCAAGTGGATTTTAGTGCAGAAACACTGGCACATAATCGAATCTTCAAATGCATTATTTTCCTTCATGAAGCACTGTAACACCAACTTCATAAGCTGCTAGAACAAACTGAGAAAAGAGCTAAGAAGGGAGGCTAGTTAAGCTACTCACATTTATGTGAGGTTACCCTTGAATGCTTACACTGATGTAGTCTAAGCAGGCATTTAGGAGGACAGTAAATAACAATTGTGAACCCACTGAGTGCCCAAGAGTCTAGTAACATTGATGACCCAATTATGACAAAGCAGAACTTTTGTCTTAGAGGGTCTGGGTAATGAATTGAATATGCTCTTTGTCTGGCCTAGGATCCCACCATGACAGCAATAGTAAAGAAGGTTGCCAATACATAAATCTTACATATATACTTAATTCTTTATTATACAAACTATAAAATTTGATCCTGCTTGCCCACCCCATGTGGACATTTTATGTGTTTTTCTGTGGTCCATTGTTTTGTAGCAGCAAATTCCTGAGCTGTTAGAATCAGGGCAGAAACACGGGATGATTCTTTCTGGAAACTGAATTCAAGCCACACTGCATAGTCAGCAGTTAACTTGGCCAGGAAAACCGAGCCAGAATATCCTCTCCAAAACCCAGTGATATATGAACATATTTACATTAGTTCAGAGAAATCAGGGAGGAAAGCACCATTATTAAGGCCTATCTATCTTTAATTACATTTTTCAGGTCTGTTAACTTCATTCCACGTGCTGGCAGGGGCTATTGTAGGGGTTGTGGCGGCTTGCTCTCTGCATGGGAAACGGGGGGCCTTTAGAACTGTGCTTCTCTCCACCCCAAGCAGAGACAATGTAGAGAATTTAAATTATTAGTGTACTCTTGATTCCCTCTATTTCTTATAGGCTCATCACTTATCTCGTGTGCTGTGCCTAATAGGTAGGCTTCTCACTCAGTGAATGGAAGTTGTCCTAGATATAGTAGTAAAAACAAATCAAACTTAAACTTACTTTTCCCTGATTTTTTAAAGAATATGACTACAATAGTGACCTCATTGGTGTTCTTTACAATTATGCTAAAAACAAAAGTTTTTTTTAACTCTAACACAGAATGCTCAAGCCTTCAAAGAAAGTATCCCCCCCAAAAAAAAATGATGGTATTGAGTTATATTTATTTAATTAAAAATTCTTAGATTTTCTTGAGTGATACTGTTGTTTCTATGGTTGATTTCCATTTTATTTTTATTAAACATAGACTTTTTATATAACATATTCCAATCAAGGTTCCCCTCCCTCAACTCCTCCCAGATCCTCCCCACCTCCCTCTCTACCCATTCAAATCTACATTCTTTCTTCCCTCTTTTCATTAGAAAGCAAAGAGGCAATTAAAAATAAACAAATAAATAAATGAACCAGAATGTGACAAAACAAACAAATGGGGGGGGGGGCAAATCATTATGAAGTAAAAACACTACAAAAATACCAATGCATTCATTTTATGTTGAGCATCTACTGCTGGATGGGGGGGGGCTGTCCTTAAATGTGGTTTGTCTAACAAGTGACACTGCATTGGAGGAAACTAACTTTTAATTTCCTCTGGGTTGGGTGGGGCTTGTTTTCACTTTCCCACTCAGCACCAGGACCTCATCTGGCTTAGACCTGGGCAGGCTCTGTGCCTGCTGCCATGGTCTGTATGAATTCATATGTGTGCCAGCTCTGATGTATCTAGAAGACCTTGCTTCTGTGGTGACTTCCATTTCCACTGGCTCTTACAATCTTTTTACCTTTCTTCTGCAAAGATCACCAAATAATGAGAGAGACAAAGTCCCAATTAGACATCTCTTGCCAAAATTGAATCCTTCAGTGCCACTAATGGGTTATATCTAAATGAGTTGTTGAATAAAGGAAGCTCATGGGAATCTCCAACAATCCATGCTATTGACAAGGCTACTGCTTATTCTCCACAAACTGACAGTAAGGTCCTATTGCTGAGGACAATACCTACATAACTCACTGAACATAAATTTGATTTGGTGCCTAGTTAGAACCTTCACCTCTGCCAATGTTTTTTCATGGTACTGGAGGGTACTCTGCATGCTACCAGAGAACAATGGTAAATACCAACCCAGTTACAAACCCTTGAATCCACAATGGGGACCTGGCTGCATGATACACTCGTGCACCAGTGACACAGAGCTTGTAGGAGAAACCAACCATTAAACGATTAGATTTAAGGACACTACATGGGTTAGAGTCTGTCATTGCTCTGGAGGTCAAGAACCTGAGACTCCATAGGCCTCTAACTTAGGGAGAATACAAACACTAGTTGTAAAGAAACATAGGAAAATAAAAAAAAAATTGTGGATGACTTCTAATAGCATTCTGCTACACTCATAAATCAGTGTTTCGCTCAGTCATCATCAATAAAACTTTCTCCTGCTGGCTGGCTAGAAAAGTTAAGCAGGTGGGAGGGGGCCTGAGGTTTTGCCCCAGTACGGAGTGCCTAGACAGTGGGGTGTCCCTCTGAGTAGGTAGTCACTCACCTCTTGGTCCTCTCTGGGAATTTTGCAGCCTGTGTTTCAGAGTTCCTCTGAGGTTGCAGGGGGAAATGGGGATAGGGCGGTTTTGGGTCAGAGTGGGACTTGTAGCTTGCTGGGTCTAATGTATGGGGTTGGGGTGTTGAAGCAGTCTGCCCGCAGGAAGCATGACTGCTGGCTAATATTTTGGATTTAAAGCATTTGGAACAGACATTCTAATATGTTCACGTCAACAGTACGAAAACCTCTCCTAGAAGCATAGAGAATACTGGGGGCCCATGGTGTGAGCTATTTTTCAAACTTAAGCAGACAAATGCATTTGATTATCCTGATCCATCAATTATGACAATTTGTAGAAAAATAAAGAAAGTGATGCCGCTGGGTGGTTGCTCCTAGCATCTCTGGATAAACTGACATACGAAAGAATGAGCTCTGTGATTAAAAGAATCAAGCAACTTCTAGCATCTTGGACTATGGCAAAGGGCAACAATGAACTGGATAATACAGTTGACTGGCTCCAGATGCACATAATTAGTCTAAAGTTTCCCAAGTATGTTCTGGAAGAGAATCCCTTCTCCAAGAGCCACAGTGTCAGGCTGTAGTATAAGGGTGTCTGAATTACAATGAAAATCTCAGCCTTAGAGGTGGTGGCAGTTAAGGTAGGGGCATTAACTGGTAAAGAATGGGATCCTGTAACTCTAGATAGGGATATGTAGGATGATCCTATTGAAGCTGAGAACTTTGAATCTTCGGATACTAATGGGTTTATCTCACCCAAGGAAATTAATCATTCACTATCTGGTACACCAGAAGTGACTTTCGCTGAAGTGGATGCAGGCAAGACAATACTGATGTCTCTCAATTCCCACCAAGAGTTATCTATAGACCTATAACCAGACTTGAGGCACAGCATGCCTCTGAAAGGGAGAGAAGGTATAGTCCATAAGGAAGTGCACTATGCTATTGAACAGTTCAATGAGTTGGTGAAATCATTCAAACAGATGTCTGGAGAATATATATGAGAGTGGATTTAAGGGTGTGGAATAATGATGGAAGAAACAAAAAAAAACTGCATCAGGCCAAGTTTATATTTGTGGGCCCACTGCGTGGAGATTCTAGATTTAATATGGAAGCTCACACAGTTAAAAAAAATGGTATAAGTTTGTTTGAATGGTTGGCTAAAGTATTTGTCAAAAGATGGTCTACTGAGAAGGAGTTGGAGAGACCTAATATCCCTGGACTTAGTGCTGATGAAGGGATTTTAAGGCTCAGGGGACTTGGAATGCTAGACTGTATAAGCCATGTAAAGTTTAATTCTACACAATGGGAAGGCCCAGAAGACATGGCCCTCACTAATCCTATAAAACACAAACTAGTGAGCGAGGCCCCAGCACATTTGAAGCTTTCTGTTGTCGTTCTTTTCATTGTGCCAGACTAGGGTTGGGATGCTGCTGCAGGTTGGATGAATTAAATGCTGTGGGTTTAACTGGGCTCTGCAGTAGCAGGGACCAAGTCACAGCACTGACTCAGCAAAGGCAAGGTGATTGTGGTTATGACAATGGGCTGCACAGACAAAGCAATGTCCAGAATGGCCTAAGATCAAGAAGTGATTTTTATGGTGGCATGACTCATATGGACCTTTGATACTAGCTAATCAATCATGGCATTTCTAGGAATAAAATACATAAGAAGCTTACTGATGTTTTGTCTGATCTGTGTAAGCAGAAAAAAAATTCTCAAACAAAAGAAAGAAAGGCTACTTTGGATTTTGCCAAAGGGAATCCTGGCCCACAATCCAATTTCCATACTTGAGCCCATTTGCAGACCCTAAATCTCTTGAATGAAGGAATGACAAGGTTCTCCTGATGAAGGACCCTGATTAAATAACTAAAATTTTCCTGTGTGTCTTTCTCCAGTCCTTCTCCAGAGGTACTTAAGGTCCTTTATAAGGATAACTGTGCACTCAGGGAAAGAAAACAATCAGATTTTCTAGGGTCTATTTGATTCCAGTTTTGAATTGATAGTGATTCTGGGAGACCCCAAGAAACATTGTGACTCTCTAATTAAAGCAGGGGCTTGTGGAGACCAGGTGACTAATGGAGTTTTGTCTGAAGTCAGCCTTACAGCAGGTCCAGTGCACCCCTAACTCATCCTCTGGTTACTTTTCCAGTCTCAGAATGTATAATTGGGATAAACATACTTAGAAGTTGGCAGAATCCTCACACTGGTTCCCTGACCTATGGGGTGCAGGCCAGTATGTTTGGAAAGATGAAATAAATGGAAGCCTTTAGAGTTGCTTCTTCCAGGGAAAATAGGGAATAAAAACTGGTATCATATCCATGGATGGAAGAATTGCAGAATTTAGTGCCACCATCATCGACTTGAAAGATGCAGGGCTGATGGTTCCCACCACATCTCCCATTAACTCTTCTCTCAGGCCAGTAAAGAAGACAGATGGATCATGGAGAATGACCAGCGATCCTTAAAAATGTTGAGATTGGCCTTTTGTGACTTGGCATTATTGGGCTGTTTGACTTAACTGGCAATGACCTTAAGATAGGAAACCTTGTAATGCTGGTTTGAGTTTCAGACCATGCTAAATAGTTTTGTCTGAAATTGATTATCAAAAAGTGTCCAACAAAGTGTTCATCTCAATTAATAGTGGAAGAATATAAAATTAAACTGCACATGCTATAAACATTATTCTTTCCTCGGGAAATATTTTTTAGACTCCAAAGCTGCCGGGGAATTTTTTTGGCTCTTCTATTTCTGTTCCTAGCTGTTTTCACAAAGTGCGAACACATGAGAAAACATTGTAATGAACCTCAATACTCAGTCATGTTCAGTAAGACCTCAAACGAGTGTTGCTTTGAACTTGGTTCTCCAGACAGGCATACCTTCAGGAGAACAGGAGATATCTCCTTACTCCCTGTGATGTGGTTTGGCCCTCTTCAGGGTCTCAGTGCAAGCTTTGTTCTGTACAGCGCATTAAGTTCACGACAAGGCTAAGAGTTAACAAAAGCATTTCTCCTTACAAAACGTCCTGGGTCTCATAAAGAGGCAAGAGCTTTAGCCCACGAAAGAAAAACTGTGCTGCATCAAAGACACTCCGCTAATCGCCATTAGGCCCACAGTTGAGACCCTGTCTCTGATTATGTTTCTTTAGGTTGTCAGATCTGGCATCATTTCGTGGTTTTGTCCTTACCGTGTTTACTCCCCTGATTACTTTGTAATTCTGTACCACTGAAACGAATCCACACCAGGTTTGTTTCTTAAATACATTCTACACTCTTTTTGAACTGAATTCAAAATAAATGAGCTTGTAAATGGAGTTCAAGACCCAACCGATAGGGTCTAGACAATGGTATCCATAGTTAGAGGACCTGATGACAAAGGTGCCTTTAGTAAGCCACTTCCTCCACATCCTTCCACGCTGAATTTCATCTCTAAGTTTGGTGCAATATCCTTGATAATGGCTGACTGCAAGCCACCCTGCATGTTCTGGATGAAACTGTTCATTTGAACTTCTTCTGAGAATGGCCAGGGAGCTCGCGGACCTAATGCTTCTTTTTGGTAGAAACTTTTGACCGCTTTGTTTCCCTTAGTTTTATCCATATATCTTACCTTTAGTGTAGTTTTGCTTACCTAGGATTTGGTGACCATAAAATAAATGTAGTAAGTTTTATATGTTTGTCTCTGCATTGTATTCAGATGTAATTTTTTCTTTCTGCTTCTTAGACATAAAACTGAATGCTCTCCCTATCTCTTGCCATCAGAAGTTCCCTGATTCTGCCATTTTGCATTATTCAAATTAGTTGCAATCTCTATCTTTCTATATTCTAGCCACACTCTCTACCGCTTTCTCCATTAAATTAAAAGTGTCTGTTTCCTGTAATAGTCCTCATTCATTCAACAATGACCTTGGGATGAATCAGGTGACAGGCTTGGTATTCTGTGCTGTCAATGGTAATGAGATTCAGTGGGTGTCCTTATGGGAGATAAAGACCATTTCTGTCCATATGATACAAGGAAGCCATATGGCCAAGCAGACATATCTACTCTGAGCTTCACCATATATATGTGCAGGTACCAAGATTTTAGGGTCCTTGCCCAAATGACCCCAAGCCTGCTTTGGAGAACTGTCCTTAGTTCATAACTCCTACAACTAAATTCTAGACCTAAGAAGTGAAGAAGCAGTGGCTAGAGTATATGAAGTAGCTTTGGGTAAGGCAGGCTGGCAGGCAGGCAGGCAGGCAGAGTCACTGCTTTGGGGTGCAGAGTAGAGTGTTGAGAAAAGGATCAGGGATGGGAAGTGAAGTAAGCAATTCTAATTGTTGTTGGGTTCCTGAAGTCATTAAGTCCCAAAGAAATCACATGGAGGTCTACATTAATCATAAACTGATTGGCCCATTAGCTCAGGCTTCTTATTAACTCTTATAACTTACATTAGCCCATTATTCTTATCTGTGTTAGCCACATGGCTCAGTACCTTTTTCAGTGTCATAGTCACATCTTGCTTTTTCTGTATCTGGATAGCACTGCAGAGGGAGCTTTCCTCTTCCCAGAATTCTCTTGTTCTCATTGACCCACCTCTACTTCCTGTCTGGTTATGCCGCCTCTACTTCCTGCCTGGCTACTGACCAATAAATGTTTATTAAAAATATTATTGACAGAATATAGACCATGGTCCCACACCATCTAACTGCTCTATCTATTCTACAGAGTGGCTCAGAACTTCAATTTCAAATATTCCAGTATTCCCAAACCTGAAGCTGCCTAAGTATGCCTGACTGTTAGGGCACACTT
This sequence comes from Microtus pennsylvanicus, assembly GCF_037038515.1. Classification (NCBI taxonomy): domain Eukaryota; kingdom Metazoa; phylum Chordata; class Mammalia; order Rodentia; family Cricetidae; genus Microtus; species Microtus pennsylvanicus. The sequence continues at coordinate 24,933,291 of NC_134583.1, forward strand.
CATACAACAAGTCTTAGCAATGTAGCCCTTGCTTAATATTTTGTCCTAGGCTTCATAATTGTCGAGGTCTGATCTTAGGTGGAGTAGAGTCTACTTTAGAAGACGACTACTCAGCTATAAAAACAAAGTGAAATTAGGAAATTCACAGATAAATGGGTCGCATGATATTACAAATAATTTTTCTGGGTATTCACTCAGAAATAATCCAGACCCTAAATGACAAATTAGATGTATCAACAATTTATATTTTAATCATCAAAAATTCCAACACAGCAAATGGGAAAAGTTTCTGACAATAAGTCATAAAGGTGAGAGGGGCAAGAGAGTCATGAAACATGTAGCAGGGCCAAGTGTGAAGGGGTGGCAACACAAATGTACGGGGTCCATGGACGCCTCCCAAAACAAACAATGACAGACCTAAGACTTAAGGAGAAATAAATACTACTCAGTGATACTGGGTGAAAGGCACGCAATATCTGAAAGCAGCTTAAGGAAAGAAGAAAAGTCATAGGCAGAGGGAAGTAGATGGAGAGGCAAAAGTATGACTGCCAGAGCCTGTGGGGTGTTGTCTGTCACTAGAGAGATTTGTAAGCAAAAATGTCTCTGTGATTGGAGACAATATTGCTAAGGATGCTTTTACATCCCAATTCAGGCACTGTTATTTCTTACTTCTGATCATTTGTTTCTTTCAAGTTCTGAAATTCCCCATTTTATTGTCTATTTAGCATTAGTCAACCTTCCATTTATCCTTGAACTAAGTCTTTTAAGACTTTGTTGTATTACAAAAACCTGAGAATGGTCCCCATAGACTCCTATAATTGAATGCTTGGGGAGTGGCATTAGGAGATGCGGCCTTGTTGGAGGAAGTGTGTCACTGGGGCTTATAATGCTAAAATCAGGCCCAATATCACTAACTCTCCTTGTCGTCTGCTAATCCTGATGTAGGACTTTCTGCTCCTTTTCCAGCACCATGTCTGTTTGACAACATGCTTCCTGCAAGGATGACAATGGATATTAAGTAATGCCGATGTACCTAAAATATGGAATTGATCTTTTCACTGTTAAATGCAGAGAGAAATCAGAAATAGACATTAAAATAGCAAATACAAAAGTAGGTTTCTATGTAGATGTTAATAGAAAATTATGCTTTAAGTTCAGAGAAATGCCTGAAATATCAACCACAATTGAAAGTGAGAACAACACAGTTGAGAACAACGCAGACAGGAGCCCTTGGTGTTTTAAGAGATTTTGTACCTCACGTATCAGTTTTCCTCCCCATCAACATTTGAGTCTCAGTTGAGGAAACTAGCCACATTGCCGTTTGGTCCTTTTGCAAGGCATAGATTAATGTAATTTGAAAAGAATACATTGTGTGTTTGGTTTGAATGATGAAGTTCACATTCATATTTTACTAAGAGTTTATCCAGATACTTTGTAGATTTCAAAGTGACATCTATTGATTTTTTTTAAAAGGCTAATGAAAGAGAATTTAAAGGCTTAATGATTTCAAACAGTAAAAATTCAAATTGCCAACTGGTTTTTATGAGGTCAGTGTTATAATTAGGTTACCACAAGATTAAATTAGAACTCTGAGAATGTTCTTCACTTTTCTGGAAATATGACTGACATTTACCACTTTCCATAGACTGAAGAATTGGGGACACACTATCACAGAAACAATACCACTAATAAGCAGAGCTTGACAATATCTCATTCTAATGCTGTAAGGGTTGCACTTGGGTCTTACAATTCTGCCTACAAAATATAGCTTGATATCAGGAATAAATTTATGTGTATTTAAAAATATAGTTTGGTATCAGAAATACGTTTCTGTTTGTTGTGAAATTAAGTATATATGCAGAAAAGTCACTTGGATCACATACTTGTCTTAATTAGTTAACACTGAGAGAAAACCACACAGGATGAGAACTTGGCTTTTACCAGATAACTGTGCCTCAGCAGGCGAGATCCGACACATAACCCCAATCTCATCATAGACAAGTATGAGCCTTTTAGCACATAGCTTTCCAATGTACACACCTGTGGGCTCTTTAGCTGACCTTTGGCACCCTTAGGGAGTCAGGTATTTCTTTCCACCCTTCGCTGTAAACGCCTCTGTCTCTGGTCCAGCGTGCCTGCTAAAATGTACAGGACAGTTTGCCTAAAACATGACTGCTTTTTTTTCTATCTTCCCTTTCGCTTTATTTGTTTAGTTTCTTGCTTCAAGTTCTCCATCCTCCATCTAGATGATCTTCTTTGCCTATTTTTAATGCTTCCTACTTTACCTAAAATTCTGACTGTTTAAAAAGGCCTCCTTCTTAATTTTTTTATTTTTTTAATTTCAACTTGAGACTTACGCTGTTCCCTCCTAACTTGGGGGAAATGTTTCAATTCAAAGAAAATAGCTGTAAAAATGCGTTACATCTCCCCATGGTGCCGGTTCCCTGATCTAATTCATTCGTGAAGGTCACCATGTCCCCAAATGTGGAGCCTCTTATTTATAGCTTTCCCCACCCACTTTCGTTTTACATGGCACTGAAGAAAATCGAAGCATTAAAGTGCTTTCCCCTCCTTGAGAAGTCACTTTTGAGAAAATAGGAACATTGGAATATTTTAAATCACTCAAAATTGAACATTCTTAATAATAGCCATTCTTCTCATAATTATCACCACTCAGTTTCATTTTTACTAAATAGACTCTTGAACATGACATCCAAATCTTAGAAGTGTAAATTATTTTTATTTGAATTTAGAAATTGGTCATTTGCACAGATGTTGACTATGTGTTGCCCTCCTTAAACTTTCAATTTCTTTTTATCACACACACATGCAAAGGTTCTGCCTGAGTGTACATATGTGCATGCGATGCCATAGCAGAGAAGAGGGGTACCACATGCCCTGCGACTAGAGTTTCAGGTGGTAACTTGTGCATGCTGGGGATTGGTCCCAAGTCCTCCGCGAGAGTACAAGTACTCTTAACCACTGTGAGTTATCTATCTCTCCAGTCCCTGTTTTGTTTTTGTTCTTTTTTTTTTCGAGACAGGGTTTCTCCGTGGCTTTGGAGCCTGTCCTGGAACTAGCTCTGTAGACCAGTCTGGTCTCTAACTCACAGAGATCCGCCTGCCTCTGCCTCCCGAGTGCTGGGATTAAAGGCGTGCACCACCATCGCCCGGCTGTTTTGTGCTTTCTTAAAAGCAATTTGATCATGCCTAAAGTGATTCCTTCCCAGAACAGACATCTTGCTACACTAGTAACCATTAAAATCAGAATGAATAGCCCTTGCTGTGTCCTGAGATCACCACTGTTTTTCAGTTAGTGTGTTTGTTTTGTTTGTTTCTTGTTTTTGTCTGTTAAGGTATATTCTCTAGGGGATACAGGTGTCATCTGTGGGAAAAGGTGGTATGAGATTACTTCTAGAATTATGAACACATTTTCCAGATATAATTTTCACACATGATATGAAACAACACTGGGACAAACTTAACCAGAAGTAGCATCTGTTCAAATATGGAAGCGTAAAAAACAACTAAGTTCAACTTATTAAATGTACCAGTGACACCCTGTGAGCTCGCCAATGCCTCCTAGGTGGAGACCTTTCCACTAGTCAGAATACACATCATGGTGTTTGCCTTGAACAATAGTAGCTGCTGCCCCCAGGGTTTGCTAATTTCAAAAAGCTGTATTTCAGTCTCCCCACCTCCTGTGAAAATCGTGTACTCACCCTGTCTGATGAAGCCATTGGAAAGCAGAATATCAACCCTGGCCCCATCTCTACTATGCAAACTTGTCCTAGGAAATTAGTAGCCTACACACATACAACACATATTACAGAGCCTGGGACCCTTCCTTGATGCTTCTTCTTGTCCTTCTCATGGCTTCTTGGATTTGTTCTGCTGTGTTTTAAACAAGATTTTCCATATTTCTCAGACCGCCTCCTTATCCAGCTTCATTAATAAGGCAATCGATTAAGTCTTCAAGACTAAGTTGGAAAGCAATCTCAGGCATGACTCTGCCTCGTGCCCTCAGTTCACAGGGCAGTGACAGCAGCAATTCCCAGTGCTTCCACTTGCTCAGTAGCTGCCCAGTGAAGGAGTGAAAGCCACCATGTGTTTTTCTTCTTAGCTTTTTCCTGTGGCAACTTGACATTACATGTGTCAATGGACTTCTGTTCTTAATCCTAATTGAGTCTGTCTGTTCTCCCATGTTAAACTTTTGATAACGGAGGTAAGTTTTGTTCAACTATTTGGCCTGACACCTACAACTGTCCGTGACTCCCATTAAGTGCTTGATACCTAGCTGGAATAAGCAATGATGACATTTTATGTTCAGCTCTGGTTTAGGAAGACCTTGGCCAATCCCATTGACTTCCTCTTCTTCTGTGAGTGGCAAATAACTCAGGAACTTCTTAAGAGGGTGCTCTGTGATAGCACTCTTACTTAATTTTATTTGAATAGGGTGAGAAACAAGAAGATTTCAGTGAAAGTAGGTCATGAAACTTTCTTTGAAGAAAATTAGTACCAGAGAGACCTTCAATATGCACTGATGTAAATGGCCCCAGTGAGAGAACCAATCTGTATTTTGTCTAATAATTAGTAAGAGATGAAGAAAATATACTTATTGAGTGAGGCAAGAGATGTATATGAGAGGTAAATGCAAATAGAATTAAAAAGGTAAATACTAGAGTATTACTTATTACTGAGGATTTTTTTATTGTAAAAAAATCAAAGACTGGACTGAGGAGTTCCATCTGGACGGGTGAGTGTGTGCAATCCAGGGGCAGACTGTCCTGGAAGAGAGCACAGGCCCCCCTCCCCCAGCTCCTTCTGTAGGGCTGTCTTTCTTACACACGATCCCCCCTCCCCCCCACAAGCCTGCGTTTTCTGCAAGGTCCTCTGCTCAGGAACAGTTTTATGCTCCTACACTAAGGCAACCCACCCAGAGCGGTGAGTGCCTGCCTGCCCGGTTTCTTCCTTTTGTCCCCCGGGTCATCGGCCTACCAGGTGGCCTTGTTTAGGTACTGAGGAGATCCATCTGGATGGGCGACCCACCCAGAGCGGATCTCGCCACACCTGCCAGGTTTTTTCCTTTTGTCCCCAGATCATCAGGCTACCGGCGGCCCTGTTTAGGTACTGAGGAGTTCCATCTGGACGGGTGAGTGTGTGCGATCCAGGGGCGGATTGACCCGGAAGAGACCACAAACCCCCCTCCCCCAGCTCCTTCTGCAGGGCTGTCTTTCTTACACCTGACCTCCCCTCCCCCACAAGTCTGCGTTATCTGCTAGGTCCTTTGCTCAGGAACAGTTTTCTGCTCCTACACTAAGGCTACCCACCCAGAGAGGTGAGTGCTTGCCTACCGGGCAGGCCTCAAGGACCCCCCCCAAAGGGAGCACGGGTACCTTCAGCTTTTGCTGCAGGGTGTCCTGTGTTCTACTCGTCCCCGCCCTGCCCCCCAAGTTCTCCCTTTTGTCCGCTGGTCATTGGACTACCAGGCATCTATGTTTCGGTGCTGAGAAGTTCCATCTGGACTGGACGGTTCCTGCTTCTACACTGAAGAGTTAGAACCAGAGAGTCAGTCACAGCAAAGACTGGACCAAGACACCAGGCCTCTCCTGGCTCCATTTGAAGGAAGAGATGGGAAGGCACCAAGGCAAGAATTCCTCCAACAACCTGAAAGGCAACATGACATCACCAGAATCCAGAGATCCCGAAATAAGAAGAATTGTACACCCTACTATAGAAGAATTAGAAGAAATCGACTCAAAAGTGAATTATATGAAAATAATAGAAGACCTTAAACAGGAGGTAAAAAACTGCCATAAACAATTAGCGATCACAAACAAAAAGATAGAGGAAATGAATAAAGCGCTCAAAGATACCCAAGAAAACCAAGAGAAACAAGAAAAAGCAATCAAACAGGTAAGGGAAGTGGTTCAAGACATGAAGAATGAAATGGAAGTAATGAAGAAAACACAAACCGAGGGAAGGATGGAGATGGAAAATCTGGGTAAATGAACAGGAAATACAGAGACAAGTACTACCAACAGATTACAAGAGATAGAAGAAAGAATTTCAGACACTGAAGATACCATAGAGAAAATAAACACACTGATCAAAGAAAACAGCAAAGCCAACAAATTCTCATCACAAAACATTCAGGAAATATGGGACACAATAAAAAGACCAAACCTAAAAATAATTGGGATAGAAGAAGGAGAAGAAGTACAGCTCAACGGTCCAGAAAATATATTTAATAAAATTATAGAAGGAAACTTTCCCAACCTAAAGAAGGATACTCCTTTGAAGGTTCAAGAAGCATACAGAACACCTAATAGACTGGACCAAAAAAAAACATCTCCTCGCCATATAATAATCAAAACACAAAACATACAGAATAAAGAAAGAATATTAAGAGCCGCAAAGGAAAAAGGCCAAGTTACAAAGGTAAACCTATCAGACTTACACCTGATTTCTCTATGGAAACAATGAAAGCCAGAAGGTCCTGTGAAGGTGTAAGTCACAAACAATGCCACACAAGTTTGGAATTATGATTAATAGGGTGGTATTTATTTAAAGGGGAAAAAACTTACAGATCATCGTCAGCCCTCTGCACAACCAGGAAGGGAGTCTAGTTGCCAGTGGAGCAGGAAGTGAAGAGAGAGAGAGGAGAGGGAAGTGGCCGCTTTTTTAAAGGGAGAGAGACCACGCCCCAATGGGCTGGTATCTCAGCGACTATTGGCTGGAGGAGTGGGAGGACCTCCCGCAACACCTCCCCCTTTTGTTTAAATAAGAGAGTTCTAAACCTACTATGAAATTATATACAATAAGTACAAATATCCTATTCTAACTAGTTTAGGTCTTGTATAATAAATAACTTGGCCAATTCATGAGAGAAAAGTAACTACATCTATATAGTCTTCAACCCCATCGAAGATCTGAGAAGGGAAATAATGTTACCTGGGTAATTAGGAAGTTCAGTAAAACAACTTCCAAAACATGCAACAAATCACAGAGACAACTAGCTACCTGGGCAATCACCCAAAGTCACATTAGCTGCGTTGAAGCAACCAACTTTGGTTAAGGCCTAACATAACTGACATACCATTTTCAAAGGCAAGCAACTTTTCAAAACTATCTTACCCTGTCTTGGCAGGATATGACAGTCCTGTGTTATCCATTGATGCACGCTCTGTATCTTTGTCAGTGGTTGAGGTACGGGCATTTCTTTGCCCCAAGGCCAGTTCTGCCAAAAAGAAAGGCTCCAGGTGGAGTGTCTTTGGTGCTCAACATTCTCTCGGGAATAGAGTGGTGTTGCCAGGAACAATTGTGTCTCACTACCACAAAACTCTGAGTTAGATTAAAGGCCATTTTTCTACAGCTCTTTGAAGAAGTTGAAGATTATCTATCTATATTGAGTATAATCTCTATATATCTAAAGAACCTGATTAGTCTAATTATAAGTGACAAACTTAGATGACTATTAGTCTATATAATTCTCAATATCTATCTAACTTAAAGACTAAGATAATAAACAACTGTGAAACAAATGAGGACAATGACCTCTAAATATAAACAATGTACAAATATACATTGCAGTAGGTAAATATATATCAATACATAAACATTATATAAGTATCTTAATCAGAGGTAGAAATGTACACTTCAATATGGTAAATATATACTATATATATATATATATATATCAATACAATATATGTCAATACATAAAAGTGTTTTAAACAGAGATAGAAACATGCATGCATACAATAGTCAATATAATTTAACTTTGTATCAATATACAAGAATCTATACCAATATATTTTTCTAAAAACAGTAACTCACAAATCTATTATCCCATCAGTCCTCTTTTTTTTTTTAAAATGATCCCTGAGTTTTAAAATTCCTCCCCCAACCCTCAATTGTATACTAATTATAATCAACCCCTAAATGATGTCCCTAAACCCAAGGGCAAACTTTACTGGGAGAGGGAACGATGTCGTCCTCTAGAATTACTTCCAGCTGTCATGGGGGCGATGTTCTTTCTGGAGGATCCTGTGAAAGTAAAATGATGGTTAAATTTCAAGATCAATGTCTTTTAAGATTGCAAATAGTCTCTGAGTATTTTGTGCACGTCTGGCCAAAATATTGTATAAGATGTGCACCATTTCAGCTAACCAAGTTGGAACTGTCTTGTGCAGCTGGTACCCAAAGCAGGTCTTGTAGTAGCGCTATCAGTATCATGACATCACATCAACCAGGTGGAGTTGTTGTTATGGGGCCCCATCTTCTTCCTGGAAACTTCAAATGTCACTTCAGGAAAAACTCATTGTTCATTGTGAAAAACTTAAACATTAATCATATAGACATATATGTATATATTCACTAAAAGGCATGATAGATATATTCAATGAAAAGTATTACAGATATGAAGAAAAGCAAAGATGTTTTCTAAACTCATATTTCTTTCTCTCCCATATCATGGCTCTTGACATGAGACAGAAACTCTGGGTTTTTCTCTTACTAACAGGCTTGGAATTGGAGAGGGACTGAGCCAGAGTCCAACTTCAAAACCACCTTTATAAATTTAGAAATATGGTTTAATATTACTTACACAACCCATTCAGTTTTCTTGATATTTCCTATTGGGCAGGTATTTTTCCATCTGTCGGTATCCAAACATCCAGGGTCCCTTGAATTTTTCAAAGATGAGTGTTTTCCTGTGGAGATAAGAACAGAACCCTGCCCCCATTCTATATGTTTTTCTTACCACCTGTATGAATATCATCATTGTGGATGAGTTGTCATTTCTCCTTTCCAAGAGGTTTCTCCTCTTCAAATCAAAACTTTATTAATTTTGATGGTATCCACAATTTTTCTTCTCCTGTGGAAACAAGAGCAAAACCCCTTCTCCAACGTAGCACATCTCCTGGCTTCCACTGAGAGGTCAGCACATCTTTGAAATAAATCGGTTGATTTAGTTCAGCAGACTTTTCCATTATCCAATGTCTTTCTGCTGCTGTCGTTCCTTTCTCATTAGCGTTAAGAAAATTCAAGGTTAATAAAGCATTATGTAATCTATTTCTGGGGGTATTTTCGGTCCCTTTCTGTTTGTTCAACATATCCTTTATAGTACGATTTGATCTTTCTATAACTGCCTGACCTGTAGGATTATTTGGTATACCTGTAATGTGTTTTATATTATAATAATCAAAAAGGTGTTTCATTTTCTTAGATACATATGCTGGACCATTATCTGTCTTTATTTGTGCAGATATACCCATGATGGCCATAACTTCCAATAAATGTGTGATTACTGAATCAGCCTTTTCTGAGCTCAGGGCAGTAGCCCATTGAAAACCTGAATACGTGTCTATGGTGTGGTGTACATATTTTAATTTACCAAATTCCATAAAGTGGAACACATCCATCTGCCAGATTTCATTTCTCTTAGTGCCCTTTGGGTTACTCCCTGCAGGCAACGGTGTTTGATTATAGAAAGAACAAGTAGGACATCTCTTTATAATGTCCTTAGCTTGTTGCCAAGTGATGGATAATTCTTTTTTTAGGCTTTTACTATTGACATGATGCTTCTTATGAAATTCTGAGGCCTGCAACACACTTCCAATCAATAATTGATCAATCTCAGCGTTGCCTTGGGCTAGAGGAACAGGCAGACCTATATGGGACCGGATGTGTGTTATGTACATCAGACAAAGCCTGATCCTGATTATGTCTTGTACCTGGATAAACAATGAAGTCAACTCTGTGTCATCTGGTATAAATTCAGCGGTTTCAATATGCAAGATAACTCTTTCTGCATATTGTGAATCTGTAACTATATTAAGAGGTTCTTTAAAATCCCTTAGCACCATAAGAATGGCATATAATTCTGCCTTCTGGACAGAATTATAAGGGCTTTGTTCCACCTTACTCAATTCATCTGACTTGTAACCTGCTTTCCCTGATTTATTTGCATCAGTATAGAATGTACGGGCTCCAGTTATTGGAGCATCACGTACAATTCTAGGAAGAATCCAAGAAGTTCTTTTTATGAGGTTAAGTCTACCACTTTTGGGATAGTTGCTATTAATTTCTCCCAAAAAATTAGCACAAGCTCTTTGACACAGTTCATTGTCTTCCCATAACTTTTTTATTTCTTCAGTTGCAAAAGGTACTATAATTTCTGCTGGGTCTATACCTGCTAGTTGACCAAGTCTCAGCTTACCTTTTATAATTAATTCAGAGACTTTTTCCACATAAGTTTTTAATTTTTTATTTGGTTTATTAGGTATAAATATCCACTCTAAAATAATATCTTCCCTCTGCATTAGAATCCCTGTAGGAGAAATTCTGGAAGGCAATATGACTAGGATGCAGCTAAGATTTGGGTTCACCCTATCCACGTGTGCCTCCTATAATTTTTCCTCAATCATTATCACTTCCTTTTCTGCTTCAGCTGTCAGTTTTCTTGGACTATTCAAATCTTTATCACCATCTAAGGTTTTGTTTAAATGAACTATTAGATCAGGTGTTATCCCAACAGCTGGTCATAGACTGGAAATGTCTCCTAAAAATCTTTGGAAGTCATTAAGAGCCTTTAACCGCTCTCTCCTAATTTGCGACTTTTGTGTTTTAATTTTCTCTAACCCTATTCTGTAACCTAGGTAATTAATAGAATTTCCTCTTTGAATCTTTTCAGGGGCAATTTGTAATCCCCACCTAGGCAAGACTTTCTTTACTTCTTCAAACATCCTTTCTAAAGTATCTTTATTTGAATCAGATAACAAGATGTCATCCATGTAATGATAAATTATGGACTTGGGGAATTGTTTACGAATTATTTCCAATGGCTTACTTACAAAATATTGGCACAATGTAGGACTATTGAGCATACCCTGTGGGAGGATAGTCCATTGATATCTCCTATTAGGCTGAGAATTATTATAAGTAGGCACTGTGAAGGCAAATTTTTCTCTATCCTTTTCTTGTAACGGTATAGTGAAAAAACAATCTTTCAAATCAATAACTATAAGAGGCCATCCTTTTGGTAACAGAGAAGGCAAAGGAATTCCAGATTGTAGTGGGCTCATAGGTTGAATTACTTTGTTGACAGCTCTTAGATCTGTCACCATTCTCCATTTACCAGATTTCTTTTTTACAACAAACACAGGAGAATTCCAAGGGCTGGTTGATTCTTCAATATGGTGAGCATCTAGTTGCTCTTGCACCAGCTGTTCCAATGCCTGTAGTTTATCTTCAGCTAGAGGCCACTGTTTGATCCATATTGGCTTCTCAGTTAGCCATTTTAAAGGTAGGGCTGTTGGTACCTCTAAAGGTTTGGTATTTGCTGTATGTTCTTGTACAGCCTGAATGGCTGGTGACCTTTTTCCATAATACCTCATCATATCCTTCCCCGAATTATGAATTCCTGGAACTATAGGAATGTTAATCTGGGTATTCCATTGCTGTAGCAGGTCATGGCCCCATAAATTTATGGCAATATTTGCTATATATGGCCTTAGTCTTCCTATTTGTCCTTCGGGACCTATGCATTCAACCCATCTTGTGCTTTGTTTTACATGAGATAGGGTTCCAATTCCCAGGAACTGAACATCTACCTCTTGAAGAGGCCAATTTGGATGCCAAGATTCTGGGGTAAGGATACTTACATCTGCACCTGTGTCTAATAAGCCTTCAATAAAAGTGCCATTTATACAGACTCTTAGCTTTGGTCTTTGATCGTTAATAAAAGTCTGCCAAAATATACGTTTACTTTGTCCTACTGGGCTTTTTGACTCATCCTCCACGCGTAATTCATCATTTAGACCAGTATTACTTTTTACAGCAGAAATTGGAGCTTTTAATTTTCTTGGTGAGGCACGTTCTCCACTGTGACTGGGAATGACTGGGCCACTGTTGGCTTGGAGGCCTGCGAGAGGCCCCTCAAGGAGTTTCCCGACGGTATTGGGTTGCCTTGTTTGTCTGTTGTTGACCTGCATTCGTTGGACCAATGTCAGCCTTTACCGCATCTTCTACATATACCTGAAGGCCTAGGTCTCCTATTTTTGTCATTCCCAGAGGAGATATTATTCCTAGATTTTCTGTGCCTGCAATCCCTTTTCAGATGTCCTAATTTACCACAATTAAAACACCTGGCAGTTTGATGTCTCCTCATTGCTGTGGAAATCGCTTCTCCTACCCAGGATTCATCATTATAGCTAAACGTCTCAACATTCATCATATGCTGAATCCATTCATCCATAGGTGCTGATCTAGACTTTAAAGGCCCAATTATCTTTTTGCATTCTATGTTTGCATTCTCAAAAGCTAGAGATTCAAGAAGTATTCGTCTAGCTTCTGGGTCTGTTACCCCTATGTCCAGAGCCTTAATTAATCTTTGCAAAAAGTCAATAAAGGGTTCTCTCTGTTCCTGCCTAATTCTGGTATATGATTCAACCCTTTTTGCTGGATCTTGTATCCTATTCCAAGCATTTAAAGCTGCTTGGTGACATAGACACAGTACTTCATCGTCATAAAGAGCTTGGACCTGTGGATCAGCATATTCTCCTGCACCAAGAATTTGATCTTGGGAAACCTCGACACCTTTTGCTCTTCCCTGCTGTTCCATATGTTTGGATTCTTCTATGAAATAAATTCCAAACATCAAGGAAGGTCCATTATCTAAAACTGCAGACACTAACTGATGGAAATCATGGGGGGGTAGCTCTAGCATTAGAAGCCCAAGTCCTTATCATTTCCTTTACATATGCAGAGTGCAAGCCAAAATTAACAATAGCTTGCTTAATTTCTTTTAGATCATTCATTGCTATTGGCGTCCATCTAGCTTCTCTGACTCCCTTTGAGCCTTTAGAAGTTGACGCTTTGTCAGAATTAAGTATAGGGTATGCCACTAAAACCTTGGGTAAGCCAGTTCTAATAGCTGGTGTTGGCATTGTATCCTGTCCTTGTGCCTTATTACTCTGTTCACCAGCTCCAATCATTTCTTCAATCATTTCAAGTCTTTTTATTATTGTCTTTATTATTGTCTCTTTTGAATCCTGAATCTCCTGACCTGCATGAGTTTCTAGTAAAGATTGTATGGTTCTTAGGAGTGCCATATTCTTCCTAAATGATAGAATATGCAAAAGAATACTGAAACCTAGTTACCAGTAAATTAAGTTATCCTCATAGTCATATAAACCTTGCATGATATAACCCATTGTATTGGTAACCAGAACAGCAAAATTCGCGTTGGAAACGAAAACTGCCATATTACCTATTATCCAGCAGGTGGCGCTGTTGCCAAGTCATGATGAAAACAGGGTCCTGTTTCAGAGTCTGCCTAGTATTTGTTAAAAACTGGAAAATGTTAGTTGCTCAAAAAAGTAAATGTAATTAAATCAATTCCAGAGATGGAACCAGAAACCCAGAATCCAGGGGTAGAGAAGAGCAACCTGGAAGCCGCTTATGCCTCTATGTGACAGAGTCACCCTGAGGGGTTGCAGCTTTCAGCAACCGCGTGCTCTGGTTCACGCCACTTAAGAGCTGTGCTTGCAAGGAAGATTTAAAAATGACTCAGAAAAGAGCAAACCACGCGGGCAGAGACTATGCAGGCCTGTGGAGTTTAAATCCATGTGGGTAGGCAGATGATAGGGTGCATGGGGACTGGAAGTCAATCTGAGGTGTCTAAAGAGAAAATATAAAGAACTGCAGCAATAAAAGCCAGTGTGTGATGATTTATATTAAGCTGCTGGCTCCATGCACAAGACACAGGCGCAGCAGCTGAGGAAGGGAGGCTTGCGCCAAGCTGAACTCGCGGCAGGAAGCCAAGCAGGGGAAGGAGAGGTCCTAACACCAAATGTTGGGTGCCGACTGAAGGCATAAGTCACAAACAATGCCACACAAGTTTGGAATTATGATAAATAGAGTGGTATTTATTTAAAGGGGAAAAAACTTACAGATCATCGTCAGCCCTCTGCACAACCAGGAAGGGAGTCTAGTCGCCGGTGGAGCAGGAAGTGAAGAGAGAGAGAGGAGAGGGAAGTGGCCGCTTTTTTAAAGGGAGAGAGACCACGCCCCAATGGGCTGGTATCTCAGTGGCTATTGGCTGGAGGAGTGGGAGGACCTCCCGCAACAGTCCTGGATAGATGTACTGCAGAAACTAAGAGACCATGGATGCAAGCCCAGACTACTATACCCAGCCAAGCTTTCGTTCACTATAAATGGAGAAAAAAATCAAAGACGGTGGCAAAGGCCAACCTTCCTAACAGCTCATGTGATCTAGCCCCTCCCCTCTCTCTCTTCAACTTTCTCTGTGTTTGCAATGCACTTTCTCATCCATATTTAACACATCTCTTGCCTCCACCGTGATTATATTAGAAATTCAAGATAAGTGAAACCATGTTTCAGAAAATATCTCCTGTTTTGTTTTGAAGGCATTGTTTCCGTATACCTGCCCTTCCCCTCCTTCAATGCCCCTTTCTTCCTATTTTCTATCACTTTTACCCTCTTTGTTTTTCAAGGGAAATTGCATTTGGGTATTTTTGATTGCATTCTAAGATGTGATTACCAAAATATTATGCTATTTGGATGCCTTAATATTTAAAATTCTAGTCTTTAATGATAAGAGAATGTGGGTTGAACTGAATAGATTTGTGCTATGAAAATGTTCTCTTTCCTTTGCACCCAAGAGAGGGGGAAAGATGCATCCTTTGGAAGGGAAAGATACATCATTTGGAAGACTACTGAAGAAGCTGTGACAGACATGTGGAGTCCAGTCCTTCACTGGGTTCTTTCCTGACTCTAAAATTCAGAGGACCTACTTCTTGTCTTTGCCTCTGTTCACTTGGCCATAGACACATTTGTAATCCTCTCTTCCAAGTGCTCCTTTCACTATATTTATCAATTAGAGACTTTAATTTTTTGAACTATCCTATCTTTGTTGTTGTTGCCATCATTTTTTTTTGTTTTTATTTGTTTGTTGTTTGAGACAGGGTTTCTCTGTGTAATTCTGACTATTCTAGAACTACCTCTATAAACCAGGCTGGCCTCGAACTCACAGAGAGCCAACTGCCTCTGCCTCCTGAGTGCTGGGATTAAAGGTGCTATCCTATCCTTTTGACTGTTTTATGTCTTGAAATATTCTTCAAACTTAGAAATATTCAGAGACTTTTAAACTGTAGTGTATTGATTTTTGTGTGATATACTAGTAGAAACCATAATTTGAAAGAAATATTACCATACTGACTTGTACTATTTAAATTTTAAAAAATATCAATCTATTACCCCTAAATTAATTTTTGTTTTGACACAAGAGTCCGACCTTTATTCCCCAGATCCTACTGTTCAGACCATGCAACGACAACCTTCAAGAGCCAGTATTCAACCTAATAAAAGTCCCACTGTCAAAATTTAAATAAATTTAATTTTAATGATAAAATATTTTTAATCATAGTTAGGTAGTATAGTATCAGACTAACTGCAGCCCTGGTGATTCTTTGTTCAGCTCCTGGGTTCATTCATTTCACTCTGGCTCTTCCTAGCTTTGATTTCTCAACATGTCAAATTGGCCTGAGGATGTATTGTACTTAAATTGTACTAAGAAACAAGCAAACAAACATACAAATGACAACAGTCCAATGAGATAACATATATGAGGGACCTTGAAAAGTCAAAAAAAAAAAAACTGTGACAACCATTTTAAGCCTCATTCGCAGTTACTTACCTATCTTTAAAAATATAATGTCCTAGACTTTATCAACTCATCACAGATTTTACTTCCAAATTTTTAGAGGGCCATGCTATGCAGTCAAGAAATATAATTTATCAAAACCAACAGCTTGACTGATCGTTTAGAATATATTTAATTTGATGTGTCACATTTTAATGACCACTACAGCTGGAAGGACTAAAGGGAAAGATAAAATAACCAGTCATTTGTTCTCTTTTCATAGAATGGCCTTAGATCCAGATGTTAGATCTTCATGAAAATTTCTATCACATGGAATTAGTGGCTTCATCTAATTTTAAGAACCTAGAAATTTAATAATGAAAAACTTGATAAACATGCCTAGTATTCTCCCCTAATATTGAATAAGCTTCACTGACTATTTGTTTACTTGAACTGAAATCTACTCATAAGATGTGTCTTTGTGCGGAAAGGAATGCTATCTTCCCCTGAGAATCTGAGCTTGTCACAGACATCATTTGCACAGCCAAGGCAGATCTCATTGCCCTCTACAATGGTGCATTGTTCTTCCTGTCCCTTTCTGATGTTTCTAACTTCTGTTTGCCTCGAGGGAGAAGACTCCAGTGGAGGACACTCTTTGAAATCCTACATGGAAGAAGTGAGTTTTAAGAGGACCTCACAAATATAACATGCCATCTGTCTATCATGTGAGATGAAACACTCACCTGGGCTTTTTCCATCCATCTCCTGTTCGCTGGTCATGTTTAGAAACGTACAATAAATACCGTTATCAAAATTGCTTTTGTTCCTCATTGATAGAGAGATACTTTCTATCCAGTTATCCTGACAATGAAGGAGAAAGTCCATGAACCTAGTACTGCCATATGTTTCCATTCACAAACATTTGTTGATATACTTGTAAATGAGAAGCATATGTTTTGTACTGGAAATAGACAAAACAGAAGAAAGAAAAAAAGAAAGACACAATCTTATAATAGGTCAGCACTCATTCATGTGACAAATGCCTGTCATGGTGCTATTTACTGTACCTATCAAAATATAAGGCACATTCTTGGAAGATACCTTAGATTCTTGAGTTTTTTTTATCAAGATACAGAAGAGCGTTCTGTGTCACAGAGCTTTGCACTGACTGACAGGCATTTGGAACCCCTCAGAATGTTTGCAGAGCCCCTGAGACCTGAAGCAAACCCCTGACACTCATTAAGAAATCCCCGTGTCTGCAGAGAGTGAAGGCAGTTCAGTGATAGGACCTAATACTTGGACCGAATGCTACTTCTCAACAGGAAACTACCTGTTCTGCACCTCTTCCTAATTCAAGAGTCTATTCAAAAGATCTGAGCACACTATGTGGTTCTTATCAGGATGGTGCATGGGTACTGAAATTCTCACTTGTTTCCAAATGTCACAAGGAGAGGAATGTGGAACGCACATTCTCTGTAGGTTTGCTTATCTATCCAGAGATAATTGAAGCTTTCCAAAAAGCATGGGGAGGAGGAATGATTGACAGGAAAGAATAGCTAGGAAGATGTAGAGGTTCACAAGCAGCAAAATGAATGGGAAAACACAGTAGGATTGGAACACTAACCTTCAATTTACTGAGTTTTATACAAAGACTTAGAATATATTTTAACAACTGATGTTACACACAGGGAAGAAAATATATTTTCCAGAGGCCTACCAATAGAGTACCCATTTTGGAATTTGTGGTCAAATAAGCTCTTGACCCCAGCCTCACTATTTGTTGGTAGAATTGAACCATAGGCTTCCACAGAAAGGCTGGGGATGCCTCTTGCTTCAATCTAAGGCAGTGAAGGGAGATTATGGAGGTATATACCAAGAATAAGCTTGGTAGGAGTTTTGTTATTTGTGCCTTCTCATTAGAAGTGCTTTGCAGGGCTTACTGCTCAAGTGCGATCACATCAACACCAGCTGGAATCTTAGAATTCACTCAGAACCAAGGACTTAGTCTTCTTGCTAAGCTTGCTAAGGTCTTTATTGGTTTATAAATACCCTAAGCTATGGAAAGCAGTTCTGTAATTAGGTCTTTACGGCATGATTTCTAGAGACTGAAATCATGCTTTGTGGGGACACTTACCCATTCTGTATTCTATAAAAAGAGGAAATATTTATTAATGTGTTGGAGTGTTGTGTATACTCATCTGTTCTCAGTCATGCTTTGCTTGTTTATTGGAAATATAAATCTTTTTAGTTTATGGGATTCATTACTGACGGTCCAAGTGTGTTTTCAAGTATGTATGAGTCATTCAGTGTAAATGTTACCTGTCTATCACTATGGTTCATTATTGCATGGGGTTTTCATTTTATATAGGTTGATATTTAGATGTTAGATATTCACAAATGAATAAATTATGATAATAGTAAAATTGTATAGTATTTATTAGTGACTTATGACTTAGTATGGTTTTTTCAAACTTTTATGCATTTTGTTTTTGGGAAATATACACTCAACTTCTCCACTGGAAGCTTGTTTACAATGTGAGACACCAAATTGCATTTACTTTCTTTTTCTTTTCTTGCTTATACTTTTATTTCATTTTTCTCTTCAGGTTGTAGAATCAGCAAAAACAAAACAAACAAAACAAATGATAACAAAAATCCCGACAGTATTTGTGAATATTAAAAGCAGTGGAATACAAACTGAGCTTGCAACATTCGCGTTTATTTAGCACATACTAAAATGTAGATAAACCATGCTGTTGATGTCTTAATATATTTAACATTTCTTCTTAAACTTTGAGCAGCTCAACAGATCAAAGTCTCTGTTCTTTTGTTTTGTTTTCTCTTGGTGGGATTGTTTTTTTTAATTCATTTATTTGCTTACTTATCTAAATATAGTCACGGGCTGTAACCATATGACATTAACCAATTGTGTTGAGATCTAAATAGAAAAGCTGAGGCAACATAAGTCTCCCTTAAAATTAAGCCTAAAATTATTCTATATAATAATAGTCTATACAATAATAAGCCTAATCTTATTCTACATAGGGTATTTCTAACATATCATTTTATTCTGGCATTCAACTTTTTCTTTGGGTAGGAGGAAATTGTAACTCACCATGTAGACGAGGTTGGCCTTGAACTCACAAAATTAAGCCTTACCCTGTCTCCCAAGTGCAGAAATTAAAAGAATATACCATTAGATTCAGCTAGCATTTGGATATTTGAGCAAATAAAAAAAATAACATAGCTTGTGAGTCTGCTTTTCCAATCTCCAAAAAAGCTCTGAAACTTAAATTTAAGAAATTGCACATTTTCACACGAGTCACCTGTAATATATGAATAATTTCAAAATACAAACACTTTATCATTTACTATCATAAGACTAATGCTTACCCAATAAAGTGAATTCAAAAACAATTCATCAAATTTAAATATTCTTAAACGCCGGGCGGTGGTGGCGCACACCTTTAATCCCAGCATTCGGGAGGCAGAGGCAGGCGGATCTCTGTGAGTTCGAGACCAGCCTGGTCTACAAGAGCTAGTTCCAGGACAGGCTCCAAAACCACAGAGAAACCCTGTCTCAAAAAAAACCAAAAAAAAAAAAATATTCTTAAACCTTTTATAAAGTGATGGAGGAGGGTCATCTTTCTATCTGTTGTTTCATTGGTTAAATAAAGAAACTGCCTTGGCCCTTTAATAGGACATAAAATTAGGTAGGCGGAGTAAACAGAACAGAATGCTGGGAGAAAGAAGCTGAGTCAAGGAGTCGTCATGATTCTCCTACCGGACACAGACGCAGGTTAAGATCTTCCCTGGTAATACACCTCGTGGTGTTACTGGGATATTAGAAATGGGTTAGATCAATATGTAAGAGCTAGCCAATAAGAGGCTGGAACTAATGGGCCAGGCAGTGTTTAAAACAATACAGTTTCCGTGTAATTATTTCGGGTAAAACTAGCTGGGTGGCGGGAAGCACCCCGCCGCTCCTAATACAACAATAAAGACACTAATGGACTTAAAATATCATGTTACCTCGAGAAATAATGTGGAATAAGCACAATGCAATGGCTTGAAATGCCCTAGCTATAGATAGAGGACATGGGGTAGACACAGACAGTGAGCAACCTAAACAGTTAAGAAGTCAATCCAGATACAGCTTCTGAAACTTTAGAAAGCAATCACGACTGCACGAAGGTGGTGATGGCCAGATGACAGAATAGCAACAGCACAGGCAGCGTGAACTCACTCAGGCTGACAAGTCGCAGCTTTGCTCTCTCTGAGGGTGCCAGGCAGGAAATACAGCACTGGGAACATGGAGACTTGCCTGGCTCTTGGGCCTGGCTTGCCAAACGCACCATCTGAACTGGAGATGGACTGATTTCCGTGCAACACGACTCTGAGTCCTTCTTGCACCCACTCGGGCTTGCCTGGCTTCCTCTGTGTTGTGCTCTGTGACCTTCAGTGCAAATGAGCTTCCAGCTATATTTCTGATGGGGAAGGCACATTTGCTTATAGAAAGTGAGTAATATACATTGTGTTCTTCAGATGTACTGACTTTGGAAAATCAAATTAACTATTATAACTACCATTGTTTCTTCCCTTTAGGGAAGTATACATTTGCATTATGGTTTGCCAAACAAAATCTTCTTTGACCATTGATATTTGAACATTTTTCACATCCGTTGTTAAATGACAGTTCTTAAAAGCTTATATTCACAGCACTCATAGAAATACAAAGTGAAGTCAGGACTGGGATGATAGCTCAGTCAGTGAACTGTTTGCCTTGTAAATACAAAGACAATTCTATCCCTGAATCCATGTTAAAAAGCGAAACAGTTCAATGTGGTAGAGGAAGTTTGTGGCCGCCTGCCTGGGGAATCAGTGACAAGCTTGATGCCATGGGCCAGCCTAGCCTACTTGGTGAAGTTCACGTCAGAGAGAGACCTTGTCTCAGAAAGATAGTGGGGGACACATGAGGTTGTCCTTCCCCCACTTCCTCATCCTTGTGCACTCTCCACATACATGTGCCCATGAATGCACACACACCTAGAGGAATGCATGCCAAATTTATAAAACCAATAATTTAACGAGGGAGCAGGCTACCTGTTATGACCCCTCAAAGGAGAATCCATTCACCTAAAAGGACAAACAAGGAATGTTAAAATGGCATTATAAAAAGATGAAAAGTAGCAAAATAAAACCCATTTCCATAGACTAACAGTCGATTGGATGCAGTTTGCGTCTACATAGAGAAGAATCATTTGTGGTGTTACTATTTCCTATAGCGTGTATAGTGTGAAATTGCTGATGTCAAAGGACTCAGGCATCCACAGAATCAAGAGACTAGAAGGGAATGCTGGGGACATGACTAATTTTCCACGGACTACGATAATCTTTCATTCTTTTCTCTGGGGAAGAAGTCATCAAACAGCAAACATTGCACAGCGCAGTGGCGTGTTTTCCTGATGCTCAACACAGAAGAGCACACAGGACAGACTAAATTCCAAAAGAGTTTAAATTCATTTTGTTCTTTCTCCTTTTTAAACAATTTATCATATCTTCTATAATTTTGTTATGATTTTTTTCTTTTTTTCAGAACCTATTCATTAAAAATTATAGCTCCCAGATTTAGTTAATTTTTTCATTGTTTCTTGCAGTTCTCAAATAATTGGGCTACAGAAACACTATTTGCAAAAAAAGAAATTAATGATTTCAGACTAATCGTATGAGACATTTTGTTAACAAGTGCTGAAAGGTAGTATTAGCTTTGCTAACTTACCTGTAAAAATGACTTAGAGGAAATTTTACTTTAGTAGAAGTACATAATTATTTCTTTGCCACTTGAAATCATTTATGAAATATATCTGGGGCATACTAATTTATTTTATGTACATCATACCTTAAAATTATTGCACTTATTTATTTCATGTGTGGGTGTTGGCATGTGTGTAGAAGTCAGACGACAACTTTCATTTCTTTCTTTCCATCATGTAAGTCCTAGGGATAAAACACAGATCGTCAGGCCTGCTGGCAAATGCCTTTATTCGCTGAGCTAACTCACTCACTAGCCTTATGGTCCACGATTTATGGACCATTGTTTTAAAGGGAGTCCATGACTTCAGAATTCAAATGAAACCAAAGAAGCTTGTCTGATAAAAAAAAAAAAACCAAAAAACAAAGAAAGGAAACATCATCAGTACATTATTTGTATGTTTGTACTCAAGGAAAAGAAATAATTCATTCAGAATTAAAGTATTGCTTTCAACAAAGGACACTTTTCTCCCCTCTGAATATACTGCACTTCTGTGGTCAGATTAACAGCATTTGGAGAATATAAAGTTTTTGCTCTGCCAGCAGATCGAAGGATCTGTTGATTCAAGACTAGTAGCTGTTCTCCATAAGATTCCTGCCCCTTGCTCCCACCACTCCTAGTCCCTGGGTATTTGCTGCCCTTATGGCATCCTTTAGAAAAAGGATGAATGGCATTCCTTTGACATGCAGCCCCAAGAGTGTGCTACACTGAGATGTAGCTTAATATCCTGCAGAAAATTTTTGAATAACTTTAGCAGGGAGACACACATCAGCTCTTGGTTTTGAAAAATGTTCAGGATTTTAACTTCTTGACCCCAACACAAAGAATTATAGGCAGACTGATGGGCAAGCTTCAGACATGTGGCACTCTTGCCAACATTGGGACCTTTTATTTCTAGCTCCAGCACAGGAAGAGCTAAAGAGAATCTAACAGTAATACTTGCTCAGTGTTCATGATGCTATGTCAACAGTGTGAAGTTCTTCTCAAACTCTGCTGAGCCTTGTTTTATGTCTACTTTATACTACTTGCAACAAATAAAGATCAATCACACGTTCAAGGCATTAGCATAGAAAGCCAATTGATGATATTGCTTCATATCTTGAACCACGGTAGGGAACATAACAAGACTGACTTATTAATCATATCCTTTCTTTTAGGAATGGATTTTAATATTTGGCACAAGAAACTGAAAAACAAAAATACTTTTTTAAAAATTAATAAACATTGTTTTCCTTGGCTACTTTATACTCTCTATTTTAATTGAGGAGCTTCAGCCTTTGATTTCTCCTTAGTAAATTAAAAATCATCTTTCATTTGTATTGTCTTTAAACATGGGAGATTGCATGCTCTGTTTTGGAAATTTTTAGAATGTGGTTTTTCCTCTTTGTTTCATAAGATGTAGTGAAATTATTTCTGCATACACACACATGCACAGAATTTTAAACCAAATATACTCAATATTTTCATATTTTTACATCTTCTTTGAGCAGTTCTGCAAGGCCCAATCTCATGGTTGACAAGGATTCAAAAATTAAATTAAATCCTAACAGTACACTTTGGTTTACATGTAAATTGCATATTTTAAGATGGTTTAACTTTTTTTGTGCTAGATTCCCACTCAATAACCCACCCAAGAGACTTTCCTGCTCACCTTTCTGAAAGAGTTGGGGCCTAGATGTGGCTGGCTTGTGAAGCCCCAGACATGATCTAAACCAACGCCTTCCCCTGCTCCATGCTCTCTGAAGAGGGGTGGTACAGGTGGAAGCTGAAACACCCACAGACATGTATTTGGAATGTTTTGTGTGGAACTGGTTATCCCTTTAAAAGCTGTGGTCATTAGGATATGGGGCTGTTGTGTGGAAGCTGGACAGTGAAGGGGGCTTTGACGGCTAGTCCCATTGGTGGCTGCAGCTTGCTCTCTTTGCTTCCTAGTCTACCTCCACATGAACCTCCATTATTGCTGGCTACAACTATGGTAGACCCAGTAGCTCTGCTGCTTCTCTAGTACCGTGATTTCTCTTGAAGTTTCTTCTATGAAGTATGTTTTTTACAGCAACAGGAAGAGGAACTAACACAGGAGGGAAGACGAGGGCATTGAACCAGCCAGGATACAAGTTCTAATTTCTCACACCCTGGGCAAACACATTTCATTGTGGAAATTACTCTTATTTGATAGGAATTTACATTCAACACACAGACTGTTTTAAAGTGTTGCTGGCACACACACACACACAAAATCAGGCCATTATTTTTTAATGAAAATCATTTTCAAAAATTATGCTTCTTTTGCTTCAATTATGTTTTAACTTTATTGTAGTTTTAGAGTCACAGAATTATTACAAAGACCTAAGAGTACCTTGTTTCTCCTGCTCAGAGTCCAGCTACTACTATTAACACATTACATTATTATGTGATACAGTATGGGACATTTTTCACAATTACCCATTGCTGGCTCATTAGTAATGAAATCTACATATTGTTCAGATTTCCATGACATGGGGTTTGAAGTAGAATTTAGCACAAAAATAAATCTGCTTTGTTCCAAGATCTCATGAAGGAAGATACATTTCATATCATGACTCACTGTCTTTCGCTTTATTGGTTAGAACCATAAATACACTGACAAAGTGCATTTATGAAAAGAAAATGCAGAGATATAAATCCTATTTGTATTTTTTATTGGAGGTATGTATAACCAGGTAACCAGCTGACTGCCTTGACTGCTTGCCTTGCCGTGGTCTTTGTCAGTTTACTGTGAACTTGGGCCTTTTTCTCTCCCTTTCTGTGCCGCCTGTTAAATTAAAGTCACCCCACACAACTCAGAGTGGGAACAATTTTCATGTTTAAGAGCAGAGTGTGTACATGATTTATCCCAAGTCTTCCTATATGTGTACTTGTGACAGATTTTATTGATTTTTATATTTTAGTAGAAAAATTTTTTACTAAAATATGTAAAATATTTTGGATTTAAACTTTTATTCCTGTGTTTTAGGGATGAATTTTCCCTCCTTGACTCCTTGCTTTCTAATGATCTTCCTCTCTTTTCTTACCTTCTCCTACATAATTTCTTACTTGATGAGTCTCTATTTTGAGGCAGATACTTGTCATAGGTTCTTGGAATGTCCAGTTCAAGAAGCTTCTGTGTCTTTAAGGAGTCATGTTATTATTACTAGGACAGGCAACTATGAATGGATACTTACTATATAGTAATTGTTATAATGATTCATTAACGCCGTAAAAAAATGAGGGGTAACTTGTCTTGAAGGGTCAGGGAAAACTCCCAGTTTATATTGTGATTAAGCCCTGAAAGAGGGTTGTCATCTAGGAGAGAGTGATAAGGAAGCTCAGTATAAAATATCTTGTTAGATTAAAAGGAATGGCAACATTGAAGGACTACCAAACGATTATAGCTGGAGAAAGAGGTGGGAAGGAGACTGTAGGAATCAGAAACCAGCTTGAATTAGATTTTCTCCATGAAGTAATGCTATAGCCACACACACATACACACACACACACAAAAAAAAAATTGTAAGCAAGGAAATGATAACACCATACAACTTCTTTCAAATCTCAGCCAGAAAAGACTGATGAAGCTATCTAGAAAGTGTAGAAAGTTGGTCCTTGAAATTTCATATTACTGCATCAGAATGAGAATGATGGGTTGTGTGTAGTCATTGCCAGAAAAGAAGGAGCAGAGTAAAGAAGTATCTGAGACATATTTCAACTGAAACACAGAATTGAAGCTGAGTGGGATTGTATGTGTCTGTAGTCCTGGCTACTCGGGAAACTTACATAGTGGAATCCCTTCAACTAGGAGTTTGAGACCAAACAAATAAGACAGTAGCAAGAGAGAGAAGGTAGTGAGCAAATACTGAAAGTGTAATCATCAAGGGAAACAAGTATCAACCATCCTAATTGCCATTCTTGTTAAAGAAATTAAAGTATTAATGTTATTAAAGGCTTCTTGTATCCAATTTTACCTTGTGCATTTTGTGATGATATTTCTAAGGATGAGGGTCAAGATTTATATAAAACATTAATTTAGAAGGGTCATTGATGTGGTGTCTCCTGTGTAATTACTAGTCTCTAAATCTTACTAAAGAAGAATTTAAATTAAAATGACTTTAGAGTCAAGAGATTCATATATATGACATGAAATGGATTTAAGCTTAGAATATGGGAAGTAAGTCTTAGGGCTTTTGAACATGCAGATTGTGCAAACTGAGGTGTTCAACTGCATTGTTGATGTGGTAGCAGCCTAGACTTTAATTGAAATCATCTTTTCTCTGGCAGGATGAATCTTTAAAGCAATTGCAGGTTGTGCATCAGCCATGGCTCTTGCCAAGCGACACAGAAAGTGAAGGCATTGAAGCAGAGCAGGACAAACGTGAGTCGATGCCATGTTCTGTGATAAATGACTTTTACCAACTCCACAATAACAATAATTCAGTGTTAATCTTGCTGTGGGTGAGAGGTTGATAAACTAACTTTTGAAACATGCATTGTTTTTCTTGATATCAACAGAGCATGGCGAAGCTAAAATCTCTTATGAATACTATAGGATAGTGTTAGTGACAACTTGGGAATATTTGAAATTTCAAGATACCTTATGGTTGGGTAACTGTTATATGAAATGTTATACTTATCAGTTAAATTATGAATAAAATAGTCTTGGAATAAGTAGCTTGGAGTAAATGGAGCTTTCTAAATCTGAAGCAATTACTAGAAACCTGGAACATGCATAGAAAAAAACCACGCAGACACAAGTCAGCCCACTCCTCTCCCTGTACTGTCCATTCATATTTAAATATACATGAGCACATATATTGCTTTGTTCAGTAATGAATCACTGAATTCCTTTGAAGCCTTTATAAAATTTATATTAAAAAAGAAACACAAACAACCATTGCACGTATTATATAGACATGCTACATGTATGATTTGAGTGAGTTTATCTATCAAATATAACAAAGGTGCCTGAATTTGGCAAAGCCAACAGTCTTATAGAATGGCATTTGGTAATTGCCTCTGTGTGACTCTGGTAAACTAACTAAAACATGAATACAAGAAAAGGATCTGTAACAGTGTATTGTAAGCAATCCCATATTCAGACTTACCTCCTTTCTCCAAAACCTTATGATGAGTTTTTAGAATGGACTTACATACCCAAGCAATATAAAGGAGATAAAAATCCTCAGAACTTTTTTCAGCCTCAGACATTTAAGACATATTGTATTTTTGCATGCAGTCTTTCAAAACTTCTGAATTTTCTCCTCTTCCAATAAGGTGCAAACTAGTAGTTTTTTTCATCCAATTTAGACACTTAGCAAGTCTCCACAAATACCAGAAATATGAATCAATATGAGTCATTGAGTGAACGAACAATGGGGGGTTTTGGTGTTTTTAAGCTTGTCTATTAAGGAAAATTGAGATTAAAAATTAACAATAATATTATTATATTACCTATAGTTATACTACAATTTTGACATTGGATACGTAGCTTTATTCATGAATTTTGCTGAGTTATCTATCAATCCTTATAATTCAGACCTAGGACCAAAAATACTTGATCTCAGCAATGCTGTACAAAGAGGTGACCCTTGACAATGGTAAATTGTTTGAAATAAAATCAGGGCTTAAAATAATTGGGTGGTAATAAGAGCCATCTGGAGATGGAATGTTAGCATGCATTGTAGCTGGACTCAGAGCACAGACATGCAAATATTTGTTGAGTGGCTTCCAATAGCCAGGTGCTGGGACATGTGCAAGTTGGAGCCACTGAAACTCTGGCATCTTCTCGACTTGCTCTCCACGTGTGTGGTTTGTGGGACAGCTGGCAACACACAGATAGATCATCTATGCCTGTTTTCTCAGCAAAAAGAAATAGATGGTATAAATCTGTGTGAGCCAGGAAGCCTACATGGAGTTCATAGCTTTACTTACTGGGAATTTGTAAGTATGGAAGGGAACAAGCCCATCTTTCCAGCTGTAACACCTGTTTCTTGACTCACCTTTTTATAAATGATCCAGGGAATGTTATGAAATCACTTAATTTCTCCTGAGACAAAACCATCATGGAAGAAAGTTTCCAGAAAAATCCCAGGATCATTGCGGAAGTGCACATTTCTACTTGCATTGCTTTAAAAGAAGATTTAGCCCAAATGTTGTTTAATATGTACCTGTAAGAAAAGATACTTTGAACAACTGAAGGCAATTTTCCTTTTTAAGTTTTTATTCTAAACAAACAGAGCTCTTGCTTAGGGAGATTTCCTCTTTGTTCTTTTATTAAGAAATTCTAAGCTACAGAATAAACAAACTCATGTCTAGGGTGCTCATATATGTTTAGATATCTCAGATTATAATTCAAAGCCTCTAAATAAATTAATTACAGATGTCTGAATCTTCAGGAGTTATTCATGATCCAAAATCAGGTCTGTACATTGTATATGACTCTGATTTCTGCATTTTAAATATATCCTTGGGTGATTATTGCTTATCCTAAAAAATGACAACTATTGCAAAGAGAAGTTCAAGGAAATAGAGGATGCTGCTCTCAATATTGATTTCATATTGGTCCTCTGCTCTCTAGATCTTTTCATGATCTAGAAGTCAAGTTTGTATATACAATATGAGATAGGGGAAGAAACAAGAGTAGAACTGGGAGGAGTGGGCACAGAGAGAAACAAGGAGCAGATCCTCCATACTGAAGTTTAATGTTTATAAAATCATAGTTGAAATGCCAGACAGCATTCTTTTCAATTTTAGATTTTTCACTAAGATTTTTAAAACTGAAGTTGCATAGCTATCTTAGTTCCCACTCCCTCTCCTCCTCCTGCCCCACCTTTCCTTCCCATCCTCCCATCCACTCCTCAGAAAGGAAAGGCTTCCCATGGATAGTCAATAAGGAAACAGACAAGCATTCCTTAATTATATCTTGTATTTTTTTAAAAAATATTTGTGTGTGGGGACACTAAGTGGTCATGGTGTACTATAGTTCTTTGAACAAGGTTCACTTGCAATGTATAATGCCATAATTTTCGTCTTTAGCATCATAAACTAACCAAAAGCTAAAGGTAAAAAAGGAAACAAACAAAATGCCCAAACACAAATTGCCACAAAACAATAGTTGTATAAAATGAAGAAGTACCAGCCAGGCATGTAAATGACAGCTATGATGCCAGCACCCTAGAGGCTGCCACAGAATGATCCTGAGCCTGTGACCAGTCTGGGCTACACAAGCAGACCCTGTCTCAGAAAACAAACAAGGGTTGGGATGGTATTTAAAGGGTAGCTATGCTGTGGTGCATTGAGATGTCAGAGGCAGCTTAAGACTCTAGGAACTCTGAGTTGAAGAGAAATCTATTGCGAGAGGGCAGTGAACGCTGCCCATAGCTCAGTGTTTTTGGGGCACCATCTGCTTTATATGACCTAACATTATGGGTTATTCAAAGCCTTTGGTTCACTTGCAGGACTGTGAATAATTTTGATGATTATTTTCGGCCGATTGCTATGGGAGCTGATTTTCGGTGATGCACATGCCACCATTCAGAAATATTTCTGTTCACAGTATTCCTTTTTGCTTCATTCCAGTTTTCACTCTCACCATGGCATATAGAGTTAGACAATATCTGCCCGAGTCTTAGTTTCAAAAGAAAGCATTACAAAGCAAAATAGATTCTTAATAAAAATATAGAAAATTACCTTTGTGGAACTTTACTTATTGCTATATTTGCAACTTTAAGTCATTGATGTGGTGACAGATTATCAAGAGGGACAAAGCAACTGTATACTTTTAAATGAACACACCAAGCACACAGATTATACTGGGTTAAATGGTGGAAATATTGCCCATTGTTTGGCTGGAGGAAACGCTTCTGATATTCTTCTAAAATATATACATAATAAAGTCACTGCATAGCTCTACAGAAACTGGCTCTGCTTGATTCGATTAAGAATGCCCTTTGAAGAATGCCCATTTTTAATTTGTGGACTATGCTTCTGTAAGAACAGATGCTCTGGTTTTTAAGAGATGTCTATCGAATCTAATCTCCTCAGTCTTACTTTTTTCAACCAAATAATGGGAAATTTGGAGTCCCTAAATTCTGTTTCCTCATTCATGTCCCTTTATTACTCAAAGAGAAAAGTTCAGATCCAAGATCGTCTGGCCAGTCCTGGTACTGGAATACCCCTATTCTATTGATGTGAGATTCCTCTCTGTATGTTGTAAATATGTTTTATTACCATTGATTAATAAAGAAGCTGCTTTGGTCTATGTCAGGGCAGAACAGAGTTAGGTAGTAAAACCTAAACTGAATTCTGGGGAGAAAGAAGGCAAAGTAAGGGAGACGCCATGTAGCTGCTGAAGGATAGAAATGCTGGAACTTACTGGTAGGCCACAGCCTCGTAGTGATACACAGATTAATAAAATGGATTAATTTATGACATAAGAGCTAGCTAGGAATGCACCTAAGCTATTGGCTGAACAGTATTGTAATTAACATTGTTTCTGGGTGATTATTTGGGTCTGGTCAGCTGGTAAATGAACAATAAACTGTCTCCATTTACATCCTATACTTCATTTATGACCTCCCTTCAAATCATTGCCAAGGGGTGATTGTGACTCTTTAGATCGGAAGTGTATGGGGGAAAAATAGAGTCACAGATTTGCTTATGTGTCTAGGCATTTCACACTGAAGGAAAATTCCTTAGCACTACCTAAGTTGTTTCTTTCTAGACAGTTTCCCAATATTTGGCTTTGAGTTGTGTGTATAAGATAAGGCTGTTAGAGTTCCACAGTTACCATGTCCAAGACAAAGCTCCCATGGGTGGCCCTAAAATATGGAAGGGTAGAAAAGGTGTTGTCTTATTCAGGGTTTCATTGGTGGCAATGAAACACCATGAGCAAAATCAAGTTGGGTGAGAAAGGGTTCGTTTGGCTTACAATTCAGTGTTGCTGTTCATCAATGAAGGAAGTCAGAAAAAGAACTCAAACAGGGCAAGATCCTCGAGGCAGGAGCTGATGCAGAGGCCATGAAAGAGTACTGCTTACTGGCTTATTTCTCATGGCTTGTTCAGCCTGCTCTCTTAGAGAACTGAGTTAACGGCCCAGGTATCGCACCACCCACCATGGATTGAGCCCTTCCCCATTAATCATTACATGAGAAAATGTCTTACAGCTGGATCTCAAGGAGGCATTGCTTCAGCTGAGGCTTCTTGCTCTGATGAGTTTAGCTGTGTTAAGTTGACACACAAAATCACCCAACATAGGTGTATACAAGAGCAAGGAAAGGTCTAAGAACTCAGAAGAATATCTCAATTGCAAATTAGGTCAGACAGGTTTCAGAGTTTCAAGACACTGGGAACTCTTGGAATTACCATAATATTATGGCTGTGGCACTACAAATAAGGACTCTAAATTATATTATACATGTCACAGGACTTAAAAGAGGTAAGACTTTGGTGCTTTGTAACAATTTAAAGGTCTCGTGAGTTATCTTCATACTTTAAACATTTGTAAACAAAAAAAACATACACACTGAAAAGAAGCTAAGAACTTCACAATAAAAGTAATTAAACAAAAAACGGAGGTAACTATGAGGATTAGGTCTCACAAGGCAAATAGCCAAAACTTTACAACAAACAGTAGTAGGCTATTTATGAATAATAAATAAATTTTGGCAGTAATTTAATCTCACCTCTTTGTTTTAAATTTTCTATTCACTATAGAAAATAATAGAAACCAATTATGAGTGAGTACATCCCAAAAAGATGAACATGGGATGTACTCACTCATAATTGGCTTCTAGCCATAAATAAGGGTCATGGAGTCTACAATTGATGAACCTAAAGAAGCTAAATAAGAAGGTGAACCCAAGGAAAAACATATAGTTGTCCTCTTGGCTATGGGAAGTAGACAAAATTGCCGGGGAGGAAAGTGGGATCTTGGGGGTGGGGTGGGTTGGGGGTAAGGGGAGATGGGGAGAGAAAAGTGAGAAGGGGAAGATGGGGGGAACTTGGGGAAACAGGATGATTGGGATAAAGGAAGGCTGGATAGGGGAGCACGGAAGCACAATTCTTAGTTAAGGGAGCCACCTTAGGGTTGGCAAGAGACTTGAACCTAGAGTGGCTCCCAGGAGCCCAAGGCGATGTCCCCAGTTAGTTCCTTGGGCAGAAGAGGATAGGGAACCTGAAACGACCCTAACCTATAGCAATACTGACGAATATCTTGCATATCACCATAGAACCTTCATCTGGTAATGGATGGAGATAGAGACAGAGACCCACACTGGAGCACTGGACTGAGCTCCCAAGATCCCAATGAGGAGCGGAAGGAGGGAGAAGATGAGCAAGGAAGTCAGGACCACGAGGGGTGCACCCACCCACTGAGACAGTGGGGCTGATCTATTGGGAGTTCACCAAGGCCAGCTGGACTATGACTGAAAAAGCATGGGATAAAACCAGACTCTCTGAACATGGCGAACAATGAGGGATGATGAGAAGCCAAGGACAATGGCACGGGGTTTTGATCCTACTTCATGATCTGGCTTTGTGGGAGCCTAGCCAGTTTGGATGTTCACCTTCCTAGACATGGACGGAGGGGGGAGGACCTTGGACTTTCCACAGGGCAGGGAACCCTGACTGCTCTTTGGACTGGGGAGGAAGGGGGAGAGGAGTGGGGGGAGGAGGTGAATGGTGGGAGGAGGGGGAGGGAAATGGGAGGCTGGGAGGAGGGGGAAACTTTTTTTTTCCTTTTCTAAATAAAAAAAAGAAAATAATAGAGATAACTTGTAGGTAAGACAATTTCTTCAAACCACAATTTTAAAGCCACCTGGATAACAAATGTAGTAAGACTCAAGACCTTACACAAAACTTAAATACACAACAAACCCAACAAAAACTCTAAAACAAAACAACATAACAACATAGGCCGTAACTTGCTTAGGGTTTCTTTCTTTCTTTTTTAACTTTTAATTAATTCTTTGTGAATTTCACAGCATGCTCTCCAATCCCACTCATCTACCTATCCCTCCAGCAGGCACACCGAGATGGCCACCTCCTGTAATCTTTTTCAAGTTTTGGATTTATGGTAATCTTCAGAGTACTGCAGAATTCTTGTATGTCCTGTTGCATTTAAATAGGCATCTACAAAATCACAAGACTATGCAGATGTCACACTGTTTTAGTTTGCAGTAGTTATCTTTTTACAAGTCTCACAGGTGAAAGTTTTACCAGGACACTTTTATCTAATGGATATCCAGCAGAATTTTGCCATTTGTCCCATGTGTTCAGTCTACTAAGGGTGGATGGAGGAAAGACCGAGTCTACAATGTGCGTGAAAATACCACCGTTTGTATTCACCCATCATCAGATGCAAATGGACTTCAGACTGTCCTGCCTTTGTTGCAACCTGTGTGCATTTTCATTAAAAATAAATCTGAATATTAAAAAATAAAGCTTTATCTACATAGGTTGCAGTATCTGAAGCCCATCAGACCATAAATCCTCTATGTTCAGCATACTATAGCAACCATTTCAAGATTGATCTTTAATCAGCAGAAAAATAAGCTAATGTAGTTACAGCTAATTATCTGTTGAAAGCAAGTGATTCCACTGTCAAATTGCAAGTCTCTGCCATAAAAGCTAATGTTGTTGTTATGAAAATTTCTCTGTTTGCAGAGGACAGATGCCTGTGAGTCACTCACATAGTTTCCAGGTCTGTGGTGAGGCACTCATATTATGAAAGGTTAAACTAATTCCCAAGACCCTAGAAAAAAATTAAAGGTAACTTTTCATAATATACAGAACTTAGTTTCAGTCTTAAGTATAGCAGATCAATGTGTCACATTGTTCAGTAATATATAACTTTGCAAATTTTAAACTACATGCTTCTCTTATTCAGACCTCTAGGTCATAGACAGCAGTTGTTAGATTCATCAGAAAGGATGTGTTTAAACCAGGAGACTCAAATGTTATTTTGAAAATTCTTTGGGCTAGAGTCTTTTATGGAGTTGAATTTCCTAAACTAAAAATAGGAGCTACATGGTCCAATGTTTTGTTTTTGGTTTTCATAAGAAATCAAAGTTATAAATTAATAACACATGTTTTTAATCCTTTTACCAAACACTTTTAGTTTGTCTTGGAATATTCTTATCTTTGTGTTAGGTGTGGCCTGAAACTACAAAATGGTGACACTAAAGTAAAAATTAAATGTAGTTCATTCCCTAGCACTGATGAGCGTGCTTTTGGGATGGGCCTTCCTGTCTGATAGGGCGCATCTTCACAGATGTGAGCGGTGGATTGGCTGCTTGGAAGAAGAACCCATCCCTGGAGCTTTAAATTTTACCCTTGCACTTTCTGTGACTGAAAAGTCTTGGGCATATTCACAGCAGCTGAACTATTTCAGAATAGTCTCAGGCTCCTTTGGCTCTGCTAACTGGCTACATGTTCACAAATCAGACAATCTTAGACATGTTTTTCTCAAATTAGAATGTTAGTTAAGATCTTCCAGCATAAATCCTGTGAGCCTGAAAGCCCAGATTCCCAACTTGAAACAGTCGCTTCTCTGGATCTTCACAGTGGGCATGTGTATGCTGAGAGTCACCCATGTGCTAAGCCTTATGACCTGGAGGTGCAGAGGGAGGTTATGTAATTTACTGTCTCTACTTTTCATCACTGTGCAAATTCACAGATACATATCTGCAACATTTGTTTCACCACCACTTCTTAGAAGACAAGCAAAAAGGGTGCCAGAAACCACACTTATTGATAATGATCTCGCGTGATCTGAACAGGGAAGGTTTCAATATTGCATTGTGTAGTTTGATGAAGAGATTTTTACAAACAAACTTTTCAAGATTTATATTTTTATTACATTTAAAATAAATTTAGTTTCTTGAGTTCTTTATATATGCATATCACCTTAGAACCTTCATCTGGCGATGGATGAGGATAGAGACAGAAACCCACACTGGAGCACCGGACTGAGCTCCCAAGGTCCAAATGAGGAGCAGAAGGAGGGAGAACATGAGCATGGAAGTCACAGTGGGGCTGATCTATTGGGAGCTCACCAAGGCCAGCTGGACTGGGACTGAATAAGCATGGGATAAAACTGGACTCTCTGAACATGGCGGACAATTAAGGCTTATGAAAAGCCAAGGACAATGACACTAGGTTTCGATCCTATAGCATGAACTGGCTTTGTGGGAGCCTAGCCTGTTTGGATGCTCACCCTACTGGATCTGGATGGAGGGGGAAGGACCTTGGATATCCCACAGGGCAGGGAATCAGGACTGCTCTTCAGACTTGAGAGGGAGGGGGAATGGAGTGGAGGGAAGGCGAGAGGAGTGAGAGGAGTGGGAGGAGGGGGAGGGAAATGGGAGGCAGGAGGAGGCAGAAATTTCTTCAACAAAAAATAAATAAATAAATTTAGCCTTTTAATATAACTGATTTCATTGAATGATTTTTCAGTTTTAACCTGGTAATGCACTACTGGCTCAATATTATCATTTATATGTAATAGGATTTGTCTTGCTGTCAATCTGTGTAGGATTTTTATATCTAGTTGATAATCTCATTACTTATTATCAAAATGTCCACTCCCCCCCTTAAGTCAATGAGATATGTTTATGAAAGGGCTAACCCAGAGTTACTGCTACCCACCCTGTGTGATGGTTCCCTCATTTGACCCCTTGGCACAAAATTTGCGCTGTAACTAAAAAAAATAAACTATCAGAGAACAAATACAGTCCTGTTATAATATACAGAAAATCAAGAAATGCTTTGTACATGACACTAATAGTCTCATATTCAGCTGACAGAGTGTAATTTATCAATAATTGTGGTTAATGGCTATTTATGGTATCCTTTTTAGTGCTGTAGTATATATTTTTTTATTTTTCTGCATCTGTATTACATTTCAAAATTCAGAAAAACAGCAATAATATGTTCTTGACTTTCTAAATAACTTAAAATATTTTTGCCCTTTGCTTTTGAACACAGTTGACTTATTCAACTGTATTATGATTTTTAAAAGTTTTATGTGTATATGGATACGTATGTGTTTATCTGTGAATGTAGGTACCGACAGAGGACAACAAAGAGCGTTAGACACAGGCAGCTGTGAGCCAACTGATTGAGGTGCTGGGTACCAAACTCATGCTCCAAGCAAGAGTAATACCCACTCTTTGCTGGCTGAGCTGTTTATCTAGCCCCTGGTAAGTCACTTCTATGTGGACTTTTGCTCAGCGTTTCATGAGAGAAGTTCAGCATCACTGAGAGCATTGGTACCAACTTCAGAGCATCTGCAGTGGTGCTGAGTCCAGTTTCCTACACAACGGAAGTCTGACTGAAGCCTGCTGCATTGGACATCAATTGTCCCTAGCTGTGTTGTCATTTAAAATCAGTTGTTGAGATTTCACAAGAATCAAATTACATATACATTGTAGCCACATGTTGGGGTGACGTCTGTCGGGGTCTAGCCTCGACAGGTTCATACATTCCAGGATAAAGGTGTGTGAATTAGAAATGTTAGGCAAGAGGAACAAAGGTATGAAAGAAATACAGAGACCTAGGATAGTACTGGGAGGGCAATTCAGTGAATACTGAGACTACCCGTGTTTATTTTCTGTATGCTTGTATACCCCAATCCAAAAAGGGGGTGAGAAGGCAAAAGACTGCTTTAGCATGACACAAAGGACAAACAGAACAATTGTTTTCTTTAATACCCGAGATATCGAGTCACTATTTCCTGAGTTAAGCATTCTGATGATTTGGGCAGCATATGCAGTGATAATACCTTAGACCAAGTATCCTGTTGACAGCCACTCTGGGTAAAACCTCCGGTCTTAAAAATGAAGTAGCAGGAATAGGCTTGAATTCTCTGACCTTTGGTCAAGATGGAATGGATCTACCTCTATGGGCCATCTTAATGTCCAAAACAACAAGTAACCACACCATAGGTCAGGATATCTTGTTTGTAGGCACTCCTTAAGTCAGGCTTCTTGTCAATAACTATGAAAGAGCTGGAGTAAGCTTAACATCTCAGTCAAGGTGGAGTTGACCCACCTTTATGGTCCCCCACACATATATTTACCTTTTCTCCCCAAAGAAAAAAAATATCCTTGAGGACTGATATCACATAGCACTTGTTACTAACTTTTCCCAGAATCCTGGCTAGCAATATAATACCTAAAAACTATAAGCTATGAGAGATGGCTCAGTGGTTAAGAGCATTGCCTGCTCTTCCAAAGGTCCTGAGTTCAATACCCAGCAACCATATGGTGGCTCACAACCATCTGTAATTAGCTCTGGTGCCCTCTTCTGGCCTGCAGTCACACACACAGACAGAATATTGTATACATAATAAATAAATAAATAAATATTTTTTTAAAAAAACTATAAGCTATGCTTTTATGAATCAAATTGGATGTATAAAATTAAAATTTTTTTGAAGTACCATAATACATCCATATATTAAAATTAAGTAGACCCTCTGTTATTTTAAGATAATTTTAAGGAAAACAATGAGATTGAACTGGGGTGAGTCGTCTAAACAAACTTGATCAGTGTCTTTCAGGTGAAAGACAAACCAAATTAACATAAGCATCAAGGGCCCAGTGGAGGGAATGTCTCGCTTTCCTTCATTCATGCCTGAGACTCATTGTCAGCAAACTTGCATTTCAGTAGAAGGACAGAGAACTCCATTGATATAACGACCATGAGTCTGAGCTTTCTTGTTGAAAGTCTGAAGCTTTCAATTACAAAATGTACATCTTGAAAGAAAATAGAATACTTCTGGCTGCAGAAGCTGGCCTCACTGATTTTCAGCTCTTCTTCATTGCAGACCTGTGGGTTTAAAGTGGAGTGTTCCCTTGATATCTAAGTCTATTTTCATATTGTGTCCATTTTGTTTGGCTGCCTTAATTCATTTGAAATGTGTTGAGACTACGTGGGTGATCTGGGAAGTGACTAGTTGGAGGTAAATGTTTAGAAGCAGCACATTCCTGAACCACAATGAGGATGACCTATTTTGACACTGAGTATAGTTTTCTTTGTGTCCACTGTGTGGGGTTGGCTGCTTTTGATGGGCTGATATTCCATGTCATTGCTGACTATTTGACAAGGGGTCCTGTATTTATCATCACGAGGTATGTGTTCAAACCTATGCTGGACATGGATTTGTTCTCTGTTTATTTAGGTTAATTATTGACTTGCTTTCTAAATTTCAATGTTATTTGGGTAACACAAATTTAGATGTACACTTTCTTGGTGAATCAGAATTTTTAAGAAAGTGAAACTACTCGTCTTTTGCAATAAGTGCACATTAACTTTCCATATCATCTGATACTGTTATGTCAACAATATTTTGGTGGATATTGATATAACTTTTAAGGAATTTTCTTTTCATGTGTAAGAGATAAGAATATATATATATATACATATATATATATATATATATATGAAAAACACTGTTGAAATCAGTGTGGCTGTTACAAAAAACCTTGATATAGCTCTACCATATGATCTAGCTATACCAGTTCAAATCACACTCCCAAAGGACTCTTGATACTACAGAGATACTTGCTCATTGTGTTCATTACTATTCATGCACCATAGGTAGAAAATGGAAACAACCTAGCTGTCCATCAACTGATGAAAGGATAATGAAAAATGTGGTGCATTTTCAGAATGTAATATTATTCAGCTGTGAAGAAAAATGAAATTATGAAATTTCCAGGTAGAACTGGAAACAATCATTCTCAGTGAGATAACCCAGACCCACAAAAACAAATGCCACATGTTCTCTCTCATATATTGACGTTGGCTTTGGATCTTTAGATAACTGTTTAAATTGGAAAGTACCCATAGAATTTAGGGAACTAATAAGGGCCCATGCATGCAGATTTCAAAGAATAGGAGATACAATGCATTTATAAAAGTATAAAATGGGAAAGAGGAGTATTGGGGTAAAATGTGGGGGTTAAATGGGGTGGAAGGTAGGAGGGCAACATAGAAGAGGAAGTATGTGTAAAGAAAATAATGTTAAAGACCTTTGAAAAATTGACATAGAAACTTATTATTATAGAAGCTTCCTAAAATATACAAAAGGAGTTGAAATGGAATTACACTATAGCAGGGGACAGTGCCCATCACAGATATTACAGACTATCAAATAAAATACCTAGTACTAGATTTGAGCTATGTCTTTTTTACTTGTTGGTTATTGGGGCCCATAGAACATCATAATCATTACACACTAGAGATACTGTTCTGGTTACTTTCTAGAGCAGTAATTCTTAAACTTCTTAATGTTGTGACCCTTTAATACACTTATTCATGTTGCCATGACCTCACAACCATAAAATTATTTTTGTTGCTACTTCATAACTATAATTTTGCTTCTGTTATGAATCATAATGTAAACATTTTTATAGATAGAGGTTTTTCTTTTCTTTCTTTCTTCCTTCTTTATTTTTTATTTTTTTTTTTTTGGTTTTTCAAAACAGGTTTTCCCTGTATGACTGGGGCCTTTCCTGTAACTAGCTCTTGTAGATCATGTTGGCCTCTAATTTACAGATTCACCTACCTCTGCCTACTGAGCACTAGGATTAAAGGCATGCACCAACACTGCCCTGCTTAGATAAAGGTTTTTCCAAGGGGTCATGACCCATAGATTGAGAACCACTGCTCCAGATTCATGGTCAAGCCCTATTGCTGAAGATATTACATACATGAATCATAGTCATTGAGAAATCAAACTTATTCCATATTTGCTCATTTTCGTAGTTCTGGGAGGTACTGCGCACAAGGCCAGGGACAAAGAGTTTTACTCATACAATGATGACTCCCTGGCAAGATATAGTCATGGTGCAATAGTGGCACAAATGTTATAGGGATAACAAACAATTTTCTGATTGGGTTTACAGACCACTTCACAATATAATGCTTTGACTGGCCCTTGGGCACCTATTCCTCATACTGGCTTGCCTTTTTCAACCTTAACACAAGGACAGATCTTAGTCCTAACTCAATTTGATATGCCTTGTTTTTTTGACACCATGGGAAACCTGCCTCTTTCTGAACAGAAACAGAGGAGAAGTTTGGAGGGGAAAGGCAGAGGGGAGGGAGAGGAAGGAGAAAATACAGTCAGAATGTAAACTAAATGAACAAATTTATTTTTAAAAAATTCTGAAAGTAAAACTTCCATATAACCCACCTGATACCATTCTAGACATATTGCCCACCCATGCTCATAGTCACTCTGTTCACCACAGTCAGGAAACGGAACAAGCCTAAATGTCTGTCAGATAGAAATAACGGAAATGTGGTACAAATGCACAATGCCATTTTATACAATCCTAAATAAAGATAATTTTTGTAAAAAATAGATGAATTGAAAAATATGCTGATTAAAATATCTCAAGCTCAAAAAGACAATGATCTGTGTTCTTGCTCATCTGTAGATACTAACTGTAAATCCTTTGCGTGTTTAAAGTGTAGTGACCTCAGAGGTAGAATGCAAGGTTTAAGCCCAGAACCCTATAGATGAAACATAATAAATCTTTGTTTTTGAAAGAGTTGGCAAGCATTCTGATAGAGGTTTAATTTAATAGTAAATTAGAAAAGCTGTCACATAGCCTAGCATAAAATAGATCCATAGAGTATATTTGAAGAATATACTTAACACTATAACATGCTATTTCACCTTAAAATCTTTGACATTTTAAGGCTTTCAAGAAAATCACATACACCTTTTAAAGGGGAGAGATGCGAGAAAATGACAGTTATTAAACTATAGTTGTTATATGCCATATTAAAATCTCTTTTAATCATTCTGGAAACTTAATGTGTGTGGTGGTTTGAATGAACACGACATCCATTGGCTTATATGTTTGATTATTTAGTCCCCAGTTGGAGGAACAGGAGGTGTGGCCTTTTTTAAGGAGGTGTGTACTTGGCGTTGGTTTTGAGATTTCTAAAGTCCACAGTATCCCATGGACTTTCCCTCCTCACCCCATCCTCCCACTCCTCCTCCCACCCTGTCACCTCTTACTCCTCAATCAGCTGCAAGTTCTCAGCTAGTGTTCCAGTGCCTGCCTGCCTGCCACCATGCTCCCACCAGAAGGGTTACAGACGCTACTAACCCTGGAACCTAAACCCCCATATTAAATGTTTCTATTTAAAAGTTGACTTGGCCTTGGCGTTTTGTCACAGGAACAAAAAGTAACCAAGACAATATGTATTATTACTCTGGTTTTGTAGATAAAATTTTTAAAAATATTTTCTTCACAAGAACCCACAATGAACAATTTGTATCCTAGGCTGATCTAAGGTCTTGAGCTCTACTGGAGAATTTCTCTACCTCTATGCCAGCTGTACCTTTCTCATCATTATAACAAAAAACCTGACAAGAATAAATTTTAAAAAGGAGGGCTTTATTTCTGTTCATAATTTGGGAGGGGACAGTTTGTTATGAAAGGGAAGGCACTATGGAATTTGCTGTGACAAGCTTAGGACTGGGTGTCCTCATGTTACCATAGTCCAGGAAGCAAGGACAACACAGGAAGTGGACTGAGAGCGTAACACCTCAAGGGCCATGTCTAATGATGTGCTTCCTCCCATTGGACTCTGCCTCCCTAAGATTCTACAGTCTCTGAAAGCAATGTCACCCATCAGCTGGGGTATAAAATGTTCAACCATAAAGGACATTTCACATTCAAATCATAGCACAAGATAAAAAAAACTATAGGGTGAAAGAAATATGCATATACACAGCATAAAGAGAGTAATAATTTCCACTGTGTATGAGGTAGCATGTGGAAAGCCAAGAAAAGGAAACCAAGAGTGAAAGAAAAGGAGACACTAATACATTTGGGCAAGAAATCTGGTTTTAATAGAAATTTCAACTTGATTTCATTATATTTACATTGTGTTCCAAATTATTATCTATGAGCAAAGTCATCCAGAAAATTAAGGGAGGCATATATGATAAACATAAAAATTAGATATTTGACAGAATAAAATAAATATTGCTTAGTAATTATATCAGGCATGTCTTCTGTCTCTTAGCAAGCTATTAAAAGTAGAACAACTGTTCAAAACATGCTGCCAAATTCCTTCAAAATGACTTGTTGTGAAATGTTGACTAAATATCTCAGAACTGTATAACATCTTTAGTATAATTAAACATTGTTCAGGCTGAAGACGTGGTTTTTCTTTGCATTCAGAGACGTAAATTAAAGGTGACATTCTCTTTTATAGTAGAACACAGAAAATCATCCCTTGTTAGCAATTAAAAAGATCTTTTTAAGTTTTGCCATTTATAGATAACTCATTCATTGCTTTTATCTATTTAAAAGGCCCACTAGGAAAAACGTAGTCTTTATACTCCTATTTTACACTAAAAGTATTCATTAAATATTTACTTTATAGATACCAGTACATTGACAATTAACATGTCTATTAAGTAAATTTAATGAGAAATTGGATGGTTACTTCTCAGAACCTTTAATATCTCCAGTTCTAGTGAGCACTCACATCATGATTCTATCTAAACCCTACCATGTGGAATATTTCTAAAAATATGCCACATTCTCCAGCACTGCCCTTTATCAATTTCTGAAATGACTCCCATTTCAAGCCAAATGTCTTTGATAACTCCAAATCAAATGAGTATGAAAACTATAAAAATAAATTCTAAATACCCATTTCTGAGTGATACTCCAGAGATGTTCTGTGTATTGCCCTCCTTTGCGAATGATGGGAAATGTTAACTTCCTTATGATCACACCCGTGAGAAGAACCTAAGTCTGGTGAAGACACAACCCATGCTTTATAAGTTCACTAATGAATTATGTGAAATAACAGAATGCCAATATCTTCTGCACTCTAGTTGAAGCAGCACTTACCAATGGATGTGTAATAAAATTACTTCTAATTTGGTTGTAAATACATCTGGTGAGTTGGGGGGGGACACACATATGTGTGGATATGTGTGTATAGATAGGTCTGTGTATGGAAACCCAAGGTCAGTATCTTTTTCTCAGTCACTCTCCACCTTATTTATTGAGGCAGGGCCTCTTCCTCCAATCCAGAGTTCATGTGCTCAGCTAAGTTAAAAAGCCAGCTTGCCCCAGGAACCTCCTGTCCTTATGTCACATACACTGGGATAGGATTGTAGCTGGGCCATTATGTCCATGTGACGCTTACATGGGTGCTGAGGATTCAAACTTTGGCCCTCATGATACCACATCAAATACCCATTGACCTATTACCATAGCCCCTAATATCATTCTTTACAACGAATGGCCCATGAAAAAAAGTATTTTAAATAGTTTTGATGAATGTCAAAAGTGCCCTTTTACTGTGGCACTTCTAAGGATTTTAATACACAGTTGGGCATTTCGATCTTTCAAAAAGCAGTTATGGTATAGTGCCGTCCATAATTCTTGGAGCAATGAACAAAATGGTTGCTGGATCATCTATATTAAACCTAGGACAAGCATTCCTAGAGATGACTAGGATTTTTTTTGTATTTTTTTCATTTTCTTTCTCTTTAAAATATGTGCATTTTTCCTTTTATGACCTGCTTTTCCTTCATTTTCCTTCCCCACACATACTTTTTTGAAATAAAATAATCATGTCCAATCATCCCAGCCAGCAGGTACTGCTTTATTCTTCCTTCAGATTCACTCACTCTCTCTCCCCTTCTGCCTCCTGACTCCATTCAGTAATATTCCACTGAGCATGCAATATTGTGTACTTTTGGTTATAAGTGTGGCGCATATGTCTGTTTACACTATGATGTGTAAACCTCCAGCTTCGGGACAATGACTTTTTCTACATTTTGTAGCATAATATGTTACACATAGTTATTCAGTGGACCATCTGTCTAGCTAAAACTGAGCCTCAGGATTGTGACTGCAGTAGAGATAGGGGTCGTGAATATAACCTAGGGAGGCATTTTTCTCTATTCCTTATTTAAGAATGAATGAAACTTTAAAATTGAAAGGAATGGAATTATGGAATGATAAGCTACTCACTGCCGAGCGGCTACCAAGCACCTATCATTCTGCACATACTGCAGGTGGAAGTTTGATATCTATCGTGATCAATTTTGCCTCAAGAAACAGGCTAAGGCAAGAGAAAACAGCATTTCTGGTCTAGATCCAGTACATTACCTCTTTGCTCTCAATTGTCCAGGTTCTGCTGATCTTCTTTGTGTCCCATGCTCTTCTTGTCCTACCCTGGTCTACTCTGGTATGTTTGCTCAGGGCACTTAATGTCAACAGTAGGTAACTGTGGGTATTCTCTGCAACTGTTTGTAGCTCAGATGGCTTAAAATACATATTTTCCATGATTTCATGAGAAAAATGTCTGTGTCAAGGACCTGATATTGTCTTTCTTCCCTTCTCTTTCCTTCCCTACCCTTCCATCCCACTCCCCCTACCCTCTCCTGCCCTCACCTTTCTTTCCTTTCCCTTCCCTTGCTCTCCCTTGCCTTCCCTCCCATTCTCTCCATCCTCTGTTCGTGGATGAATCAATAACTTACAGAATCTAGATCTAGAATACAGATATTTAC
Source organism: Microtus pennsylvanicus (assembly GCF_037038515.1). Lineage (NCBI taxonomy): Eukaryota > Metazoa > Chordata > Mammalia > Rodentia > Cricetidae > Microtus > Microtus pennsylvanicus. Next base: position 24,977,348 of record NC_134583.1, read on the forward strand.
AAGCTGGAAACATGTTTCCCAACTATGCTAGACTCTATGATGCCATTGAGTTTCAACATCTCATAACAGTAGACACCGCATCCATGAAGCTATTCATTCATACCAGACTTTTAAAAGAGATAAGAAAATTCACAACTATTTTCTTTCCACATGTCAGAGAGAAGCAAGTGAAAACTATGAAGAACTTTGGAATATTCTACCCCTCTCCTCACCCATGGATGACCCCTTCTCTTAATACCCCTTACACGTGGCCATCTAGAGTTACTGTGGATCCTAGAAAAGGGAGCTCTCTGTGTCCTGTGGTTGTTCATTTGGTTTTGTTCTGCCCTGGCCACTCGCTGACTTATGAATTCCATATTAGGAAATAACTTGAAGAAAGTCTTTTCAATGAATTTTTATTTAGCATATCATAATAGTATATTCATCTCCATGTGTTTTAAATAAAACATGAAAATTGTATACTATAAAACATGGAAACCTTCTTATTGTAGATGTGGAAAACATATAAAAATAGAAGCCATATAATTTCCAACAATAGAAGTTCATTTTAAATTTATATACTTTATATACTAGAGAACTGTGATTTATTAGTACGCATTCATTACTGAACACATTCACACACACACATACACATGCACACACCCATATATATATTCTGATTCTGATGTGTAAATTTGTCCCCAATATTTTTATTTAAAAAAGATCAAATCATAGGAAAGAATATTAAAAGTAAACTAATTTTTGTTATGTATATAATAACACACATATGCAATAAATTCATATTTATTGAATATAATCTAGATGGTTATAAACAAAAATGTCATCAATGATTGTATTTTGTAGTACAATATAATTATTTTGTTTCTATATTTCCATAATGAACAGATGTAATACAAATTATAAAAATCATTAAGACCTTTTGTTTGAAAATGCGGACAAAAAGAGTCCCGTCTTTCCTTGCTCTAAGATCTGAGTTCTTCCAGATCTCTTCTCTGTGGTTCTGTCTGTTTACACCTGTCTTCCACAGAATGATGCTACCGTTTGTTCTTCAGCTACCATGGCCCTGTTGTTTTTCAAATGTTCTTAGCATGGCATATTGCTCTTCAGTCCAAGAGCTCCTAGAAACACTGTCATTCTGGTCATTCATATGTAATAAATGGATTTGGAAATATACCAGAAAATAGCATAACACAGTTGTGGGAGACAAATAATGTAGTTTATCAATAAGCAACTTACAGATAAAAAAGCATGAACAGGATATAAAATTGATGATAAACTTACCAAAATTCTGACAATTAATCGTTAGGATCAGTGCATGAACCAAACAATTCTAATCAGGGACCCAGAGAGAATTATGTTTAAGGGTGGTAGGAATTAATACAATAAATGAGTTAGCTTGGGTTTATTGTAGTAAATAATTAATTCTAGATAAAAAAGAAATATGCAAAAAACAGAGTCTGCTCTTCCGTTTTTCCCATCCTTCTTTCTTTTGTTCCTTCTGTCGCATTACATAAATATTTATTGATCAATTTTTTTGTAGGCAAAAATACCCTTTCAAGCCTTGAGCAGTGTGGAGATTGATAATTTTCTTCAAAAATATTTATAGTTTTGTTGGTGAGTTGCTATGGCAAAAGTTTGTACACTAAAAGAAAACACTAAATCCCACTGTCCCCTTTTGATAGTCAGCTCTATTGATGCCTTGTTGAATGTATTTTCTTCCCTCTACAGGTCTGTCTCTGAAACAAGAAAAGGATGTTCCAAGTGGTCCTTAAGGAGACTGAAGCTGACTAAATCCTTACATATAGTCCCAATTTGATGTACTATATGAAATCTCTAAAGAAATGTTATTTTTCTAATAAAACCATATATATATATATATATATATATATATATATATATATTTATGCACCTTTGTAATGAGGGTATGTATCTGTCTATAGTCAGAGAATGGTAATTCAGGCAATATGGTCTAGTGGTCATGGAATCTGATACCTTTTTGATTTGATCAATGTCTTGTGTTTATGTTACCTTTTATGTAGCTTTAAAATTAATGTTTGATATATTGAATATTGCCTAAAACAAATGCTTAAAATTTTATGAATATTAACTTAGCTAGGGTTTTCTACTTCTATTTTTATAATAACATCTTATCTTTTGGGTTAATAAACATTAAACTTGCCCAAATGTGCCCAGGTACAGCTTTAGTCCCAGTCAACCATTAATTGTGTGACATTAGCCCCCAAGATGTAAACTCTACACCAGAAAAAAATGTTTTTTTCACCACTTCCCCGACAGGGTTATATTCCCTTTCCTATTAAAACATGACTATTACTTTAGCAGAACAGAACAACGAAAAATGAAATGCATGCCTTCAGAGCACTTGCAAGGAAAATCATGAATCATTTATGTAATTATTGAGTCACCGTAAGATTATTCAGTTTAAATCTCTTGTCTGCTTACTTTTGGAATGTGCTATGTGGTAATTCTAAATAGACAGATCTCAGCCAATCTATTGACTATGTCTGCTATCATTTATCTTATTTGTCTTAATGCAAATTTTTGGTGGACTTTAATGGATTAAGGCTAAATTATAAAACTCTGTATAGCTATAAAAGAAACAATTGTTAAGGACTAGAAAATAGCCAAGGAATAAACAAGCAATTTCTGACTCCTGAATTAAATCATGTTCATAAATATGAATAACACAATTATAAGTGATATAATAAATTTTCTTACATCATTGTTTTCTTGTATGATGAAACCATTTTTAGTAATAACTATTTTCATAGATGGAAATAAATTAAATGCCTATTATTAGTTGCTGTTCATGGATGTGACAAAATTATTGAATACTTAAATACTTAAGCTTAAAGGGGAAAGGTTTATTTTGACCCTTTTGGAGGTTTCAGAGCATGATCTTCTGACTCCTTTGCCATCGACCAGTGACGAACTGGTCATGGCAGAGGGAGTAAGAGCTTACTTGTTTCAGGAAAGCTCAGAAGCATAGACAGTGAGAAGCATCCGTGAGATATTTCTTCTAGTGACTCCACTTCCTCTATCCAAGCCCAACACTACAGTTTCCATTCCATTATTTTATTTTTTTTTATTTATTTTTATTGAGAAAAGGAAAAAAAAGTTTCTGCCGCCTCCCATTTCCCTCCCCCTTCCTCCACCCTTCTCCCCCTCCCCCCACTCCTCTCCCCCTCCCTCTCCAGTCCAAAGAGCAGTCAGGGTTCCCTGCTCTGTGGAAAGTCCAAGGTCCTTTCCCCTCCGTCCATGTCTAGGAAGGTGAACATCCAAATTGGCTAGGATCCCACAAAGCCATTACATTCTGATAACCCATTCACCTGCAGATTCATCAACAGATCAGCACATTGAGATTCATCCAATACCTTAAGAACCAATCGCTTCTCTAGAACCTCACCTCTGAAAATATTATTGGGAACCCTACAGTCTTGGAGAGGGGACACTTTTTAACCAAATTGTAACAGCTTAGAAAACTGAGTTTTTAAGCAGAAAGCAAGATGGCAGGAGATTAAGTTTACAGGATCAGGGTATTTCTTATTTAAATATCTGCATCATGAAATGAAGCTTCAAGAAGATTCTACTGAGGATTTAAAATACTTTCCCTGTTAGACATTTTGTCTCTTTAAAATGTGTCGCTGATAATATGCTTATCTGAGCAACATTCTCTTCCACCAATGATCTCCTAGTCCCACATGAATCACATGCCCTAGGATGCCGGAATGGATAGCACTGAACACACCATGGAAGATGTCCCGAGTCCTACACTGAAGGAAAGGTAAGGACTGGTTCTAATCAAGAACAAATTGCTGCAAATGAAATAGTCTAGTGTGAGCTAAACCCAGCTCCAGTTTGGACAACAGTTGGGGAGTGTTTTCAAGGTGAAATGGGTGAATACAAATGGGGAGGGTTGGAAGTTTTAGTAGAGTCAGGGAAGTGGAAATTTACCCAAAAAAGGGGGGGGGGGCATGAAAAAGGGTGATTGTTCCAGAAGAAACTCACCTGACTTGGCTCAGAGGTGTTTCCAAAGTTACATGTCTAATCTGGATCCTTGACATGAATGATATTTTCTAAGTATGCAGAGCAGGTAAAAGGAGAAGACCTAGAAGACAGTGTCTCTGCCCCTGGATTTACCTAGAGCCCCTGAAGCCATAAATATAATGGTAGAAGATACAGGAAGTGGGCAGGTTAATGTGGTAAGGAGTTAGGTTATCAGGCAGTTAGAGAAGTTCAAATAAAATCATAAAGTTCTATTCTAGTTTCTTTAATTGCCATGTATGTCAAAACATCTAAATGCAGTTGAGATATCCAAGTAAGTCACCAGAGAAAACTAAAGCTATATGCATAGCTTTTCTGTATTTACTGTATATAGAAATATGTAGCAGAGGTGAGGGGAGAGGGTGTTTATTGAGTGCCTCCTAAGACTATAGTGTGGGCCTGTGAGTATAGCTAGGTCTACAGTAGTAGGTAAAGCAGGGGACAAGTGCATTGTGTGTATGTGCTGAGAGTTGTCTATGGGACCTTAGATCTGCGCTGCTCAGCAGGTATTGGTACTGAAGTGCAGAGGTGAAGAAAGAGGTGTGTGTGTGTGTGTGTGTGTGTGTGTGTGTGTGTGTGTACATACATGAGCTTTTCAGAACAGTGAAATGGCACCTTGTGCCTTAGTCCTTGACTTGAATGATGTTTTCTAAGCACACAGAACAGGTAAAAGAAGATCTGATGAGGTAATAGGAAGTTGCATAGAAAGAGATAAAACAGAGTGGCTTATGAATACCATGGAACTGGACAATCATGACTTGTATACTGTTTTTGTAATAGTTTTTCTCTGGTCTAGTGTCACTTGACACAATCTAAACTGCATCATTCCTGGAGCACATGTCATTAAGCCATAGGTGTTTCTGTTGCTGAGCAGCCAGGAAAATGTTCATTTATGTAGAGCTTCCAGGAATGAGGGAGACAGGACTGTAACTCATGTTCCCAGAAAGCTCACAGGAGACAAGAAGGAGAAATACCCAGTGAACTGATATTTGCTCTTCCTTTCTTCTTTGGAAAATGTGATGCATCTTCTACAGAATGCTGGGATATCAGTCCCCTGTATATCTCCAATATTCTTTGAACGCATCCTATTTGTTTAGTATCATGCTAGACGCTGAAGCCACACATAGTCCTGGGTGGCTATGGTGGGTATAACTCTAGCAATCAATTTAGTAGAATACATGTTAAGACAAAAATCAACAGAATCCTAATGAGCTACGCATGAGGACATGTAAATGAATCTTAGGTTTGGTTCATTTGTAACCTAAAATACAAAGAGCATTATTTATCTGAGAGACAGAGAAGTTGAGTGGACTTTAGACAATAATAAAAGAGAAAACCAAGACTATTTTAAGAGGTCACCATGTGTCAAGATCTAGAGACTAGAACAAGCATGAACAGTCATCCAAATGAAATGGACATTTGAGTGCGGCTGGGGGAAGGCGGTACAGCTTCACCAAGTGGTACGGATGAGACGTTAATAGCGGTCAAATCATAGGGGCAGTTGTAAGATACACCTCGAGTGGGTAAGGAAAACAGGGAAGTTTGAGCAAGCAAATAGTATGATTTGCGTTTTAGGATGATAAATTTGGTAACACCGGGGAAATTTGTCATAAAGGAGAAAGACTGTTTGCAGGAGGAATGGCTAGGACATTCATAGAATCAATACTAGAGAGCAAGCTGCAGAGAAAGGGGAGGAATCTAGGCAGCTAATTGATTAAAGATGGGGGAGAAGGGTCATAGATATCATTCAGATTTCTGGCCAGGACACCTGGTGGTGAAATATGTTTAAACAATGTGCAGATGTTCAGACGTTCGGTTCAGCTCGGGATGTAGCCAAGACGTTGAGTGTCATCATTGTGCAGATGATCAAACACAGCATAATAGAAGTGGAGGCAGTAAATGATGTCACCTGATGAGAGTCTGTGCAGTGCAAAGAGGACAGACATCCTAGGAAAACCCTGGGACCTAAGAGATTGAAAAAGTGATTTCAAGAGTAAATATTTTGTGGACGCTTCACAGAGTGGGTGGCCCACACACTGTGTCTAGGAAGCAGAAGGTCAAAATCCTTGAACCTCAAGGTCTCTGGTTCCCGTAAGCACAGCTGGATTTCAAGGGAGAGACAAGTGTGGCCTCATTTGTGAAGCAAGCTTTAGCAGTCTAGTTTAACGAGGCTGTAGAAGTTTCCTGTGGGTGGATGGAATAGAAACAACTCTATTGGAAGAGAAGAAAGCATGTAAGAAGCTTATCATTTCTCTTATTTACTTCCTAAATAAGGCATTTCAAATCTGAGGTCTTTTCATTTAGTACATGAAGACATCTACATTGACAGTACCTTTATTATTATTATGATTTCATAGCAATGAAGGAACAATGGGCATATTTAGGATCTTAAGAATTAGTCCTACTGGCTTATTGCTGTTTAGTCTTTCTTTGTGTATTTATTTTTTTCTCTCTCTCTCCCTCTCCCCTCTCTCTCTTTCCTTCTCTCTCTATGTGTGCATGTATGAACTCTGGTTTGTGGTTTGGCAACATGCACAAGAGTATGTACGGCGAGGTCAGAGGGCAGCATTGAGTACCAGTCTTCACCTTTCACATTGTTTGAGACAGAATCTCTGACTCACTGATTCATATGCCAGGCTTGCCTATTAGCATGCTTCCAGGGCTTCTGTCTCCACTTCCTGTCTACCAGTACAAACCCTGGGATACATACTACCATATCCAGTTCTATGTGGGGTCTGCAGAATCAGCTCTGGTCCTCAGTTTTACATGTAAGTATTTTACCCATTGAGCCCCAACTCATCTGTATAGTTTCAATTTGCTGTGTTTTAGACATCTTCTAAGTTTTCAAGTTAATCAAGCATAAACTTCTGTTGCGTATACAGAATAATACAATCAGTAGGTGTGGAGCTCAGAGAAGCCCCCACCATCTGTTTTTATCTGGACATGGAGTTTTTGCTCTCCTGCAGATCCCAGCTTCCACACACCAGTGCCTGCTGGCTTTGAACTGGAGTATCATTGTTCTGTAAGCTTTGTGTGGTGGTTCTTGTGCCTCTTGTCTTTGAAGTGTACAGGCCCCCACCTCTAGAAAGCCAATATATGAGCATCCCCAAATTGGCTGGAACTGAGATTTCACCATTTATGGTGTGTATGAAGTGACCTAAGCCCTCCCTGTAAACCCGTAGGAAGAACTGAACCATTGTTTCAACAAGATAGAAACCACACATCAGTCTTTAAACTATTGTTTAGCAAATGGAAAGAGGAGTACACAGCCTCTTACGTGAAATGACCAGCATACGATTTACAAATGGTGGTTTGGAAAGAGTTTCCAGCTAACTGAGGAGTGTGTAGATCTAGTGCACAGCTGCTCAGCTTTGCGTGAAGGCTTTCACCAAGAGTGGGCATTTGATGAGCTGTTGCCCCCAAACTTGTATCACTATGTAGATTCTCAGTGAAAGGGTGGTTATGGTGGTTGTAGAAACTTCATGTTAAGACCTTGAAATTTTTAAGAAAAATCATACTGAGTTTGAGCAGGAAACTCTCCTTATAACATAATCAAGATCACGTTGCAGTGACTTCAGCTGGGTAATAGAAGTTTGCTTTCTCATGAGAGAAACAGATATATGTGCATCTTGGATAATATAAAACACAAGGTTTTGGTAGTGTTTATATACTCAAGGCTTGTCTTCCTGATAAAATGCTGTTTTATGGATCTGTAATGGCTACTCTCCTCTACCATTCTTTATTCTCTGCTTCCTGGACTCTGGAAAGGGTTCTTAGCACCCCTGTGGTCAGATTTTATGACTAGTTCTGGTTAACGAGTCACCAGGGGGATATGACATATATGGCTTCCGAGCCAAGACGTTTGGAAGCGGTTTGGGGTATATACACTTCTTTCTAGTGGGCGATGGTTCTCCAAGGTGCTATGGCAGCTTATAAAGATGACTAGGCTCATAGATGGGTGGAGTGGGGTCTCAAAAGATCAGGAAATGTGCATACACAGAACCAGAAACCTAGGGGAGGATTTTCTTAAGTATGCATTCTTTTTCTGCTGGGGAATCAAGAAGAGAAATTGTCATGCCCTTCCATCTTGAAAATTCCACAATGAGGCTCCCTTGTGCCCTGGGTGTGTGTTCTGGAATTAAAACAAAGGATGAGAGATGATAGCGATGCTAGTGAATAGATACTGTTGCTGGTAGGGAAAGTGTGGGGGGTGATAATGAGTCACAGAGAAAAAAAAATGCTTCATGACGTTAAGAAAGCTGTTCTAATGTCCATAAAGCAAGAACTCTATCTCTGCACCCAACCAGGGTCTCTTTGGTTGTAAATCCCTTTTAGCCTGGAACATTTTATTTTTAAGATGTTTTAATGGAGGTTTAATTGCACATTCAATCATAATAAAAGTAAAGCAATGTGTTCACTGTCATTCAGATGCTGAATATGCACTGACTTATTGGTGCTCTCACAGAGACTCTTTCTGCTTTCGCTGTCCTCATTTGAGAAGGATGGGGATAGTCTTTCGTCTCTATGTAACTGCCCAAGTCGAGAAGCAGCAGAGCCAATGCTTAATCCCAGTTGCCTGGTATGCGAAGCCAAGGTCATAATGAGTGGACACTAATCCTTCTTCCTTCGTGTTTGTTAGTGTATGTGCTCGGCTGTCCAAGAAAGCAAGGTGTGGCCCTCATTTTCTACCCCTGCTGTGAGATTTTGACATATTTCTTTCTCCATTTTGGTTATTCAGTGGTTAATCAGTGCCGGAAAGAACTCAGAGGAAGTATTTGTGGTTGTTCCATGATTTTTGAAGAGATTTCATCATCCTCTTCCTTTCCTTTGATTTAGAGGTTTCCATGGACTTTGAGTTTATGTACAACTGAAGGCAGGCCAAAGGTGCACAGTGTTCAAAGGCAGATGGGATAAAAGGTGAAGCTGGTACCTCTCTGGAGGCCATCAGGCTAAATTTCTCTCAGTGTGATGAAAGTGAAGGGGTTCCCAAGGGCAGCAACAGCCAGGCAGCTTTGAGCTTTGATAGGTCAAAGAAAGCTGTGCAGAACTTGGAACAGCTCCCAACTCAGAACCTCATTCCTGGGCAATCTTGGCTGCCTCCATCCAGTCACACCTCATATCATCTTCTTGAGCACTGTAGTAGAATGCTCGTAAGATTTTCTTTCCATACTAGAAGGACCTTTGCCTGGGAGGAGCTGGGAATGGTTTCCTGCAGCAGCATCAAAGCCCCCCTGCTCTGAACCAAGCATCTTCAGAGAAGAGAACAGCTCCTTGATTTCTGTTTTTGCTCATTTCACCAGAACAGATGTAAGCCAATGATGTACTGCACACGCTCTGATCACAGATGCATGGGAAACATCCCAACTTTGCTTTCACTACACATTAAAGGTCTTCATGTGCCGAGTCGACCGGTGCCCAATGCAGGTTCATGGCCTCTTGCCAGTCCTCCTCATATGAGCTGACATTAAAACAAAATAGTAAATCCATGGCACCAGCTCCGTGTATGTTGGAATCTTGCTGAGTGGCATGGGAAATGATGAGAAGGAACCTAGTAAGTTGGAGTTGGTCTGAATGCCATTCCCAGCAAGTACCATGAAAATCGAACCGGATCCTAGAGGAGGTTTGAGGTCATTAGTCAAATTACCTTCCTGCTTTCTTTTTCGTCTTTGCTTTGTTTGCATGTTCCTTTAGCTGGATGGTTCTCATAGACTCAGAAGGAAATCAACACCACAGAAGAAAGAGAACCTGGCTTGTAATGCTCCTGAGTAAAATCCAAGACACTGGAAATCTCCGCAGAAGAACAGTCTTGTGAGATGGCCAACCTGATAGCCAGACCAAAGAGGACAGCTGTGACATGTGGGCCTCTCCAAGATGACCTTTTGCAAAGTTTCTGTTTATCATGTCATTTACCCATCAGTGTCCTTGACTTTTGTATTCTGTCTCTTCTAAACCAGTAAGTAAATATCCTTTCCCAAACCCAAAGGACATGTCATTACAGAGTGCTCAGTAATACAGTTAACACCCCCTCCTCCAGTACATGTCAGTAAAACATAATCTGTAACCTGGATTCTGTGTTTGTTAAAAGCCCTAGGGTAGTCTATAAGATTAAATCTGAGTCAGATTTTGTGAGTATTTCAGAATAAAATGTTTTGCCTTGTGGTATATACCTACACCTGGTCATAAATGATCTCTCTATGACTGGTTCTAAGCTACCAACATCCATTACACACCAGACAGCAGGGAAGTGGTGTATATAAAATAGACCCTTATGAGCCCTGTGAGCTCACTCTATAATATCTCTTGCTTGTATCTGATTTTGTAAAATAATACGCAGAGAAATGTGTCTCATGCTCAACTTTTAAGGGACAAATTGGGATAAGAACTAGGAATGAAAGGTAGGGGTCATGACTCTAGACAATTTTTATTTTAATTATTTGTGGGCTAATGTGCAAATTCTATCATTTCTGGTTTAATACTTGCAATTTCTAGATATTTAAAAAGTGATCAAGATATAAGGTTCTTTCTCTCCTTGGGGCATTATTTCAAACCTAGTTACAAGTTTCTAATTTAGGGCACTAGAAGGTGAATATGTGAACTTAAAAGTAAGGCTAACTTCTAGTATGTTGTCAGATTTCAAGGTCAGGGGGATTTGTGTCTCTTATATTGCAAGATAACTTAGGGTCAAACTGGGTTCTGCTACCACAGGGTTAGGATTATGTCCGAGTTTTACTTATCATCGGTGTAAGATAACTTTATTAAATTTGACTTAATAATTCAGTGCTAAATCCTTCATGACTCTAAACGAACCTGACTGGGGTGCCAAAGGAATAAAGAAAGGTCATACTCACACAGACACATGGACATACAGACATAGCCAGAATTGGATGGATGAAGGTCTCTGGTGGAGAAACACCAATACTTCGAAAATGTCAGAACAATTATTATATAGAGCTAAACAGAGAGGTGGCTTATTGCACATAGATGACCAAGATCAGAGAGGATGACTTACAGATAGACAAGGAGGTAGAGTTTATGGTGCAGCTGAATCAAGGAGGCAGGTTTAGCTCATCTCAGTGGAATCAGTATCTATAGGGGAACCATCTTCCATCTATACATATCTGGGGGAAGGAGACTATAATAGACATTCTCTATATACACTATGAACATCCACACATAGATCAGAAGGGAAGGTTTGCTATTCCTCTGAGCCTCACTTTGGGGAAAGGCATTGCCATTTTCCTACTGGTCTGAGGCTGTGCTCCTTGACACAGCCAGTTCAGGTCAGCAAGACGCTCCAATACACTATATTCAGTCCTGTTGAGCACAAGCTACCAGCGCTTCTCCTTACTCTCTGGGGTTATTTATAGTAGAATAAAAACTTTTGCAACCCATTTCTCATTGTGCTTATTGTTTTTCCCAACATGAAGTAATATTCCATATCTTACTGTATGCTTTGCATACTAATGTTTCAACCATTAATGTAGATCTTATTTTCATTGTATAAGTGTACTTGAACAGAAAAATTTAAATTGCCAAACGTCACACAAATACTTAGGACTGGCCTGGATTCAAGGGTTGGTTCTCTGTAAAGTTAAGACCTTTGCAATCCTAGGAGCGTTGAATCATCCTGTACATTTATTCATATCCTTTAGGTCAAGTTATGGGCCAGGAATAAAGATATTATTCCATGAGGTGAATTTGACAGTTTTGTCCAGAAAGATCAGATCCAGAGGAATGGAGCTTGGAGTTCAGCCACGAAGACTGTGAACCTGTAGAGTATGTGACTCTATATGAAAACTCGAAGTACTGACATTACATCAAGTGATGACTTAAGACATACAAAGGCCACCAATCACAAGCTTCCGATCCTTTATTTGTTCCCTTAGCTCAGGTGAGAGGGCAGTCTATCTGAGGTAGAGCTTAACTTTGTGGGTATATTTTTTGAGAGGCAGCAAGAAAAGTTGTTCTATTGCAAATAACAAGAATAGAAAGAGATCTTAGAGGAGTCAAGTTCGGAGCTGAGACAATGCTGTCCTTGCTGGATCGTTTGGGAAGCCCCATTGCTTGTCTGAGCTTTCACATTTAAAATAGGATATGCACTGCCCATAAAAGACACAATCAGTTATTACATAAGCAGGTGCTTTATGATTAGTAATATCTATAAAGCAAAAAAATAGAGATGGATTCATTGAATTAGTGGTAGGCCGCACTATGCTTTTTGCTGGGGGAGTGGGGTATTAACCAGCTCTCAAATCATGACAGAGTGCTTTATTATTAGTTATGAATGCTAGGCCTTAGCTTAAATTCATTTCTTGTTATCTCATAACTTAACCTGTTTCTCTTCATTTACGGTTTGACTCGGGCCTTTTTTACCTTTCTTCTGTATGTCTTCCTTTCACTGCTTCTCCTGGCTGCCTGGCTCCTGGAGTGTCTCTCTCTTTCTTCCTAGTGCTCTCCTTTCCTCTTGAGCCAAGATTTCTCCTCCTACTTATTCTCTCTGCCTGCCAGCCCTGCCTATCCCTCTCCTGCCTACCTTAGCTATTCAGCTTTTTATTAGACCAATCAGGTGCATTTGGCAGGCAAGATGAAACAAATACAACACATCTTTACAAATTAATTAAAAGAATTACAAAATAATTAAACAAATGCAGCATAAACCAATATAACCCATCTTTACATAGTCAAAATAGTATGCCAGATTCTGACATTGAAGACCATACAATTTACTTATAATTGAAGGGTACAAATCATTTAAGTGTCAAACCACGCAAACAGTAAATAAGAAAAATAATGGAAATGCCAGGCAATAGCATACAACTTTATTAAATGAATACCTCTGGCAATTCTTCTAATAACTGAGAGCAAAACAAAAATAATGAAGTGTAAAAAAAAAATAATGAAGTGTGCTTCCTCCTGCTTCCTCTAGGATCAGTTGTCAGAGGTCCAGGTCTTATACTGAGGTTCTTCATCTATTTGGAATTCAGTTTTATATAGGGTAAGCAATATGGGTCCAGACTCATTCTTCTTCATGCAGACCCCCAGTTTTCCCGGCATGTTGTCTTTTCTCCATAGATTCTTGTTCCCATAGACTCTTTAATCACTTAACTGTTCCTTTGCTGCAGAGAAGCTTTTAGTTTCATGAGGTCTTACAGTCGACTGTTGGCCTTGTTTCCAGAGTGCCTGAAGTCCTATTCTGCATGTGAGATAAAACACCCAATAGCTTTCCTTTTGAGTCTGTCTCCATTCTCTTAATCTAACAATCCCCAATTGCATCCATTTTTTCTGAAAACATTATTTCATTCATCTTTATTAATAATGCTTCATTATGTGAATACAGTACATGTTCTTTATCCATTAATCCACTGATGTACTAGATTGAGTCCACAGGCTATATAATGTGAATAATAGTAATTATAGATGTGCTAATTAAAGAAGAATAATTTGAGCAGGTTAAAGAAATGAATAATTAAGTCCAAGGCAAATGAAAACAAGTAGAAAGTGTTCTTGACTAGATTGAATTTTATCCAAATTCATTGGTGATTTCCTACCCACTCCTATCATGTTCTTACTTTGAAGATGAGGCCAATAGAAAAAGGAAGTATTAAGGGCGAGGACATTTGTTCATTTGCTTCTTGTTTATCAAAGAGAAAGTGACATCAAATCCTTCCTTTGTAAGAGAAGATAGCCTTGTGCAAGTGGAAAGAAAGCCTTGCCAGAATCAAAGCTTGCTAAGACATTGTTGAACTGTGGGAACTTCACAGTCCCCGGAATGGTGGGGAAATGTGTTGACTGATCAGGATAACTGGTTTGTGGTATTTTACAATGACTGCACTAGCCAACTAAGACAAAAACAGTTATATAAATAAAATAGAGGAGAGGTAGCTGGAGAGATGGGTCATTGGTTAAGAGCACGGGTGGCTGTTCAAGAGGATCTAGATTTAGCGACTCACAGTTGTGTGTAGCTCTGGTTCCAGGGGACCTGATGCCAAGCTCTAGCCTCTGTGAACACCAAGCAAGTATATGGTACACAGCCATATATGTAGACAAAACACTCTTACACATAAAATATTTTTTATTAAAATTAAAGGGAGGAAGAGCTGTGCTGCATCCTTAGGAAGGTTTTATTTGGGGGCTGTGCATGCAACTCAGCAACAGCATGTCTGCAAGCATATGGGGAGCCCTAGTTTGTTTTCGCTCACGTGCTCCAACTCCAGGGAAAAAAACCAAAAAGTTCTGTTTCAGAGCACTACCAACAAAGCCCACTAGCCATTATGGACAGTAAATGGACAACCTTGGGGCCAAATGTCTGGCACTAAGTCAAGACTCATGGAAAACTGCTTTGATTGTTCGTACAGTCTCTCCTGTAGAACGTTATTCCTGCTGCCTTAAATTTCTGATCATGGAACAATATAGTCAGCAATTAACAAGCACACCAGCCACGTTTCTGTGAAACAGAGAAAGGTGTGTTTTAAAGAGCAAAAAAGGAGGGAGAAGGCCTGTAACTTGCTTTTCTTTACTCATTGGGAACTAGAGCCCCTTTCATCTTCCTTATGAAGCTGGCACTAATGGCGACAAAGGTCCGTTTCTACCCCGAAACTCAGCAGGTGGAGCTGATACCTCAGCTGTCTCACTCATTGGTTTTTCTAGCACTCTTGCACATTGTTTCAGGTTTATCTGCATTTTTCAAGGTTCTATCTATTAATTGGCTAAGTTGCATAAATATGTGTGAAACCTAGCAAATGTCAGTCTTGTTCTGGGTTAACTACAAAGGAATATAACACAAAGACTTTCAGCTTACATGAGCTACATTCCAAAGAAAAAAAGAAAATCAGAAAATAGACGTAATAAAAAAGAGAAGAAATATCATACAAGTGGAGTCATACATTATACTATAATATATATATATATATTTCATGTTATATACCATATAAATACCACATGTATCTAATATATACATTAAACCGTCTCCATAAGATTTACAGGGGGGATTAGAGCCAGTTAAGAAAAGTTAGGTACTTCTATGGGAGAACAGACTTTAAATCTGATGGCGAGGTATGCCTTAACAGAACAGCGATAGGTAAGCTAACCTTTGCATCCACCTGATGTTGTAGATAGACACAAACTTTCTGAGAGTATGAGGCTTTAAATGATACATAAAAGGCAAACATGTAATGATGAAAGCCCAGACCACAGAACAACAATGTGGACCAGTGAGAGATTGTGAAAGTAGCTGGCAGCTGCATGATTAACTGACTCTTTTCCTTTGCCCTTCATTTTTCAGAAGGTGGCAAGGTTTCTGACGTTGATGGATTAGACACGTGTTAATTGGAAGGGCTTGTAATGACGGTGATTTACTAGGGAAATCTACAAGCCTTGCTGAAACCAACCCAAAAGAACAACAAATATACATATATAAGAGAAAACTTCTATTTGCAGTGAAAATGGAAAACCATCACGTCCCTAAACCACAGTCTATGGAGAGCATCTGCCAAAATACTGTTAGAGTGAGATGAATTGAGCAAGGTCGCTTAAAGCCAAAACAAATGAGCATCTCCACATCTTGAGTGAAGTACAAAATTCTCACAAATAAGTGGGAGCCCAAAGGGAGTGTGGGTGGGATGAAGTAATAAACATCCTTGCGGACTGTGGGCTTCTGGTAAATCTGAGCGCCTAAATGGGAAAAAAAGCCATTTGGACGAAACCTAACAAGAAACAGAAAATATTAGCTCTTGACCAAGTCTGGGGACAGCAGAAGAGCTTAATTCAAGCTCTGTGAAGGGATCTGGATGACCTTTTCACCTCAGGAGAAATATGTTCACAAGCACCGGACAGAAGTAAGACAGAGGTCAAGTATTTGCTAGCACAAACGCATCTCACTTAAAAGGGGCACAATCTCAGGTTAATTTTCATGTTCATCTATCTATTCAATTACTGAACAAATAGAGACAGAACTCAGGCTGTTCAAAACGAGTAACGGGGCATGCACTTCTGGTGAATGCGGTTCTGTGGGGAACAGATTTACCCTTCTTCCTGGAGAGGAATGAACAGTGTATCTGTCATGATGATTTCCAACTGTTCAAGGCCAGGCATCAAACGAAACATCAGTGAAATTCAGAAAATAAAGTGAAGTCCGGTGACTTCCCTGGTTTGCTCCCCAGTTTCAGCAGCACAGGGAGCTTTGGCAGGGGTTTTCCTCATCTCTCTGGGTTGAAGGGTGGAACTGGAAGTCTAGAAAGTTTCCAGTGAGAGAAACAGAGGCAAGAGCAAGGGAAAGAACTCCGGGGAGTCTCAGTATTTGTTTCAAATCATCACCCGAGTGTTGATTTGCACATGTGCATAGAGAAACTATTAAGACCAAACCCAGAATGGCCCCAAGGAGTTGGAGGATATTATTTGAATTTCCCGGGTGGCTGGAACATTTCCTGCTCCCACCGGAGTTCTAATCTGACAATTGACTGCATTCAAAAAGGCAATGGGAAAAGAAATGAACATAGATCAACTATTTCTACGGTCTTCTTTACTGAGTTTTTAAAAACCCAATGAGTTTAAAAACTCATTGAATTATTTCTTAATAACTTAGCTATATCTCAGAATCAAGCTTAAGAGGTAACTGTCGGGGAAACACCTGGGTGGTAGAGTACTTTCCCAGCACACACAAGGTTCTGGATTAATTCTCCAGCATTGAAAAAAAGTCTAGTTCTCAGTAGGGAAAATTCACAGTGCTTATCATACAATCATCTAACTAAAAAAATGAAAAACAATACAATCTCAACAAAGCAGGAACATGTGATTTAAAAGGAAAAGGAAATTTAAACAATAAAAATGGATATAAGAATTGCAGAGTTAGCAAACAAGCGCATGAAAGTATTCGTTACTGTTGTGTATATCCCAGAAACCAGAGGAAAGATGAAGAGATCCTAAATATATTAGGATAAGAAGATATAAAAACTGATCAAAACCGAAGTTTTGGATGAAGAAAGTGGCAATTCCTAAATGAAAAATATGTACTGGATAGTATTAACCAGAGATGGGAATCACAGATGAGTAAAGGTGAAGAGAGCAATCAGGATATTTCAGAAGTATAATAAAAACATAAAAATTAATACAGAAAAAAGGAAAAGGAGAAGAAACAGTTAAAGAAGACCCTTAAGGTGTAGTTAGAAGTTAAACACGTGATGTTTCGGTGCCCATGGGAGAAGAGGAAGAAAGTGATGAACAGAGACAATTTCAAAGGAACAAAGGAAATGAAGGGAAATTCGAAAATTATATGAAAACTATAAATCAATAGATCTAATTGGTCAGTGAACCTCAACACCAAGAAGGCATGAAGAAAACTGTCCCAAGGTATTTCATAGCACAATGCTGAAAACCAGAGCTAACACAGAGGAAAAGGCCCATACATGGAGGAGTTTTTTAAAAAACCTGAGTTTGAGTCCCAGCACCTATAGTGCAGCTCAAACCCATGTGCAGCCTGGCTCCTCGGGTCCTGCAGGAAAGCTCACCACTTGCACTGCTTGGGTGTGCAGAGCCAGAGACCTCCATGGTCTTCTTGGCCTCTCCATGAACATTCACAGCAGTTGGCTGCGCTATCGAAGCATGCCCTGCAGCCTTCTTCTCAGGAAGCCCAGCAATCTGGGCAATTCCAGCTTACCTGGGCTAGCTTCAGCTCCAGTGCCACGGTTGCCTATGCGCCAGGCACCGCTGCTGCCTACAGCATCCTCAGCCCACAACTTCCAGCAAACAATCATGGAGGGAATTTGAACATTGTTTCTCTGTACACTACTTTGTGCTGTTTGGAGTCGCTGTATCTTTGGGGGGTATTCACAGTGACATTTCAGAGGGTCTTGGTGAATCAAATCATGTTAGCCTGGAGTGAATCCACAGGTTCTCATCCTCTGTGGAGACAAAAGCAGAACTTCTTTTCCAAAGCAACAAATCCTTAAATACACATTTTAACGTCAAGATACATTTCTTAGCAGTTCCAAGAGTCAAATGTCTTTCTCCATTCAAAAACACAAAAGACAACACAATAACATCCATCTGTACACATTCCATCTTTTGTGGCTTGTAATATGACTGTCTATACTCTGTCTCTTTAAAAACCTACTCAAACACACAAAACACACATACCCATCTTTAATGCACCCTCACCATTCCAGAGGGCAATCTCCCTGAGGGCCTCTACTTAGAAAACTCCACCAGTTCTGTTCCTGTGCTCTACTTGCTATGTATCATAAGAACTAGGCTTAAAGTTTAAAAACATACATACAGACAGACAGACAGATGGGGTCACAGGAACATTTTTGAGACAAGAGTGCCAAGAATGCCCCTTTTCTATACAATTATGGTTGATTTTTCAGTAATCCCTTAGCTCCCAATCTCACTGGGACCTCCAATTGTGAAACACCATGCCTGCACTATGCTCTATGGGACTATGCCTGTAACATCCGAGCCACTACAAAATGGTATGTGAGCCTCAGGAACAGGGCCTGGAGGCTTAAAAACATACAAACACAGAGACAGACATGGGTCATTCTTGATAGAAGAGGGACAAGTTTATTGTCCTCAGGGGAAGCTTATATATGGCTCTGGCCATAGCCCAGCTCTGGGGATCTTTTAGCTGCAGACCCACACTCCATTATCTACATACTTGCCCTGACACACACACACACACACACACACACACACACACACACACACACACACACACGAGAAGGAACTAGGGGGGAGCAGACCACTGCCCTTTGCAAAGAGTCTTCTGTGGTTAAGCTACCTTTATCACGTTTTATATGCACAGTTGGCTTCTTTATCTGCAGATTCTAGCTGTGTGTTTTCAGTCAGTGCCAATGAGAATTGTTTGGGAAACAGTTGCACCTATCATGGTGAGACATTACCTCCTTATTGGTAGTCCCTAAACAGTTCTATATGGACCTGACATATAATGATGAATACTCTGGAGATATTTAAAGTACATAGGGAGAATGCATGCTTATTATATGCAAGTTAGGCTGCATTTTTATTTATTTTATTTTTTAAATATATATTTTTTAATTTATTATGTATACAATATTCTGTCTACATGCAGGCCAGAAGAGGGCACCACACTTCATTACAGATGGTTGTGAGCCACCATGTGGTTGCTGAGAATTGAACTCAGGACCTTTGGAAGAGCAGGCAGTGTTTTTAACCGCTGAGCCATCTCTCCAGCCCAGGTTGCATTTTTATAAGAAACCAGAGATCCTTTAATAATGGCACTCCAGCGTCGGGGAGAGATCCTACCATCAATCCCCCTGTTGACAAATGGATGGCTATATTTATCTTCTAATACTTAAACCAAATCTACTAGATGAGCATGTTCTTACACCCATTTTGTGGATGAGAAGAAAAGAGGTAGAGTCACCGAAGAAAATCCCACAGCTGCTTTAACAAAGATGTAAACATACTTCTCTCCCTCACATAAATTTCATAATCCAAATGAGCAAGACAAAGACAGTTCACAGTTGTGAAAGACTGAAGACAAAGCTTCTCAGACTTGGCATCCATCTTTACTTTATGGGGAATATGTTATGGGTTTTGGGGACTCTTTGGCTTTTCTTTGCCATGCTCAGAGTTCATTCATGAGTTTTGGCAGTAACTATTTCCCAGCGCTGCATCTGTTAGCACACCCATGAGGCACTTGTGACAAGACTGAGGTGTTTTGGAGGCCAGGGGCCTTATGCTCACCTTTATGTCTGAAACATCCTTAAGAAGGTTTGCTATGTCTTCTTCATTGATAAAAATATTTTCTAAGAAAACAAGAGCTTTGAAGGCTGTTCATCTACATGTGTAGCCTCCGAAACAATTACCTTCTCTGGTGAACCAAATGTAGCTGTGCTATGTTTCAGCTGGAATCGATGCTCGGGCTACTTTATAATAATTAATAGAATGCAATGTCTGAGGCCCCAAACCTGCTGAACCTTCAATTCCCTTTATTGCCCGAGTAGTGTTATTGCTTTTAGAACAGCTCTGTCTATGTGTCATGCCCCCCCCCACGCACCTCCGCCGGCTCCCTGACTGAAAGAGTACTCTCACATGATTTAGCTCTTTCTCTCTTCCCAGAACTTCAAGTGCTGAAAGCTAAAATGGTCTTGTCTGGGATGTGAATATATATGACTCGTGAGAAATCAACTGAGCTGGGAATATCCACTTAGGCTGTAACTTTAAATCCACTGTGGGCTAAGAAAAGCAAGGCTCCTTGGGAGAGTGAAGTTGGCGTACTCTAGCCTGTTCTTACCCCCGTTTCTGACTGTTATCCCAGAGAGCTTACTCTCTTCGTATGTATTATGTTGTCACGCGGAATGTGTGACACCACAGTTGAGTGCATCTCTCTGTCTGTAGGGAATTCTTTATTTCTTGGCTTTTCCGAGAAGTCAGATGTATATACAATCCAGAGCAGAGTTCCTTGGGAAATCTCTCCCTGACCAGACTTGTGGGAAAGTTCAAGACCAGATGCTATTAAAGAAATGATAATTCTCCTCACATGCCCTTTAAATAAGGCCAGATGCCTAGAATCCCCACGGAATAAGATTATGCCTGGGACTCTAAAAATTTGCTCATTTGAAAATCAGGTGTGTGTGTTGGGGTGTGCACAAGAACATGGGTGTTCATGTTTTAGGACATCAGGAAGCACAATTCTTTGAGAGAGGATCTCATCTCTTAGGTGTGATCCACTGCCACCCAATGAAACTGTATACTGCCAGCCCTCTCTGTCTGTGGGTTCTACATGCTGAGATTCAACCAACAGCACATTAATTAGTTTCAATAAAGAAAAGTTGCATCTGTACTGTCATACTTTTATTATGGTCCTAATTCCCTAAATAGTACATTATTATAACTACTGGATTGGGGTTTACATTGTATTGGGTATTGTAAGTAACCCGTGAGAGTTTTAAAACATGTTGGAGGAGATGCTTAGACCACATGCAGATGATATGTCACTTTGTATAAGAGACTTTCACATTCATAGAGCCTAGCATCCACAGGGAGTTCTACAGATGTTGAAGGATGCAGTTAAATGACCCAAGTCCAGATGAGACTTCCCTGCTTCAAACACTGGACTCAGATGGAGATACAGGCCATGTGAATTTCTTAACAAAAGACTACAAATTCAGAGGTTCCCACAGTTTTCTCAAGTTTGATAATTTGCTAGAGTGGCTGTGAGGAAAAGTCTGTATGCATCCATTATACTTTTATTATCAAGTATATAAAGCAAAACACTGGCACTCATGCCTGTAACTCCAGTACTTAGGAGGTAAGGCAGCAAGATCCAATGAGTTTGAAGCCAGCCTAGTCTACAATGTGAGACCCTGTCTCAGAAAACATTTGTTTAAATTCTAAAAATGGGACCACCCACAAACTAAAAACAAAGCAGAACAAAAAAAAATCCAGAAACAAAGAGAGTCAGTAAGGAGTCAAAGCCAGCCCCAGAAGATGACACAGGAGGTAAATCTGACTGATCCAACCACAGAAGATGACACAGAAGGCAAATCTGGCAGAGCTGACATGCAGGGGTTCTCTGCCATCTGCATGTGGGATTACGGTGAGCATTTTTCCAATGCATCAAGGTTTCATCAGCCAGCAAATCCCACTGAATTGGTTATCAGACTTTAGGCAGGCTAAATAATTGGCCATGTGACCGAGTTCACTCTCTAATCGTGTTGGCATTTCCAATGGGGGTCCTTCATCTTGTGTCAGTCTCCTGACACAATATAATATAAAGTTCATATGTGAGAATAGAGAGTGTGAATGGATGACAAAGACCTCCTTGTACTTGGGAAATCCCAAGAACAAGTTCTCTATTGCATTATGGCACACTACGACTTTATCCCTATTTTGTCAAATAGAAATTAATTTTCATATCTTAATGGTATAAGATGGTTTCTTCTACCGTCTAACAATGCTTAGAAAGATTTGTTACAGAATAATTATTCACTCTGCTCCAAGAGCACCCTAAACCATTGAATATTTTCTATGTGTGTGTGTGTGTGTTTGTGTGGTGTGTGTGTTGGTTGTTCATGTTCTGTGTATGTGTGTGTGGTGTGTCTGTGTGTGGTGTGGTATTTGTGTGGTGTGTATGTGTGGCGGGTGTTGTGGTGTGTTGTGTGTATGTGTGTGCTGTGTGTGGTGTGTATGTGTGGTGGGTATTGTGGTGTGATATGTGTGTTGTGTGTATGTGTGTGTGGTGTATATGTGTGTGGTGTGTATGTGTGTGCTGTGTATGTGTGTGCTGTGTATGTGTGGTGGGTGTTGTGTTGTGTGCATGTGTGGGTGGTGTGTATGTATGGTGGATTTTGTGGTGTGGTGTATGCTGTATGTTTCTCTGTAGTATGTGAGTAGGTAAATACCCCATAGTATGCATGTGGGACTGGGAGGAAGACTTTGCACAATTGATCCTCTCCTTTCTCCTTACTTGCATATGGGGACTTGAACTTGGGTCATCGGGTTTGCATAGCACGTGTCTGTACCCACTGTGTCAGTCACTAGTGCATGCCTGGCTTCTTCTATGCACTTAGATCTTCATACTATCAGAGCAGGCACCAAACCAAGTGAGCGATCTCCCTGTTTCCAGTGTTCCTCCCTAACAGCTTCCAAGTTAATTCTTTTAAACTTTACCATCATTCATTCCAATCTCATAAGAATTTTTAAAAATTTCAATGATTTTGCCACTCTTCTACAAAATCCTTGCTTCTAAAGAACACATTCTTTTTTTTTTCAGAATGAGGTTGAATATTTATTTAGGGGCTTATGAAGGGGGAAGGGAGAAGGGGGCAGAGAGAGGGAGAGAGAAGGAGAAAGAGACAGAGAAGGGAGGAAGCAGAGAAGTGGGGAGAGAGGCAGAAGCAAAGCTGCCTCTCCGTGAAGAAGATGGAAAAGAGGAGGAACACATTCTTTTTTATTTCCTTTGTCATCATAGGGGCACTTAGTTTTCTTGTTTTGTTTTTGTCTGACAGTCATCCTGCTCTGACTATCAATGAGCTGCCCCTTAGCTGCTGTAGACACAAGAGACTTAGCAAAGGGAGGTACCGCACTGTCCTTATGAGAGTGACTTTAGAATCACACAGGTTTTGATTCAAAGAGAAAGACTAGATTTTCCTAGATAGTTTAGCTTTTGCAAGTAACACACTTTCTCTGAAGCCTGATTATCTATTTTATTACATGGATATTGTACCTTAGTGAACATTTTAGAGAGCAAACGACGTGCAGTATTGATCAGCTAATCTGGTCCATACTAAAAGGGCAACAGCTGACAGAGCTTCTTACAGACATATGAGGCATTACAGCATCCTCGTGTGATCATCAAAGGATAGCTGCCCACACCTTCGTGGCGTGTTCAATTATTTGTTTACCGCTGGAGGCAGCTGAGAGACATGGCAAGCACCATATGTCTGAGGCTGGTGCCTGGACAACACATTGTCCTGTTTCACAAAGAAGTCTTGCTTTTATAGACAGGAGCACACACTAAAACAATGATTAATACACTGTGTTTATGAGCAATAAATACATAAACTAGGAGTGTGCCCATTATCATTATCAGGTATCATGCCTGGCATAGCTATGTGTGTGCTTTTCTCTGCTGGCTGGAAGCAGGATGGGTTTGTTTTCACAGTATCACCGCCAGCAGGTAACCAACATAGAACTACCAGGATAATGTTGAGTCTCACTAATACTGGAATTTTCCAGTTCTCTTGTGATCTAGGGGACCACCATTGTGGTCATAGGCCTGTTAACCAACTGGAAAAGGTTATTAAACCATACTTCCTTTTCCCACAATTCCTTTTTTTCCATGTCTTCCTGTAGGCTTTCTGGGCATCTTACTAAGTCTAGTTGAAAGATATTTTCTTCTCTGAAGTGCTGTGTTTACAGCGGATCTGAATTTTTCCATTCAATTTGTAAAGCACTTTTCAGTTTTCAGGGGTGTTCTTCTGACAGTGTTCTCAGGCTGTGTTGCTCTTAAATTCCTCCCAGCTCTAGGTTCTACGGTCTCAAGTGCCAGATCTGTGCAGACACACAGGTTTTCCCATGGTGCTCAGAAGTTTTCACACTTACTAAATAAATGGTCACCATTGGATTGAGATATCTAAAGACAAACCTCTGTAACATCCTATGAAATAATATCAACATAAATGTTGAAACAAAAAACAACTCTAGAAATATCATTTTCTCCTGCTAATAACTGTTTTTTCTTTTCTTACACTACAGCTAAGACGTATTCTTTTATAAAAGCTTTCTTTGGGTTGCACATCTACAAATAGGAGTTAGTTTGTCTACTTACTTCCTCTAGTGTTTAGTTTTCACAGTTGTGACACAAATACGGCATGCAGCCTTAGAGATGAGGAATAGATCGTGAGAGGTGACTGCTCCCAGGTTGCTCCAGAAGTGGGTGATAAAAGCAGACCTCATGAGCACATCTAACTGACCCTAAAATCTGTCCCACTTCCACCACTCATCAGAGCGCCTCTTGGCGAAGTTCCTACATACTTCTGTACAACATATGTAAGGAAATAGCCTTTGGGCGAAGGGCTCCACTAACCCTTTAAAAATAACCCAGCCAGGAGAGTGAGTGACACAAAAAAACAGCCATGTGGTGCAGCTTCCCAGGGCTCAGGGTGACATTGTGCCGACATGCAGTGATTAAATACCCGATTCCTGTAAGAAAGGCTGAATTCACTAGGGTAACACAGGACTAATGTCTGGGGCATAGCTTGGCAGAGGGCCAATGCACGTTTAGCCTAACACAATGCACATATTGAGAACCATCTCTGCCTTGGAAGCAATGAAGTCGCTTTAACACATACAGAGGAGACTGTCATTGGAGGGTAGGTAAACATTATCATTATTGATGGCATGTCACGCAAGGTGACTAAGACTTGGAATTGGAAGAGCACATAGGCCTATGTCATTGGTTATAATCATACAGGCAATAGCAAATATTCTGGAATATCTAACATTCTTATTGAGCAATGCTAAAAAGAAAATGGTGTGCTATGTTATGCCTAGCTCACAGGAAAGCAAGGAGGAAATCTTATAGTAATACACCTAAAAGGAATAATATAGTACTAAATTAAAGATATGGTTATGATTGACATTTTTAAAAACAGTAGAAGACAACCCCTGTCTCTTAGCTCTGTGTACATTAAGGGACAAAGTCTGGTAATTTAATGTGTGAGTATGTTTGAAAGTCCATCCTGAGCTGCCCATACATGACGTTTAAGAAACTGACTTGAACTTCCCCTGCACTGGCAACTCTCCCAGCAGGCACTGAGACTGACCCTAATACCACAAATAAAGTTCAGATCAAATGGGGTGACCCTCATTCCAACATGACAAACATCAGGGGACTATTTTCTTGGGAAGGGGGCTTACATGAGATGCTAAGAGGGTCTCAGGTAAAAGAAAAACCCATCGGAAAGTGTTTCTTCTCCTTATCATAAAATGTAGTTTTTAGCTGAGCAGCAGCGCAGGCTGGGGCTCTTGGCTGCTTGTCAGGCAGTCTTGGGACTGTGTTTGGAAATGTGTACTCTAATAATCTTAGTGAATGAACAGAAATGTGTTTCCCAGGCATTGTGCAGGTGAGGCAAGGGAAAGCTGCTTCCTTCATTCACTGAGTGGATTGCACCTTTGTCTTGCAATACTTTCATTACAACATGCATAATATTTCTGCAATAAGAAAGTTTAAGTTCATGCACTGACAATATTCTATAAGAACTGTTGAGCTAGCCTGCTCTTTGCCTTTCAACTTAGTCTTTTCTATGCTGTAAACACCTATATTCTCTCTGACTTTCGTCTCACAATCTTAACTTTTCATTAGAAGAAAAGTCTGATTTTAATTTTTTAAAGAAATAAAAATAGTATTGGATTTCAAAATATAAGAGTATAATATATAGGAAGTTGTACCATTTGAACTGAGAGAAACATTTGCTATATCTTTTGAAAATTATATGCAAAACAAACACAATGAGAAACACAGAGACACAACATAGGCATAATTAAAGTAATTTTAAATAAAATTAGTTTTTTACATTGAAGCCAAGTCAATATATGCGGAGCTAAAAACATACTATAAAGGCTGCATTTTTATGTCATAAAGCTAAATTTTATAAAAACCAGGAAAAAAGCATAAAGAATTAGTATTGGTGAGAAAGAAAGATGAAGCAATAGGATCTTTGCTATGTCCTCACAGTGGAGAATCAGTCGACGTGGCTTACATATATGGATGACTAAATATATCATATTAAACCATAATTGTACAAGTGGCTGGAACATTTTATAAAAGCAGAAAAACACTTTCTAAATTATCACTAGGTTATTACAAACATTGCAAAGCCTAGGGAAGGAACATGTCTAAAACAAAATGATCAAGAACAGTGAAAAATGCAAGAATGAGAGCATTTCCGGAAATGAAGAGGAGACAAACAACACTGCACCAGGCAAGTGGATTCACAAATAAAGTTATGAACCGCGAGCAGGAAGGCTTTCTAAGAGCAATTAACAGTCAACCATCTACCTCTCACTAAGATCTAAGCACTAATAACAAAATCAAATTTCATAAAGCGCGTGTATGCACGCGTGCACTTGTTCTGAGATGCAAGGACAGAAGAAACAGGCATATGATCTTCTTGCCTAAGTGGCTTCTTCACACTTATCTATTCCTTGCTTTGTGAGAAGACTGACCCTTGCAATGCCCTTCTGGTCTCCTTTTATTTAGTAGATGGTTTTCTTAAGGCCCATTTGCCAGGGTCAAGTTTTACAATATGTAAATTTTATGTAAATACTTTATCTTATATTCTAACTCAATTTTCCTTTACAACAATTCTATCTTTTAGATTGCCTTGTTCTGTCATAACTGCAATAGCTTGTGTTTCTTCATTTCCCTCTGTCTTTTGTCTTTAAACCATAAAGATAACAGCATGCTTAGGGGAGGTGTTTGCTGGAAATAACTAAGATAACTGTGAGTGTGGACTTAGCTGTGTGACAAAACAGAGACTGGAATTTGGCCATTGAAAATCCCCCTTAAACCCTCTACTACTCTCTGGGGACATCTCACAAATCACACAAAAAAATTGTTTTGTTGTGTTTATTGCTCTGTAGACTTGGAGACTTTTAGGCAGAGAAGAAATCTACATGATTTTCTGCAAGCTTTGAACTTACATATACAGCCCTTTGCTTCTTTCTCCATTAATCCTTTCAAACAAAATGTGGAATCAGTAGTAGGTTATTGGTAAATGAATATCTGTGTAGGCTGCAGTCAGCCACAGAAGTGCAGAATTTCAGGTCCTTCTGTGACTGCTCTCTCTCTCTCTCTCTCTCTCTCTCTCTCTCTCTCTCTCTCTCTTCCTTCATTTTTCCCTCCCTCCATCCCCTCCCTCTTTCCAATATCCATAGATCCATAGCAACCAAACTTGATTACCTACACTAGGCCTTCACAAGACTAGGCCTGTCAAAAGCCAGTTATGGATGGGGGAGCCTCATAGGTCCCCCACTCCTCCCTACTGAACTCTTGAATAATAATACGGAAAATGGAGACATAATCTTTAGATGCATACACACTGGCAAGCCCACCTGGCTCTATTGTATAGTTCCAACACCCATGGGTACACCGATGGCTCTCTTTACCTCAATGTATCACAAGCATAAAAATTAGGGAACATGGGAAAGGGACCTGGAGGACAAGGAAGGTAAGGATTTGACGGGAGAGAAAAAAAGATGGAGAGAGAAGATAAGGTAGGTGAATATAATGAGAACAGATAATATATTCCATATATATATATATATATATAATTTTCAAAGCAAAAATTTAATTAATAAAATACAGAAACCATATGAGAGGCTCATCTTCAAGATAGTCAAAATGTCTTGGCCCCGTAAAAATCACACCTTATAAAATGTCCAAATGTCAGTCCCCTTAGTTACTGCAAGGATTATGTCAAATAGATTCTCATCCATCATGTAGAGCTTCATTTACAGAAGGGAAAATGAAGCTTTCAGAGGTGTTTGCCCTAGGTCACTGTCAAAACAAGCAGTGGCAATAAAACACACACTCCAGGCTTCTAACTTAAATTTCAAGTTCAGTTCTTTGACTTCAAAGGCAAAGCCACATATGTGTTTAACTTCCTCCTGGGCGTACTACACATGCAGAGGCGCTGCACAAGTCTCCCACAATTCCTTTTCTCAGCCAAGTGCTGGAGAAGCTCATCAACCAGAGAAAAAGGTGAAGATCTCCCCTAGCATGTGCCATCTGTTGTCAGAGCCCTGAGCCTGGAGCTGCTGCCGCTCAGGAGAAGAGCTGCAGTGAAGCCCAGCATCAACCCCATTCCAATTCTATATGGAAGAATGGGGATGTGGAGTAATGAATGCATAAATTCTGAGGGCTTTAGTCAATAATGTTGTGCCTAGACTTAGTGGAACAAACCAACACATTTGTGACTTTCTATTTTTTTTTTTTCAGGACAGAGAGCTTATCACAGCTCACAGCTTCTAGTCAAAGTATCCCTTGCGATTAATCTTATTCCTCATGGTGCCTCCCTCTTCTCCTTCCCAGGCTCAAGCACAATTTCTTTTCCTCCCAGGTTAGAAGCCATGATCCGTACTTTCCACTCTCCTGCTGGAAAGCTAAATGCTGTATGGAACCTGGAATCTCCCATTGCCAGTGATCAACGATTGTATTACAGAGCTTGCAGATAATATCCAAGGAGGACATTTTTTCATGGTAGAATGCTTTGAGATCTCTGAGACAATGCCAAATTTGAAGTGTCAGTTTTTAACACTTTGGGCATAACCCGAGAAACTCTCTGTAATGTTAAAATACAGCTCTCATAGAGACTAGGGAGGTGGGAAACATCTGAGAGGATTCTATGATTTTCCTCTGTGTCTTTCAGCCCAAGCTTAATACCTTCTTTTACCCTTGAGTGTGATTTGGACACAGATGCTTACATCTAATACACAGAGTGCCACAATAATGATGGCCCTATTCCTGATATTAAACCACAAAATCCTAACATGATCTTTGGCTTGATCTTGGGGTTCTTCATGATAGAGAGGTAGTGCTAAGAAACTGAGGACTGTTTCTGGCCACTAGCCAACAATAAATTGAAATCCCAACTCTCACAGCCTCCAAATCCCAGAATCTGAACAACAACCACATGAGGAAGCCTGGGGATTGATCCTGGCACTGTACCTTGACATCAACCACAGGGCTAGCCTCACCCAGCTTTAAGGTGCAACTGTGAGGGAAAATTATACAGATGAAACACCTAATCACTTACCCAACAGCTCATGAGGTATAATACATAAATGTGGTCACTACAACTGTTCATAGATTCCTTGATTTTTGTTCTTTGGGATTTAGCCTTACTGTGTGGCAAAGGCTGACTTCAAACTGATGATCTTCTTGTTTAGCCTCCTGAGTTGTCCAATTATAGGCATAAGAAACTATGCCTGGAAGCTGGGTGCTTATCTCACACATTGCAGTAAACAACGAATTTTACAAGTGACAGAAATTACTTGGAGAAGAGAGGTTTCTCTGGAAAGGTTAAACCAGGAGTGTGGAGGTGTTAGCCATCTTCACACATCAGGTTAGAACAGCCCTTCTTGGACATAGTGAGACCAGAATTTAAACTCCAGGATATCACTAGAGATGTGATCAGGATCTTTTGAAATCCTAGGATTTTTGGGTCAGAATTGGGTGTGAAAAAAATAGATCATTTCTCCAGGGAAGGAAGGTACATTTGGAGAAAATAATGAATTATGTATTCATAATAAGTTGAAAACATTTATAAACTGTTCCTACATTACAAAATGGAGACAATGAGACTAGAAAATCTCTAAGCCCCTCCACGTTCACTCATCTATGGATAGATCTTAAATGTTTTTAGTGTGACCAAAACAGAAAAGAAAAGTTATTTTACATCTAATATGTAAAGTCCCTAGGGGCCATTTATTACTTCCAGGAATTCCGAGGCTTCCACAGATACACACATCAAGACATGTTACTCAAATAGACACACTATGAAGTGCTCAAAATTCAAAGGATAAACTCTTTTCTTCAGCACTGTAACAAAACACCTAACAGAACAACTTGAGAGAAGTCTTATATAGACTCAGGGTTTCAAAGAGTGGGTCTATGGTTTCTTGGATCATGCATATTATTGTGTTTCTTTGAATTTTTTTGACTGTGAAGGAGCTACGTACAGAGAGGTGTTTCATTGTATGGGCTGCTAAGCTAAACCAACATAGATATTTTAAAGGCATCTTGATTCTAAAATTTGGGTCTAAGGATTTGTTGCTTTGGAAAAGAGGTTCTGCTTTTGTTTCCACAGAAGATGAGTACCTGTGGATTAATTCCAGATTAATGTGGTTTGATGGACCAAGACCCTCTAAAAATTACTTTGCCCAACAGCTGACTGAGATGAACCTAGCACACAGGATATACCATGAAAGACCTGATTAACAGTGCCCCCAATCAGCAGGAAGAAGTCTAAAGATATTCCCAAATATTGTTTATATTTAAAGGGGGATATGATCTACAGATGGATACTTTGCTTTGGTATGTATCTTAGTTTATTTATACAAATTTAAGGTCACTTCTGTTACCCATATATTTCTGCTCTTGATTAAGGTATTGTGTGTGCAGCTCATTTAGAAATGTAATGTATACTTAAAAAATATAGGTTAATAGGGGGTCATCTATAATACTAAAGTTCATAGTCATATTAGTTGAGGTTTCTAGATATATAGATAGATAGATATAGATATATTTTAGATAGTTTTTTTTCAAATCTTTCAGAGACCTTCAGAATATGAAATTTAAAATGTTTAAGAATTAAGATCAGAGATCCACATTGGAGCACTGGACTGAAATCTTAAGGTCCAAATCGGGAGCAGAAGGAGCGAGAGCACGAGCAAGGAACTCAGGACTGCAAGGGGTGCACCCACACACTGAGACAATGGGGATGTTCTATCGGGAACTCACCAAGGCCAGCTGGCCTGGTTCTGAAAAAGCATGGGATAAAACCGGACTTGCTGAACACAGTGGACAATGAGGACTACTGAGAACTCAAGAATAATGGCAATGGGTTTTTGATCCTACTGCACGTACTGGCTTTGTGGGAGCCTAGATAGTTTGGATGCTCACCTTACTAGACCTAGATGGAGGTGGGTGGTCCTTGGACTTCCCACAGGTCAGGGAACCCTGATCGCTCTTTGGGCTGATGAGGGAGGGGGAGATGATAGAGGGAGGGGGACTTGACTGGGGGAGGGGGAGGGAAATGGGAGGCGATGGCGGGGAGGAGGCAGTAATCTTTAATAAATAAATAAATTAAAAAAAATAAAATGTTTAAGAACTTAGGACTTTACATGACAATGAGACACATCTGCTCTTGGCAGCACCAACCTACTTTATCGGATGATAGGCATTCAAAAGGCTCCTTATGGAGTTAGTTAGCCATTTGGGCAAGAAACTGCTCTTGCCTGGACTGTTTGATGAACTGGACATGCAGGACCCACAGAAAAATGACTGATGAACTTGCCTAAAGGTGAGATGATCTTTCAAGTTTCCTGCTTCATGAAAGAGTCTGCCAGACATCCTGCAGCATAGAGAAGTGACTAACAAACTGCCAATATAGGCAGAACTGTCTTTGAAATTTCTGCTTCATGGGAAAGTCTGCTGGATATTATGGGCCTGTAGGCTGAAGATGGATGCTCCAATGATACAGAAGAACTTTGTGTGACTGTCCAGACAGCAAGGTGTCTGTCAATTCTAGAGTTTTGGAAGTTGCTTGCAGTGCACTTTCTCTTTACTTTGGTAATATTATATCCTTCTGGAGTCTTTGATGGAGTTAAGAATAGATAGTTGTTATTACAGTTTTCCTTAGTTATGATAAAAGATAAAGAAGATAAAGATATGGTAACTATAATTCTTGCTTGATACCTGTTTTGTTACATGTAATTTTACTATGTTAAATTTAAAACCTTCCTTTTTATTTTAGCAGAAAAGGGGAGGTGGTGTAGGATTCCCCTCTGTATGATGTGAATACCATTGGTTAATAAAGAAACAGGCTTGGGCCTGTTCAGGGAATAGAGGTAGGCAGGGAAAATTAAACTGAATGCTAGGAGAAAGAAAGGTAGAGTCTAGAGAGAAGCTATGTAACCCTGTCAGAGATAGATGCTGGAACGATAGCCGGTAAGCAACAGCTACATGGCAATATACAGATTAATAGAAATGGGTTAAATTAAGATGTAAGAGTTAGCCAACAAGAAGCTAGAGCTAATGGGCTAAGCAGTGATTTAATAAATACAGTTTCTATGTGATTATTTCAGACCTAGGTGGCTGAGAACCAACAAGCGGCCTCCTTCCAACACAAATAAAGACATCTTGGTACCAGGATAGTAGGATATTGCTGTGACAGATCTGACCATGGTGCTTTGGGGAAGGATCCTAGCAGGACTTTAGAACTCCTGGTTATAAAAGCCATTGGATGTTGAGAGCTCTGTGGGTTATTCTGTAGGAGCTCAGAAGAGTGTTGAGAGCAATGCAGATGATGGAGACCTGACCTGTGAAATGTCAGAGGGGGGAAAAAACTCTGCTGGGCCATTTATGTGAAGACTCTGCAGTGTCTGGTCAACTGGGGCTGTGATAGCAAGAGACCAAAAACACTAAAGCAAAACCTTGTTTTACTGGGACAATGGATGCTGGTCAGCTGTGGCTGAAGAATTAGCTGTGTTTACACAGAGGTCAGCATCACTGTGGTGAAATATTTTGTCAAGTGTTTCCTCAGAGCCAGCACATGGAAGCTCTGTTCAGAAGCAGTAAATGTCATACTTGTGCTGGAAGCCAAACTGGACATGTGTAAGAGTCTCTCAGGTGGTACTGGTTTTGAAGGCATGGAAGGGTAATGGAAAGCAGCTGAGATTTGGCAGTGAGAGGCCAGAAGAGGCTATTAGTGTAGTACTAATGAAGTACTACATTAGTGAAGTATTCCTCCCACTGGAGTACCAATGGAAGCCTCAGGATTGAATGCCACAGAGAAAAGTTGAGGCTTTGCATCATGAAGAGAACGCAGGAGAGGCTATTGGTGTAAGTGCTGCCCAGTTGCAGAAGACAGCAGCCAGTACTGGTAATAGCAGCAGGGATGGAGTGGAGCCGGCTGGAGCCTAAAAGACAAGCTGTGTGCTATAGTTGGTGAAGTTGGAGAAGGAGCTCAAGCCCTGTGAAGGAGCCCAGAAGATAATGAGTGACTCCCAGATACATGACACTGAATTATTTATATAGATGTGATTTGGCTTTGTTCAGATTGTGACTGTGCCCTGGTTCTTCCCTCTTACTTAATAAGTATCTAGCTTATTTTTATTTTTATGGAAGCTCACAGTTGAGTGCCTTTCAATTTTTAAGAAACATTTTGGATTTTAAAAGAGACTTTGAGCTTTAACAGAAACTAAACTTTTAAAGTGTTTAGAACAGTAAAGACTGTAGGATATTTAAATTTGTAGCATGTGTTTATATTTGTGGTATTTATTAATCTTAGATCTTGAAGATGAACAGCAAAAATAACAAAACAGAAAGGATTGTGTCTTAACATAAATTGTGTGTCAAGCTGACAAGGGATCAATTGTGCTTGCTAATTTATGACAACTTAATACAGGCTAGACACGAACCCAATTGAGAAAATGCCTTTATAAGGGTTATAGGCAAGCATGTAGTGTGTTTTCTTAATTAGCAATTGATAGTGGGTGGAGCTTCCCCGGCTGGTGGTCCTGGTGTGGTGGTTTGAATGAAAATGGTCCCCACAGACTAAGGGAGTTTTATTTTTGGGGGTGGAACCTTGTTTGAATAGGTACGGCCTTGCTGAAGGAAGTGCATCACTAGGGGTTTGAGATTTTAGAAGCTTAAACCAGGCTCAGAGGCTCACTCTCTGTTCCTGCTGCCTGTGGATCAGAATGTAGAACTCTCTGATCCTTCTCCACCACCATATCTGCCTGCATGCTGCCATGAATCCAACCATGATGGTAATGGACTAACCCTCTGAACGAGTAGGCCCTAATATAATGTTTTCCTTTATAAGAACTACTGTGGTCATGGTGTCTCTTCACAGCAATAGGCACCCTAATACCCAGATTTCATAAGAAAGCAGACTGAGTAAGTTAGGGGAAACAAGCCAGTAAGTAACATTCCTCCATGGTCTCTGTATCACCTCCTGCCTCCAGGTTCTTGCCTGTTTGAGTTCCTGTCCTGTCTTCCCCAGACAAAGAACAGAAATATGGAAGTGTAAGTCAAATAAACACTTTCCTCCAGAAGTTGCTTTGGTCATGGTGCTTCATCACAGAACTAGTAACTCAAACTAGGACAAGAACCTTCACAGTGCCAGATGTTGCTGTGGTTGGGTGTCATCATCAATAGCAGTGGACCCTGTGTGCAACAATACTGAACAAGCAGGCAAGATGAGTATCTTGATTTATAGGGAGTGAAAAGAAAAAAAGACAGGGTGACACAAAGTTAATATGACTAAAATGCATCATCTCTGTGTATCAAATGTCCTTTAAAAAGTCATTATTATTCATAATTAATATATGTTTGTTTGTTTGTATTTTTGATTTTTCGAGACAGGGTTTCTCTGTGGCTTTGGAGCCTGTCCTGGATAAAATATTAAAATAAACACAAAATACATGTGAAAATAATGTCTAACAAAAGCCAGATTCTCCTTGCAATTACACTCAAAGAATTTCTTTAAAATAATAATGATAGCGGCCGGACCACCGGGCGGCGGAACGCAACGCGGCCGGACCACCGGGCGGCGGAACGCAACGCGGCCGGAACACCGGGCGGCCGAACGCAACGCGGCCGGTGGTCGGCGGAACGCAACGCGGCCGGAACACCGGGCGGCGGAACGCAACGCGGCCGGAACACCGGGCGGCGGAACGCGGCCGGAGGACGCCCAGCGCAGCCGGCGGCGACCCACTGGGACCAGAGCAGCAGCAGAGGACACAGGCTGCTGGCGGCAGGAACCGTCCCAGCAGGAGAAGCAGGCTGCAGGGACCGCGCGCAACACCAAGAACAGATCGCCCCACTACAATTAAACCAAAGAGGAGATTTGAAGACAGTCTAATATTGACTCTGTCTCGTGGTCATTAATAATCATGCGTACTCAGGTCTGCAATGAAAATGTGCAAGCGGAACAAAAAGAAATACCAAATTTACCATTTGAGGAGGAAAAGAGCGCCGGAAAATGTATAGTTGGAGCCAAGGCTTTTGCTGGAAGATATAAGAAGAGGCCTGATGTGAGATGGAGTAAAGAGAGTGGGGCCCTCCATCCAAGACACCACCCAGCGAATTCCACAAACTTGTGAAGGGAAAAGGCTCAAAGAGTTTTCTGTTCCTAAAAGCAATCACAGTTCATAGCTCATGCAAGTGTAGTTCAAGAAGGGGGCCAGGCTCCCTTCCGTGCTAGCAGCAAAAGTCAGCAGGCAGCATTGGCCATGTGGTTCTGGCTTTAGAGTTATGAATGACACAGAAGTAAAATGATTATGGAATCTTATTCCATGGCTAAGGGATGCTGCTGACCCAGCGTGGAAGTCCTGGAAGGTTATTGTGTGAAGCTATGAGGTGAAGCCTGGATCACACTGAAGAAGCCCCCAGGATGTTGGATGTGTCTGAGCTATAGGGTATAGGCATGGAACCCAGCCAGAGAGAGAGAGAGAGAGAGAGAGAGAGAGAGAGAGAGAGAGAGAGAGAGAGAGATTGTAGGCAGTAAATCAGGAAGGACAGAGCCATCTAAACTCCATGACATTAAATATGGAGCTACAGGATTAAGGATTTGGGTACTCCTCTTCCAACAGGCCATATCTTGTGACTTACTCAAGCATAAACCTCCCAAGAATTCTGTACCAACACCTGGAAAATGATTTCCCAATGTTGACTTCTTCAGGTACATTTGCATGGAACTTAAGTGAAATCTCCAAATCTAGAAAACACTCAAGGGTTAGTGTTATGCTACCCATAGGTAACAAAGCCTTTATATAGAGGATGGGCAGGACAATGATGCAAATCCCCAAGCTACCACTTCATACTGAATAATGGGACAGAGGATATAATCTTGGTGAAGCACTTTGAAACCCCATTGCCGCCTGTTTTGAGCCAATGTCAGGTGATGAAGGAAAGCCATAACTAAGGAGATACTAAAGTCTGAAGTGAGCAATGGCTAACAAACAAAAGATTCTGTCAGTTAGTATCAATCCACAGGTCCACAGATCTTTGTTGGCTATGGTAGCATGGTCGGGAGGCACCATCTTAGTTCTTGAGAGAGTCCTCACTCCTCCTTGAATCGTTCCCCTTCCATTCTCTGGAGCCCTTTCATGGTGCCTGCCTGCATTTTCTCATCCCCAGCAAAGTTGCTGGGACTGCTCAACCAGGCTTAGGGATAAGAGTGAACAGGAACCTGCTTTCTCTTGCTGCCTGCCGCTGCCCACGTTGTTTCCCTGGACACAGAGGCACTAGCTATCGTATCTGCAGCTTTCAGTGTTCCATCTATCACACCTGGCTCCTGGAGGAGACCCTAGCTGATCAAACCATTTCCATCCCTAACCTCTCTTGCAGGAGAGAGTGTCACCCTGCTCAGTCTTGGGGATGATTGCTTTTCTTTGCTGTGACAAAACACAGACAGAAGCCACTTAGAGAGCAAAGAGTTTACTTGGCTTACTTTTCCCAGGGCACAGTCCACCGAGAGAAGCTGAAATAGGAACTCAAAACAGAAACTTGTAGGCAGGAATTGAAGCAGAGGCCTCGGAGTAATACTGCTTACTGACTGTCTACCCCCATGGTTTTCTCAGTCTGCTTTCTTAGCCTGTGTAGAGATGGTACCATCTGTAATGTGCTGGGCCTTCCTGCGTCAATATTAATGAAGAAAATGGTCCACAGGCTTGCTTACACGTCAGTCCAATAGAGGCATTTTCTCAACTGAGATTCCTTCTACCAAATGGCTGTAACTTATGTCTAGTTGGCAAAAACCTAACCGATATTTCAGTGGTTCTCAACCTTCCTAATGATGTGAACCTTTAATACAGTTACTCACGTTGTGATGACCTCCAAGAATAAAATGATTTTGTTGCTACTTTGTAATTTTGCTGCTGTTAGGAATTGCAGTGTAAATGTCTGATATGCAGAATATCTGGTATGGAAACACTAAAGGGATCACAGCTCACAGGTTGAGAACTGTGGCAATATAGTGACGTACATAATAGCAGAAAATTATGATGCCTGAGTTGTACGTGATTTTCCGTTGTTCTGACCAACTGTTGTTTGAAATGCTGTTCTATAGTGTTTCCTAACACTGGCTGTTATAACCAGTGAGTGCTCTGAGGCAGATAAGGGGAGAAGAAGGAGACTGAATCACACAGGTGCGCATCTTCTCATCCAGTTTACTTTTCTTGATGTTCTTTGCAAGTAAACAATAATATTCCACAATGAGTTGCTTGAAGACCCATTCCAATGACACGTTCACATACAATATAACATACAATGATATGTTAAAAATAAAATGTAGGCATATGTGTATTAAAAAAAATAAATAAAATAATAATGATAATAAAGGATCATCATGACCTTGAAAGAGTCAACGATGCTTAGGTAGAACAGAAGTAGGACTCATTCACAAACAAATAAATCACAATTTATACAATTAAGTCAACTTAGTCTTTGAGGAACACAACTAAGATATGGCAGAGTTAGGTAGCAGGCACTGTTCACAATACATATTTCTGACAAAAGACTGATATGACACTTAATACACAGCAGCTCTTACAACTTAGGCTGAAGAAGAGTAGCCACCCAGCTAGACAAGGTGCCGAAGATTTGAAGAAGCATTACCCAGATGACACAGGAGTGACAGACACATGACCAGCTCTGCAATGTCCAAACATACTACAAAAAGTGTCAATTCAAACCTACTAGATTCTCCATGATTTAAAAGACTAAGAACTATGTGAGGGTGAAGATTGTTTTTGAAGGAGATGTGGCATCTTGGGTTTTCATTTCCTAGCCACAATTTTTATATCTGAAGTCATTTTGTTGGTTTGAGTAAAGGTTTTCTTCCCCCTTCACTCCTTCCTTTCTCCTCCCCTTTCTTCCTTCCTTCCCCCCATCCCCTCTCCATCCCTGCCAGCCTTTCTTCTCTCTTTTTATGATCACCTACCCTCCTTCTTTGCATGAAAGTATTTGCAATATTCAGGAGGATCAGTGACTCTGTTTTTTTTGTTTTTTCCTGTGGGAGACTGAGGTAATCAGCATCTCTTCACAATAATCACTCTCCATGTATGTACACATCTATGACAAGGGTAGGGACTTGCTACCTGTGCCTGTAACAAGGAGCTAGTTAGACTCTAGTTAAGCCCTGGCTTGCTCCTTACTCCTTGCTCCTCTTGCTTCAGTGAGGTGTAATGGTACCATCAACTACCTATGGTCCCTGCCTGGGTTAGGTTTGACTGTTTTCAATCTCTGTTTTGTATTGTGTGTCTCCATGAGCTGGGCCTCTCTACTCTAGATCAGTTATAGCCCACTCTGCACATATTTACATCAGTCAAAACTCCTTATTTTGTGGCAAGGATATAAAATAATTAAACCACTTTAGATATCTTTTATTTTGCAGATTTTCAAACAGTGAAATCTGTTCTTAGTCAAAGAAACAGCTTTCCATTTTCTGATTATTTAACCAAGAAAAATAAAATCATATCCACACAAACTCTTATTTACTTGTATAAGAATGACTCCAGTGTACATCAATGGGTGATTCAGCAAAGTAAATATCAAAATATGAATATATGGAAAAATGTGGATATAATAATTAAAGTACAAATATATACCAACTACACAGTCACTTTACTCTAATGCATTGAAAATTCAAACTAAAAATCACAAAATAAACACAGAACCACAGGAAGCAAATGCATAGGTATCAAGGGGTCATGGGGGCCTTCAGGAGGATGGTCATGGGGGCCTTCAGGAGGATGGCCGTTTGTGTTTTAATGGATAAATTTGCATGTGTCAAAATATAGTGCATCATATGTGTCATTTGTAACATATAAATTATACATCAATGAACAAGAGTTTTTTAAAAGTGATGTAGAGGGTGAGTAAGAAGGGCAAACCTTGGCTGCAATTTCTTCCTCACCATTGAAGAGAAGGTAGTGGTTGAGTAAAATTGAAAAGAGGGGAGAGTTTGCTTAACCAGCTGCAGTGGACGTGGTTGGAGCCATGTGAATTCTTACTTAGCTTCTAGGTTCAGCTTTCCTTTAGCTCTCAAATATCTTTCTGTGCAACGTTGTTCCACAGCCCCGTTCTCACAGTGAGCCAAAGTAAATTGTGGTCATTTATTTGACTTCTGTTCACTTACTCATTGCTACGTAAGAGTGTTCTGAATGTTCCAGATCTGTGATTACCTCTGTATGTGTGCATGCACAGGCGATTGTAGGTGTGGGTGGGTGTGGATGGGGCACATGTGTTGGGAGCACATTATAGATATTTTAGTATCATTTTTCCCTTCCTTCCTTCCTTCCTTCCTTCCTTCCTTCCTTCCTTCCCTTCCTTCCTTCCTTCCTTCCTTCCTTCCTTCCTTCCTTCCTTCCTTCCTTCCTATTTCATTACCACTTTGCCTTCCATTTAAGGGATCTTCTGGTTTCATGAAAATTCTTTCTGTTTTGAAACCTAGTTCTGTGTGAATGGTAATTAGACTGGGCTAGTCAATCTCCCAATAATAGTATTAGGAGAAATAGAGCAATAGGGCTAGGTAATGTTTCATTATTGTTTCTAGTTCATGCTCACTTCGTAAAGCAAATTCTGGAGAGCTGGCCTCTTAAGTTATGCAGCCTCAACAGGGCTACTCACTAGGCAATCTTGAATAAGTTCAAGAACTTATTCTTCAACTTCTGGGACTAATGGGGTGACTGTGTCAATTTGGATAGCTTGTTGGGCAGCCCTTATAGAGAACAGGAGCTCCAATGTAAGCTAAGGAAGCCCAGGAGTCCCAGTTGTACAATGCAATTCTAAGTATTGCTTTTCCAGACTGGGACTATGTGCCTTTTACTCAGTCAGTGGTTATGCGTATCCTGAATGTGATTCTAGCACTGAGTTAGATGGCGCTTCAGATTATGAAAGGTGTGATTCTGGCTATGAACAACCTTGTGTGATAGGAATAATGCACAGACAGATAAGCATATGAAGCCACAAGCAAGTGGAAAGCTCTTCAAGGTGTTGACTGAGTATTGAGAGGGTACAGTGTTCCAAATGCTGAGCCAAGGTTGCAAGGGGATCTTCCTAGGTGAGAAACGAAAGTAAGTCATTTGACCACAGGAAGCGGGGAGGCTTATTCAACCCAATGGCTTTAGACGGAGGACTATGCCCAGATTGACAGTGTATAAAATCTTTAAGTTACATATGCACGGTGCTAAGTGATCAACTATGCTGCCCAAACTGATGGGCCTTTATAGTTCAAGAAAATAATATTTAGAATTCCCTCTACATACAGATATAATATGAAGTACGCCTATCAAGAAATGTTTTTGTGGGAACTCCTTCAGCCAATAGCCCACTTTGGGCATGGTCTCATATAGTATAAGTGCAGACAAAAAGCAAGCACAGCCCCTTTTCTGCTGGATTTGGTTACAGTTCTCAGTACATGCAGAGGACTGAAGATTACTACCCTTACTGTGAGATTTTCCCCCAAATACATAGACCTTTGTTATACTCCATTCTGTACTATTGTAGAACTTTTTGATACAATTACAAAATGTGGTACTCAATAAGCTATCCAGAGAACCATTATTATAGACTATTACTATAGAACATTATATCTTACGATACACCTGACAATGGAAATTTTCAGGATTTGTATGATAGTGTTTTTTAAATGCTCTAACCATTATATTATCTCTCCATTGTATCTTGGAAGATTCTAGATTTTAAATGTGTGATATGGTTTTTCTTTTGTAGAAACACAGCATTATCTGTAGGCCTTCTATGTGAGAACTCTCTAGAAGGTAGCCTTTCCTTTGCAGAGCTTAGACCTTGCTCTCGGTCCCGCCTTCCTCACCTGTCCTTTCCAGAGTTTTCAAAAACTACCCACCATGTTTGTTTATATCCTCCTGCCCTTCATGCAGCATGCCCTCTATATCATAAGCTATTTCCTTACACACAAAACTGTTCTACTTCCATCCTCTTAAAAAACAAAACAAAACAAACAACCCTCCTTTGACGCTCATACCATTTGGTGTCCTTCTCTCCTCCCTTTCTCTCTTCTTTCTCATTTGCCAATGTCTTCCCCTCCACCCAAGTGCTTGGGTCACAATGTGTGACTGTCTATCCACCTAGCTCCATCCTGGTGCAATTCTCCTGATCACATCAGCAACAACTCCAAGGCTACAGCTGCCCTTGCGACCTCAGACAAGGTTTCCTTTGCTTTTTCATCAGCCTCTGTCCTAATCTTTGAAGATAGTAGGAATTCCATCTTAAACTTCCTCATTCTTTCTGCAGATTCTTAGCCTTTTTCTTTCTCTTGTAGCTCAGTACCCATGGCCCATCCTTACACAGGACCTTCCTAACACTCTGATATCCTTGAGTTTCTTGCTTTTGTTTAAT
Source organism: Microtus pennsylvanicus (assembly GCF_037038515.1). NCBI lineage: Eukaryota > Metazoa > Chordata > Mammalia > Rodentia > Cricetidae > Microtus > Microtus pennsylvanicus. Next base: position 25,019,064 of record NC_134583.1, read on the forward strand.
CATGTCTAATGTAGATGTGAATTTTTTTTATTTTTTTATTATGAATCATATCTTAATTTTATTTTTTTCTCTCTTTTTAAAATTTATTTATTTATTAAGGATTTCTGCCTCTTCCCCGCCACCGCCTCCCTTTTCCCTCCTGAGATAACTTAGAACTTCCATCTATTGTGTACAAGAGAAACCACTTGGCAGGGGTAAGGGTGGGGGGTGGGTTCAAATCATAAATGTGCTGCTCTCCAGCATGTTATTGATGCAAATGATAGGCAATACAATGCTTCAAAATATTCTCTTGGCTAACTAAAGATTTTGAATTCTGTAGATCAGGATAAAAATCTTACTTGAATTAAATACATGAATGTTCTGGTCCAGTGGTATTTTTCCTTAAGAGTGAGGACATCATCCATTTGCTGGTTTTCAGTTGTGATTAAAACCAGATGTGGATCCTGCCTGCATCAAGCATGTAAAATCTAACAGTAGACATTTGGTGAAAAAAAAAACATCAAAAAACTTGTGAATAACTGAGGAGAAAATTCATGTCACTGGGAGAAAAATGAAGCATAGGGACAATCTTTTCAGGAGACTTGTATGGAGAAATGACATTGAGGCCAGAGCTGAAGACCCAGAGTTGTAAAGGTGATTGAGGAAAACTGGCATTTGTCATGAGCTTCAAATGTGTTATTGCATGAAAAGCACAAACTTCTTCCACTTTGAGTTTGATAGAAGAGTGGAAATATCATTTATTTATGAGAATTATTATGCCTAAATTTGTAAAATAATTAAAACAAAAAGTAAGTAAGTCGTTTTTGATCCACTTCATGGAAAATAAATTACTGTACCCTCTAAAAAGTGACCTGAGTGTACTGGAGTCTTTTGTACTTGCCAGTTAATATTTTTCCTTGGCCGAAAAACCTCTCTGCCGATGCAAATAATCCTAATCAGATCAGATCAGACCGAATTAGAAGATGCCCAGGTTTGATGGATAGCAACATTTCCAGGTGGTCCCCTGGGAGACAGAGAAGGGACAGAGAACCTGGAAGACCAGGGAAAACCTGAAGACCACGTGTTTATTCTCTGGGGCAGTTTAAATAGCCTGTGGGAGTGGTCTTGACACTCCCTGGGGAGAGGTCAACATTTGGCGGGCTTTCTGAGAGGTGGAGTTTGGACTGAGACAACTCCCAGGGGAGGGGGCTTATGCCACGTGTGCTAGTACTCTTTGACTTATTGAAATATTCTTTAATCTTCTTACATTTAGTAGCATTGGTAATCTGTAACTAATTGGGTAAAGTATGTGTCTAAATTTAACATATATATATATATATATAGTTTAAATATAAATAACAGGTAATAGTATCCAATTCTCAAATGCCTTTACAGATCTAAGAGTATGGCATTTAACATAAGAGCTTCTAACACAGAGACATGCCAGCTCCTGCAGCATCCTATATCTCCTCCAAGGAGATGCATACTTACTTTCCACCTTTGGGTGCCTTTGGATATGGCAAAGCCACCCACACAGCAAAGGGCAGCCTTTCATCCCTTCAGCTTCCTGGATGCTACACCCTGGGGATTGATCATCTCATCCTGAGAAGACAGGTAGACTAAATCTTCGCACCACGGAAAAATCTTCAGGCCTCTTGTACTCAACAGCTAATGGCAAGCACTGCTTCTAGGCTGCTGTTCTCCAAGAACTAAGGAGAGATTTGGTATTGCCTACATAGCTTAAAAACAACAACAACAAAAACTGTCTCATTTCTGCTCATTTATCCCCCTTAGATCTGTCTAATGACATTTGATAGCTTAAGGTACTGGTGGCTCATTCATTTGTTAAGTTTCCTGCTAAAAATATAGACACGTGTGCCTCTTTAGCAGGCTTCATAGTCTAGGATTAAAAGGTTTCAGGTGTATCTTAAAAATCAAGATTTCCCAATTCCCTCTAATTGTCTTCTGAAATATTCCTGTTCCAGTTGTCTTGCAGATACTTTCAGGTTCCTAAAAAAGGTCTGCTGCTTTATAAGAAATCTGATCTGGTAAAAAAAGAAGAACAGTCTCCAGAGTGTATTTTAACTCTACCCATTTTCAAGCATATTTTACAGGTCATTCCTACTGTCTGGGCCAAGATCAACTTACAAAGGGCCCTCCATACAATGTAATCACCTGCACCACCTCCTGGATCTTCACCATTGGTACCAATTCTCCTGGCTCAAAAGGACTCCTACCAACTAAAATCTGTTTTTAAAAGGGCATATGTGATCTTGTATCTCATTATTCACCTAAACCTCACCTGTACAACCAGAGAACTTCTCTGTCCCATTCTTTCTGGCAGTTAATGACCCTTCCCATAACTAGCCCCCCATTCATAGGGCCAATAATAACAACATATTTTCTCTCCTAGCCACCTGCCTTTTTTATCTTCCTCAAAGAACAGCTGCCTGAGGTCTCCAGGATGACAGTGAACTGGATGCCTCTCCAGCCACACCTCTCGCTGAACGTGAGCCCACCAACTCCCAATGCTCCCCTCTCCCATGTCACCCCATGCCCACAGGAAGTAGCCAGACTTGAGCTGGCGCCCCTTTATCCAAGGAGTCTAAAATGTTTTGTTGAGGAGCTTCTCCTCAGCATGCTGGCACCTCTTTATTCAAAGAGTCTGGAATGTTTGGCTGGGGGCGTCATCCTAGCCCCCAGGCATCCACATATATAAAGAGTCTAAAAAATGTTTAGTTAAAAGCATCACCTCAGTCCCTAACATTCTTTTTTTTTTATTATTATTTGGTTTTTCGAGACAGGGTTTCTCTGTGGTATTGGAGCCTGTCCTGGAACTAGCTCTTGTAGACCAGGCTGGTCTCGAACTCACAGAGATCCTCCTGCCTCTGCCTCCCAAGTGCTGGGCTTAAAGGCGTGTGCCACCACCACCCGGCTTCTTATTTTTTTTTTAAAAGCCTGGAATGTTTTGCTGAGGGCTTCAACCCAGCTCCTGACATAAGCTCCCTCTCCTAGAAGTTGCCTGAGTCTAAACTCTACCTCTGAAAAAGTCCACCAAATGGTGACCCATCTCCAGGGAAGGATAAGACCACTCCCACAGGCTATTTAAACTACTCCCTAGAGAATGAACACATGGTCTTCCAGTTTTCCGTGGCCTCCTGGTTTGCCATGGTCTTCCCGATTATCTGTCCCCCTCTCTGTGTTTTCCTTCAGGGCCACCAGGAAGTGTTGCCACCCATGAAACCTAAGCATCTTCTAATTCAGTCTGCTTTGATCTAACTGGGATTGTTTGCATTGGCAGAGAGGTTTGTCAGTCAAGGAAAAATGCTTAATAGCAAGCACTAAGTCTGCACACTATTACCTAAGGCCACCCCGTTTTCCTCATGGGCTCAGGCAGCTTTAACTTTGGGGTGAATTCTTAGAATCTGAGCTAAGAGCTGGATGTTAGGATCTAACAGACTCGGTTTAAGTATCAGTTCTGGCTTTATGGGAGCCTAGCCAGTTTGGATGTTCACCTTCCTAGACATGGACAGAGGGAGGAGGACCTTGGACTTTGCAAAGGGCAGGGAACCCTGACTGCTCTTTGGACTGGAGAGAGAGGGGGAGAGGAGTGGGGGGAGGGGGAGAAGGGTGGGAGGAGGGGGAGGGAAATGGGAGGCTGGGAGGAGGTGGAAACTTTTTTTTTCCTTTTCTCAATAAAAAAAAATAATTAAAAAAAACACAGGCAGCATTGTAGGTTCTGATCTTGATTAATGGCCGGGAATTAACCTCGGTTTCTAAAAGGCTCTGTGAGGAAAAGCTACAGAGTCTAGATCACATCAAGTCATAACAGACTCTGCTCTCTGGTTCCTAACTTGCTCAGCCAGACTTGTTCAACTATGCTCTGGATGTCGAAATGGTGTGCAGCTGGGCCTTACGTAATCACATGCATCGGTATTTTCATGTCGGCCAGAGTTGAGGAAAAGTGACATCTATGGTGAATGTGCTTAGAGTAGCTAAGATGGAAGGGTCATATACCAAGGATCTGAGAATGACTTCTACAACTTGAGGCCGGTGCCTGACTGGCAGCTAGAAACTGCATGGGACCCAGCCTTCCAATCACTGAATAAATTCTACTATCCAGCAGAGACCTTAGAGGAAGCCCTTCCCAGGGCCTACAAGTAGGAATGCAGCCCAGCTCCATATTTTGATGTGACCAATACAATAAAGAAATTGTGTTTTTCAAGACTTCTGAAAGACTCTGAGCAAAATAACTCGGCCACAGCTCCTTCAACCTCTCTCAGACCACGTGCTGGGTATATGTATGAGCCCCAACTCATCTCAGTTGTGGTCCTGTTTCTGGGAAATGCAGAAAGGCAAATGAGCCAATCTATTCTTAACATAGTAGTAGTTGATGTGGTCAACACTCAGTTTTATCAGCAACTGCACATTTATTCATGGTTTGGAAATGCAATATAAACAGATTAAGTTTATTTATTTGGAGAAAATATATTTGTAGATATTAATTATATTTTCTCACAGTTGGTCATCCATAACTATACATTCTACACTGAAAAATTTAACAAAAATATGGAATGAAAATGTAGTTACACCTTTCACAATTGTATTTGTGCTAAATGTAGTTTTATTCTTGTCATTTTCTTCTAATTTAATAAGTAACTATTTGCATGGCATTTACATATACAATGTAAATTTATATTCATAGTATATACATAGTCATGTATATACATAGACATGGATATACATAGTCAGGATTGGTTTTCTGGTGGTTATGAGTGAAATAAATACTTTAACCAAAGCAACTTAAAGAAGGGAGGAAGGAAACAATGACTATTTTGGCATCTCCCAGCTCAAAATATAATCCACCATGGTAGGGAAGCCAAGACCGCAGTAACTTGAGGCAGTCATTCACATTGCATCTCTAATAAAGTGGAGAGCAAGGGAGGGATGCATGCTGGTCCTCAGCTCACTCCATCGTTCCTCACCAAGGAAAAGTTCTAGACAAAGTTAAGATGGTTTTCCCACATCCATTAATACAATCAAGTTATTCCCTCATAGACATCCCCAGAGAAAAACCTTAATGTAGATAATCCCTCACAGGAGTGCCCAGAGGCCTCATCTCTCATCTGATTCCAGATCTTGCAAGTTGGCAGCTGCCAGTAACTTTTCACAAGTCTAGTGATAATGAAAATTATGAGGAAGGATGCTTGTAGGTTGTACAACGCAAGCAAAACCTTTTTTTTTTTTTGCATGAAGAACTTGTACGCGGTCGATTTCGGCAGTTGTGGGGGACTCTAGAAATCCTGGTTCAAAAATTAGAGAAAAGCAAAAGCCAGGAAATAGCAGGAGTCTAGTAGTTGTACGGTACAATGTAACTCTGGTCAATGTTGAGGATTTAACTTTTCATAAATGCATGCTAAGTGAGCTGTGGAGGGAGCAGGGCAGATACTCTGCTCTGGAAGAAGTCCTGAAGCCCACACTGGAAGACTCAAAAAACGGTTACTACAGGTCTACACTGTACTCAGAAAAACACCCTTCTGGATGAAATGCTAGGAATCAGCACCAGTGTAGCAAGGATCTAAGTGTCAGAAGTCTAATACGAAGGGGAATGTTCCATGATGGCTGAGTGGAGGAGGTGAGGTACATATGACTGTCCCAGGTAAGAATCAGGACAACTCTGTATTAGTAAGGTTCTCAAGTGGAACCGAATTGATAAGGTGAATGTGTGTGTGTGTTTCTGTGTAAAGCATTTATTGAATCAAGCTTGTGTTAAAATAGTAACAACAGTTGTCTCACACCTGAGACCTGGGAGCTCAATCCACGAGCCGTTCATGAGCCTGGGTACCTAGGCAGTCCCAATCTGGTGTTGAAATCCAGGAGTGTTATTGGAGAGCTTCTGGTCCTTAGTCAGTGATGGAAGCCTGGGGATGCTTGTTCTGATGCAAGTAAAGGAATCAGCAGCAACAACAGGAGGAGGAGTGGGGGCAAAAGTGTGAATTAATACAGCAGAAAAGAGGAAGGCAGAAGTGGTAAGAGGAAAGTCAAGGAAACAAAAGGTAAACCATCCTCCTTCTGCTACACCCTCTTCCTCTGGGCTGTTACCAGAAGCTGATATGAGATGGCTCTTCCCACATCAATTAAGGCAGTCAAGATGGTTCTTTAGCTGGCATTCCCTACTCAGGGGATTCTATGTTGTGACAAGTTGCCGTTAAAACCAGCTATCTTGACAACTAAGAAAACACTAGGTTTCAAAGGGAGTGATTGAAGGAGAATTCTGGAAATCCACTAAGACTTTTCAGGATCCTTAAACAATGCTGTCACAAGAAAGCCTGTGGCAAGAGAAGTCATCAAACTGAAACTTCATCTCAGCTCCTCAGCTAGGGCAAAAGAGGAGGGCTCCTTACTGCTGGGAAAAACAAACAAAAACAAAACAAACAAACAACAACAAAAAAAACCAGACAGGCGGTGACAACAATCTCAATAATAGTAACAGATACAGAAACCTAGATAGAGAGAAATACCACAGTGGTCATAGGCTTCCCTCAGTTTGTTGGCCAGGATGTTCTTAGGATTGCTAAGTCTGTCCCCAAAGAAGGCCTCGGTTTAAGCCCAGAATCTAAGTTGTTAAAACAGCGATGTTCCATGTAGCTCTGCATTAGGAGCTGGAAACTGTCCTTCTAATGTCATGAACAGCACCGGGCTGGTGGTGACTTATATATAGGCTTGGAGGTAGTACCCTCAGCATCCTGTGTCTTCAATGCCAAGACATGTCACAGCTATTTCTTCGGTGCCTCCCACAGTTTCACCTGCAGATCTCAAGCAGCTTCCCCTTCCAGCCCATACCATAGACTGATTTACCAGCTGTGGTAATTTGAATGTAATTGCCCCACCCCATAATCTCATAGGGAATGGCACTATTAGGAGGTGTGGCTTTGTTAGAGTGGGTATGACCTTTTTAGAGTAAGTGTGTCATTGTGGGGGCAGGCTTTAATGTTTCCTATGCTCAGGATATAACCCAATGTCTCAGTCTTCCTGTTGCAGGCAAGATGTAGGAGTCTCAGCTCCAGCACCCTGTCTGCCTGCATGCCACCCTGCTCCCTGTCAAGATGATAATGCATTTAGCCTCTGAACCATAAGCTGTCACCTCAATTAAATTTATTTATTTAAAAATTATTTTTATTTTTCATTTTACATACCAATGCCATTTCCCCCTCATTCTCCTGCCGCCTCCCCATCCCCACTCTCCTATCCACACCTCAGATGGAGTAAGGCCTTCTTTGGGGAGTCAACAAAGTCTGGCAAACAAAGTTGAGGCAGAACCAAGGCCCCTCCCCCCTGTATCAAGGTTGAGCAAGTTATCCCATCATAGGAAATGGGCTCCAAAAAGACAGTTCATTCATCTGGTATAAGTACTGGTGCCACTGCTAGCCCTGCCCAACAGATCAAATCACATAACTGTCACCCACATTCGGAGGGTCTAATTTAGTCCCATGCAGGTTCTCCAATTGTCGGTTTATAGTCTCTGAGTCCCACTAGCTCAGGTCAAATGTTTCTGTGGTTTTCCCCATCATGATCTTGACCCCTTCCCTTGCTCATGTGATCCCTCCTCCTTCTCTTCAACTGAACTACAGGGAGCTCAGCCCAGTGCTTGGCTGTGGGTCACTGAATCTGCTTTCATCAGTTACTGGATGTAGGTTCTATGATGACAAATAGGGTAGTCACTAATCTGATTGATTAAAGGGGAAGGGCAGTTCAGGTATCCTCTCCACTACAGAAAGGAGTCTTGGAGAATCCTTGTGAACTACTGAGAGTTTCTCTAGCACCAGGTTTCCTTCTAACCACATTATGGCTCACTCTCGTAAGGTATCTCTTTCGTTGTTCTCTCCCTCTGTCCCTCCTCCAACTTGGTATTCTTGCTCTCCCATGTTTTCATCCACAAGCCCCTCCTTTCTACCCCCTTCCAGTTTACAAAGGAAATTTTAACTGTTTTCCCTTCCTGGAACCCTCCTTGTATGTCCTTATGGTCCCCCTTTTACCTAGCTTCTCTAGAGTTGTGGATTGTAGCTTGGTTATCTTTTGCTTTACATCTAATATCCACTTATAAGTGAACAGACACCACGTTTGTCCTTTTGGATCTGGGTTACCTCACTCAGGAATTTTTTTCTAGTTCCATTTATTTGCCTGTAAAATTCAAGATGTTATTGTTTTTACTGCTGAGTAAATGTACCATATTTTCTTTATCTACTCTTTAGTTAATGGGTGTCTAGCTTGTTTCCAGGTTCTGGTTATTACAAATAACGCTGCTATGCACATAGTTGAGCAAATGCACAAAACTCAAGTCCAAGTGGATCAAAGACCTCAACATAAATCCAGCTACATGAACCTATAGGAGACAAAGTAGGAAGTATCCTTGAATGCATTGGCAGAGAAGACCACTTCTTAATATAACACCAGTAGCACAGACACTGAGAGCAACAATCAATAAATGGAATCTCTTGAAACTGAGAAGCTTCTGTAAAGCAAAGGACACTGTCAGTAAGACAAAAGGGCAACATACTGAATAGAAAAAGATCTTCACCAATCCCACATCTGACAGAAGATTGATCTCCAAACTATATAAATAACTCAAGAAACTAGACACCAAAATGCTAAATAGTTCAGTTTAATAAATGGGATACATAACTAAACAGAGAACTCTCATCAGAAGAAGCTCAAATGGCTGAAAGATGATTAAGGAATTGCTCAACCTTTTTAGCCATCAGGGAAATGCCGATCAAAATGACTCTGAGATAGCATTTTACACCTGTCAGAATGGCTAAGATCAAAAACACTGATGACAGCTTACCGTGGAGAAGACGTGGAGAAAAGGGAACACTCCTCCATTGCTGCTTGGAGTGCAAGCTTGTACAGCCACTTTGGAAATTGGTATGGTGGTTTCTCAGAAAATTGAGAATCAACCTACCTCAAGGCCCAGCAATACCACTCTTGGGCACATACCCAAAGGATGCACATTTTTTTTCTGTATAAGAAACAATATGGTCATGATGTCCATTCATAGTAGTAGAAACCCTAACTAAGACATGGTATATTTCAATCTTATTACTCAGGACTAGAGGGAGGCCCCATCCAAGTCTCACAATGCCATATTGTAAGCTCCAACTCTACTAGTGTTTGCGTGACAGGAACCTACAATTGTTTCCATCCATGACCTAAATTTCCAAGACCATAGATACTGAAGCCACAAATCACAGCATCATTTGTGTTCCATGTGGAGAACAAAGGGAAGGTTTTCTTTAATGTGCATATTTCTAGGACATGGTCGTCATTACTACAATCCCATATGTGATTTATGACCCAAGGAAGATTACTTCCCAGGGTCACTGACTGGGAATCACAGGTGGTAGGGTCAAAAGCCTTTTTTACACTTGAACATGTCCTGTAAAGCATGAAGAAAATGCTACCTAGGTCCCACATTCTAGGAAAATACATACCCCTATATCACATGCAGTAAAACCCAACATCACCAGTGTTCATAATGTTCCACCCTGTGGCTACATAACTGCGTTTATTGTCTCACGGGGATGAGAGATTTCACACACTCACTCTGAGAGACCTGGCGAAAGACTTAGGCATACTGTGGATTGGAGAACACGAATGCTGGGGTTGATATGACCAACCCTGTGTCATTTGTGCTTGATCCGAGGGACCAGGGAACTGTCACTATGCACCCTCAAACTCCCTTGGCATTATAAGCCTCTATGTCTTCAGTGCTAACTTGTGTGGGATCTGAGAATGTGCATGTTTAGAAACACAGGGCTACTTCAAAGCCATACAATTACCTTCCTGACCATCACAGTCTGAATTATTTAAATTCTCATCGGCACTGCTGACATCAATAAAAACTGAATACAAAAGAGATCATACTTTTCAGCCCGTCTATGAGTATAGCCAAAGCACCTACACAATTGGCATCTTGTATCTTATCTACAAGAAAAAACATTTGGCCAAAAGACTACATCAAAAATCTTAAGGACAAAAGCTTACTCTTGCCAGATACATAATTTTCACTGCAGAGGCGCAAAAGAAACACAAATCTTCTAAAGGAAAAAAAGATCAGCAGATATAAACCTCAACCAAAGAAAATCTGTAAAATAACTGGAAAGGAAACCGAAATAATGATACTAAGAACAGTCGGTGAGATGTACGACAATTAAGATAGAAAATATTTAAAAAGGAGAAAAACAACTCAAGATATGAATGGAAATTCATCAAAAAGAGAGATAAATAATAAATAAGAATCCAACACATATTAGATCTGAATACTTCTATCACTGAAATGAAATGAAAATAGAATTGTCTATTAGTCAGGGTTTTCTAAAGGCCAGAACTGATAGAATGAGTTATACATTAAAATAACTTACAGCTGTAGTATAAGTAGGACACAAATGGATGTCCCCTGAGAGAAAGGGTTCAGTCATTTCAGTCCGTGAGACTTCTCATCTCTGCAGTTCAAATCTGGAGCTGCAGTCCCAGGCAAGCACTAGAGAACTGTCAGTCTTCAGTCTCTTCGAGATTCTGAAGAAACAGGTTCTAACACCAGTGAGGAAATGTCTCAGCAACAGAATAGATGAACTTGCCTGAAAGAGTGAGAGGAAGCAAGCAAAAAACAAAATCTTCCTTCTTCTATGTCCTCTTATGTAGGCCACCATTAGAGAGTGTGGCCCATATTTAGGGTGGGTCTTCTCACCTAAAATGATCCAATCAAGAAAATCCTTCACTGTGTGCCCAGTAGCTTATGTTTCAATTGATTCCAGATGTGGTTAAATTAACAACCAAGATTAGCCATCACAGACCCATAGACCCATTGTCAACTTGTTATGTACATATTTATGCCATGTTTAATTTCCAAGTGAAAATAATAACCTGATCATAATTCTACATAATACGATATAGTCATCTCACGTACAACCGCCAATATTTCAACCTATTTCAGAATAGGTGGAGATGTCTTTTCCAATATATGTGCCTATGGTGGTTATTCTCATTTGAAGCACAAAAACTGAGTGTTCTCAACAGACAATAACAAGCAACAAACAAACCCCATTGAATATGAAAGTAACTCTTTGGAAATCACCTACAGTGGATTAAGATGAACTTTAACAAGTGCAGTCAGTGACTGTGAACCTGAAAGGATACAATTGAGTCAAATACTTGCATTATGGTAATACCAATGGGGTAAAATGGGGAACGACTATGAGACCTCATTTCATGAAATGATACCTTTAAAAAGCCCACGTCTTCCTACAGATGAATACCGAGGTCTCAGAGGTTTGAAGAGCCTCAGATGTCCTCAACCAAAGGACTTTACCAAGGCACATTGTAGCCAAAATGTCAAAAGTACATGATAAAGAAGAATTTCTAAAGACAGTAAAGAAAACTTGTTGACATATAAGGGGAAGACAATAACAGCAGATCTTTGAGTAGAAGCCTCAGAGCCCAGAAAAAGAAGTGTGAATATTATTCAAATCCTGAAGAAATGTTGTGCCCCCCCCAAAAAAAAAGAACATTGTATCTGGCAAAAATATAACAATGTTCCTTAGGAATGAAGTCTTTCCTCCTTTAGTGGAAACTAAGCCTTATGGGACATGCTTAAGAAGTTCTAAACTAAAAACAGAACTACCATGATAAAAATCACAAGTGAACAGGGCTCACTAGAATAACAGATGCACAAAAGTAAATAAATTAATAAAAAAAAGCAAAACTTACAGTGAGAGAAAGCCAGCAAACCATGAAAATAAAATACAGTGTAGCTGGAAAGGAACGAAGAATATTTAAAACAAGCATAAAATAAGAAAATGACAAGGAGGAAATGTGTACATCTCAATAGTATCCTAAGTGAAACTGTAACAAAAGACACACTGAAGGAGAAAGTGCAGGCATGACCTGACTGTCCACTGATTTGGCATATTCCTTTTCTAATAAGAAGCATGGCACACTGTGTTCCAGATGTCAGAACTCTGAATTCTGGAGTAGTGTGAGTAGCTGAGAGCTGCACTCTCCAATTCTCCTTTAATGGGTTTTGGATGCATAGAGACCCTGGGAGTGTGAGCGCTCACTGTCCAATCCAAACTCATGTGCTAACCAATCACAGTGAATAGCTTCATTCTATTAGTGGTGGTTCACATGCAAGAAAGCAGACACTGTTCCCAAAACTGTTTTCTGAGCGATTAATCTCCCCACTCTTTACCAAGGCACAGCCATTGCTCTTTTGTTTGGAGGCTCTCGTAATGGTGGCAGCACACTTGCTGAATAAACTCTAACAACAATCAAGACCCAGTTATCTGCTGCCTCCAAAAAACTTTCTTCTCTGGTGAAAATATAAATCGAAAGTGAAGAACTGGGGGAAAAAATCAACCCCCCCCCCAAAAAAAAACCAAACAACATACAAATAGAGATCAAAAGTGAAAACAAGCAGCCCACTCAGATCAGATAAAGCAGACTTTGAAATAAAACAATGAGCAGAGACAAATAGGTTTACTACATATTCATACAAGGACCAGTTCATCAAGAAAGTATAGTTCTTTCCACTTGAAAATTTTTGAATAGTTTTAGAATAATAAAAATTAGTTCTTCTTTTAAAGTTTTTGTGGAACACAGCAGTAAAAACTGGAGTGGCAGCCCACATCTGCAGTCTCAACACTGGGGAGGTGGAGATAGGAGAATCATGAGTTCAAGACCAACTTTTGCTACATAGTGAGACCATGAGTCAGAAAGAGGATGGCTGGGAAACAAAAGAAAAAGGACTCTGTGAGATTCTTTTTAAGATGATAATGTTACCCGATAGCAAGCTAAAGATGTACAAAAGAGAAAACCATAGAAGCAAATTCCTGATTAACACAGGTGGAAACATTGCCAATAAAGTACTAGCAAGACAAGCTCAGCTGAACCCTAAGACATCATACACTGTGATCAAGTGAGATTCACTCCAGGGGTGCAAGGATAGTTTAATACATGCAATCAATAATAATACAACACATCAACAGAACTAAGGGCAAAACCAAAGGACATTAAATAAGATCCATTGTTCTCATAACAAAAACACTAAAAAAATTAACACATAAGGAATATGTTTTACATGCTTCAAACTAATAAAGGCTATATAGTAAACTTCCACAGCGAATATCACACTGAAAGGAAAAAAGCCAAACAATGTTTCCTCTGAGAGCTGAAACAGGAAAATATGAGGCTAGAGAGATGTCCAGACACTGAGAGCACTTGTTGTTTTTGCATAGATCACAAATTTTGCTAGCCATCACATCAAGTGCCTCATAAACCACCTGTAATTCTACATTCAAAAGATCTGTATTAGATAGTTATTGTTGCTATGATAAAATACAATGATCATAAGGAAATGAGAGAAAAAAGGGTGTGTTTGGAGTTATAGCTCAACTGTAATGCTGTCCATAATGGCCAGAAAGGCACAGCAGCAGAATCAGGAAGCAGAGAAAGGGGTTGCATTTTATCTGCACAGGAAAATACAGAGGCAGCTGTGGGTATGTGTGTAACTCTGTAAACCCTCAAAGACCACTCCTAGAGTCATATCTCTCCAGCTTGTCTTCACCTCCCAGAAGTTTTATAACCTCCCTAAATCGAGCCACTAACTGGGGACCAAGTATTTAGAACTTGAGCCTACAGAGAACATTATTTTATTTAAACTACTCCAGGATCTAATAGCCTCTTGTACTCTCCATGAACATCTGAACTTACTTGTGTGCATAAATCTTCCACATATATACACACACATACACATGTTTTAAAAACTGAAAAGTAGAGTATTTTTTTAAAAAAACACAGATGCTGACTTTATCCACCTGTACAATTCATTTCCGACAAAAGCTAAACAGTATTCATTTTACTGGGAGTCTCAACATGACCATTACACAAGAGAAATCTGTGAATGATGTCCATATTGTGAAGGAAATTTAGCTCCTCCTTTTTGCAGACAGCATGCTGTCATGCCTAGCAAACCTAAATGTCCATATTCCACCAGGAAGCTGATAGGGCTCTTAAGCAAACTCAGAAAAGTTGTAGGATACCAAACAACATGCAAAACTTGCCTTGTAGACACTGGTGATGGACTGGCTCACAAAAAAATAAGAAAGCAACCCCATCTACAAGAGCTATAAGAATATTTAGGAATAAATTTAACCAAGGAAGCGAGAGACTTTTCTAAAGAAAATGGTAAAACATAAAGGAAAGAGAACACAAAAAAGATCAGATCAATCTGATGTGCATGAAAGGACAGAGTTGCTTAAAAGACTCTACTGCCCAAAGTGATGTAGAGTCAATAAACACGTACCAAAATAGTAATGACTCTGTCTCAGGTACTTTTCTACTGTGTGATAAACACAATGACTAAGACAGCTTAGGAGAAGGAGGGTTTACTTGGGTTTACAGTTCCAGAGGAATACAAGTCCATCATGGCAGGGAATCATAGCAGCAAGCTGCAGATATAGCAACAAGAACAGCTGAGAGACCGCATCTCAAATCACAAAAACAGAAGCAGAGTGAGCACACTGAGAATGGAGTGTGTTTGTAAACTCTCAAACCCCTCTTGCAGTGACCTATTTCCTCCAACAAGGCCATACCCTCCTAAGCATCACCGAACAGTGCCACCAGCTGCAGATTAAATACGTGAATGCTTGGTCTGAATCTATGGGAGAAAGTCTCATTCAAACCTCTACAACTTTCTTCACATAAATTGAGAGAAATCCATTTTTTACACCATTCATGTGGAAGCTCAAAAGAACTAGAACAGTCAAATCAATCCTAAACAACAGTGAAAGAACAGCAGTATATCTCATGGTATTTTAGCTCAAAACATACTTCAAAACTGCAGTGACCCGAAGAACATAGTACTCATATAAAAATAGACATATAGACCAATGGAACAACAACACTGAAATAAAGCAAGTGGCTTATAGCTAAGACATTGTTGACAAAGATATCAATTACATGCAGTTGGGGAAGCAAATGTATTCAATAGATGGTTCAAGCAAATTCTGTGTGTGTGTGTGTGTGTGTGTGTGTGTGTGTGTTAGTTAGAGTTTCTATTGCTGTGACAAAACACCATGATCTAAAAGCAAGTTATGGAGGAAAGGGTTTATTTGGCTTACACTTGAGCATTGTTCAGCATCACTGAAAGAAGTCAGGACAGAAACACAAACAGGGCAGGATCTGGAGGCAGGAGCCATGGAGGGGAACAGCTTACTGGCTTGCTTCCCATGATTTGCCTACTCCACCTTCTTATAAGAAGAATCCAGCAGCCCAGAAATGACAGCACCCACCATGGGCTATGCTCTCCCACATCACTCAATGAAAAAAATGCCTTATAGCTGGATCTCATTGAAACAGTTCCACAACTGACGTTCCTTCCTCTGATGACTCTAGCTTGTGACGAGTTGACACTCAAAATCAGTCAGTACATTGTGTGTGTGTCTGTGTGCGTGAGTGTGTGTACATATGTACATGTGTGCATGAGTGTGTGTACATATGTACATGTGTGCGTGAGTGTGTGTACATATGTACATGTGTGCGTGAGTGTGTGTACATATGTACATGTGTGCGTGAGTGTGTGTACATATGTACATGTGTGCGTGAGTGTGTGTACATATGTACATGTGTGCGTGAGTGTGTGTACATATGTACATGTGTGCATGCACACATGCACAGAGGACTGAATCTGAAATTGTTTCACTTACCATGCAACAAAATTAACTCATCCCAAGCAAAGGAGGAAATTCAAAACGTGAACTAGAAATTACGATAAAAAATCATGAAGGAAACACTTCAAGACACTGGTATAATTAAATATTTGTGGAATAGGAACCTAAAGCTTAATTTCACATGTGTGTTACATGATAGGAATCCTGATAACAGCGGTCCCGGGGGGTTAGATATAAAATGTGTTTCTGGATACTGGGAACTGACAACACTCGGGAATGGGGATGAAGTAGGATGAACTACTATGGGGGTGCCCATGAGGGAGGAAATCAGGATCTTCCACCAGTGTCTGCTTAGTCCCTAGGGGATGGGGAAAGGATGAGGAGAGGCCAGAGCTGGTGGTCTTCTAAATAGCAGATGATAAAGACAATAAAGTGATGAGACTGGAGCACTAAACTTGGAGGAACGGAGGGAGAGGTGAAGACCTGCAGTTGCTTTGCTGGTCGGAGTGACCTGTGGATTACTGGGGAGATTTTGCTGAACTTTGGGGCTGTGCTAAAGCGGTAGCTTTGGGGAAGGGAAGTCTGCAGAGGAAGATCTGTGTGTAAGACTGGAGATGGGAGGAGGGAGGAAG
Organism: Microtus pennsylvanicus; assembly: GCF_037038515.1. Classification (NCBI taxonomy): domain Eukaryota; kingdom Metazoa; phylum Chordata; class Mammalia; order Rodentia; family Cricetidae; genus Microtus; species Microtus pennsylvanicus. The sequence continues at coordinate 25,035,400 of NC_134583.1, forward strand.
GGTAGGCAGCAGCAGGTGGCTTGCTAGAGACCTAGCGATGAGACTGGGTGACTGGATTTGGAAAAGGGGGTAGAGGCATGAAGATCTGCAATTTGCCTGCCCCCTGGCTGAAATGTTTTAATAATAACCATATTGAACCAATGTAGCATTGTTCTATTACGAATTATACAAACATAATGTCTTAACAAGATACAAACGTAATAATGAAAGTTGTAAATATAGTAACCAAAGAGAAAATTAATAAATAGCCTTATGTAATGTTAATCTTAACCTTCCCAATTCACCCTAGTCATTTTTCTTATTTCAAGTGTGACCCAACGTATACAACAAGAAGGCAGCTGAAGTTTGACTGTGTAAAGACACAAGAAACAAGCTCAAACACTTGGCTGGTATGCAGAAGAGGACTCTTTCAAAGTTGCGATGTTTCAGACAACTGGATGCAACCCAGGGAAACTTTTACACTAATCTTTCAGCTCATGGAAAGAGTTTTGCAGTAAACACGTGTTCAGAAATTATACAGCTGATTGGCAAGCAGGTGAAGTACTTCCATATATACTTTTATCTCCATGAAGAATTAAGATGTAGTTCAAAGTCTGGGGAATTTCATCAACATCCAAAGAATACACAATGTCTTGGTCCACAAATGTCCCTCTACATAAAAACTGCTTCTAATATTTTGTCTTCTGAAAGAAAACACCACATAGCAGTTTGTTTTGCTTCCATGACAGAGAGCATAAACATGTTGTAATTTGCCCATTAGAGACATTGCTTTGCCTGGAAGGAATCAGACTGAATATGAACAATCACTTCTGTTTGCAACAGGATACCAAATGCCATGCACCAAATCTCAAGTCTCTCCTATGCAATCCTGCTTCTGGTCAAAGGAGGAAAAGTTGTTAGGCTCCTTTCGTATGAAATCTAAACTGATTCATTTATCAAACAACATTTTTTGCCAACTCAAACAGAAAAAAGTAGCTTTGATTATGCAATTTATCTTATTTATTTTTTCCATATTCAAGGTTACTGTTACACTTCATTTTTGCTGGCATACAGCTTATTGAGGATCATACTAGGCACTCTCAATGTGTAAAATTCTGCACCATGAACATTTGCCATGAACATTTGTCGAGCAAGAAAGAAATAAAAATACTGTGAAATTTTTCCTTTAGATCATGGGTATTAGTTTGTATAATATATATTGTATTTGGAACATGAATAAATTTAGTATTTAGACATGGGTCCCATCTCCTAGATATTTCATTGTGTACATGTAAGTAGCCCAACACCTGATAGAACTTGAAATCTAAAATGTTCAGTCTCAAGCTTTTTAAGGCTCTACCTGTAGCAGGTGTAATTGAATAAAGGTTCAGTGTCTTACAAGTCATCTTTCTATGTATATATAACTGGATTTAAATTCAGTCTTTGATGATTTATCTTCACTGCAGTTAAGACTTTTGGAAGCCCTTTTAGTTTGGAAAGCAAAGTGTACCACATAGCAATGTCTTCTTTGCTTTCTGTTGCAGAGCTGGTGGCATTTGTTGTTCACCACTCTGAATGATGTAGAGGCAGCATTGTGTGAGGATCGTCAGTTGTTATCCCTAGACAGGACATTGTCTTAGGTTCTGTGGCTCAATTTTGATCACTGTAGCAGGCCAGTAATAGTGAATGGCCTATGTTCTTTCTGAAGTGTAAAAAAACATTACCAAGAAAGTGGTATGTGCAGACTCTAAGTGCATGTGGCTATCTGTGCAGTGTGCTTTAAGTATTTGTAATGTCTGTTAAATGTTTTCAATGGAGAGTGGAGAGGTGACTCTAAGGTTAAGATTTATCTTCCAGGCTGTATTTCCTGCTTTTCCTTGAGACCTGGATCCAGTCCCCTGCACCAGAGTCAGGAGACCTGCAAATGCTTATAATTTCAGCTCTAGGGGATCCAATGCCCTCTCCTGGCTTTGCAGGCAATTACACAATGTGACATGTGTACATGCACACACAGACACAGACACAGACAGACAGACAGACACACACACACACACACACACACACACACACACACACACCACATGGGACCTTAAAATCAAAGTTTCACTTTCAAGCATACAAAGAAGCGAAATTCAATGGAATTCAAATTCATCATCTACAAATTCTGCAAACCTTAACCTTTAGGGAAAAACATTTATTTTACTAATACTGTTTTTTAATCCTGAAACCATAGTTCACCCCAAAATATCTGGATTAGGTTTAACAGAATGAAAACAAATAAACAAAATAGTATTTCATAATGAGAAGAACATGGCTCTGTGCAAACCAAATTTCTATTGGTGTGGTGTGGTGGGTTTCACTTTCGTATGTATTAAGCTTCATTTCCATAGAAACGCAGCACGTTTAGCAGACCGCTCATTGTGCTTTTGCCTTGTAGTGTCTGAGCAAATAGAAATACTTAGACATAAATTTCTATCTGAATCTTCCAAAGATAGTGTTTACAAATGGCTGCTGTTCATGAAACCCAACTCTAGGTTTTTCAAAATGTGGTATTTTTATTATCTTTGATAGAATTGTGTTTTTCCTTGGAATTCTTGCTATGACTTAGCCTGTTTCTAGTTCATGGGTCCACTTCTCAGAGTATAGCACAAAGACAACTAGCACCTCTCATTTTCTTTCCTACATCGTATTTTGAAATAATAACCAGGTATATGATGGAATAATTTGTAGTGAAATTTCTCTTGGGGAGATAATGGCACTCTCTGCTGATTTCCTTAATAAGAGAACCTGTTTCCAGGTCTGACCTAAGTTCGGATCAGCTATTTGGAAGACCACCTACTGAATGACCTCATCGGAGAAGCTTCTTTCTCATGAATATTTCAGGGCTTTGGAGTTTTCTGTTTTAAAGCTGTGGAACTCAAAGGAAAAGGCTAAAAGAGGTTTGCAATCGCAGAGGATGTGATACCCAAGCCTCCACTACCTTCTGTGGATGGGGAACGCTGCAGTATCTAAATCCCACAATCCTCAGTATAAGAAATAGCCCCCCACTCTACTGCTCAAAACTCAGAGCTTTAGACTGCTGATTTGGTTCATAATTAGTAATGTTTTCCATGAAGCTGTTATGATCTGCAGTGACCATGCAGTCATCTCTCCCATTCTGACATTTCTAAATATTTTCTATTATCTCTTAAAACATTGTTCAAATGTACTTTTATCAGTCTTTGAATCTAAATAAGATCCCAGTTAACCTTAATCTTCGTTCTAATAGAAAACACATTAAAATGAAAATGACTGACAGCTAACCTGAAGAACATAACTCAAAGTCCACATGGATTTGGAGTAGAAACCATCTCTTTAATGGTTCTGTTTCTATTTAGTCTATTATACATCAACTTGAATGTGGTCAGTGAGGCAGTTGCTCTCTCCTTGCGCAACACAAGCTGTTCTTCATGAGTATTAGGTTTGAAGTGCTGGAAACATAAACCAGTGCTCTCAATGGGCTGCTTTTGCTCAATTGTGACATTACTCTAAGATTTGCCAATGTGGGAAAAAAAAGTTCAGTAATCATAGGATAATTGAGACTGTTTGTCTGGTTCCCAGATATCTAGGTTAAATCTCAGGAAGTCTGTGAGACTACATCTGCATCAAGACATTTTCCTCCCTCCACAGTCCGTAACTTCCAGCCAGACCGTATTCCAAATCAAGAGAAGTTCAATTATCTACTATATCCAAATGGCTCCGTTAGAACAGGTCCCAGACTGAAAGCTTGCTTTAAGGAGCCCTAAAATTCATTTTGAGAGCTGGAGTAAGATTGAATGGTAGCACAGTTCTTACCTGTGCCTCAATTTGGTGTTCTCTGAGCCTTGGAGAAGTGATCCCAAGGGCCCCTGCGATGAAGGCATGTTTCCTATCCTGTGGTGTTATTGGCATTCCTTGAAACTTTAGGGCATGGAGCTTAGGGTTAGGTCTTCCAGTCATAGGGAGCATCTCCCGAGGAGGGTATTTGGACCCAAGCCACCTCCTTTGCCTGGAGATAGGATGAATGTTTTTTTTTAATATTTATTTATTTATTTATTAAAGATTTCTGTCTCTTCCCCGCTACCGCCTCCCATATCCCTCCCCCTGCCCCAATCAAGTCCCCCTCCCTCATCAGCTCTAAGAGCAGAAGGGGTTCCCTGCCCTGTGGGGAGTCCAAGGACCTCCCACCTCCTTCCAGGTCTAGTAAGGTGAACATCCAAACTGCCTAGGCTCCCACAAAGCCAGTACGTGCAGTAGGATCAAAACCCATTGCCGTTGTTCTTGACTTCTCAGCAGTCCTCATTGTCTGCTATGTTCAGTGAGTCCGGTTTTATCCCAGGCTTTTTCAGACCCAGGCCAGCTGGCCTTGATGGCCAGTAGTGCAGGCAGACCGGCGCAGACGCGGGCGGAGGCACAGCAGACGCGAACTTATATTTTTTGATGTTCCAAGCTTGAAACAGTGAAAGCCCACACTGAGAGCAGATCGTCCCACTACAACTAATTCAAGTAGGTGTTTTGGTGGCTGGCCTGCAAAGTGGGAGGTTCTTTGTTGGCGAGGTCCCTGGTGAACGGGGAGCCTGGACCTGTCCCTGAAGCCCCTCCTAAGTGGTGAGAGTGTTCTTGACCCACAGCGGGACCCAGGAAACGGAGCGGGGGCATTCCCCGACCCCCTTGCTTCCCCGGATGAATGGTTTTATCCTGCACCGCTATTCTACCATACCATGGGATAATGGCAATAGGACCAACCAATCATGGATCACCTCCAAACTGTGAGCTAAACTGCACTTTCTCTTTTTCTCTTTATGAGCTGATTATGTTAGGCATTTGTGAGTAGTAAAAACTGATCTCAACAGAAGGCCCTGAACACATGTCATAAGCTTCTAGTCTCTGTGGTAGGAAATCCACCTGCAAATTAAAAGGGGGAAGGAATATTGTGAAAAGGTGAGGAATTCTGTGGACCTCTGTATCCATCACACCAAAATATTGCCTGTAGGCTCTATTTTAGGCACAGGGCACACACGACTGTGCAGGAGGTGAAATGAGTGTGATCATACCCTTAGTATTCCTTATCATTCATCATTTCAACTCTGTAATATGACCCTGTATGGGGCCAGTAACTGAGTGAAAAAATGGAAAAAATGTTAGCGTTCCATAGTCTCTGAATGCATGACAACCACAAATGAATTCAGAATCAAATGCATAAAGAATCTGAGATGTTTTTGACAGAACTCAGCAGTGTTCCATTGTGCAACTTCACTGTATCCTTGGTTTTGAACACCACACAGGCACTTAGCCCCAGTTATGCCTTGATAACAAACAACACAACCCATGTTGTTGGACACATAGAAAATGTTTTACTGCTTCTGTATTGGCAGGACCGCAAGGCCCTGGGATCTGTTTGTCTCTGCAGAACATTCAGTGTAGGGCTACATAGTTGCCAGCTTTTACACTGGGTATTAGATATCTATCTTTGAAAAAAAAACAAAAAAACCCGACTTTATCTATCAAACTACTTCTTAAGTCCTTGCTTTATCTTTAATACAGGTAAAAAATATATATATGCTAAACAACTTTTAAAAATAATTACTTTGTGATTTATAATTAGTAAACAGTTGATTTATATACTGGTTTTAATATGTACATGCCAAGAGCTACCTAGAAACGTATTTGGTGAGGTCAGGTACAGTGCCTCACACTTTTAATTTTAGTACTCAGGAGGCAAGAGGCAGGCAAATCTCTATGAGTTCCAGTCCTGCCTGGTGTATATGCTGAGCTCCAGGCTGGTGAGGTTATACAGAGAAACCTTGTTTTACAAAATCCCCACAACCACTACTATCAATAACAACAACAGCAAAAAGCAAAACAAACAAACAAAACACACCAAAAACAAAAAAATCAAACATTTTTTATGGGTAAAGAGGGTTCCCAATTAGAAGTTCAAAAAGCTGGAAAACAATAACTTTCTTTTATGGAGCCTAAAGAACTCTGCCTAAAGTCAAGAGCATTCTTTGATTAATTGCAAGGCTAGGCAGAAACAGTCATCCTTGTTTCAAAATTCCTTTATGATTTTCTCTACCCATTTCTTAAATGAAATATAAGCCAGTTGTACTTCTTAGCTGAGAACACTAAACAAGGAAAAATAAATATTAACAGAACGTCCAGGGACATTGGTGCTATAGCATAGAATGTACTGGAATGTTTTGGAAGCTGCCGTGTCAAGTGAAGACGTCTGTGAAATTCTACACAGATGTGTATCCTACCTCCAAACCAAAGATGGGGCATAGCCACTGAGCACGCCTTCAGGCAAGGGCTCTCATTCAAACTTTTCACACACTCAGCTCTGTGCTCTCCTTTGCTTTCCTTTTTTGCCATTGATTTATTTACTTCAGAATATCCTAAAGTTGACCTTCGTATGTCTATATTCTCTGGAAAAATGTCAGAGTCCTTGATTCAATTGTTCCATTTGATTTGTGGACTAAAAATAAAGAAGACCATAAGGACTTCATTAAGATTCCTCCTCTCTCTGTCTCTCTGTCTCTCTGTCTCTCTGTCTCTCCCACCTCTTCTTGTTCCTCTCTCCCCTCCCTCTCCCTCCCCCCAACCCCCCCCCCCCCATCCACACACACACACACACTTACGGGTTAGGAAAATCTTCTTATTTGGTGGAGTTTGGCCACTGTAAGTTCACCTTCATGCCTGCCCCTCACCCCTATTTGTCTCTCTAATCTCTGCTTTGCTGTGTGCACGACCAGCCCGGCCAGATGTTGTCAATTACCCTGCAGTACTGCCTCATAAGTGAACACTATGCAGCTGTTACCTGTTCATCTTAGAATACATGAAAATTGCAGAACCATGGAAGTAAATAAATTCCAGTGACACATTAGCAAATCTTTCAGAATGATTATTTAAATCTAAAAACATGAAAGAGAACAATGTGACTGAAGTCAGTATTGCTACATAGAAATTTTAAGTTGGTGCAGAGGCCAACAAAGAATTAACTAACACAAATGTACAGGTACAGTATTCTTAAGAGAAAAATATTTTTTGGTGTGAAGATACCAGTCCTTTGGGGTGTATGGATACTGGCGGTAAAATACCTCAGTGACCACAGCCTTCTAAAGCAATGCTTTAAGACAACAATGAAGACTGTAAGGTTTTAAGTTAACCAAGTCTTTTCTAGTTTAAAGTCTGAGGTCCCATTTGGTTCTTGTGCAACACCAAAGTACAGAATACAGATAACAGAGAAGCTCTCCCATCACCGACAAACCAGTCAAACAGCAGCCCTCTGAGGCTCAGGCCTGTGTTGTGAGAGTTTAGACCCCTTAAGGTTCCAGGTGCATCTGGGAATCTCACTTTGTTAAACCACACATTTCTCTTCTTTTCAAACTGCTTTCTGAGATCAGTATTTCTTAATCTGTTGCCTTGTTTCTCTCTTAGTGATGGAGAATTGAGATTAAACAAATTAGGTAGTAGAAAAATATGAAAATAATAACCTATTATCTGTAAAGTTTTGACAAGGCACCCACAACCAGTTCACCCCCTTTCCCCATCTAGTCTTGCTATTCCAAATAATTTGCAATCTTTACAAGTAAAACTATCTAGAAATTGAGAATTCAGAAAAATGCCATGAAAGTTATTGATTTGAGATTTTGACAAGTTTTCAAAGCCAATCAAATTACTAAAAGAAGATTCCTTTAAATAAAAGCTGACATGTTGCTCTAACAATTGAATTCGGATGTGACACATATAAAAAAAATTTATTTAGTATTTTACCATGCACCATATACAGATATTAATTCAAAACCTAAAAGAGAGTGCTAAATCTATGAAAATGTCTAGAATTAGAAAAAATAACTAATGGATTTAAAAAATATAATTATAAAGGTGAACTATTGCCAAATCAGGCTTTAATACTTTTGTCCAAATTTGTAATTGGAAAAATGAAAAGTCAAGAGAAACAAAACGTCGCTCTTACATGAGTAATAACAAGGTAAAGATTGTAACGGCTGGAGATTTCAACAGCCATTTCATTAAGGAACCAAGAGAAGCTGGTTTGCACAGGAACATGGAAATTAAATCTCACAAAGCTACTAATTGACAACCACTCGCATGCTTACTCAATGCCCTGAAAACCCTGAATGTCGGTGAGGGCACAGGTGGAGAGCATATGCGATCTCTCACTGCCACGAACTTTGGAAGCACTTTGCCAGTTGCACCTACCTGTACTTTGTGGTTCAGTATAATTATGTCTTTCCTAATTATTTGCCGAAGAGATACAATTAGAAAGAGGCAGACACTAAAACATATATGCAGGTGTTTCTTCCAGTATTAGTTATAATTACTTAGATCTGGAAGCAATCGTATTATTGATTAGCTAATGAACAAATATACAACATATGGTTTATTCATATGATGCAATGTTATTAGTAATAAATAATGAAATAATAGATATATGAGAAACATAGATGAGTCTCGAAGAGAATATGTTGAGGGAAAGGAACCACACCTAAAACACACTACATGCATTTACTTGTATGAAAATCTAATTTCATATAGACAGAAAGCAGACCAATAGTCACCAAAGGCTGGTGAGGAAAGTGAATATAGGCTCAAGAGACCTCTTGGGTTGAAGAAAATGTTCTCAATTTGTATGTGGTAGTGGTTGTGCACTTGTATAAACTTAACAACAACTGCCAACAGTTACCTTCACAGCTTTGACAAATAAATTATAGCTTAATAAATGTTATTTTTTTAAGTTTGTAAAGGGTAACTTTCTTTTCTTTTCTTTTTCTTTTTTGGATTTTCGAGACAGGGTTTCTCCGTAGCTTTTGGTTCCTGTCCTGGAACTAGCTAGCTCTTGTAGACCAGGCTGGTCTCGAACTCACAGAGATCTGCCTGCCTCTGCCTCCCGAGTGCTGGGCTGGAGAGATGGCTCAGCCGTTAAAGGCTAGGCTCACAACCAAAAATATAAGGGTAACTTTCTTATAAATATAGCTGTTTTTCTTATAGTCTGGAGTTATAATTAGGAACCAGGAAGATGCCCAGTGTCTAAATGATTCTGCTGCCAAATCTAAAGTCCTGAATTTGATTCATGGGACAGACATGGTGGAAGGAGAGAATCAGCCTGTACAAGTTGTCCTCATGATCTACACACACACACACACACACACACACACACACACACACACACACACTCATGAACACCTCCACCACACACACATACACAAGAAACAAATAAAAAAATCTAACAACACTGCAACCGTTGGGTTATGTTGAAAGACAATGGCAAGCCTTTGATTCCTGTCTCTTTTTATTTTTGTGCTTTGGCATTTTACTGACGATGACTCACATTTTGACCTGTTCTTCTCACAGGATCAGTCATGGCGAGGGAAACCCTGCTGGAAATCCTAGGCAGTTGGCATAGAATGTCTGATTCTCGATCACACACTTCTATTGTTGACTCTCCATAACACATTTATTACATCAGCTACTTAAAGCAAGGTTTTCAGGAAATGGAAAGTTGACATGTCTTAGAATGCACCATTTCTCATACCATAACGCTTTGCAAACCCACATAGCCAGACCCAAGAGTTCTCAGTGTGTGCAAGTCAGCTCAGTTTTCTGCCACCTGCCTTTACCTGCACATAATGCATGGCAGATGAGTCAATTCCTGACTATGTCACTCATGATATGGGGAAAGACTCCTTCTTCTGAAAATACAAATATCTCAAAGAAAGAAAATTCTTTCCTTCACTCATTTTGTTTCTCCTGTTTTAATGTCATTTAATAGTAAGTTGTTAACTAGGATCTCTTGAGTTCCCACAATATAATGAGCATAATGCTATTATTACTTTTTGTAACTTTTTTTCAGAATTTCATACCGGTATATAATGTATTTTGGTGAAATCCACCCACCATTTTTCTTCCGCTATTCACCCCCATAATTTTGCTCTCCAAATTTCATGTGCCCTTTAAAAAATAAAACATTGCGTTTGCTTAATGCTGCTTGTATCTCATATGTGAGCGAGTATAGGGTCTTTTACCAGAGCATACATAGCCTCTCAGGTTCCACACACTTTTGAGGCATAAAGTGACAACTTTGGTGATTACTATAAAGGATCAAAAAACATAAATCCCAGTTTTAATTATTTTTATAATTTTTGATTTGTTTTTATGAATGGATGTCTTGCCTGTATGTTTGCACTGCCTGCCTGCAGTGCCCTGGCAGGCCTGAAGAGTGTATTGGAGATGGTTGTGAGCTATTATGTGGGTGTGAACCCTGGGTCTCTAGAAGAAGATTCAGCGCTCTTAACCACTGAGCCATCTCTCCAGACCCCAAACCCCAGTTTTAGAAGCAATATACTAAAAATATAGACTGAGCTCAGAAAACAAATGGCTTTTTCCTCTTCCTGTGCCGCATTCTCTTTGCTCCTGCCTTAGCCTAGTTGAGGAAATGCCAAAGAAGGTGTGAGAAAGACAGACAGGTACTGGATAATGCTGGACAGTAAGGAATAAAATTTGCTTTTATTGTAAGAACGTTCCTTTTCACTTAGCTGTCTTCATTTAGTAGTACTAAGATGATTCATTTTCCTACACCAGGCCCCTGTTTTAACAACCCTTTACCAATCTCTCTTTTGCTTGGTTTGGACTGGCCAAGCTTCAGCGGCCTGCTGCTCAGGCCAGGGCTCATAGAGCTGAAAAGGCTGTCTGGAAGGGAGACAGAGGCAGCATCTGTGATCCTGTGAAATGTGTATCATGTTCTGCTCATCCGCACACTGATGCTAAGATGATCTGCTCAGAAGGTACACAGGTGCCAAGAAAGATTTTGTCAGACTGGAGTCTGCAAAAGAAACTGGTCATTCTTCTATGAAAAGATTCAGGTTTTGTGATACTACCGGAGAAAAAAAGACAAGGATAGGATGATAAAGACAGAGATATCTCCGGTGGGTGTATTCACAAGTAAAAGCTGTGCTCTGAAGTAAACATGCCTCAATGACTGGAAAATGTGGACCGCAGCAGATACTGTTGCTGTTTGTTTTAACTCCTTTTCTCTTTTGGGGGCCTGCCATCTGGTTCCCAAATAAATACACAGAGACTTATTATTACTTATAAATGCCCGGTCTTAGCTTGACTTATTTCTAGTCAGTTTTTCTTGACTCAAATAATACCATTTATCTTTTGCCTCTGGGCTTTTGCCTTTTTCTTTTTGTACATCTTTTCTTTCCTTCTTACTCTGTGGCTGGCTGTATTGCTGGGTGGCTGGCCCCTAGCATCCTCCTCTCCTCCTTTTTTCATTTTTCTTTTGTGCCTCTCTTAGGTTGTTCTCCTTCTGCTTATTCTCCCTGCCTGCAGGCCCCACCTATCCCTCTCTTGCCATTCAGATCTTTATTAGAACAATCAGCTGTTTTGGGCAGGCAAAGTAACACAACTTCAGAGTTAAACAAATGCAGCATAAAAAAATGCAATGCATTTTTGCAACATTAAATGGATATCTCCACAGCATAAATGAATGTAGCACATCTTCAACTAATATTCCACAACACACTGTCTTTATGAAACAGCTGAATATTGTGTGTTCTGATATTATCAATTTTAGTGATTCCATAACTAAGTTTAAAACCATGCAAGATTCTCTTGTAACATAAATGTAGTGCTTAGGAGAAAAAGTCTGAGACTAAGTGATGAGTACCTTTGTGGATAATTAATTGGCTTTTGATTGTGATTTTCAGTTGTAACTTACAAGCTAAGTTCAAACAACGTTGTTCAGATAACCATTGAAATTAAATTTTCATCACGTACTTAGAAATCCACATGCATTAAATAAGCAGTGAGCAATACACACACTAACTGTTGAGAATGAATTGACTTCTAGGTGCATATTTCTGATGAGCCTGTGAGTTCATCTCTGTTGTCAACTGAATGAGATCTAGAACAACCTAGAAGACAGGTTTCTGGGCACACCTCTGGGCCTGTGAGGAATTATCTTGATTAGGGTAATTGAAGTGGAAGATGTAACCACTGTGGGAGACACCATTCCCTGTGCTAGGATCCTGGAGTGTATAAAATGAAGAAAATATACTGAGTACAAGCAACCCATCTTTCTCTTCCCTGACTTCAAAACCATTGTGAAAAATACCTCTAACTACAATCAAACCTTAGCCTTACTCTCTTGAATTTCCTTTTTCAGTCTTTTATCACACAACAGGGATAACTAAGGCAGCCAAATTTAGATATCTTAAGTAAGCTCTCTGTATCTTTAAATTCTTAAATGTTTCAAAGCAAAACATGCAAATACTCTAAAATACTTTTTCAGAAGTGACTGATCCATGTCACTTCTATCCAGGTTTTCACTCAATCAAATTAATTGGTGCTTGCTCTAAACGTATTAGGAAATGCATTAAATATAACTTCAAGGGAAAATACTTTATTCTACAATTAATATCTAAATTGGTTAACCTTCCTTGAATTCTTTCCTATTGCACTATCCTTCTGGGTTTACGAGTACACTAGCAAGATGATACCGTTTATTTACTTGTGCTGCAAAATCCCAAGCAGAGTACTCCATATGGTAAAGAGGCAAGTTTAAATATGCTTTAAAGAAAAACCAATTTAAATCCTGACAAATATATTCCCACACTTTCACTATTGGATTGTAGCATTCATTCAGCTCTGAGGATACAGAATCCATCAGGAGTTGAGGTTTATAACATCAAAAGAAAAGAAAAAGAGTCTTGCAATATTATGGAATTTATCTCTAGGAAAACACTGTGACTTTTATTATCAAAATCACCAATTGTGTATTATAGCAGATTCTGTGCCATAAGAGAATATATAATCATTAGGATCATTTTGAAATTATTTATATTCTTTTCTGGAAAACACATTTTTATTAATTCTTTGAGAATTTCATACAAAATATTTTGATTATATTTGCTCCTATATCATCTCCCACCTTCTCCCAAATCATCCCTACCTCTTCTCTCTCCTCTTTAGTCTTTCCTTTTTTACTTTTATTTTCTGTTTTTCTTCATTTTTTTTATTTTATGTCTGTGAGTGTTTTATCTGTATATATGTCTGTTCACCATGTGTATGTAGTGCACTCGGAGGACAAAAGAGAAAGTTTGATGCCCTGGGACTGAAGTTATAGAGAGTAGAGCCACCATGTATGTGTTAAGATTTGGGATTGAATTTGGGTCCTCCAGAAGAGTGGCCAGTGCACTTAAACACTGAGCCATCTCTCTAGCCTGTCTTTTATTTCTGTTTTTTTTTTAAATGTATGCATTTATATTTTCAATGAGGATAGGTCTTTTGCCATACAATATATTCTCATTACTGTTCCCCCTCCCAACTCTTCCCAGATCCTCCCTACTTCCCCACCCACCCAAATCCATACTCTTTCTCTCTCTTGTTAGAATTCAAACAGACATGTGAAATAATGATAATAGGATAAAGTTTGAAAAACAAACCATAGCATTAACTATTCAAACAGAAAGAAGAGAGCCAGAGATAAAGCACAAGAAACACATAGAGATGCTTAACACACACAAATAATAATAATAATAAAATAAAATAAAACAAAATTGGGAACTATAAGCAAAAGATCTGTGAAGTGGGAGAAAAATACCATATAAAGATTGTGAGGTGAAGCAGCTCTCCAAAAATACCATTGAGATTGTTTTGTATTGGTCATCTATGGCCTGCCCTTTTATCAGGCTTGTATACCTCACGAGACTCTATTGGAGAAAACTAATTTTTCCTTTATAAGTTATAATCAGTTAATGATAGCTTCTGGGTTATAGATGGGGGCTTGTGTTCATTTCCCCTTTCACGTCTGGGATGACATCTGTCTAGATCTGTGCAGGTCCTGTGTATTGACAAATATGTTCATATGTGGATCAGCCTGTGTGTGGGAGGGGGTGGGGTCTGGAAGACACTGATTCTTTGATGTCACTAATCCCACTGGCTCTTACAATCTTCCACCTCCTCTTCCACAGAGTTCCCTGATCCATGAAGGGAGGGATTTGATAGAGACATCCCATTTAGGACTAACTGTTCTAAAATCTATCATTCTATGCCCATTTTACAGCTATGGGTCTCTATCTGTTCCCAGAAGGAAGCTTCTCTGGTGATGACTGAGCAAGGCAATGATCTATGAGTGTAGTAATAAGGAGTGGCGGCGGGGCTGCGTCCCCAACACCCCAGCCGCCTGCTCGGCTAGCTTATGCCCCGAAATAATTACACAGACACTGTATTCATTTAATCACTGCCTGGCCCTTTAGCTTTTGCCCTTACTGGCTAATTCTGATATACCGATCAACCCATCTCTAATAATCTGTGAGCACCGGTCTTACCGGGAAGATTCTAGGTCGGAGCTTCAGAGCTTCATCGCGTGTGTCTGCCCAGGAGCCGGGAGCATGGCGTCTCTCTGAGGCGTCTGCTCCCGAGAGGAGAGCTGTCTAGTCTGAGCTCACTTCCTCTTCCTCCTGGCATTCTGTTCTGTTTACTCCACCCACAGGGCCAAGGCAGTTCCTTTATTAGCCAATGACCTTCCTCCATCATATGAGTATAGCAGAATGTTGACACATTTTATTGCTACTTTCCTTTAGTATTCCCTAATCTCCTGCTCTTATAATCTTTCCACCCCCTCTTCTGCAATGGGCACTGGATGCTGGGAGAGTATTGTGGATGGATGTCCTATTTGTGTCTGACACTTGTTCACTACAGATTATTCAGCTGTGAGTTTCTGAGTTAACCACCATTCATTACACAAGGAAACTTCTCTGATGAGGTCTAGGAGATAAATATGTGAATTTCAAGGGCAGTTTGATACTATATGCATTTAGCAGAATGATGCATATAGTCTACCCCTGCGGACTCTAAGCTCTTCAACAATGTGGTTTTGGCAATGTTTACATTACTTGGCATGCACTTCCTCCTGTGGACCAGGCCTGAGATTCAGTAAGAGAGTGATGATAACTCCATGACATCCATGGCACTATTACACCATGGTCATGTTTTGGCAGGTTGATTGTTGCTCTAGCTCACTGGATTAACAGCTGGATAAGATTGTTAACTTTTCTCCCACACACAGAACCTTCCAGTAAATAGAATGCAGGCAGCGGGGAAGAAGCCTTTCTGGTCAGTTGCAGCTTTATATCTCCATACCCCATTACCAAAACATGTGGTATCTTCAATCACCAGACATTAGTGGGCAACACAAAGCAATGGCAATAGGTTGTCTTGTTTTAGGAATCTCCAGGAAACCCCTGCCCAACAACCCTATGGACTGAATATTTTATTTGGCAGCATATATCTCTGGGAGGAGCATTATCCCCCATGGAGGGTAACTCCAATTGAGATCTTTCTCCCATATATATATATATATATATATATATATATATATATATATATATGGGGGAGAATATATATATATAACATATGAGAGAACATAAGATAATATATAATCATATATATGATTATATACAAAACATATATGTATATTATCATTTCCATGTAAACTTAGTCTTTGGCGTCTAAGACATTAGAGTGGAATGTGACGTGTTGAATATTCCTCTACTACTTTATTACATGCTGTCAGCTGACAACGAAGTACTTTGGCAAGTATACTCAACATTAGATGCTAATGGTCTTAAATCTAGAGAAGTTGGTAATTGCTTTGCAAATGCTGAAGATAAAAATGACATTTTAAATGTCCAGGTTTTAATCTTTTGGGTTGATTATATATGTTGCCCAGAGGTAGACTTTTTTAAGAATTATGGAGGTTGAATTTTGCAGTTTTGCCAGGAACACATTCATGAACATAAATTGAAAGAAGTGAGCTGATAGGAATTTGCAAAGTGTTTTAGGAGAAAATAAAATGAAGGTATGTGGTGTCTGTTTTCTTCGGGGCATACTACTTCTTTCCATGAACACTTTTAAAACGTGTTTTATAGCCTATCTTACTCATCTCTTGAAAGATAAAATCTAGATGATTCCTTAAACTCATGAATTCACAAAGGGCACTATGTCTTTCTGGGTGTCTCCCAGACACATGTTATAAATAAAAGAGAAAGAGGCAGTAGTAACAGACATTGGAATTGGAATTCCAGCATTTTACCTAGGTGTCATTTCAATGAAGATGAATTAGACTATGGAATAGGAAGAAAGAAAATAAATCCTTGGATTGGCATAATAGAATGTTTTATATATGCATTACCCAAACACTGTAGGTCAACAGGGTCTTCTCCTCCTCTTGGTTAACCTGTGAACCAGGAAGACCAAGGCTTCATCCTGTTAACTAATCTCCAAGTAGGAAGTGTGGCAGCAAATCTCAGTCAAGTTCTTAAAAGTTTTTCATGCAGGGTATGGCTCAACCATGTGCTTGACTGCAACATATGGAGCCAAAGATTTGATTCCTGCAGCACACACACACACACACACACACACACACACACACAGAGAGAGAGAGAGAGAGAGAGAGAGAGAGAGAGAGAGAGAGAGAGAGAGAGAGAATGATGTGGGAAGACCAGAATGGAAAGGATAAAAGAAGCAAGGAAAGAAGAAAAGGAGGAAGGAAGGAAGGAAGGAAGGAAGGAAGGAGGGAGGGAGGGAGGGAGGGAGGGAGGGAGGGAGGGAGGGAGGGAGGGAAGGAAGAAAAACTCCATATGGATTTTGGTTGCTGCTGTGCTGGCCAATTTTATGCCTACTTGACAGAAGCTAAAGTCATCTGAAAGAAAGGAACCCCAATTTAAAAAAAAATGCCTTCATAAAATCTGGCATTTTCTTGGTTAGGGAAGACTCATCCAATTGTGAATGTGGTTACCTCTCTTCCTGGACTCTGTATGAAAGCAGGCTTAGCAAGTCATAAGTTAAGTCACTACACAGCACTCCTTCATGGCCTCTGCATCAGCTCCTGCATCCAGATTCCTGCATCCAGGTTTCTGCCCTGCTTCCTTCAGTAGTAGACTGTTACAGGAAAGTGTATGAGGAAAAAACCCTTTCTTCCCCATGTTGCTTTTGGTCATGGTGTTACAGCACAGCAATAGTAACCCTCACTGAGACAGCCATGCTGAACTCGAAAGAATCTGAGGATGAAAAATTCTGCTTTGTGCCGGACGACAAAGCCAGAAACACGGGCTTAAAGGCATCATCAGTGACTCTGACGGATTTGCACTGAATAGTCCGGGCTGGATCTGGAGAGCTAGCTGATCACGTGTCAGTCAAGTGTTATGCTAGTGATCTGTGCTTCAAGTGAGGTGCTGATTACGAACAACACACTCTCATGGGGCGGGGGTGCAGTGCCCGCTAGCACACTGCTTCCATTTTGTCTTGCAATCAGGAACTGTGGTGATTTTCAGCAGGGAAAGGAAGTGCTCCTCAAATAGAATTATCTTTGCAATGATCTTCAAAATCTTCCATAAATCAGGTATAAATATGAGTAGACACAAGAAGACCATTATGGAAAGATAACCCTTCTGGAATACAGATCACTCTGTTTATGGTGGAGTAACCTGTCTTGATCCTTAAAACAAATTAAGATTTGTGTAATAAACTTGATGAATTATTATCTCTAAAAGAAAAAACAAATAGGTACTCTACCATGAGCCTGTCAAAATAATATTCAAAGATAAATACAAAGAATGCTTTCTTTTTCTAACAGCTCCTATATTAGTCGGGGTTCTCCAGAGGAGTAGAACCAACAGAATGAACATTATAGAAATACATATTAATTACATATGTGTGTGTAAACATACATATAAATGTATATGTGAATATAATTTATTAAATCCCTTCTGTTGAAATAGCAACAGTTAACTCAAATCTGAGAGTCTGAGAATCTTGTAGCTACAAAGCTGTTCCAATTTGGTACCAAAGCCCAGAAAGGTTCTCAGAGAGTTTCTGGCCCTTAGTCCATGATGGAAGCCTGGAAACGCTGGTTCTAATATCAGAAGGGTGCAAAAGAGGTGGCAGCAGCAGCAGCAGCAGCAAGGTGGGTCACCTCACTGATAATAGAGGAGGCCAAGAGAGCAAAGGGTGGATAATCTTCCTCCCGCTGTCTCCTGTTTTCCACATGGATTGCTTCCAGCAGGTGCCACCCTCATTTGGAGAAGGTCTTCTGGCATCAATTAAGGCAATTAGGGCTGCTCCTCAGTTGATATTCTTCTTGAGGTAGTTCTCATTTGTGGCAAGTTGACTTGGAAACCATCTCACAGCCATCACTGGAAGGAAATTCAATGTTAAAGTTTCTTTACTTTCTCACAGTCCTATCATGTCAAAATGTCAGAGAACACCACTTTCTGTAGCCAATTTTGTGCAGAAATAGGAGAAAAGACAAATCAACCCAAATTTTGAAAACCTAAGATCCTGTCAAGAAGTTCAGTGAAGGGTATGAGACCGCAGGCTAAGTGGCGAATCACTGTTTTATCAATGTTTTGGTTGGTTGGTTGTTTATTTATTTATTTATTTATTTATTTATTTTTATTTAGAGTCAGAAGAGTCTTGGAACTAAGCGTCAAAATTTCCCAATGCATATTTGGGTTTACAGTAGTTCGCACAGCTATCTGCATATATGCATGGGATTAATGAAGGAAAGTCTTAATTGAAAATTCTAGAAAACTAAACATAAATCACTAAAAAACTAAAACTAAATCACTCCTAGCTTTTTGAAAAGTTACGTAGTTGTTATTTCTCTCATGTAAACACAGATGCACACACATACAAACATGCACATACACACATGCATGCACATATGCACATACTGTCACACATATAAACCTTCACACACATGCACATATATATGAACATGCACGTGCACTCATACACACACACACACACACACACACACACATGCACAACAGGGTACTGAATATCTTAAATAGGAAAAGAACCTGAGGGTGCATCCGGAGTCTTCGGGTTGGTGATAAAAATGATAAAGATGCTGCAGCACAGAAAGCTTGTACTAGCAGATGCCAACATTCTGAAACTTTAGTAGAGAAAATATAAAGCCAGGTGATATGTTTTTCCATACATATTTCTCTATTTTATATACAGAGAAGAAGCCAGCCGCTGAGGTAACTAGTTGACCATCACAGCCCAAATGTTCCCTAATTTTCCTGGTCATTATTCTGATTGGGACTTTTGTTCTTTATGATTTAATGATATTATAAGTCAAACTGAAAAAAATCATCCTTTTAAGATTATGAGTACTTTCAAATGCCCTTAATTATAACAATAATAGAAACAAAACAGAGATGAGATACTCATTTTGAAGAAATCTTGTTGATCAAGAATCTTTTGGGTTGCTGCGGGTTCCCAGGACGATGTTGGCTGCACTTTCAACTAAACCACCTACAAGGCTGATGAACTCATCAGAGCTTTGAACTGCAGGTCCAAAGCTAATTCCATATTATCTTAGACCATCTTTAACCCTCTTCATAGCCGTTTGCCACTGTCCTATGTACCTGTCTGAACAGCTTTGTGACCATTAGGTAAATCATTTGGAACATACAAAGAGACCACCAGATTTCCAACCAACAAAAATGCTAAAAAAAAATATTGTCAGATGTTGTTTGAGGACTATAACGTGTTTCCCCATTTGCTTTAATCCACCTATTTAATGTATTTGAAAAATACCTTAATTTATGACTTTCACTCTTAACCATTTTGGAACATGAAATTTGAAGTAACCAGAATATATGTCCCAAGGATGTTATCATTTATATTTGGCTTCGGAATAAATAATCTCTTATCCTCTTACCTAAAAAAGACACAAAGGCAACCTACTGACTGGGAGAAGATCTTCACCAACCCCGCAACAGACAAAGGTCTGATCTCCAAAATATATAGAGAACTCAAGAAACTAGACTTTAAAATGCTAATTAACCCAATTAAAAAATGGGGCGCTGAACTGAACAGAGAATTCTCAACAGAAGAAGTTCAAATGACCAAAAGACACTTAAGGTCATGCTCAACCTCCTTAGCGATCAGGGAAATGCAAATCAAAACAACTTTGAGATATCATCTTACACCTGTAAGATTGGCTAAAGTCAAAAACACCAAGGATAGCCTTTGCTGGAGAGGCTGTGGAGGAAGGGGTACCCTCATCCATTGCTGGTGGGAATGCAATCTTGTGCAACCACTGTGGAAGTCAGTGTTTCGGTTTCTCCGGAAATTCGGGATCAACCTACCCCTGGACCCAGCAATACCACTCTTGGGAATTTACCCAAGAGATGCTCTATCACATGTCAAAAGCATTTGTTCAACTATGTTCATAGCAGTATTATTTGTAATAGCCAGAACCTGGAAACAACCTAGATGCCCTTCAATGGAAGAATGGATGAAGAAAGTATGGAATATATACACACTAGAGTACTACGCTGCGGTAAAAAACAATGACTTCTCGAATTTTGCATGCAAATGGATGGAAATAGAAAACACTATCCTGAGTGAGGTATCCCAGGCCCAAAAAGACGAACATGGGATGTACTCACTCATAATTGGTTTCTAGCCATAAATAGGGTTCATGGAGTCTACAATAGGCGAATCTAAAGAAGCTAAGTAAGAAGGTGAACCCAAGGAAAAACATATAGTTATCCTCTTGGATAAGGGAAGTAGACAAAATTGCCGGGGGGAAAATGGGATCTTGGGGGTGGGGTGGGATGGGGGTTAGGGGAGATGGGGAGAGAAAAGGTAGAAGGGAAGGAGGGTGGACTTGGGGAAACAGGAGGATCGGGATAAAGGAAGGTTGGATAGGGGAGCACGGAACCACAATTCTTAATTAAGGGACCCACTTTAGGGTGGGCAGGAGACTTGACCCTAGAGGGGCTCCCAGGTGCCCAAGCTGAGGTCCCCAGTTAGTTCCCTGGGCAGCTGAGGATAGGGAACCTGAAATGACCCTACCCTAGAGCAATACTGACGAATATATTGCATACCATCCTAGAACTTACATCTGGCGATGGATGGAGATAGAGACAGAGACCCACACTGGAGCACTGGACTGAGCTCCCAAGGTCCCAATGAGGAGCAGAAGGAGTGAGAACATGAGCAAAGATGTCGGGACCACGAGGAGTGCACCCACCCACTGAGACAGTGGAGATGATCTACTGCGAGCTCACCAAGGCCAGCTGGACTGTGACTGAAAAAGCATGGGATAAAACTGGACTCTCGGAACATGGCGAACAATGAGGGCTGATGAGACGCCAAGGACAATGGCACGCGGTTTTGATCCCATGCCATGTGCTGGCTTGGTGGGAGCCTAGCCAGTCTGGATGTTCACCTTCCTAGATATGGATGGAGGGGGGAGGACCTAGGACGTACCACAGGGCAGGGAACCCTGACAGCTCTCTGGACTGGAAAGGGAGGGGGAGAGGAGTGGGGGGAAGGGGAGAGGGGTGGGAGGAGGGGGAGAAGAGTGGGAGGAGGGGGAGAAGAGTGGGAGGAGGGGGAGGGAAATGGGAGGCTGGTGGGAGGAGGTGGAAATTTGTTTTTTTTTCTCTTTTCTTTATCCTCCTTTTATCAATAAAAAAATAAAAAAAAAAAAAAAAAAGAATCTGTTGGATAGTATCTACCCAAAGGAATGGATATCCTCCTCCACAGATCTATTTGCTCACTAATGATCGTTTTTGCTCTCCTCATAATAGTCAGGAAATGGAGCTGGAGAGATGGCTCAGTGGTAAAGAGCATTGCCTGTTCTTCCGAAGGTTCTGAGTTCAATTCCCAGCAACCACATGGTGGCTCAGAACCATCTGTAATGAGGTCTGGTGCCCTCTTCTGGCCTGCAGACATATACACAGACAGAATATTGTATACTAAATAAATAAATAAACAAACATAAAAACAATAGTCAGGAAATGGTGGAAAAATAAAATGTCTTTCAACTGATAAATGGATAATAAAAATGTGGTGCATATACACTGTGGAACATTATTCAGATTTATAAAATGAAATTATAAACTTTGGAGGTAAATTGATGGAACTAAAAAGGATCATATGCAGTGAAGTCATCCAGAGAAAGAAATATGACTATCAATGTTCTCTCATTTGAGGGTCCTAGTTCCAAATCTTCGGATGTGCGCACATATTCTAGAGTCACTACAGCAACAAGGACCAGTGCCAGGGTGGGTAGGGGGGCAATTGAGAGGGAAATAGCTGGGTACATGGATCTGGTGGGGAAATGGGGAAAACAAGGGTCTCTAATGAGATAGAGAAAGATAAATACAGAAGAAGGAGAGAGCGGGGCAGAACAAGAGTAAAAATGTCTGGGAAAGTGAGAAGGAGTCATACCATAAGATCTACTTTTAAAAAATAATACACATAAATCTATATGTAAATATACATATATAATTCAAATGAAATTATATTGTCGGTTCCCTCCAATATAATTTAAGATCTAAGGAAATAAAATAAGATTTAAGGAAAAAAATCCAACATCAGGAATGAGAAGCGCTCTTTTGAGTTGTTCATTAGTGTTGCCAAGAGAAGCCAAAAAACATTACTGGCTATTGCTATTGTCCTCAGTTACTTCACAGAGATGTAAAGAAAGTCCCTCTTGTTGAAAAAAAAGCATGTAGTTCAGGCACAGGATATAGATGCCTCTGAGTTAGAACTGATCTCAATATCCCTGTCCTGAGGACTAGCATTTAAGATACCAGAAAATGCCATGCAAGCTTACACAGGAAGGAAGCAAACAACAGTCCTACCCAGCTAGGATGTCTCTGAACCACAACGGTGATCAGCATGGCACCATAATCCTAAGAGTTGAGCAGTGGCATGCAAACCTTGGTAGTAATCCACAGATCTCTGCATCTAGGATCAACCAACAAGAAAGAAACTGTGCCTAGTACTAGACCCCTTGTTAGGTACCCAGGGCTAAAGAAGTCTTAGATGTGAGACTTTACTGAACTAGCATATTCCCTAACTATAACCTAATATTTGTTTGTATACTCAGAGATAAGTGAAGCCTCACCCCTCACCAAAACAACAACAACAACAACAAAACACTATTCTTTGCAGCAGATGGAAACCATTACTGAAAATCACAGCCAAACAAGATGAAAAGTATGGGGGCTACAGGGGTAGAAGATAGAAACATTTTAAGAACCAAGGGATCAGGGAGTTTGCTATGGTTTTGCATCTCTTAGTGATATCAGAAGCTAGACCCATAAAGTGTCACCATCATGACTGCCTAAACATTAGCTGAACAAGAATGACCCCAAATAGATACACCAAAGTGAATCAGAAGGGATCACGATACCTTAACCTACATGAATAACTACAGGCAGATCACAAATGCTGAGAATGGGAGATAATCTGTCCCAAGAAAGAGCAGCAATCAGCTTTCTAATACCAAAATTTCAGACCTGAAATATGCATACAAGTAACCTAAGTCTGAGTAATTTATATTACGCATTTAAGCACATATGCACCACACATATAGTGATGTTTTATTGGTGTTGTAATAAATAAAGCTTGCCTGAAGATCAGAGTTCAAAGCTAGTCACACTAGTCAGCCACACAGGCCAGGCGGTGGTGGCACACACCTTTCAATCCTGTAGCCCCTTTAGTCAGCCACAGAGGGCAGGTGGTAATGGTGCACGCCTTTAAACCCAGCACTAGAGAGGAATATAAAATGGTTGTTTGAATCGTAAAATTTAATTTCTCACATGTTACTATTATGAAGTTATCAGAATACAATTAGTTTCTCATTCTTTGGTTCCATAGACAAGGAAACCTCCCATAACTTCATTAAAGAGCATGAAATTATATGCATTATACCCATCTTTTAAATTTTAGGTTTTCATTTTAATTCATAGCTAGAAAAAAAACAATTAGATAAATTTGTAGTCCAATTCTAGTTTTCAGTAGTCCATATTCTAATATTCATATTTCCTTTCAGTAGAATCCAAAAACAGCAGAAGTCCATTCAGTGTGAGTCCAAATGCAAGGGACTCAATGAATAAAGGCAGTATAGTCTTCCTAAGCAGTCTGCTGCTATTAATGACCTTTTCACTTAGTTGTGTACTAGTGAAGATGCACCGACAAAACTCAAAACCTTTGTCTACCACAGTGACTTAGGGATTCCATATTACACACTTTCTTGTAATCTACCCATGTAGAAAAACCTGTTACCTCAGCAAAAATGCACATTGCAGTCTTGTGCAAATTAATTGCCATTGTGTGTCCTTAAACTGGTCTTATGTATTCTTATTCTCTGCTATCACTACCCCTTCCCATTAAAAAAAAACTTTTAGGTGTATGTTACCTGAGGATTCTGTGCGTGCATGTGAGTGTGGGCACTGCAGAGGCTGGAAGAGGGCTCGGATTCTCTGCAGCGAGAGTCACAGGTGGCTGTGCTCTCCTGAATGTGTTCTGGGAACCAGACTGCGGTTCTGACGGTCTCATGGAAGATAATGAATTGTTTAAGGTGAATTCTGTGTTTTGTGTGCTCCAGGCTTTGTACTGATGTAAAAGGAAAGCAACATAGGATAAAAGCGGAGGGAAATCCCTTCTAAAGATGTTTCTTATATGCCAGTTCACTACCTACCTCAAATAAAGCCCTTTAAAATAGGAATCTGATGATGGCTATCATTTTTAAAGATATAGTTATGTCTATGGATGTTTTCTCTGCACGTACACCTGCAGACCGAAAGAGAGCATCAGATCCCGTGGGACTACAGTTTTAGATGGTTGTGAACCACCATGTAGGTTCTGAGAATTAAACTCAGAACCTCTGGAAGACCTCTTGACTGCTGAGCCATTTCTCCAGCAGCCTGTCATCTCACCATTTAGGAAAGCAAAGCATCAGGATCATTACAGGTTTGAGGCAGTCTGTACTAAAGAGCGAGTTCTAGTCCAACCTGGGCTAGGGCTATGGAGCAAAACTTCATCTCAGGAAAGAGGGTGTGTGTGTGTGTGTGTGTGTGTGTGTGTGTGTGTGTGTGTGTTGGAAAGATGTGTCACTTAAGAGCACTGTGGCTCCTCTGGAGAACCAGAGTTTGTTTCATGTTGGGTGGCTCAGCTCACAATCACTGACTCCAGCTTCAGGAGGTATGATGTCCTCTTGTGATCTCTTAAAGCACCACACACACACACAAATAATAATAATAGTAATAATAGAAATGATAAATAAATAAATCTTTTAGGCACATAGTACAAAACTCTCAAAGAACTAGAAATACCAAAGAAGAGGAATCTAATGAAGAGAACAGTTACTGTTGTTCACCAGTTTTTGTGGCTCTCACGCTGCTTCTTACTGCTACTCTGCTGGATAGCACTCGGTGGCTTTTGTTCACAGCTTAAGTTTCAGCAACACTTGTATAGCAGCAAACACTGAAGAGACTGGTTTACAAGTCACTCAGTGTCTTCAGCGCAAAAGTCAGGCAGCTGGCTTGTGCCTGCGAGGAAAGGTCGGGGCTACCTGCAGCTCATCTACTTTGTGATGTGGCCCACTGTAAAACAGGTACCAGATAGCTTTGTACATTTTGCATCACCATGTACAGATTGAGTCTCAAGGAAACAGCCCACAGGCAAATCACTAGATGCTATGGTCATGGTGAGTAATAGAACATCCCCTGCAGTGGTCTCGGCAGTCTCATGTTGACTTGTTTCTCAGCATCTAGCAAGTTACTTGGTTGATTACAAACAGGACAAAAGGATTTCAGTTCCTCTCCCCATCCCTCTTGCTCTCACTTTTTGCTTACACACACACACACACACGTGATATTTCACTTATATTTTAATAAATAAAGCTTGCCTGAAGTTTAGAGAGTAAAACAGTCACACTGGTCAGCCTTACAGACAAGGTAGTGGTGACACATACCTTTAATCCCAGTAACCACACTAGTTTGCCATAGAAACTGGGTGGTAGTGTTGCATGCCTTTAATCCCAGCACTATGAAACAGGAAGAAACAGGTCTCACACTCAATCTCATTCTGAGATTCCTGGAGGCAGGATTGCCATTTCAGACTAAAGTAGAGGTAAGAGCCAGTGGCTGGCTGTTTTGCTTTTTTGGTCTTCAGATTGAACCCCAATTTCTGTCTCTGGGTTTTCATTAATCATGCTACACACACACACACACACACACACACACACACACACACACACACACACACACACGATAAGCCATGGTGTTGGAAGCAGACACAGATATAATATTTGTTTTGTATTTCAGAATAGAAATCAGTGCCTGGATACACACAAAAGTTCATTCATAATACATTAACTAAAGGATAAAATAATTTTTAGCTAAAACAAGATGTAGATATTGAAGCAAGCATGTTAGTACTATTACTCCAAAGTGTAATCAAATATTATATTTGGGGAAAATGTAATTATATTATAATAATTATAGACTGTTTTATAATTCATAACTATGGAAAATAGTTATAAATGTCTTTCTTCATATTGTTTGAAAGTAGATATCCATGTAAGATATGTATATCTTGTGGAATGATCGGTTTGGTCAACTTGATACACATTAGAGTCATGTAGGAAGAAGGAACTCAACTATAGCATTGCCCAGATCAGATTGGCCTGAGGTCCTGTCAGTGAGGTAAATTCTTACTTACTAGTTGATGTGGGAAGACTCATCCTACTGTGGATGATGCCATCTTCAGGTGGGCCTGGGCTGAAGGGGAAAGATAGCTGAGCAAGGCAGGGGAAGCAAGTCAGTAAGGCCTGTGATTTCACCGTCCTCGCCTCGAAGTTCCTGCCTTGGTTTCAGCCTTGGCTTCTCATGATGATGGTTTGTAATTGGTAAAGTAAAAAAGCCTTTTCCTCTTCAAATTGGCTTTGGTTTTGGTCAATGTTTTATCATAGCAAGCAAAGGCCTAAGCTAGGATATCTTGTAAACTCGAAAGTAGAGGGTTTTTGTTGTTGTTGTTTGTTTTTAAAGCCTAGAAATGTTAGATTGTGTTATTGCATATTTGAGGTTGCGATAGTTAATTTTAATTGCCAATTTGACTCCTAGAATCATCTAGGGGATATGACTCTGGGTATGTCCATAAGGGCTTTCTGGAAACTGACAATGGGAAACACATCCTGATAGAAGGGGACACAATCCCATAGGCTAGAGTCGTGGGTTTAGTGAGGTGTTAGTGCTCGTCTCTCTGCTGACTTTGGAAGCACTGTGATGGGTTGCCTCATTCTTTTCCCACCACTATGCACTGCGTCCTCAAACTGTGAGCCAAAACAAACCTTCCTTAAGTTGCTTTGTCAGCAATAAGAAAAGTAATGAATGCAATATCCATCCATATGGACAACATTATCAATTGCATAAATCAGACAATGCTTGATTAGTTGACCATTTAACCCCAATAGGAAACATTCTGGGAAAATCCCTGTAATTTGTTTTAGCCTGGCTTGGAAATAAAAATTAAGTTTATCTTATGTTGGATCTGAGACATAGTTGTATCGTATTGAGTTAACTACAAAGGGAGCCCACATAGAAGGCTTATCCAGATAGCAAACAAACAATTCCTCCCTTGAGAAAACTTAAGTATTGGAGAGTCAAATCAAATGTGTTTGAACACATCAGTGAAAACAAATGTGTTTAAAACTCCAAATTAGGGGCTGGAGAGATGGGTCCCTAGTTAAGGGCATGTGATGCTTTTCCAGAGGATCCAAGTTTTGATCACCCATAACTTTAACTGCAGGGGAACCAACACCTTTTCCTGGCCTGGGCACCCATACACATGGAGTGTGCACAGATACAGATACAAGCACATTAGTAAAATTAAAAATCAATCTTTGTCTTTTTTTGATTTTTAGGTTTTTTTTGTTTGTTTGTTTGTTTGTTTGAGACAGGGTTTCTCTAGGTAGTTTTGGAGCCTATCCTGGCACTTGCTCTGTATACCAGGCAGCCTCAAACTCACAGAGATCCGCCTTACTGCCTCCTGAATGCTGAAATTAAAGGGATGTACCACCAACACCTGGCTCAATCTTTGTCTTAAATTTGAGTCATTCTTTTTGTTTATAAAACTGTACCCTAAAGTTTACAGCAAAATTCTAAAATCACAATCCTCACAATAACTGTTCTTTTCCTTGATGTTCAGCATGCCAGTGTTGCGAAGATAGGTATTCTCAAGCTTGTAGGGATAAGTCCCGACCCTTGGGGGGCATGTTCGCCTCGGGCTAATGTTTGCCTATAAATTTGGCAAGCGTGCTCCCAGCCCTGCTTCTGCTTTCCTGGTCTCCACTGGAACGGTGGTTCTGTAAGTCTCTTTCGACATTAAAGTTATATATATTGTTACAATCTGTCTGCATTCGTTTATGCCGCTACACAAGCTTGAAAGGGGAAGCAAACTAAAAGAGAAGGAGGGAACAGACACTTGTGGGATAGGGTAGTCACAACAGAGACATCAAGAGCAGAGTTTTGACGGGGCCTGCTTTTTCTGAGAGTATCGTGTCAAGTCCTCTCGGAAGATCCAAAGGAGTCAGCTCAACAGAGAGGGCCACCAAACTTTCACTTCAGAAATCTTGCTTCATTTCCGGGCAAATACAAGAGGGAAGGCATGATCCTTCCCTCCTAACTTTGCCTTGTTTTTCTTTGTTTGCTTTCCAGCTTTCCTTCCTTTCCCCCATTTTATAAATTTGCCATTTACTTACATTTGACCTGAATTTTGTGAACATTCAATGACTTTTCTTCTCTTGGTTCTCTCTGCTTCTCATTTGTACAAAAGTCTATTGCTTTTATGATTAAAAAACAAACAAACAAACAAACAAGAATCCCTTTATCCTTAATGCTTCCTCCTATATTCAATTATATAAGGACTATCTTTCCTTCAAATGTACATAATCTTTCTTCACTAGATTGATACCAGCTTTGGGAAAGAATTTTTCCAAGACAAGACATAAGAAGTGGCAAACTTGGTATCTTGCCATGAGAAAAATATATGGTGTCCTCAAATAACACAACCTTTATAATATTTCTGTCAGATGAGGTGGAATGCAGTCATATATATATATATATATATATATATATATATATATATATATATGGACCAACAAAGCAAATTTAGAATTTTATTTAACCAAAATAAAAAAGTTCCTACATTTTAAGCCATGTAACACCAAATATGTGTGTATGCGTTAGTGAGGACTCTTACACATTGCAAGTGATTTTCTAGGCAACTAGTGCAGATTTAGTACCATAGTGACATTTTTGCATTTGCAGCATACTGCATATAGTTCAGTTTGTCTGAAGAAAGAGCCCAGCAAAAGAGCCTACTTTTAAATAGAAAGCACTAGGTAGAGAAAGGAGTGTGCATTGCTCTGTATGTTCACTGCACTATTTTCTCTCCTTCATGTTTACACACATGTCTAGAAAGGCAGCCCCTTTGGATGTCATGTGGCAATTTCTCAGAAAACTAGAAAACAACCTTCCTCAAGACATAGTAATACCACTTTGGATATATATCCAAAGGATGCTCAATTGTACCACAAGGACGTGTGCTCAACTATGTTCATAGCAGCATTGTTTTGTCATAGCCAGAACCTGGAAACAACCTAAATGCCCCTCCATCGAAGAATGGATAAGGAAAATGCGGTACATTTTCACAATGGAGTACTACACAGAAGAAAAAAATAATGACATCTTGAATTTTGCTGAAAAATGGGTGGAGCAAGAAAGTATTATTTTGAGTGAGGTAACCCAGACACAGAAAGACAATTATCACATGTACTCACTCATAAGTGGTTTTTAAACCTAAAGCAAAGAAAACCACCCTACAAAGCACAATCCCAGAGAACTTGGACAACAATGAGGACACTAAGAGAGACTTACATAGATCTAATCTACATGGGAAGTAGAAGATAACAAGATCTCCTGAGTAAACTGGGAGGATAAGGACCTTGGGGGAGGATGGAAGTGGAGAGAGGAGAGACAAGGAAGGGAGCAGAGAAAAATGTAGAGCTCAATAAAAATCAATAAAAAAGAGAAAAAAGCGGCTTATTTTCTATGATTGTTATTTCTGGGTATTCGTGTTGAAATGTTTGTCATTTGGGGGATGCATATTTTCTCTAACAATATTTTTTAATTTATTTTCTGTTAACGTGTTATTCTGCACTACGGCTTAACTCACAACAATCTCTGGTATTTATATAGCTCACATGTGAGCTAGATACATAATGACTTTAAAACAACTTATTTTTGTCATTCAGTAACATGAATTTTGTTTGTGTGCGTTTGTGCTACTATGCATGCTTCTGTATATGTTGGAAAACACACAAAGTCAGAGGTCAACATCAGATATCTCCCTCTACTGCCTTCCACTTTTCCTTTCGTTTTAAGATACAGACTCTCACTCCAGCCAGAGTTCCTCTCAGGTAGGCTGGCGGAACAGTAAGCCTCAGGGATTCAAGTCTCTGCCTCCCAGCACTGGCATTAAAGATGCCAGCTGTTATATTCAGTTTCTACAGGCATTCCGGATATCTGAACTCGGGTCCTCATTTACTGCAGAGCAAGAACTTTCCCAACTAAATCATTCTCCCTTCTCTGCCAATAACATAAATTTTAATGTGCATTGAAGTTAGCTCCTGAACTAGTTGGTGTGGGGCTGGTCTGGGGTTTCATGATAGACCATTATAGGGCCTAAGCTGTTATAAAAAGATCTATAATAGCCTGTAGGTAGAGACTGTTCATTCATTCCTGGCCGCCCAAACCAGAAATAATCACATAGAAACTATTAATTACAACACTGCTTGGCCAATAGCTTAGGCTTCTTACTAACTCTTACATCTTAAATTAACTCATTTCTTTTGCTCTGCATATCACCACACAGTTGTGACTTACTAGGTAGAGTACCAACGTCTGACTCCTTCGGCAGCAGCATGGCATCTCCTTGACTCTGCTTACTTTCTCCCGTATCGCTGCTTGGAATTCCCACCTAGATTTACTCTGTTAAGTCATTGTCTGAAAGCAGCTTCTTTATTAACTAATAGCAATAAAACATTCACAGCATACATATGGGAATACCACGTCACCTCCCCTAAATAAAAAGGAAGGTTTTAAACTTCAACATAGTAAAATTATATATAACAAAACAGGTAACAAGCAAGAATTACAGTTACAATATTTATATCTCTTTTATCTTTTATCACAACTAAGGAAAACTGTAATTATAACTATCTATTCTTAAACTCTATCAAAGACTCCACGAGATGAAATATTACCTAAGTTAACAGGAAGTGCATTGGAAGTAAGCAACTTCCAAAACTCTAGAATTGACAGAAACATCTCTCTGCCTGGACAAAGTTGTTATGTAACATTGGGTCATCCATCTTCAGCATACAGGCCCAAAGCCTGTGCCAGACTTATCCATGAAGCAGGAAAGTTCTAAGACAGTTTGCCTATATTGACAGTTTGTCAGTCACCTTCTTCTGTATCCTGTAGACTGTCAGGCAGACTCTTTCATGAAGTAGGAACCATGAAGGACTGTCTCACCTTCTTTAGGCAACTTTAACAGTCATTTCTCTATGGGTCCTGCATGTCCATTTCATATAGCATACCATTAAGTAGTCCAGGCAAGAGCAGTTTTCTTCCCCAAATGGCTAACAAACTACATAAGGAGTCTCTTCAATGCTCATCATTTTCTTGAAATAGATTGGTGCTTCCAGGAGCAGATTTGCCTGCCTCTGCCTCCCGAGTGCTGGGATTAAAGGCATGCGCCACCACCGCCCGGCTTATATATTCCATTTTTACATGACTTATTTTTCTTAGTCTATTAATTTTTCTACAAGTTTAGTGTTTATTTTATTATCTTTACTCCTTTAATCTATGACTATAACTATCTATTCTCTTTTTCCTCTCTGTCTCAAGCCTATGTACATTTATCCAACACTGTGACCCATTTAGAGGTCTTTTTCATCAAAATTTGTATTTCTTGCATATCTGTAATTATTTTCTGACAATGAGTGATTTTTTTTATGCTAAGTGGGCATGGCTAGAACCAACTCCATGACACTGCCTGTTGGCTCTACCCAGTCCCACTTGGCAGAGACATGTTCATTGCCTCTGGGAGCCATGCAAACTGCCCCAGTTCCAGGGTTGTGGGGAGGGGGGGTCTATGTCACCATTAAGCAATTTGTAACATGCTGCTCAGAGACCCCATTTATGTGCTCGGCATCCTAAAAGAGTCCCAGCTATTTGTGCATAGTGTGATTAAATTTATGTTATAAAAAAGTTAGTTTAAAATGCAACAAATGTATGGAGGACTCATTATCTCTGATTTTCCACTGAGTTTGTTGCAAGCAAAACCATCTTACATACTAACAAAAGGCAGAGCAGTCTTAAAATATTCTATTTCTCAAAACCGTGCTTCTTTGCAGAGATAAAGGAGACTGAGGAACTACCAATTCTTATATAGCATACTGCCTTTTTCAGTTCAGAGTGTCTTATGATTGTTTATTATTTGGTAAGTGATGACAAACCTTAGCTGATAAAAATGAAATCTGAACCCTCAGAATCAACATGAAGCAAATGGGAACTAGTATGTCTCGCCTTTTCTGGTACCACCATCAATGAGCCTGTATAAATGCTGTACAGAGTGCAGGATAACAGCTTCCTTTGGAGCAGCAGCCGGTTGAAGTATCATGCCCTACCCTGAATGGGGAGCGGCAGAAGTACAGAATCTTCAGATCATCTCTACTCATACTAGCAGCTGCTGAAGTGGAGACTTTGTTCTGCTGGGCGGGAATAAATCAAACGGTAGCAGCCAGACTTGAGCGAATCTTTGTGAATCTGAATCGAGTGACCCTAAAACCTTACTCAGGAGCTAATTCAAACAAAAGGTTTTCCTGTTTTGTGCTTGAATGCAAGAATCTGGGAAGAGAGGAATTTTAAGCTCAGCCAGTCGAATCATTTGGCGGGGGTTATGATGCTGACAACTGCACAATGCTTTTCTGAGGGACCCTGTTGGGGCTCAGGAAGTACATGTGACATTTGACATGCTGTTTACAACAAACACAACATGCAAAGTAGTCTGCTAATTTTTGAACTTGAAGTAATTAAGTGGGAAGATGGCAAGCTAAAAGTTGACCTCTGCACTTTCTGCATTGCGTATAATTGGTAAATGACATCTCAAGTTCCTGAAGAGTTATTTTTCTTTGAATGGATTCATTTTTTGTGATGAATTTGTTTTGATGGAGATTAGAAGTTTTGTAGACCTTAAGGGTACAAATGTCTGAACTTTGAAGACAAGCAGGGTGGACTGCTGTGCCCGTGCCTACCCTGAGGTAGCTGGTTGTCTCTCCACAGGTGGAAGGAGACATCATGGTCCACTTGTTCAGAGACATGGAGATATTTAGAATTTCTGAAAGTCAAAGCACTGAGTTTTCTACACACCTCCTGTAGTGAATTTGACTAGTAGAAGAAGGCAGGTGAGGTTACTATCATGAGGACTCCCACGTGACACCCTTCAGCATTTGTCCAGAACTTGAATGCAGATTCAGATGAACTTCCCAGAGATTCTCTTCCTCCTACAAGGATTCTTGAATATCTTTCTGTCCCATTTACTTGTAAAGCTAAGAAACTTACATTTACATTTTTGAAACTGGGTCTTGCTATGTAAGTCAGGCTGGTCTGACATTCCTTCTGCCTTAGCCTCAGCCTCCTGAGTGATAGAATACTCGTGTCACTGTCTCCGAAGAAAATCTTTTCTTTGGTATGAGCCTTGTGAAGGAGAAGAAAAGATGACATCCTTAAGAACCAGAGGGAAAAGAATAAATGCCATGAAAGAAAGAAATCACTGGGCACCTGGAAACTAGGGAAGAGTACTTCAACTTTAAAAGCTGAAGTTGGTGCCTTGGAATCTTTGCAAAAGAGATAGACAGAGGAAGTCAAGTAGAAAACAGTAAGTTGTGTGTGTGTGTGTGTTTTACTTTTATGACTAGAGAATTTATTTATTTACTCATTTATTGTAAGTTTTTATAATTTAATTAGCTTATGAAATTCCTGGAAGCTGTGTATCCGGCTCCCTGGAGGGCAACCATCTCCTTTCTTACACCAAGAATGAGGGCTGAAGTGAGACTTGACAGAAGAATTTCTATAGTCTGGAAAAACTCCCATGCTGTCTGGAGAGAGAGAAGGTCTCTACATCAAGAAATAGACCGTTCAACTATGTGAGTCCCAGTTCTGAGGGGAAACAAAACACTTTCCCCACTTCTGATTTTATGACTTCTGCCAGAACCACAAGCGTGAGATTGTTCGGGAGCCATGCTGAAGGGGCAATGTTTTATAAGGTGTGCGAACTGTGGAAACAGAACATATGGTTTGTCAGCTGGGTTGAATTCACTCACAGAAATTATTGAAATGAATGAAAAATACTTTGATTTGTGGTAGAAATTATGTTTTCACAGGGAAGGTCCCTGACTGCTCTCAGAACCCTCTCTTCAATCTGAGAATCGGTTCCTACAAAGAACTGAAATCCGAGAGAGCAGACTCAATTTCAGAGTGTTTGTGTATCTGCTCCACTTATCTTTATGTTTCCCTATAATCTTTCAGTGTCTAGACATGTTCTCTTCAGTCAATTAGAATAGAAGTTGACTTCTACTTGGAAAACATGTAAAACGACATAAATTGGATGGAAAATGTGTTCTTAATTAAAATTTCATTCATGAAATTTGATACAACATGTTCATCGTATAAATAGCTGCTTTTTAAATTTTTCTCCAGTTAACCCAAATTAAAATGAATCCCATTATAACCGGGACTGTAAAATATTTGTCATGTGTTTTATGTGTATAGTAAAGCAGGACCAGGATGGCACACACGGGGCTCTGACTACAAGCATTTTCTAAGCGCCATCAGCTTCCCGGATATTTATAAAGACTTGAGTTGATGCTGTGCACCATCTAGCTGACATAGTCTTTGATGTTCATTGCTGACTCTCTTAATCTTAGTGACCCTACCCTAACTTGGTTTATACATGGTTAACAGAATTGTCTACCTTCTTTTTTCTTTAGTTTACTTTCTAGAGTGTCATAACATCTGACATATATTGAAATTTTTTACATTGGAGATTTTTCAGATGTAATATGACCTTTTAAAATTTCAATTGCCTTACATAAAACTGTACTTATTCCAAAATAACTTGATGTTATTATTGCTCAATTTGTTGGCACAAATCTCTAGATGTTCAAAAATTGGGTATGGGTTGGTGGCATGAGGTAGGTTATATTACACCATTAGTTGTCATTCCTCATAAAGCATTTACAGCTGAGGGGGAGAATATTCCTAAATATGAATAGGTCTTGAAATCCCAAAAGAATTAGTAATAATGGTAAGTTTATTACTCATTGGTGATGAACCTTTGGTGAGGTCCATTTCAGTTAGACTATGTTAATAGTTAATTACTCCTCATCTAGATGAGGTTACCCTTGCTTGACACCCATTTGTGGAATCCCTGAGATGATGGACTCAAACAGTGTGGCCCATATAGGAGAAAGTTATCCATGCACATCAACAAAGATAGGACCATTATTTTGTAGAATCATGAAATGAATGTTTCCTAGGCATTTCTCCTAGTTATCAAGCAATGTTTGAATTGCTATGGCAAGAGTTGATTCTATGTGCTTTGGAATGGCATGATACAGCAGTAGGAGACTGGAAGTAGGGGATTGATGAAGCCTGACAGGTTCACTTCACATGTGGTCATCTTCCCACAAACAGTCATCAGTGACACACTCGCAAGAGCACATGGCTGGTGCTCACTGTTTCTGCAATAAATACACTGTGTATGAATCACTGTTTTTATATGGTACATGTGTGTTTATTTATGACAGGTAATTACCTGTGGATGTCAGGTTCAAAGAATTCCGCAGGCATTTTTAAATATAATGTTTCCCCATGAAGACCAAATGACAATGAAGAAACTTGTGAATTTACAACATTTATGTATTTCTGAGCTTCTCTCCCATGCGGCTGCAGAGAATTTTTATATCATAGACAAATCCCTGCAGGAGTCAGAGATAAGATGGCCCTTGCCCCCAGGTATATCGTGGGTCAGTAACTGTTCTGTTAAAGTCCTAGAGCGTTTGTTCTCCAGGTCTGCTGTGCTGACCAGTGATATCATTGTCACTATCTTGGTAAAAACACAAATTCCTTGGGCGTCGTCTCAGACTATTAAATCAAAGGCTGTAAGGCTGAGACCCTTCTTGATGTGGTTTAGAAAAAATCAGATGGTTTTGATGCATGGTTAACTTAGAGACACATTGTATGGCAATCCCGCTTATCCATCATGAGGTAGTTAAGTGCCAGCCAATGTGTGTGTTAGGTACAACAATAATCAGAAAACAATGGCCCCATATAGAATCACAGCTTTACTTTTCCTAGTAGTCTAGGTATCCTTTCTTTCTTCTCATAATAATTTAGTTTAGGTCTTAACCTAGCAATGAAAATGCCAAGCCTGATTAGATTTTGTTACTGGCTTCTTATCTAGCTGAATCCTGGATTACAGATGCTCTTGCCTTGTACCAGCTTCACCCAAAGCCCAGAAAACAAAACTCTAGATACAATCCCTTTGTAGCTTCTCCCTATCCTGTTTCCACAAACTATCCATTGTTTCTGGATATGCATCGCAAAGATACCTAGGCAACTCCTGAGTGAAAGGTGTACAAAAGAGGAAATACCCTGTCTAGCTAGTGAGATGCTAGCAAATATGTCAGTCAACTGTAAGA
Organism: Microtus pennsylvanicus; assembly: GCF_037038515.1. Lineage (NCBI taxonomy): Eukaryota > Metazoa > Chordata > Mammalia > Rodentia > Cricetidae > Microtus > Microtus pennsylvanicus. The sequence continues at coordinate 25,072,067 of NC_134583.1, forward strand.
AAAGCATCCCTAGCTTGCTGCATTGTTGATTTCTGTGGTGTCAATACTCTCATGGATTTCAAATTGTCAAATGCAGTATAAACAATTTGTGCTGGGAAAGGTGGTACAAAGTTGGCTCTTTCCAGTCTGTTTGAGCTGAATTTGGTATACAGTCCCAGCTTCCTTCCAGAGTGAGAGCTCTGCAAATAAGTATTCAGTCAATGAATGGAACAGGTTAGATCAATGGGAATTTTTTCCCAGCTCTGGGGAAGCAACTGGAGTTTCATTGCTGTGGAAGTGTGGCAGCAGTCTATGCAAGTTGCACATTTTGGTTTGCATTCTTGTACAACCTTGAGAAATAAATGGTTTACATCATGTTGTACAAACACTGGTCACAGAATTAAATGCAGCCATGGTCTTGTAAATAGGTATAATTTAAGTATTTCAACTCATCCTTAAATAATTCAGCGAATATAAATTAATAGAAGGATAGGACACAATTTCAAAGGAGAAATGATCATATGTCTACATGTTTAACCATTAGAACTTGTCATTAAAGTGGGATAATTTGATTGAGGAGGCTGGGCATTTGTAGACAGGTCACTGTTTTCCCCTTTGTGGTTCTTACTAAGCACAGAATTGTTATAAAACTGACTATTCAATAAAACCCTAGTTCATTCATTTAGCATTACTAATCACTTGTATAAGGTACTTACTAAATATTAAGAAAATTATGTCTTCCTTTTAAGAATGTTTCCCTAACTGTAAGGATAGATATTTATTTGTAAATATGTTGATGATAAATTCCTATTTTCTGAAATAGTTTTTTACCCCTACTTGTCAAGGAAAGTTAGTTGGCATTTTTTCCCCTCTTAGAGTAAAGCTGATTTTTTTTGAGGGAATTTCCAAACACGTCTTCTGACTACAAAGCTTTTGTTAACTTCTCTGCAATTAGATAATAGAAATCCCTGCTATTCTTCCTTCCCTTTCTGGGCTCTTCACTTTTTAAATGCTCGCTGTAGGTGTTCATGTTCTCTGGTATTTTCTTTCAACAATCCCTGTAAGTTATCCTTTCTTTGTGGCTAAGTAAGAGTTTGCAAAACTTTACACCCTTATTCTTCCATTAAAAGGGGACATGGAATGGTGGCGCGATGCATGCTAATCGGCGAGACCTCCCTGTGGGAATCTGTGCTAGAAGACGGGTTCACATTGAAGGCAGACAGCACTGTTGACACTGGCTGTCAAAAAGGCTTCAGGTCTTTGAAAGGAAATCTTAATCTTCTTTATTCATGTGTGAACAGGTCCAGGCCCCCATCCCGGGACTCATATGCATGGGCTGTTTAAACTGCAGGTTGCTAGGCTTTGGGCTAGAGTCTGTTTGCCTGGGTCTAGCCCCCTGCAAATGGATGAGGACTGAAAATTAAAATCTGTCTGACACAGACCACAGCTTTTCTGTCTCTGTTTGAAGAGACATGGCAACGTAGGAAGGAATGAAAAGGAATTTTATTGAGCGCAAAACCACTCAATGTTTAAATGTTGGATGCAGGAACTGAATGGTGATTTGAGGCAACTGTGGATTGTTTATAGACAGTGGGATGGCTGTCAATCAAGTCACAAAAGCAAAATTTGTGTCAGGGGAAGAAAAGTGCCTCTCTAGTGACCGAACTTTTGCTTCCTGTTAACACGCTGGACTCCACGAATAAAAGCGTTTCTTTCCCCTAGAAGTCTGTAAGTGCAAAACTTTCAGGACAGCAGATCCGCCTTCCTTAGCTGGGTGGCATGATTTCAAGCCTAGTTACATCCAAAGCACATTCTGTGTGATCTCTCTGTTGCCTTCAAAATCACTTCCTATTGGCAACGTCTCCTTTCCAGGTTTTTCTTTTCTTTTCTTTTCTTTTCTTTCTTTCTTCTTCTTCTTTTTTTTTTTACAAACAGGAAACCAAAGATACAAAAGTTGAATCATCAACTGAAAGACATCAAAGGTATATGAGACAAAAGATCATGTAAAACTTTGAAAATTTACCACAGAGAATTTTAAGAACCATTTTTTAATGACTCTGAAACTTCAAGTTATTCTTTCATATCTTCATGAGGAACTGCTATCACTGATGATGTCCATGTAAAATGGAAGAGCATTAGCAGTGAGAAAGGATTTTCAAAATAAATTCTGACTCTTCTCCTAGACGAAACTTAAGGCACGAAAGTAATATATATGGTGTCTATATACAAATACACAAATTTAATCTAGTCAATGATGGCTGAATTCCCCCATTTAGCATGAAAAAAGGAATTAAACTTTGAACTGTTGTCAGACAGCTTTATATTCCAAAAAATGCTTTAATTGTCTGAGTATTTCCTAGACTGCTGTGTGTGTCCAACGAGTTATTTTCCATAAGTGAGAATGGCAGAGCAGACTCACCCAGGAGATATGCCCATTGCAGGGGCTGTACTTGGAAGCTATTGTTGCTCTCTCTTTGTAGATTTCCTGATCCCTTAGATTCACACCCTGAGCTGGCAAATGACTATTTAGGGCTGTGTGTTCTGTCCTTGCGGGGGGGAGGGGAAACTAAAGAGAAGCTCATCAAAGCGTCTCTAGTCAGCTTTGGTTTGGAGGAGTGTTTTTATTCATCATACTTTGTATTCCCTACGCATTCTGAGTAATTTGAGACAGATTCACGGGACCTTTGGGGTTGAAAGAATGGCAGGTCTAGATTAGAGTAAGATTTATTGCCATGACCAAAGCAAATTTGCCATTACTTCTTTTTGTCATTAGTTTGCTAGATACCAGAAACTTGGAGCACTGGGGAATGAACCCTATCTTCATAATGAACAACTCCTGAGACCAAGGCTTGGAACTGAAGTATTTGAATCAATAGGTGGAGGAGTGGGCTTGGACTCATAGCTGTGCCTCTTAAAGATGTAACATACTAACCTGCCTAAAAGGTCATTGCTAACAATTATATTAAGTTTGTTTTAAGAGCCTGTCTTAGTTAGGGTTTCTGTTGCTGCAACAAAACACTGTGGCCAAAAAGCAAGTCAAGGAGAAAAGGGTTTATTTGGCTTATGCTTCCATATCTCTGTCTATTGTCAAAGGAAGTCAGAACAGGAACTCAAATAGAGCAGGAACTTGAAGGTAGGAGCTGATGCAGAGGCCATGAGAGGTTCTGCTTACTGACTTGCTCCTCTTGGCTTGTTCAGCCTGCTTTCTTATAGAATCCAGGACTACATCCCAAGGATAGCAGTACACACAGTGGTCTGGGCCGTCCTTCATCAGACACTAGTTAAGAAAATGTCTTATGGAGGCATTTCCTCAACTGAGGTCCTTCCTCTCTGATGACGCTAACTTGTGTCAAGTCGACATAAAACTAGCTAGCACGGGAACTCATAAGATTGTTCTAATACGTAGCAATAAGCTTTCTGATAAAGAACCAGGGCTTACTGGTGCTCCCTCCCCTAGGGGTCAGTTCAAATGAGGAAACATGCCTGTTATGGGGATTTTATCCATAGTAAAAAAAAAAAAAAACACCTAAAATGTGACCAGCACAATGGTGCCCACTGTCCACCCTCACTCCTTGTGGGGACTCCACTTTTCTCTGGGATAAATTCTGTATATCTTCTACACTGTGGTTTGTGGTGTCCCAGCTGAATTCTTTGGACAGAATTCACAAGGACCACTGAGACAACAAGGTCAAAATGCCCGTGGCTTTTCACAAAACTCCCCATTCCTATACAGCATGCTAGTGAAATTTGGTGCCTTTTAGCTCTATGGGCTCAGTCAATGCGTGAAATGAGAAGTCCTCAGTAACTGCAGAAGCTTCATGGGAAGAAGCCAGACATGGGTGGAGAGTCAGGACACAAGGGAGTGCTTTGGTTGGTGTGAGCATCCATCCAAATCATTGAAAATTTGATTGATATTTGTCTTGCTTTCACAAATGGACAAAGTAACAGTGAGGGAGTTGGAGTCACAGAATTGATGAGTCATCGACCCCACTTGAAGAGAGATGCAGTACCCTGGTCCTTTCTGTCTCCTACCCCGCATTGGGACCTTTTTCTTGACCAAATTTTGGCTTCCCTGTAACCTCATTTCACATAGTTCTGAACCATGGACCTTAGCATTTTTCTCATTGTGCCCCTTTCTCCTACATTTATCCAGAACCCACTCCCCTAAGTTATCCGGAGAGAATTCCCTAGGCTCCATATCTGATACTCCTCAATATCCGGTCAGATTGTACAACCTTCCCATGATGTTTGACACTCTCTTGCCTTCAGCAAAAACTTTGTTAATTCGAGTTTTGTAGAGTTACCCCCGACCTTCCGCACAGTGAGCCCCTTGGTTGCCAATACCCACGTGACCTCACTGTCTTTGTAACTGAATCCAGTGTTTCTCAGAGGTCTCTTTGCCCTGGTGGCACCACTTCCTGTGTGAAAGCTCCTTTTCCTACTTCCACTACTCACCGGCCCTGTTTTCCTGCAGCGCCACCATCGTCACTATCTCCAGCAGCTTTCCCATGGAAAGAGACACCAAGAGAATCATTGCTGTGCCTATACATCCTTTAGGATACAGATCCTCAGTGCTCATGGAAGCTGTAGAAAAGGGATGTGGACATTTCCAGAACCAGAATCATGAAGAACAGATGGGACCCTTCCATTTTCCGTAGCTGCTTTCGCTCCCAGGTATAAAAAGTTCATTCTCCATGAACACTAGGAATGGTAGAGTTGTCCTGTCTTAATGGCTGGCATTTCAGATTATTAACTTTGGCTATTTTATAGTTACTAAATCCCCTTAGGCTTCGGGAGGGGGAAATGAACATAAATAATGTTAATACTACAATAAGGAAGTGGACTTCCTGGGAATGAAAAGGAAATCGTTTGAATTCCGTAAAACAAAAAGGTTCTTGAGGTACAGATTTCTCTGTAGAGTTCTGGGAGAGATGTTGGTGCTGTTTAACCAAACTGCTGCTGTTCAGTTTCCATGTCCCAGCTCCAGCCTACATTCTTCTGGCGTCTCAGCTGCTGCTATTCATTGACCCCTTGCAATCATAATTCATTTTGTCATTACAGAAGACCGAGAGAAGCTTGCTGCTTTTTTTTTTTAGGCAGGAAAACCATTCTTGTCTATTTTCCAGAACCTATTTCTGGCCTTTCTCATCTTCCTCCACTCTCAAGGAAACTGAACATTTTTGATTGATACGATAGTCTAATTTCCTGGGATTTTCTAAATTCTAGTCAATAGTTATCAATCAATCTTTAAAAAATTTGCATGACATTTGTAATTGTCTACAGCATGGCCATTGAGTCTATTCCATTTTACAAAAGTTGCTTTCCCTAACTTAGAAGGTACGAAGGCCAGTGAGTGCTTCATTGAGGAAGAAATGGAGGTCAAACTAAACTCCTTAAATTGAAAACGCTGAGACATTATCTATCTATCTATCTATCTATCTATCTATCTATCTATCTATCTATCTATCTTTCTACCTATTTATCTATCTAATATATCTATCTATGGATAGATAGATCTCTGTTCTTCGAATCAAATGCAAATGTTTTTAATGAAAGATGGAATAAACATTGTATTTAAAAATCTTATAATAATTTAAACCAAGATGGCAGTACCAATGTCCACATGTCTGTTGAAATACTGTCCTGTCCCTCTCACCTCCAGCCTCACTCTCAATCAGTACCTTCTAAATCAGAAAGAGGCTGCAGAGTAGGAATACTTCATCATGGCTGACCCTCAGAGCTACTTATCTAGTGGGTTAGTGGTTACTATTTTTCAACCTGTAAAAAATAACCTCTTCTCACGGCTTCTTTGCATTGTTATATTCCCCAGTACCTTTGGCTTTGTCTGTCTTTACTATCACTGGGAATTTCCTCCAACTATTGCTGATAAATACACAGATTTTGTGTAATCTGGCATCATGTCCTAACATGATGAAGTGTTGTTTGCTTTGTAAAAGGACAGCATTCTTTTTTCAGATTCAGCAGACCCCTGCATTATTCAGAAAGGTACCATTGGATATTGAATTCTTTCCCTGTGGTTCCATGGAAAAACAACCAAAGTATAAATGACAAGTTTCTGGCTCAAACCTCAGTAATTCTCATCTAGGCAAAGTTTCAGACAGAATTCTGGCTTTTTAAATTTCTCTAGTCACAAGTAGTTAATCATTTAAATGTTCAAGTGTCTGTCATCTTAAAACCCTAATTTTTGTTTTCAGAAGGTGTAACACTCCTGCTCTGCCTCCCTGCGAGGCAGCTTTAAGCTCTAATGGGCGCTGACTCTGGTTTTGCCCTCTCTCAGCTGTAGAATTGAGTTGGGTACACTTCGGAAATTGCCTCTTAGAGCGTAATGCAATAGAGGTAGGAAACTCTGGCCATGGTTCCCTTAGCCCAGAGCCCGTTGCTGCAGTACATCTAAACTTCTTAGAACCCACCAGGTGTAGAGGTTCACCTCCATAGGAGCAATTCCGGGGCGATGCTAAGGTGTTTTATAAAACTGCCAGGTGAGTTTAGCCTGTAATGATACTTGAGCACTATGAATTTAAACTCCAGAAACAACGCATTCTCCTTCTTTGCATTCTATCCGGCACCCACAAAGCAAAAAGTCTCTTCTAGGACATGTGTCCCAAAATATCTGCCTTTAAATTGCTCTGCTGTGTAAAACGTACCCTTGTATTTTCTCCTGCTCCTTTTCTTCTTCCTCCTCCTCCTCTTTTGCCCTTCTTCCTCCTGTTTGTTTGTTTTGTTTTTTTTAAAGATGAGTCTCATATGTACTCAAGGCTGTCTTCAAATTCCCAATTTTCTCCCAAGGTGCAGGGATTAAACATGCGCATGACCATGCTTGACTTGCAATTTTTAAATTACATATTTGAATAATTAAACTGCTGTCTTGGGCATCAAAATAAAGGAATAGAAGTAAAGTTGCCTGTCAGTAAGCCATATTGTATTTCTCTGTCATCTTCATTTTCTAGCAATATTTTTTAATGTTGTGAGCTTTTGTGTCAGTGACAGCACCTCGAAACTAGCTCTTTTATATTGCTGGTGCTATGCAGACCACCTAAGCAGAATGCAGAGCAATAGATCAGCATGACTGCTGCCTTCTAGAAAGTAAGTGAGTGAGAAGAGAAGCCATTGGTCTAATAGTTAGTCAGAGGAATGTCTTACAGCCTGAAAAGTAGCATTTTAATAAAAATAAGAATGACCATCAGAGAAATTTATTGGAATCAAGTATACTTATGGTTGATAATCTTGCTCACTAATGAAAGCATTCATGATTGACTGAGCAGGAAGGCCAAGAGAGCTTTCTCATGAGGCATGAACCTTCCTGGAAATCCTAAATGAGTGAAAACCTTATTTCATGTAGCAGAACCCTCCAAAAGATATCTTAGCTTGAGAGTAAGGACCAGTTGAAGACAGTATCTAGGCTGTTATTTTGCCCAAATGTGTATTTCCAAAGCACATTTAAAGTACCTTGATGTGGGATTTTCCTTTGTATGCTGTGATTACCATCAATGAATAAAGAAACTGCTCTGAACCTATTAAAGGGCAGAACTTACATCAGTGGAGAAAACTAAACTGAATGCTGAGAGAAAGAAGGGCAAAGTCAGAGAGATGTCATGTAGCTCTGCTAGAGATAGATGGCAGAACTGTAGCTGGTAAGCCACAGCCACATGGCGATACACAGATTAATAGAAATGGGTTAAATTAATATGTAAGAGTTAGCCAATAAAAAGCTAGAGCTAATGGGCCAAGCAGTGATTTCATTAATATAGTTTCTGTGATTATTTCCGGGCTAAGTGGCCAGGAACCAACAAGCCATCTTCTTCCAACAGTCCCTCAAAGAGAGACGAAGATAAAAATATACCACATTCTGCACAGTCTTTTCCATACAGTTCTAGGCTAAACATGATTATTAATGTATGTGCATTTTTGATAGGCTTGGAAATGGATTGATCATAACTTTGTAGGCAGCGGAACTGAACATTTTAAACGTACACCTTGGTCAAAACCTCAATGAGGACTTACAGTTCATCATATTTGGATAATTCCAAGAAGGAAAATAGAATAAGCAGTCCATTGAGTTAAAAAAAAAAAGCAAAATGGAAATCAAGACTCCCTAAAAGACTACCTCAATCCAGCTACATTTATGGCAAGATCTGGCTGCTGGTTCTGAGGACATTTACAGAAAGGGATAAATCTAGGTGATTAGATGCTTGGGCAGGCACTACCAAGGAAGATGGCCACAGGCCACTGGTGTTAAGAGCAGCTTTGGGATGTCCTCCCTCCTACCCCATCTATTGTTTACATCCATCTCTTTTGTGTAAGAATAAACCTTAGGTTCCATTTAAAGGTAATTGGGTTTATATCAAAGTCAGGCCGAGCTTGACCTAGGGGGCACCTAGCTGGCATCAAGAGATGCATTTATGTGGGTGGGCTACAACCCATCAATGCATAAAGAAACCTACCAGCAAGCATTTCACATTTTAAAAAATGCTATCCATTACCATGTGCTTTTCTGGCAAGCACAGACCTAAACATTGAATGAACTAATCCCTCGGATCCACGAGTCTTTTCAGACAGCTTAGGCTGTGGTGGCAACCCGTGCCTTTCTGACAAAGACTAACTGTTCTTCCTTTGTGACCCAAGTACACCTTGCTACCTGATATGCGGATATTGTTTGCCAGGTCTCTGCTTTATACCTCTAGCCAAATACAAAAGAGCGGCTTATTTGTGGAAATAAGAAGAGCTGAATGGCTTCCGCCGTCCTGCTTCCAGTTAAAGACTGGGGAAGGATAGAGTGAATTGCTCTGTAAAGGAACCCAAGTGACTAGGTTTCCCTGGCTCTCCTTTCAGGCTCCTGTATTGGGGGACTTGATTCTTTGTGACTCTTCAACTACTGTGTTAAGTTCTTGTAGCAATGGACAGGAAATCAGTGAGAAAAAAAATCCCTTTTTACCAAGTAAACGCAAACTGTAAGCAATCTGCCATAAGGAAAAATGTGGACTTCTTTTATTTTGAAATTTAGCAATGATGGCGGAATGATTCCATGTATCTGTCTCTTATGGCATTCGTTCATGAGTTTTGTATGTAATCTCTCTCTTAGCTACAATTCCCATTGAATAAATACTTAGTATTCTCATAGATGGGAAAATGAAGTACAATACGCTCCTATTAAAGGTGGCATACCATGGCAGGACAAATATGATTACACTGTTAGATTCCAGAGTTCAAACTTTTAAAATCGATAGCCTATAGGAAGTGGTTCAATGGCAGAGAGCTCACCTAGCATGTGAAGTCCTAGGGTCGGTGCTCAGCCATTCAAAAACGAATAATAAACAGGATGCTCAAAATCACATAGTACTAATGGCATAACAAATGTATAGTGTTCTCAGAGTACACGGTGTAGTCTATTAGTAAAAGTTCAAAGAAAAATATTTTTGTTTCATTTATGATAAGGACAAAATAAGATGAACCAAATTTCTGGTTTGTTAAATACCTATACTTATCATCATTATAGGAGAAGAAACAGAGTGACATTTTTATGAAGTGAATCATTTCAAAATGGATGAATCAATAGAGCGTTTCAACTTTGCGAAGATGAATGAAGGCAAGGAAGGGAAATGTAGTGAGAGCGTGTATTGAAGATCTGTCTGGAGTGAACTCTTCAGAGTTTTGGGGGACAGAAGGCCATTTCCGCCAGTTCCAGCAGCCACTATTTACCCTCGTAGGTCCCCATAGGGCCTTCCTGCAGAAGACAGCGTGTGCATCAGTCCATTTCTACCACAAAAGACAAATCAGGCTGTTATCTTCTCCTCATCATGTAGAACCATCAGGGTCTTTGCCATCTGATCTCTCAGTGCAAACTCCGCAAGCCTGTGAACCCCGTGTAACCTTCTCGCTTTGACGTACAACCAGTTTCTCTTCTCTCCTTAATTGTCACTGACAGCTTGGAGATCTTAATCTATCACAGCAAGTTGGAAATTTATATTTTCTTAAGCCTAGGATTTGTTCCTGCTATCTATTAAACTCTAAATGTTTCAAATCAATCTTTTTCTCTCAAAGATTTGTGGGGTATTTTAGGGCTTCCTGATGAGTCCCACCTGCCCTGGAAACGTCAACCATGTATTCACACGCAGTGATCTTCTGTGCTCTTTTATTATTTTCATCTTTAATCTGAGGAACAGAATGTAGTAGGAGAGGACTAGTAAATTCTGATCCCTCACCACTCTGAGCAGCGTTCTCAGGTGGAATCTTCTTTGGTATAAGTGGCATGTTACCACAGGCCTCTAGGAAGCCAGCGAAGGCAGCAGAAAAATCCGGGGCAGAAGTGAAGTCCTGCCAGAACGACTGGGACTCATTCTCCCTGGTTTTGGGTACATCCATGTGTATTTGCTAATATTTAGCAGTAATTTTTTATTTTCTTTGTGGGATGGGCCAGACTGAGTTTTATGTATGTATTGCACAGAAAAGTAAAATATATCTCTATGCACACATCATCACATTCTAAGTGAGCCACAAAACAAAACATGAAAGTCACAAACCTGAGAAAATGACTGGTACTGAAAGAGGAGAGACAGGGATGGAAGGGAGACAAGAGTATGAGGGAGCTAATCAAAACAAACTATATACAAGCATGACATCGTTAGAGTTCAACTAATCAATAAGAAATTATATTCCTCTACTGTGTCTACAGAATTAGTTCTTAAGGTTTTTCTTTATAGTATGTGCAGTATTAACTCCATGGACCACTGTGGCACTGAAAAATTTAAGGCATGTAAAGCAGAGTGGGCATCCTCCACAGTCTAGGTTATTTCATACAGACAGACAAGAAGACTCAAACACACACATGCACACACAATGCATACACACGTGTGTGCTGCACTGTAGACTTTGTTTCCCTATTTTTCTCATATATATATATATATATATATATATATATATATATATATATACTTTGCATTATTTTCTCATGACTGCTGTAGCAAAGTATCACAAACTGAGCAGTGAAAAATAAAATAAATTAATTGTCCCAGGACTAGAGAGTTGGTTCTCAGGTCATGAAAACGTTCTGCCCTTGTGGAGGACCAGGGCGAGTCTGATTGACAGCACCAAAGTCAGGCAGTCATGACTACTATTGAGAAAATGATCATGTTCTTGAAAGCAATCTACAGACGTAATGAAGTCATCATCAAAATTTCAACAACATTCTTCAAAGAGGTAGGACAAATTCCTGAAACTGAAGGAAAGCAAGAGAGATGTTGAAGAATAAAGCCTAGGCAAACAGTGATGCTGAAGGCAACACAATGCCTAATCACAAATCATTCTGTAGAGCCATGGCAACAACAGCAGCATGATGCTGACTCCTAGAGAAATAGACAGTGATCTGCAACAGGCAACTCAGAAAAAACCTATGCAGACAGAGCCATCTGGTTTTTCAGCAACATACTTTGTAGGAAGGTTAGCCTCCAAATGATGCTATAAACCTGGATATCTGGTGATACTAGGCTAAAGCCCAATTTTTATGTTTGGCCTTGTATAAAAATCAGTGTAAAATGAATCAAAAACTTTAATGTAAATCTCAAAACTTTGAAATCACTAGTAAGGAATCTTAGGAATAAACAACAATTTTCTAAATCGGACCCCAATAGTTTGGGAAGTAATAGTAAGAGTTAATAAGTTCATGCCAGCTATTCATTCTGGAAAAGATAAATATCAAACCTACACCAATAACTCATGAAACAAATCACCAAATAATAATAACCCACTTGATGTTCATTCCACCCTGATTAAAGGTCAGAGAGCCCAGACCAATTCTTGCTGCTTCAGGGTTATCTGACAAGAGATTTGACCTAAGGTTTGGCTATTAACAAGATGTTTTGACCTATGGTGTGGTTACTTGGTGTTTTGGGTACTAAGAAGGGAATACTTTCTTTGTTCCATGTATCGTGATAAGTCGGAGAAGTCTTTTGCCTCTCCCCTCCTCTTTGGATTGGGGTATATAAACCCTATAAAGAGTAAATGCAGGTGAATCTCAGTATTTACTAAATGGCCTCCCAATAATATTAGTTGTTTCTTTTCTATCTCTTTCTTAATCTTCACACTTCTTTCTGAGCATGGATGGATAAGCCAGGAGGACCCACTGACGTTGTTACCCTAACATGTGGCAGGGCAATGTAGTGAGCCTACTTTTTCAAAAGAAGTTTAGATGGCCTACAACTGGATGGAAAAGAAACAACACCATTAGAGAAATACAAACCTCCATTCATATTCCTTATCAGCCCTGTGTAATTAGTATCATCAAGAAAACACAAGCAAACAAAACTGAGAAATGCCTGTAAGCAAGAGAATGAACACATGTGTCAGTAATAGGAATATAAATTAGAGCAGCTACTGGGGAAATCAGTAAAGACTGTTCCCCAAGCCTAAAATAACTATGCCTAAAAATATAACAGTATGATGAAGCTAGATCATCTTGGATATATAACCAAAGGAATAAAAGAGAGGAGTCAATAACATGAGCATTCCCGTGTTTATTATAACAAAATACACAATAGACAAGTCTTTGAGTCAACAGATGAATGGGTAAAATGTTATATATATTGAAGAAGTCAAGAAAAATAATTAAATCATTCCCTTTATGAGAAAATGTACAGAACTGGAGATCATCATGTTAAGCGTAAGCCAGCCCTAGAAAGACAACCATTATTTCTTCTCTTATATTTGTGGTATAATTGTTCTCCTTTTCTGTCTACTTGATAAGTTCTATAATAAATTAAAAGGTACATTGTTGAGACATGAGATATTTTGTCATGTTATTTGAACTGGGGAGGGGGGGGCATTTCAAATGTAAGCAGCATCTCCCAGCAGAAACCCAGAGCAAAGTCTTTTTGCCTTTGCGCTTGCATCTAACTGCACCAACTGTATGGTCCTGTGGCATTCCCTCCCTGATAACAGAATCTGCCTTCTTTGGGCTTCAACTCAACTAAAAACTTCAGACATATTCTAGGCTTTTAATAAAAGACTGGCACTACTTTGGCACCTAACCACGTGGACTGAGCTGCCACTGTGGTCTCAGCCCCTACAGTATAAGGCCTTGGTGGATTACTTAGACTATATTATGTAAGCCAATCTAATAAATGCAATTTTGATAAATATTCATTCTATCAATTCTGCCCCTCTAGGCATCCCTGACTAATATGGAATCTAGCAGGAAAAAATACATGTGAGACTAGAATGGGATGTATTAATGATATGGAAAAGATTTAAGGGAAAGGAGAATTATGGGAGGCATTATGGGGTGAATAGAATCCAAGCATGTTACATACATGTTAGACAATATCACAAGTAAGCCCATTATTTTTTATAAGTTAACACATTCTTGGAGGAGAGGAAAAGAGAGGGGAGGAATGAGGAAGAGTGGAGGAAGGAGAAACGTTGGTTGGGATGTAAAACCATAATTAAGAAAAAAATCAACACATCCACCTGACAACATTTGAAGTTCTTTTTCAGCCTGCATTTATAGCATTCCTCAATTCATTTCTGGCTTTGTCAATTTCTTTATGAAAACCAAACCTTTGTGAGATAACTTTTGTTGTGATTAAACTTGAAGAAATAATTCATTTACAGACAGACGAGGAAAAAAATGTTCTGTCATTCATGATAATTGGACATGAAGAAAAGTTGACTTAATCCCCATGGGAATCAACAGAGGAACGGGTACTGTGCAAACTCCACATGATCATATGATATGATATATGTCTTTGCAAAGAGCCTTGTAAGTATCCAAGATGTAAAGATAAATGTTCCCTGGAACATTTGGGGACAAGATTTGGAAACTCCCTGCAAATGGATTCAACTGGGTTTGAGAAAAGGCACAAGTTACATATTTCCATTACTTCACTTCAAGAAATATATTGAATTTTAAAAATTATTTTTGACTCCTTGTTCATACAAATTTCTGAATACCACGCTACCCAATGGAATCTATTTGTGGTGGGTTTTATTTGTCACACCAGAAAATACCTTTGATGAAAAGGCTTCTTTACTGAAGGTGAGTATCAGCCATTGATTCTTCTCCCAAGGATGCTTTTAGACCTCTCTTTATACGCTTAGTACATTTCTGGTATTGCAGGCTTCTCCATTGTTTTTATTTTTAAGCATTTTGAGATAAATTGCCAGTGCATCAAGAGTTTGTTTCTGAGCTGATGAGAAACATCTATCTATATGATTAATAGGAAAAGTAAATTAAATAAGCACATACCTAATAATCTAATTGTGATAAAGGGGACTATAATACAAGCTTCTAATTGATTAAGTTCTTCTGGGTGCTGGCTCTGTCTGTTATAAGCTATGAGACCTTTTGATAATGTTATCTCACAGAATTATGGTGAAAATTAAATTAAATGACATGGAGGGATATATTGAGCACTGCATTCATAGTTAAAATCGTATTTTATTTGCTATCAGCTTCGGTATCAACAAAGGGAGGTTAAGACAATGTACTCCATGTGGAAATAGGCATTAGTTGATATAATCCATTCTTATATGATGACATAGTCTTTATCAGAGGCTTTTTGTCATAACTATCCAATATTGTTGTTGTAAACATGAAGATAGCCATATAGACAGTTTGTAAACAAAATGCCTATATGGGTGTGTCTAGATTTCACGAAATTTGTGCATACTGGAGTTTGAATTTCATATAATTGTGTTATGAGATAATTTCTTTTGTTTTGATTTTCAGTGGCTTAAAATACAAAGTCATTCATATTCTAGCTTGCCAAGCCATTACACGATTATAGAAGAACTCCAAGATCTGTGGACATTAAATTTATCTGTTGTTGATAAAGGATGGTTGTTGTTGAGGCTATCATACCCCTGAAGTATTTGACATGTTACAGATCCTATAAAAACATCTACACAATGTTACTTAACTTTCTGAGATACACTACAAAACAGACGCTTCTTGTTGATAGCTGACTAAATTACAACTATACCAACTGAGTAAATACTTCCACATTATTGCTCAAATGAGCCTGTGGCTCATGTTGGATCCTTATTCTCCAGCTGGTGGTGATACTATGAGATATGGTGGAAATTCAAGAGGCTGTGTGTAGGAGGGATTAGGTCAATTGGGGTGTGTCATTAAAGGTTATACCTGGTCTTTAGCCCTATTCTCTCTGTCATCTTCCTCTTGTTTACAGGGTGAACATGCTACTCATCCATATGCTTCCAGGACAAGGTTGTGATGATAATGAGCTTCATGCTGGGCCCAGAAACCATGGAACAAAGGAAAATAGACTGAAATCTCTGAAACCATGAGCCAAAAAAATCCCCCATCATTCTTTCCTTAAAGTTTTTCCCCAGGTATTTTGGTTAAAGTGATGAATAACTAATGCACTATTCTATGTTTCTCATATTCTGGGAAGTTCTCTGCAAGGTAGGGAAGTTAATTGTAGAAATGAACATATACCCAGAGGATGTACACTCTAGAAAGGATAGATATATCATCAAAAATCAAATGCAAATTCTTATATACTTTTAGATTGGGGTAAATTTTTAAAGGAAATAGGGAAATAAGAAAGATAGTCAAAGTCACTCACTCATATAAACTCCTTAAACAGCACATTCAAGGAAACCTCTGGCATGACATCAGAGCAGAGATCCCAAGACTAGGATGAAATCAGTTATGTAAAAATTATGAACCAGCCCCTGGAAGGACTGCACTCTTAGAAAATCAGCAGAGTGAGTAGGAAAAAAACCAGGGGGAGAGTGGTAGAAGTGGAGCCTTGGAATCATACATGATTTACATTGTCCAGTAACGTATACCGATGCATTTGCTTTCCATTACAAATGCAACAGGAAGTCCATACAGTGCTTTTAGTGGATGTTATCTAACGAATCCTTTATACAGGTCAGATTCAGAACTCAGTGGGTGAGAAGGGAAGTAACTACAGCAGTCTATGGGGAAACAGCAGTTGTTTGAACAAAGTTGGCGACAGAAACAGCAGATGAACAAATGGCTCTAAAAATAAAAGTTGGACATTGCATGAAAGTTTAAAGAAGTAGGTTATAGTGACCCTGAATTTGGGTGATGAATAAAAGAAAGGAATGACCTACAGGTTTCTGCTTTAGAAATTAAAATGGACCACTGCTTGGTTTACTGATGTTTTGGGTATATGGAAATATGAAGAGGAAAATATTTTATTTTGGAAATGACATTAAAGATAGAAATAATATATTAATTTACTTACTAAAATAGCAGGTGATAATATTATTCTGAAATTAAAAAGTTAGTATTAAAGATACAAATTTGGAAGTCTTAAGCTCACAACTTAGATACAAAACCTTTCGACCATAGGATATTCTGTAAGGAAAAATATAGATAAAGGCCAGGTGAAAGCTTGCATGGTATCAAGTGGGTCTTTGAGACCTGTGAACTGGTTTTGTGATAGAAGACTCTGGTGCCTCAGAAAACACAGGCAGAGACTGAGATAGGTAGATCTAGAGACACATATGGCCAGCCAACAGCTTCTCTGTGTGTGGTAGACCCAGGACATGGTATTATTCTCTTTGTTCAACATCCAAAGATATTTCTTTTTTTCCTTCCTTCCTTCCTTCCTTCCTTCCTTCCTTCCTTCCTTCCTTCCTTCCTTCCTTCCTTTCTTTCTCTTTGACAGGGTTTCTCTAAAGCTTTGGAATCTGTTCTGGAACTAGCTCTTTTAGACTAGGCTGGCCTCGAACTCACAGAGATCTACCCGCTTCTGCCTCCCAAGTGCTGGGATTAAAGGTGTGAGCCCTAAAATATTTCTAAAGGATCCTGTTCCTGGATTCAGGCATAGATTACCAAAGAAATTGTATACTAAAGTTTGGTAATTAAAATTTTAGAGATTCTTAAAGTCCACAGTCACCTCTCAGTAAACATTACATCAACAAAGTTTAAAATCTCTGCAGCAGTTTCTGCGGCAGACAACTGTTGATTTTAACTTGCTCTTTACCTTTGAATCTTGAGCTGATTTATGCTCCCAAATTTTTGCATCTGAAATCTTTACATGCAATTAACTGTCTCTACATCTTAAGAAAGAATCAAAACACTTTTTATAGCTTTTTCAAGTCAATCCTTTATTTCATTTAGATATTTAAAACAGGACATGTGGAAGTATTTCTTACTCCTTTGTTAAAAAGGAATATATGAACAAGTGATGTGGGAGTGTCATATATCAATCTGTTGATTTCATTCGTTAAGCAATAAAGAAACTGCTTGGTCCTCATAGGTTAAAACATAGGTGGGAGGAGTAAACAGAACAGAAGGCTGGGAGAAAGAAGCTGAGTCAGGAGTCGCCATGATTTTCCCACTCCAGGCAGATGCAGGTTAAGATCATTCCTGGTAAGCCAGCTCGTGGACTACACAGATTATAAGAAATGGGATAGTCCAGGTGCGAGAGTTAGCCGAAAAAAGGCTAGATATAATGCCAAGCGGTGTTTAAAAGAATACAGTTTCCGTGTAATTATTTCGGGGCATAATCTAGAGCTAGCCATGTGGGCAGCAGGGTGCTGGGGACGCAACCCAGCCGCTCATACTACTACAAACAAGTAATTATAATATACTCTGAAAATATAAGAAAATTAGTAACATCCTTCAAGATAAAGCATATATTTTATAGTATCAATAATTAAGATTTTTTTATCTTGGTTTTATTTTATTAATTAAACTGGTACTACAAAATATTTCTTGTGCTCGTGTGTGTTAAATACTGCAAGTCAATATTAATAGTAAAGTTTTTGCTCTTAAAATAGATTCATTGCTTAAAAGATAGAGTAATACTGTTTGAGGTATGTGGAAAATAAAATAGTTATAAAATATAGTCATTGGAATTACATTATAGGATCTTACAAATCTAGTACAATATATAACTAATGTAACACAATGCTTCACATTTAAAATGTCTTTAAGTGATGTTTGCAATCCAACCTACAGGCAAAAGAGAATAAATTACAATTGTGTTAAAATGAAATACATGTTAAAATAATGAAAATTAAGAATTTTAAAAATTTATAACAGTGGATGGTACAAATGCTATGTATATTATATATGTATATAATAAAGCTACAAATCACATATATATCATGTATATAGCCATATATATTTGTATATCTTATATATACATAAGATATTTAGTCACATAGATCTTTTACATAACTAGATAGATAGATAGATAGATAGATAGATAGATAGATAGATAGATAGATAGACAGACAGATAGATAGATCATGTATACTCACATTTATGTTCATATTGAAATACATTTCTACATCCCAAAGCCCTCAGTACTAGATTACTATTTGTTTACATCATGGATACTGAAAGAATTCTAATCTAGAGCCAGTTCTATGTTGTTTTTTCATCTTTGCATGGGGTTTAAAAGTTATCTATATAAATTTTCCTTTGTAATGACCTTCCTCATTAGGGTTTGTGCCTCTGTTTTACCTCCATTGTTTACGCCTGTTCTGTGTTTCATATTTAAGCTTCCAAATAAGGTTTACCTTTGACATATTTAACCAGATTTTATTTTCAAGTATTTTAACACTGAAATTTTGTAGAAAATGGCTTTCCTTTTAACTTCTCAAAGAAATCTTAAAAATCGTAGAGTTCCCCAGGGCCAAATTCCAGTAGCAGATAGTATTAGTCTCATTTGATTCCTATTCTGCATATATATTTACAAAAGAAGTCAGAGCCAAGCAGCTGAAATTTATTGATGGTCAGTCAACATTCATACACTCCCAAATGTGTATGTAAGCATTTCCTCCTTGGTATCACATTTGCACAATTCCTGTATATCTCTGGGACCCATGATAGCTGAAGAGCACATTTTCTGAGCAATAGATTTCAAACATAAGCTGAGAAATGAGCTAAGAAACAGTGCCCATGTGTACTGTGGAGCATCAAAGCAAAGAACAATAAGAGAGTCTCATGGAGTCATCTTAGGATTGTTTTCATCTACATTTATGAAGCTAGAAACATAACTTCTCCTTTTTATTGAAATGGTATGCCTTTGCTATCAAGCATGAATCGACTGTGAGTTTTGTCACATCTTAATGATTATTTTTTTAATTTTATAAGCTTCACCATTTAAAAACACTCAAATAAATAAAAACATCATACACCGAAATTAAACAGCCCCCCATATCCATACAACCCAACGCACTTCTATATAGTTAGAATAGGCATATAAATGGAGTTTCACATTAAAGTTTATATTTTCATTGTTGAATATATGTGCACTATCTACCACCCTCAAAAGACATAGCAAGTTAGAACTAGAAAAAGAATTTTCTTCATATCCTTTTTTATAAACTGTGTCTATTATCTGAATTGAATTCTTCCTCAGTCTGTTATATTTTTTTAAATTTGGAAGTTAGATTTATTCATTTGATTTTATGTTTGTATTTTGCCTTCAGGCATGCATATGTAACAAATGCGTGCTTGGTGCCTGCAGATGTCAAAGAAGGGCATTGGATCTCCAGGAACTGAAGTTAAAATGGTTGAGAACCAATATGTGCATGTTGGGAATTTACATGGCTCCTCTGCTAGAGCAGCAAGTACTCTGAATCCTTAGTCGTCTCCCCACTTCTCTTATATTTAGCATGCCTTGTTCTCTTCCATGTTATACTCAATCCACATAAACATTTCATTACATATATTACATATATACATTTATTACTGGCTAGGTTCTACATACAAGAGAGAATATATGTTCTTATTTTCTTAAATTTTGTGATCTTACTTAATATTATATATTATAAGTCTATCTACCTTTCTGCAAAATTTTAACTTTATTTTTTATAGTTGAGTAGTATTCCATTTTATGCATATACCAAATTATTGTTATCCATTTACCCATTTGATGGACAGCTAGGTTTATTCCAATTCATTACTGAAGTGAATAGTTCACTAGTATCAAGATGCACATATCTCTACAGTAGGGTATGGAGTTTTCTGGGCTTATATACCAGGAGTGAAGTAACTGGGACATATGATAAATTTATTTTCAATACTTTAAAAAAAATCTCCAAATTGATTTTCCCCATGCCTGCATTAGTTGGCATCCCTCACAAAAGTGAAGAAATGTTTCCTTTTCTCCCATCCTCTCCATCATTTGTTGTCATCTTTGTTGATGAGAGCCATTCTGACTGGGCAGAAGTTGTTTTAATTTGCATTTGCTTAATATATATATATATCTCATAGCTTAATGATAGTCTGTTTTACCTTCCCCCAATCTTGCTAGTAAATTTAATGTATTATGTAAAACTTTAAAATATATGTATTTTTATATAGGTTTCAAGAAGTTTTATTTTAGAAAAATTAAGAGAAACAGGAGATTAGCATATGTAGTCTTTGTATCTTTCTATTACTATATACACTATTAATGCACACGTATGTTACATGCAGACACATACATGCATACACATGTACATGTGAATGTATATGTGTACATGTATGCACATATAATATATACATATATATGTGTGCGTGCACACACACACACACACACACACACACACACACACACACACACATATATATATATATATATATATATATATATATATATATATATATATCCATAGATTTGCCTGGAGAAAAAAAGCCAGGTAGTATTTACATCTTGGGATAAAGGCAGAACTCAGCAGAAATACTGAGATTTTATTGTCTGTGCTACTAGGGTTCTACATAGGAAGTGGTCTCCTGTGCCCATGTGTTGTAGAGTACTTCCCACTTTTTCTTCTATCAGGTTCAGTGTGTTCAGATTGATATTGAGGTCTTTAATCCATTTGGACTTGCGTTCTGTGCATGGTGATAGATATGTATCTATTTTCATTCTTCTACAGGTTGACATCCAGTTATGCCAGCACCATTTGTTAATGATGCTTTCTTCCATTGTATACTTTTAGCTCCTTTGTCGAAAATCAGGTGTTCATAGGTTTGTGGATTAATATCTGGGTCTTTGATTCGATTCCATTGGTCAACATCTCTGTTTTTGTGCCAATACCAAGCAGTTTTCATTACTGTAGCTCTGTAATGGAGCTTGAAGTCAGGGATTGTAATGCCTCTGGAAGTACTTTTATTGTATAGGATTCTCAGGCCCAGAGAGAAACAATAAAAGAGTGGAGGTTGGGGTTCACTTCCTACATAGTCTGTGTTGATCTCGTTTCTCTATTGTACATGACTGCTCCAAAATTCACAGAAATTTTCTTTTAAGTCCTAAAGATATGACATAATTTTATGAAACTGGGTCTTTTAGTGCTATACATTTTTAAAACCTATGAAAGAATACAGAGCTTTGTAAGTAAGCTTTGTGGGATGGTTCCTGTACTCATGGAATAACTCTTGATAAATTTTATCTCTTTATGCAGAATAAGCAACTCCTCCATTAAAACCCAGCCAGCTTCAGATAGTTTCAATTTTCCATATGTCCACAATGTGGATTAGCTAGCACTGATCTCTTCCACAAAACTAAGTTTTATGAAGCACTAGGAAAAGTCATTTGCAGGAATGATCTCAAGTTCTATCTCCTGAAGACATTTGCCATCTGGAAAAAATGAAGGCACTGTCAGAAACTCTGCAGTCATCTTTTTAAAGCTCTTGTTGACTTTGTTAAAAAAAATGTTTATGCTATCCTAATATAGTTTGACATCACAGTTTTGTATCTTGGTCTTCCAAAGAGAGATCCAGGGAGGCTCACATCTAAGGGGATTTTGTAACACTATAAAACTGTTAATGTTATGGAAATATATTCTTTACTTTGTTAGCACTTTTGGACACCTTTCCAGAACCAGAGGTGCATTTTCCTTATAAGTGGTAAGTATCAGGCAGTAGGGCACACTTTTGCTGATACATGATGAAGCAATGATGGTGAGTCCTCAGCTAGTTTCCACACAGACAATTTTTAGTGTGACATCTTCTCTGTGCCTAAACTAAAATTAACGGGGGGGGGGGGCCTGTACAGAAATATGTGTTTAACATATTTAAGAAGATGGTTTTCCAAACTATGATATTTTCTATAATAATCCTTTTCTATCATTGAGGGTTGGGAGATATACTAATCTAAGGGTAGAAAGGTAAGTATTTAACAGCAATTTAATCCTATGTCCATTTAACAGAATAGTATTATTAGATTCTCTCTAATATTAGGGAAAATCTTAAGATTTGCAAGATGCCTGAACCTAGCTAGTTGTTTTACAACTCAAATATATATAATATTTTTAAGTGTAAGAATATGTGTAAGAAATTAAATAAAAGACAACATTCAGTTTTCAAGAACAAGTTAAATCTTGGCTTGGTATAAGATTTTTGCTTTGTGAATCTTTAAATTTTTGAACTAAAATTGTGTTGTGTGTATTCTCCTATCAGTTATGTTTATAGTGATGCAAGAAAGACAGACAAGGCAATTACAGAGTGAAAGAGTAGTTCCACCCAAGTCTAGCTTGGTCAGTCTTTCCACTCTACTGGGGTTGCTTACAAAAGTAGCTACACCAGTGAAGAAGGGCACCTTCCCACACTCCAGCCAGCAATTGTTAATGATATTTATCTCTGTGAGCATTGATTGCCCCACCTGTTCTGTGAGAAAGTCTTATGGGCCCAATCCTGTGAAGATCTCATATGTGTGATCATAGATGTTTTGTTTTCAACATAGCAATGACAATGTCATACTTGAAGGACAAAATCACTCTATCTCTTCTTCTGGCTTTTGGATTCTTTTCACCACTACTTTCCTGATGCTCCCTGAACATCAGAGGTGATGATACACCTATTGTTTTCTCCCATTTAGGGCGGAGCATCGGACCACTATACCATAGAAACTCTCACTTATTCTCAACACTTTTATGGGTGGAGGTACACAGAAACTTCCAATAAATGCAAAAGAAGCCTAACTGGTCATTACCAAGAGCATCACTAGCATAAACATAAACAAACATTCAGAAAACAATTTGACATTTTATCCATTTAGCAAAATAACAGCAATAGTTCCCACAGTAGGGAAATAGACCCCTAATCCTAATAGCCACAAGTTTTTGTCTTAATTACAATAACAAATATGTTTATCCCCTTGTGGAGTAGACTTTCAGTAGATGGTTACTCCAATAACAATATGTCACTGTTACACCAGCAGACAGATATCATCTAATACAAAGATAATAGGAATTATTGGTGATAATTCTCTTCAGCCAGCAGAGCTGGAGAATCCAGCTCATTCCAAACTTGCTTTCTCCATGTTTTCTAATCAAAGTATGCAACATCTTAAGAAATAGAATCATGCCATGTACTTCTGGTGTGCAATCAACAAAATATTACCTCTAAGTGTTTGTGAGCTCAGTTGTTTCCCTAGTTAAGAATTCATAGGGAGACAACTCATCCATGGAATGACAGTGAAGTTTGTTTAATAACCTTTTGGCTTTTAGGCATGCCATCTTTTTACCCATGCAAGGTTTTGTTGTTTTTATTAAACATTCAAACTTTCTGATGGTTCCCTGGTATCTGATGGATGGGGAGCCTCAAGAAAAGATATAAGGTATTTCAGAATGCCAGTATGAAAATAAAGAAAATAGTCACATGAATTGCTCAGGTTTTTATTGAGATATAATTTGACTGAAGTATACTTATTATATTATATTTTATTCCTATGGATCTCACTTGCTCACTCATAGTTACGTGTACCTGGTTTCAAGCTCAAGTTTATTTCTCTAATTTTAATAATAAATCATTTTATCAATGAAGTATAAAATAAACGCAATCCCGTCTAAGTTAGGAAATCACACAAAAAGGGCAAAAGGATATATTATATAATCCTTATGGAGAGTGTGGATTACAGAATACATATAAATAAAAGCTTTTAAATTAAATGGAAATATTAGTAATTCATTTAGTTTGTAGCCTTTGTTCATACATATTTTAATCTTGAAGCAAGCTGTATAACATGCAATGATTATGTTCATATAGGATAAATGCTTTTCCTCTACTTTATAATGTCCAATCATTTCTCAAAGGAGACTTTGAACAAAGTATGTTTGAATTAAATACTTATGCTCACATAACATCAATTTTTCAATTAAACTTCTAGGCTTTTTAATGAGAAAAAGAGTTGAATGTGATAAACTTGATTTTTTTATTCAGTTACTTCTATATTAGGAATGAATTCCAGTAGAAACCCTTACACTATTTCTCTGCTCCAAGTCAAGAGTGTGTGTGGTAAAAGAACTCTTTTGGGTGTAAGTCACTTGGACACATATTTTTCATAAACTGTTAATGGAAAACTTTTAATTTAGTTTAACATCTAGCAAACAATAAACATCAGCCAACAGCCATAATTGATACTGTTCTTTAAAAATGCATTTGGGGTTTCTTTTATAAAATGTCCAGATTACAGAGACTCACTAAATAATTCTTTTTTGGTAAAGTGAGGCTCCCAGAATGGGCTGGGCCCCACTGATATGGGTGATTCTGTAATTTCAATAGTAATGTCGGCCCTTCCTGACTTCCTGTTCAACAGCCTTTGCAGTATTTCAAGGCATGGCTACTCCTTCACAGTTAGAAGATGAATTCTATATATCTTGCATTTTTGGTGGAAAGGGTTATACCCCAATGGAATCAAGCCCCTTTGGGGAATTTCTGCCAGAAAATTCTACCTTCAT
This sequence comes from Microtus pennsylvanicus, assembly GCF_037038515.1. Classification (NCBI taxonomy): domain Eukaryota; kingdom Metazoa; phylum Chordata; class Mammalia; order Rodentia; family Cricetidae; genus Microtus; species Microtus pennsylvanicus. Next base: position 25,096,733 of record NC_134583.1, read on the forward strand.
TCACTGGCTAGAATTATCATAACCACCTGTGGCTACATGGATGCTAGGAAGTATAAATTTGCGTTTGGCTTTATGCTGCACCCCTGAAAAGCAGGTTAGATTTCAGAAGGAGAGAGACTTGAAAAATTGTGACCATGGACAAGAGTCAGATGAAGCACATGAGTGTTTCCTCCATTCAAAACGATGGTTTTAAAAAAATCGCGACTTTCTCTCTCTTCTCCCTTCTTTCTCCCTCTCTCTCTCTCTGTGCCTCTCTCTCTTTTTCCTCCTTCTCCCCTTCTCCCCCTTCTTTTCCATTCCATAATCCACTATATAAACTATACCCCCCCCAAAAAAAATTCCCAAAGTGGAAAGGTCTTTTAGCCATAGATTTATATCTAAATTATTTGCTGCTGGGTTAATGTTATGGTTATGTTTACTATTTTCTTTTATTCTTACAATAAGTGAGTTTAAAGCAGTTTGTAATGCCAGATTTGAAATAAAAACATTTTGGCAACAGCCACAACTGGGCCACACTTATTTATAACAAAGATTAGCACTTTGGACAAGTTGTCTCACACTATGTGACAGAGTTAGTGCAATTCCTCTCAAAAATTAGCTTTGCATACAGCCTTCCAAATGTTCCTAAGAAGAAATGAGACCATTCAGTGCTGCCATGATGAGGTGTTCCAAAAGCCTATGTCATGAAAATAGAGCACTTAGAATTAATCCCCTTAAAATGAGTTGTGCACGTATGTGTATTTGCATTAAACTTAATTAGCTAACCACAGCCTGTAACTTACATCTGGATGGTATGTGTTTATAGAGTAGAGCAGATGACATAATGTAGATCTTGGCCAGTAATCGGTTTCTCTTTCCGCAAACATCATCTGAAATGATGCACACAACATCCACATGACTAGCCCTCGGTAGGTAAAAAATCATTAGAACCCACACTTGCCAATGCAGTTTTAATCCCATTTTGTTGCTCAAATATTTTGAGAGGGAGATATATGGCTCTATTATAAGGCCCAGTATTTCATTTTAACAGGAAAATGAATCTCAAATATCAAGGGCAAAAGACCAAGAAACACTGCTGCTGGAAGGACAAGGCATGTGTGAGAAACTGAGCCGGAGCTGGGGCTGCACGCTGCAGATAAGCCTTCCTAGAAGGACCACCGTGATCCCACAGCTTCTGCCTCTTTGTTCCCAATTGCTAACGCACTGAAACGAATGTTCAGTAAGAGGTATGTGACCTTTTAATGTCTCTTCCAAAAATGTTATGAAAAGGCAGAGTTCCTTCAATGCTCCCTTGCATATGACAACACGGGAATGGAGAGCCCTGCTACATCCCCAACATGGGAGAATGTTCTCATTTAATCAGGTGGTGGATATATTGCCACTGACCAACTAACTTTCCAATATGTCCTCCTAGGAGTCCACCAATTCCCATTGACTCTCTTTCCCATCACTTCCTCAGAAATGAGTCTTCCCACTCACTGAGGAGGCTTTAAATATTTACTGTCTCTGCTCAACAATATGAAATACTCTCTCATGCTAAACTCCTGTGGATAGACGATGTGAAAAGAAATTTTATGTTATTTACAATGTAAGAAATAATTGTGAGCTTTAGCAATTCCATGTCTGTCAAGAAGACGCTGAGATCTCACCATGCACCATAAAGTTTGTGAGGAAAAGGAAAACTGTATAAACATCTTGTTTGTGTGACCTAGCGGTATGAGTTTGTGCTTTTATTAATAAAAACACATTCATTTAAGCTGTCTTACGGATTTGATGGGAGTTCTGCTCAGACCATCACCCAGAACGTGATAAGAACTCCGGTCAGTATAGACATTTCAATCTCGAATAACCTGGAAGATGATCCGGGTGACCTACAGAATCAGTATATATTGAAGAGACCAGAGATTCTGGGGAACTATATAAAGATGAGGGTAAGAACTACAGGGCACAATTGCCCAACCTGTTGCTGTGAGTGTGCTCTAGACCCAGAGCAGGAAGGATCCCATTGATGCGCCTCTGACGAGCTTCTGTCTCCATACACCCCATCATTGTGTGGCGCAGTTGGAACGGCTATATGCAGTTTGTTTTGCAATGGCGGCAAGAATCATTTCTCTTAATTTTCTGCTCAGTGCTCTTCCCTATGCCAGGTTGTCATTTCAATGTCATGGTGTGGCTTGTGTTCTAGTTTCATGAAGCTACAGCAGATTTGGGGTGTGGGACCAGAAATAGACAATTCTATCAACCTCTGAGAACACCCTATAAAAACAGCTGCTGTGACTGACAATGGGTTCTTCATTCCTGGTGGTCTATATAATCTTATGTTGGTTTAAAAAAGATACAAAACAAAGTTCTTTTGACAATATGTTTAAATTCAAAGTCTCCACAAGGATCTTCTTGGTGCTTCCAAATTCAGAACAACTAAGACATTTTTTTATTTAGTCAGGTCTAGCTGTTTCTGTGTTTTGTTTTGAAGCAGGGTTTCTCTGTGTAGCTCCAGACTGGCCTTGAATCACAGATTCACCTTCCCACGACTCCTGATTGCTTGATTATAGGCATGGGCTACCACAACCACCTCTGTTTTACAAGAAGCCGCTTGTAAGACTCAGTCTATTCTGTATAGGAAAGCAAGGCGATAAACACAGATTTAGGTGCATGTCCAGTTGGTAAATGGAAACTGTTTGCTTTTGTATTTGTGGATACAGATTGAATATCCTCAATTTAAAAACCTGATGACTAAAATAATAGAAGGTCCAAACCCCTTTGAAGGCTTGTCTGTCTCCAGTGGAAAGTTTCAGACCTGATCTCATATCACAGTTTGTAGGCACACAGAAAATACTGCATAACATAAATCTAGTACATGAGATTTTAAAAACACACAGACACACTCAAGTATTGAAGACATGCAGAATGTATCTTTGAAGTAGAAGTAAATTTTGGGGTTGAATTTGAGCATGACCACTAAGATTGTTAATATTTATGTAAATATTTCAAAGTTTAAAGAAAAATCAAAGTACACACTTCTGGTCTGAAGCATTAATTAGAACTGCCCAGTCCACATAACGAGTCTAGTATTTATGACCAAATTATTACTCACAATGCCCAGATTCAAATGTTAGTCTTTAAGACACATATATAAGGGATTAAAAATGTTTCTCTTCTGTATTAATACCCTATATAAAAAGGGCCTATTTTCTTAACAGACCACGTGCTATTTAACTAGCCTTTACTGGATTTTCTGAAGGTGGCTTTAACTATTACAGCATTTAGGATAAATATCGGCTAAGGAATATATCATAATTTTGTTCCAATTAATATATATCAAATAGAACAATCTTTTCCTCCCAAGCACTTTTAAATACAAGTGTAACTTCTAGGTTTAATAGTTGCTTTTTAATAGCTTTGGCCAAATTACCTTGCAGAAACAATTTAAGAGATGCATAACTGTAATCCTTACTCATGGCTTCAGAGACTTCCAGCTCTCTTCCTCAGTTCCAGTGGTCTGAGTCCATGCAAGAGAAATTCAGAGTATGTGGAGGACAACTCTATTTATTTCATGGAGGGCAGAAAGCAAAGATAGTAGAGCACCGAGGACCTGATATAAGCGCCATAGTCGTGTGCTCAGTGGCTATTTCCTCTAGTTAGGTGCTGCATTCTAGAGATTCCACAGCCCTCCCAAATCCCACTCCAGCTTGGAAGCAATTGTTCAGCCCAAATGGCAGGTGTTTTATATTTAAATCATAACATGGGTTAAGTCTCCAATTTTATTTTATGCTAATTTGATAATATATAAATATACAGTGAAATACCATGGAATCCAACTCTTCAAGAACTTTCCAAAGTTTAGATTAAGAATGAATAAAAATATACAGCATGCCCTTGCACTTTTTCCAATCTCCAAAGTTCTCCTCACACATAAGGATAGTCATTACAATTAAACTGCTATATTACAAAGCAGGCTGCTTTTACAGTCTGTTCCTGTAAGTGCATATTTTTATGACATGTCTTACTGGCAAAGCTACCATCAGGATCAATTAGATTATATTCAGGAGAAATGATGTTATGAAAAAAAAATATATATGTATATATAAACATTTTATCACCTGAACAACAGTTTTGGTTACTCTGAATGCAGCTTTTGTGGTGATTATTATTATTATTGTACAATTCCTTTAACTAACACTTCTATTGGGGAGCCCAATACTGTTTTCACTTTGAACTGAAGTCCAGAATGGAAACAGATTTCTGAATTTTAAACCCACGTTGATGTGACATGACCATTTATTGTGAGTTCATATTACTTATATTGAGTTTGAGGAAAGGTGAAATAGAGTTAAGAACTTTGCAATAGAGCTACATGTGGGTAACTTGTGTAAACCAGGAGCCAACCAGCACCTGAGGTATGTCCCACTTAGTCATCTCTTGGCCATGATCTCAGAGAATCACAGAAAGTACATAACCCAAATGATGCTGAGTAATCTCGTTCACTGAAAGATTGCCTACATCTGTGAAGATTGTATTTACATAAGTTATACTGCTCATTATTTCTTACTGAGTGAAGATTAGTATTAATTAGCAACTTGACAAAATCTATAACCACCAAGTAAATAAGTTTGTCTGCATGCCTTTGAGGAATAACCTAAACTCAAGGAGTTTCCTTCTAAAAAATAACCACTTAAAGAAGTATTTTGCCAAGGTCAGCCTGGAAGGCAAACATAGGCTACGAGAGAGGAAGTACAAGGGCACTAAGCTACATCCCAGGCTAGAGAATTTGACTCTACTAGTCACAGGGCATAGGATTTGGAAGAAAAAAAAGATGCAGGATTGATGGGTCCATGGATCTAGAGAGCTGCTGGGTTCAGATAACATGTGGCCAAGTCTGAGTTCCTGGAAAGAGACTTCCTTGGAGGCTGGTATACAAAGCTGTGAATATAAAGTATACGGAGATCCCTGGATGCTAGAGATACATGCAGTAAATGAGACATTTACTGATGAAAGATGCAAGCACTGAATGTAACTGGCCGAGGAGAGAATCGATGAGAGCGAAAGGCAGCAGAGTAGGAAGGGTAGGGAGACCTAAGCTACTTGGAGCCCAGAAGACTCCATCACAAGTCCCAGAAGCCTGAGACAGAGTGCAGGAATTTTCTTTGCTGAATTTTGGTTTTGCTTTGGTCAGATCTTTGCTTCCTACGTCCCCATACATTTCTTTTTAAATAGGAATATTTATTCTATGCCATTATAAACTGCAATTTGCAATTTGACTTTTATTGTAGAAGGCTCACAGTTAAGAGGTTGCCTGAACCTTAGAAGAGAGTCTGGATTTGTACCTTTAAACAATGATGAACTTATTAAAGACTATGGGGACTTTTGAAACTGAATTGAATATATTTTGCATTATAAATGGCCCTAAGCCTTTGGTGATAGTTGTAAGAAGGTTAAAATTTAAAAATGATATGTGGGACTGGAAAGAATTCTCAGTAGTGAATAATACATGTTACCCTTTGCAGAGGACTCACATAGTAGGTCACAAACAACTGCAATTCCAATTTCTAGCTACTTAATGCCCTCTTCTGACTTAAATGGTCGTTGGGTACACACGCAGTCAAAACATTCACACATGTGTGATGACTATTCTTGATTGTCAAATTAATTACATATGGAATTAATTAAAATAACCAAAAAAATGCAAGGCATGCCAGTGAGAGATTTTTTACTTAATTTGAAGTAGAAAGGTTCACTTCTAATTCATATCTTGAGGTAGGAAAACACAAGTCTTTAATCTGGGTCACATCTTCTGCTAGAAGTCTATATAAAGCATGGAAAAAAGGAGGCTTTTGCTCTTTTCCAGTTTGTTCCGTCTTTGCTAGCAAGTGCATTTCTTCAGTAGCATTGGAGCCTACTTTGCTGGAATCCCAGAATCTACTGAATACAAGCTGAGATATCCAGCCTCATGGACTGAGAAACCTCTGGATTTTTAGACTTTTGGTTTATAACCAGGCATTGTTGAATTAGCTGAACCACCACAGCCTGTAAGTCATTCAAATAAATTGTGTGTGTGTGTGTGTGTGTGTGTGTGTGTGCGCGTGTGTGTGATTCAGTCTATAAGTTCTTCTACTCTAGAGAATCATAACTAATATAATATGTATCTTTTTTAAATCTAAAAAATAAGCTTTAAAAATTAAAAATTTATAGTTTGGATATCAAGTTAATAAGATTATGTAAACTGAAGTTACTTATCCCAACCCCCTGTTCCCAAATACCCACTAGCCACTTTCTAAAATACTACACAGAGGCTTAATATAAAATATAAGTGCTCAGCTATTAGCTCAGGCTGTTCACTAACTATCTCTTATATTTTAAGTTAACCCATATTACTAGTCTGTTTGGATGCACACCTTCCTAGACCTGGATGGAGGTGGAAGGGCCATGGACTTGCCACAGGGCAGGGCAGCCTGACTTCTCTTAGGACTGGAGAGGGAGGGGGAGTGGAGAGGAGTGGGAGGGAAATGGGAGGAGGAGAGGAGGTAGAAATTTTTAGTAAATAAAAAAAAGAAAGCACAAGCAGTTGTGGACAAGACTAAAACCCATTCACCTGGTTACCTAGGAGACAGAATGCTAATGATTTTCCCCCTCAGTTTATGTTTTGATATATAAGACTGCTTGGAGAATAAAGAGAGGAATTTTCAGGATGTGAACTCAGGATTTCATGAGGGATCACTGAGAATCTCCCTCCTGATATAAAAAAAAAAAAAACTCAAGGAAAAGAACCAAATTACCAAATAATTTAATCAGGAAATGAGATACAGAACTAAAAGAGAATTCTCAACAGAAGAATTGCAAATGGCTGAAAGATGCCTAAGGAATTGCTCAGCATCCTGAGGCATCAGGGAAATGCAAATCAAAATGACTCTGAGAAGCTTTCTTACACCTGTCAGAGTAGCTAAGATCAAACCCATCAATGACAGCTTATGCTGGAGAAGATGCTGAATAAGGGGTGCACTCCTCCATTGCTGGTGGGAGTGGAAACTTGTACAGCCACTTTGGAAATCAGTGTGGAGGTTTCTCAGAAAATTGGGAATCAATCTACTTCAAGATCCAGGAATACTACTCTTGGGCAGTTACCCAAAGGATGCTCAATCATACCACAACGACATTTGCTCGACTGTGTTCACAGCAGCATTATTCATAATAGTCAGAAACTGGAAACAGCCTAGGTGCCCTGCATCCGAAAAATAAAGAAAATATGGTACATTTACATGATAGAGTACTAAACAACAGTAAAAAATTACATTTTGAAATTTGCATGCAAAGGGATGGAAATATAGAGAAACCATTCTGAGTGAGGTAACCCAGACCCAGAAAGACAAAGATGGTATGTACTCATGGACAAGTGGATATTAGATGTAAAGCAAAGGATAACCAGCCTATAGTCCATGACACCCGAGAAGCTAGGTAATGAGGATAGCTATGTAAAATGAAAAAAGAATGGACTAAAACATTATTAATAAAAAAAGAAAAATACTACTACACTTGTTAGGAACTTGGAGTCACACAGATTTGGTTAACAGCCAAGCTGTGTACTGCCTTTGCTGTATGGTGGTAGACAAGCTAGGTATATTTTCTCCATCTCAGTTTGATCACATGTAAAAAAAAATGCAAGTAATAGAAGTCACTCATATAGTATCCTGAAAATTAACAAAGTTATGATCCTCTGCATTTCACTAATGATGCAGAAGGAGAACTAATAAAGATTGCTTTCTAATAACCCAAAATCTGAATGCTCACTGTTTTATTCCACAGATATAAAAATGGGGGAACATTAAGCAAGGCTTGATGAAAATGTTTTCATTGTAGCCGTCTATCACAAAATTTGATGTTCTCTCAGCATTTCAAATGGCATGGCTCATGAGTTTGCCAAAGGACTTTCTTCAAGGAGATAAGGGGTTGATGGGAATGTCCCTGCTGAATCTCAGCCCAGCCAAGTTTGCCAAGCTGAGGAAGGAATGTTTCGAATGCCATCTATCTGCTTCTCCAAGACTTGGAAACTGTCATGAGATGCAATGCTACCCTTTTCGCTTCCATCAGAGTCTCTTCCTACCTAACCTAGAACATGGCTTCCAATAGCTACTTCACAGTTCTTCCAAACTTATGTTTCATCTGCAGTTGCAGTCCCTGAAATAATGCTGAAAGGTAGCTTTAGGGGTAAATGACAGTACTCGAGCCACCCCCACCAGCAGGCGCCCATAAAAGTCCAACAATTATCTGCTGTCCTGTGGCGTGCTGAGTTGATGATTCTGAAGTAGATGCAAGAAAAGAAAAAGAAAAATGGGCTAGAGAGATGGTTCAGTCAGCAAAATGTTTATTATGCAAGCAAGCAAGAAGATCCAAACTGTCTCCATCACCCTCATAAAAATCTGGCCTATGCTTGTGATTCCAGCACTAGGGGTTGTGGAGGTGATGTGGAGACAGGATGATCCCTGGGACTGGCTGGTAAGTCACTTTGCCTAAATTGGAAACTCTCAGGTCTCAGTGAGAGACCAGCATCTAAAAAACAAAGTGGTCAGTTACCAAGGGTGGTTTCTTGATTCCATATGTGTACATGCTTGTGAGTATCTCACATATGTGAAAACATAAACACTCATGGAATTCACACTTAAAAGAAACAAGTTATTTTAAAAAAGAATAATTATCTATATTCATGTCTGTAAATGAATTCTTGCACCACACCAGCAAACAGATTAAGAGTGCTTCCTAGACCCTGAACACACGGATAAGTATGTATTTGCCTCTTAGGGGAAACTAAGTGAACAATGGCATTTTAGAGTAGTAGGTGATGAAATAAAAAATGCATGACACTCAGAAGATGTGGAGGAGAAGAGTATAAGTCTATTGTGGATAGCATTTGCTTAAAGAAGAAAATAAAAATCAGAACATAGGTCCTGCTCATAATGCATGCATGCAAAATGTGAATCATGTCCACAGATATGACATGATTCAACAAAGTAAAGAAAGTGATCTTGAATGCATAAAACCCTTCAGGAGAACTACAGATGAGTTATCTCAAGCAATGCATGGAGAAGCAAATGTAAATGTTAGCCCAGTGCACATAAAAAAAATGGGAGCATTTGGGTGAGAATAGTAAGATCTTAGATCTTGCTCTGCTACCCTCCACTGAGTGTGCACAACAAATTAATGACATATTCTTCAGCTATGAAACAAGGTAAGTGGAAAAAATGAGTTCTGAAGTCCTCTCCGTGTCGAATATCATTATAGCTGTAGTCAGAGAAGGCCAGAATAGCAGACAGTTGCAGTTAAAGTAAAGTAAAGAAAGCAAAGTAGAGCCTTGTCTTTGCCATCCAGGGAGGAAGGGAATGGCGGTGATGGAAGCTAAGTGGGTGGGGACATTACAGACTTTGGGAATTCAGAGATAATTAATGCTGAATGTGTTCAAGTGTGATGTTTCAGGGTAATACCCTAGCAGAACTGAGTGAAGTTCATTTGTTCTGAATTTTAAAACAATAATTGTTTAGCATTCTTTTCCAGAAGGGAAAAAGAATGCATTTATAAAGAAAATGAAAGTAAATGGTACAAACTGCACATAGAACATTCTCCACTGGCACAGGTTTGCAAGTCAGCTGTTTGCAATAAGGCTGGACTTTAAGTTGATTCATTATTTTATTCAACTGGCTTTCCTTTTGAAAATACATCAAATAGTGTGAAAATGAATCCAGATGTAGCTGCTTCTTCAACATCATTGGGAATGTATGAGCAAATGGAATATAGATCATCTGATTATAAAAATAACTCAGAGTTCTTTTCATGTTTGGAAATATCTGAAAGAGTGTCACATCAAAAGTTTAAATGTCATGCAAGAGACAATTCTGTTCCTTATGATAGTAGGCACATGCATTGGCAAAGTCACTGTTTATTGCAAAGTTGTGTACTAATGTATGATCATTTAATTTAGTAGACCACGGACAATGTGTATCATTGTCATGAGTGGCTAACTCTCGTGAGAATGTTGCAATTGGTCTTTGTATACTGAAGTAAAAAGATTATGAGACTTTACAGTAATTGAAGAGAGCATTTATTTAATTATAGCCATTTTCACTGTAATTTTCAAGGAAATACTACACAATTACATAAACACTGAATATAATGTCTTAATTTGCATAGCATGCAGTTAACCCATACCGTAACATAAACCAGAATAATAATTATATATACTTTTGAAGTTAATACCTCATATTTTCACTAAACATAACCATCTATCATTTTATTTGTAAATATTTTAGTATCCCACTTTTTAGCCATTAATATATAGTGCGCTTGAGAGAATAATTATTTATATTTCCCTACCCTTTTGAAGATAGCTACACAATTTACTGTGGTTAATAACTTGGAAGGACAATATTGGCAGCACTTTTTAAAATATTTATTGTTAAGTTGGTTTTGAAGTTAAATGTGAAATGTGGAGCTTACTGTGAGAAATCTATGGGGCTCTGCTCCAAGAATCTGTCATTCTCTTTGAACTGTGATGGATATACTTTTGCTGTTTAACCACTGCATGCACCCTGAAGTGGTTCATTGGTTCAGCTCTAGAATTCACACTTTCAAAACTGCAAGATCACAGAACTGAATTATTTTTTACGCTATACAGTGACTCACAAACATGAGGGACAATTTTTATCTTAAAAATAAGAGTTCCTGGGGAGAGCTGCATTTTGTTCCAAATTTTGTATCTTCCAGGGTATAGTATGTCCATGGATTCGCATGCAGAGTGGGATATACTATGATCAAATAAAGAGATACACCTCCCTCATCCCAAACATGAATAAGTTTTATGTAAATGGTCCTTTCACATTCACATTAAACATTATGAGAAACATTTAATGATTCTGGTAACCAAGGTTCCCAGCAGAGCAACTCTTCTCCCTCTGTGTGTTTCTTCTGCTTCTCCACTCTCTTCCTATCTTCCTTTTCTACTTTTTCCAAACTCTAATGAACTACTCCACTCTATTTGCCTATGATGTGGGCTTCTGAGTCTTCATAAATGATCGAAAGTGAGTAATGTTTGTTTTTTATGCCATCTTATTTGTATATTTCCTTTTCAAAAACTCTGACTCTTTGATAAATAAACCTTCATTGTTCAAGGAAATCACAAGTGAAGTGGTAAGAACTCTGCTCTCAGAGAGTTTACAAACTGTAAGCAGAGATGGGACATTCACACCATCACATAGATTAAAGAAAAGACAACATTAGACATTTGTGTTAAAGAAATAAACTAATTCAGAAAAGGACAAACCTGTAAAATTGTTAAATACTAGATAGCAAACAAAGAGGCATGAGTCTAGTATGGGAGGTCCTTCTATGTATGTATTGCTTTTATTGTTTAATGAATAAAGAAACTGCTTTGGATGACAAGGCAGAACTTAGGTAGGCAGGGAAAGCTAGGCTGAATGCTGGGAGAAAGAAGGGCTGAGTCAGAGAGAAGCAATGGAGCCTCTGGAGATAGACACTGGGAACTTTAGCCTGCAAGCCACTGTCACAATGTGATACACAGATTAATAGAAAAGGGTTAAATTAAGATGTAAGAGTTAGCCAATAAGAAGTTAGAGCTAATGGGCCAAGCAGTGATTTAACTAATATAGTTTCTGTGTGATTATTTTGGGTCTAAGCTAGCTGGGCAGCTGGGAACCAACAAGTTCCTCCAACATAAGTCACTTTCACTTTCTCTTGAAAGTTCACTGGAAATAAAGACTACCTTGATTCTTTCAGTAGGAAACTGGAAACACTGAGGAATTTCTGTTCAACATCTACCCCTTTCTCCTCACCTCTGTGTGCTTGACTGTGAACTCCACCTGACTGCTGGTTTTTAGCAATGACCTCCCCACATCTTGATCCAAGGAAAATTCCATATATCCTGTGGATATCTAGGTACTTGTACTAAATTTTTATAAGTAAAGCTTTGTCGCTACTAGCATCTTATTTTCTGAGGTTGATTTTATGAGGGTAGGTCATTACTGTGTAGACCTTATTTGCATCATGAAGTCATGAAACTCCAGAGAATATGCCAGTAGTTCTTAGTAATATTGGTCAAAGTCAAACTATTTTATTATTTGAATGTATTTTAAAGTTAACAATTAAATAATACAAAGAGTTTTACATATCTATTTATCTCCCTTTTATCTGTATACTAAGGACAAGTGGCACTTCTATAGCATTTCATGTGTATTATCACCATGTGTAAAAAAATCATCACATTATTCATGAAGCAGAACAGAAAGAGAGAGAAACTTGGTCTAGCAAATACAACTATGAGATAAAGAAGCCAATGTAGTAGTACTAGCGGCGGGGCTGCGTCCCTGGCACCCAGCCGCCCACATGGCTAGCTTTAGCTTAGGCCCCGAAATAATTACACCGAAACTGTATTCTTTTAAACACCGCTTGGCCCATTTCTATCTAGCCTCTTCTAGGCTAGCTCTCACACCTGGACTAGCCCATTTCTAATAATCTGCTGTAGCCCACGAGCTGGTTTACCAGGAATGATCTTAACCTGCATCTGCCTGGAGTGGGAAAATCATGGCGACTCTCTGACTCAGCTTCTTTCTCCCAGCCTTCCATTCTGTTTACTCCACCCACCTAAGGGTGGGCCTATCAAATGGGCCTAGCAGTTTCTTTATTGCTTAACCAATGAAATCAACAGATTGATATATGACACTCCCACATCAAGCCAAGGATGCAGCCCTGGTAATGCATCCTTGGAGATTACAGCCTTAGACCTGGAGTATTAATACCTACAGTATTAGCTAACCTTACACTGATTGCTCAAGCAAATCAGATGGTTCTTCACTGTGGTTTTCCAAACCCTTGCTTTCTTTGATTTAGTTATTTGATGTTCCTTTCTTTATAGTCCTGTTGCAGTAGCTTTCTCTGCCAATACAGACAAAAATGTCAATAAAACTGAAAATATAGGTTGGCTATTGAAATTTATACACTAATTCATGTGTTCTCTCCTTAAGATACCTTCTTTTTTTCCTCTTCTTCCCCGACCCACTCTTCTCCCCCATTTCTCCCCCAGAATAAGAAAGGACATTGGGTTTGCATTGGCAGTTCAACCTGCAGAGAGATCGATGGAAGATTAGAGCTTGGTAATTATGCTTTTCTGGGACTCCTTGAAATTGTGTTGGCTAAACAATGCAACTGTATCCTAAATCCAAACTGTTATTACTGGTGATCTAAATATCATGGCTTAGTATTATCAGTGGGTTTCTCATGCTAAAAAGGATTATGCAGCTGTCCCATGTTATTTTTGGAATTCCACACACCCATGGAAAAGATTGGCAAAATTCCATGATGAAACCCATTCACAGAGAAGCACTGCAGTTTTTAAATCCTTTGTTGGCCATATAGAAAACACTTTTTCAACTGAAACAAAGACATGTGTGAGAAATATAATAAGCAAAAAATGAGTCAGAAGGTCTGTACTTCAATTCTGACTATGCTAATCATCTGGACATGGGAAAGTTAATTATCACTTTAGGCCCTAGGATCTCTCAGCATGATTAGCTCAAGAGTGACTCATAGATGACATTCTACAATAAGGCATAGCCCAGTAGCCATGGCCATGTGGGCATCCTGCCCTACATTCTGAAAAGCTTTGTTAATTCTATTATAAAAATACAAGACGTTTATAGTTAAAAGGCATCCAGAACAGCTAAAATTTAATATTTCATATGTTGAATGTCAAAACAATGAGTCACTTCACTTAAAAGAGAAACTGGACAAATTAATTTTTGTGCTTCATATTAACAAAGCAACTAATTAGTTGGCTCTTGTTTTTCAATTTGTTCAACAATGTGCAGGCTTTCCTAGAATATGGGGCATGCCTAGTATGTTATCTAGACTGAAATAGCTGGGTAGCCTTTTGAGTAAATAGGACATATGCTCTAATTCTTTCTTGCCTTAAAATGAAATGGATAATGGATAAATGAAAGCTTCAAGCAATCATGCAATGGTCCTCATCACTTCTTCTTTTTTATAGGAACCTTTGCCAACATTGAAGAAGAGATTATAAATTTAAGTTTTACTGAATAAGTTGGCCAGCACTGCTTCTAGCTATTACCGAAAATAATCCCTTGTTTATTATTTCTTTATTTTTGTGTTTACTATAAATGTTTGTAAAGAATGTTGCAAGAAAAATCTTTGCAAAGGTTATTGATATTTTGTGAATATTACCTATATCAAGAATAATCTTGTTTTATATGTAAGAAAATGTTCCACTAGCTTGGTATGCATGTTGATAGGCATTGCTATAAATTTTTATATTCAGTTGTAACAAAATATTTTCTATGTGAGATTAAAATGCATTCTGGGGGCTAGTGCTAAAGTGATTGCTCAACAAGTTGTTAAGAGTCCTGATTGCTCTTCAGGTGTACCTGAAATGGATTCTCATCACCTACTTTGAGACTCTCAGCTATCTGAAACTCCAGTTCCAGGGTATCCGATACTCTTTTCAGGACTCTTTAAACACTGCTTATATATGGTGCACAGACATATGTCAGGCAAACACCAACAAACACAAAGCAAAAATAAACACGTTTTAAAATAGATTCTGATATAAGAAGTCTAGTTATATCAGCATATACAATTCTTAACATAATATGGAAAATTTTTTGACACTTCTGCTTTGAACAAATTGAAGTCAATTTCTCTCTCATTGAGAATGAGGAATGCATAGTGATTTGTTTCCAATATATACAATAAGGCAACATTAACCAATATACCAAGATTCTTTTGCTAATAAATGAGCTGATTACTTAGGGGAGCCTGGACAACTGTTCCATTAAACAGGCTGCTCCAATATCAAAATATTCCATCTTCAACCACTGTTTTCTTTTCCTTAAACACTTTAGCATTTCCATGACTACGTAGCTGGTTGAGAAGGAACAGTAGTTGCAACCTCAGAAGAATGTCTTCTCAAGACTTTGTGCAACTTTTTCTTCCCTAGAGAAGGAATATAAACACCCATAATACCATAGATCTGGCTAGCTGCTTTGCAGTCTGTTCAGGTCCTTTTCACAACAGGTCACCACAGCTTCCGTGCTCCATGATGACAGTGGTCATATCAAGCCGAGAGGAAAATTCCACACGGCAATAACTTCAAATATTTACCATTCTCTAGCTTGACTAGCACTGACAGATGAAGCCAGATACAAATCCTTGCTTTTGGAGTATATGCATATTTTTGCCTTTGCTGGAGAGGCTGTGGAGGAAGGGGTACCCTCATCCATTGCTGGTGGGAATGCAATCTTGTGCAACCACTGTGGAAGTCAGTGTTTCGGTTTCTCAGGAAATTCGGGATCAACCTACCCCTGGACCCAGCAATACCACTCTTGGGAATTTACCCAAGAGATGCTCTATCACATGTCAAAAGCATTTGTTCAACTATGTTCATAGCAGTATTATTTGTAATAGCCAGAACCTGGAAACAACCTAGATGCCCTTCAATGGAAGAATGGATGAAGAAAGTTTGGAATATATACACACTAGAGTACTACGCTGCGGTAAAAAACAATGACTTCTCGAATTTTGCATGCAAATGGATGGAAATAGAAAACACTATCCTGAGTGAGGTATCCCAGGCCCAAAAAGACGAACATGGGATGTACTCACTCATAATTGGTTTCTAGCCATAAATAGGGTTCACGGAGTCTACAATAGGCGAATCTAAAGAAGCTAAGTAAGAAGGTGAACCCAAGGAAAAACATATAGTTATCCTCTTGGATAAGGGAAGTAGACAAAATTGCCGGGGGGAAAAGTGGGATCTTGGGGGTGGGGTGGGATGGGGGTTAGGGGAGATGGGGAGAGAAAAGGTAGAAGGGAAGGAGGGTGGACTTGGGGAAACAGGAGGATCGGGATAAAGGGAGGTTGGATAGGGGAGCACGGAACCACAATTCTTAGTTAAGGGACCCACTTTAGGGTGGGCAGGAGACTTGACCCTAGAGGGGCTCCCAGGTGCCCAAGCTGAGGTCCCCAGTTAGTTCCCTGGGCAGCTGAGGACAGGGAATCTGAAATGACCCTACCCTAGAGCAATACTGACGAATATATTGCATACCATCCTAGAACTTGCATCTGGCGATGGATGGAGATAGAGACAGAGACCCACACTGGAGCACTGGACTGAGCTCCCAAGGTCCCAATGAGGAGCAGAAGGAGTGAGAACATGAGCAAAGATGTCGGGACCACGAGGAGTGCACCCACCCACTGAGACAGTGGAGATGATCTACTGCGAGCTCACCAAGGCCAGCTGGACTGTTACCAGAAAAAGCATGGGATAAAACTGGACTCTCGGAACATGGCGAACAATGAGGGCTGATGAGACGCCAAGGACAATGGCACGCGGTTTTGATCCTATGCAATGTGCTGGCTTGGTGGGAGCCTAGCCAGTCTGGATGTTCACCTTCCTAGATATGGATGGAGGGGGGAGGACCTAGGACGTACCACAGGGCAGGGAACCCTGACAGCTCTTTGGACTGGAAAGGGAGGGGGAGAGGAGTGGGGGGAAGGGGAGAGGGGTGGGAGGAGGGGGAGAAGAGTGGGAGGAGGGGGAGGGAAATGGGAGGCTGGTGGGAGGAGGTGGAAATTTGTTTTTTTTTTCTTTTCTTTATCCTCCTTTTATCAATAAAAAAATAAAAAAAAAAATATAAAGAAAACAAGTAAATAAAATTCTCTATACATAAAATGCAAACAGATTAATGATTTATGCATATGTAGAAATATTAAATGAAGGTAAGTACTATGAAAAAATCAAGCGAAATAGTTTTAATAGAAACTGAGAGGATAATGAATGATAGAGACTTGAGAGTAGGAGGAAGAATGGGAACACGTGAATCAATAGCTGGAAAATTGCAGCTGGAGTGGAAAAAAATTTCGTGTTGTGATGCACAGTAGAGTAACAGTAGGTAGTAATAACATAATATGAATTTCAAAACACTTGAAAGAAAATATTTTGAGTATTTGCACCACATAGAAATGTTTTATGTTTGAATGGATTGGTATTGATCATTTATGTACTTTACAGAAGAATTATAATAACTTACATTTGTGGTGTTGGACGCATAATCAAGGATGAGCCAAAAACTTAGTATAGTTCATTCCAGCCCAAAAACTATTACAAATAGGAAAACAGAATTCTCCCTCAAATCATGCTAGACATTCTGGGTTTAGAATCATTTGACTATGATTAATTTTTGCCTTGTACTGAGAATGTGTGTGCTCTTATAACATCTATGTCTTGTGTTATATGGTACAATAGGGTGACTATAATAAATAAGAATGAAAATAAACCAAAAAGAGGGTCTGGGGAAAATCCTAGTTCTTCCCAGATTGCCTTTACCACCAACTTAGGCTCTAAGATTCCTAAGGAAAAACACTCTATGGAGAGTCATTTCCATATAAGAGAATCTATCAGCAATGTTTTAGAAGTCATTGTGTTATCCCCTCTCATTAAATGAACACAACAAGATGAAGCTTCATTAGTGTCTGTCTAGTACAGCTTGACTGCTCTTCTAATTAGGCCCCCAAATAGTTGGGAGAAAATAATAGTTTTATATGTCTCATAAAATGTAATCGCCTTCCATCTGCCCGGAGAGACAAAGCTCATTTATTCAGGTGTTATTCTCACTGCGCTTCATGCCTGTGTCCTCATGTTGTTGTGATCTCGGGTTTACTGCCAGACTTCATGCTTTTTATTTATTTCATTATCATCTTAAGTGTGCTTCATAAATTTAACATTCAAATACAATGTCAGTATTTGAAGTCAAGCACTGAACATTAAACATTTTAATGGACCTGGATTAAAATACTAAACTCTCCTTTGCCCTGCTTTGTGAGAACAGGATGGCCCCCCCATCAGGCGTTTCAGTAACAAGACTTACAAGTCTGTTTTTCTTACACTAAAAATAGCAAAAATTGTTTTGTGTGATGTTTATAGCAAGACCACCGATAATTGCAAACATAGTGAGTCTTAGTTTCTCCTTAAGAATACTTCTACCTTTCCATAATTCATGTATCTTAGGAATTGCAATGTCATGCTTATCTGCAAGAGGAAAGTAAAAGTCTTTTATGCAGATTATTGGGTTTATTAGGCTATTCACATTGACTCTGGGATAATAAATCCTCGTTGGGTTATTACAGACTGAACTGTGTCGTATCTGTTCTTTCACTTTTACCTCGTGTGCTTTGTGTGCCACTGAAATTTTCAGAACTTCATAAACTTTCTTACCTTGTAATAGCCAAAGCATTAGGCTATAAAACTTTTACCTCCCTCTGAAATGGATTAAGCATGTCAGTAACTTAAAATTCTATGACTTTGCTCCTTTTGTAAGTAGGACATAATCGTAATTCAAATTTATTCTCAGTTCCAAACTAACCATGGAAAGCATGGTTCCTTTTACATGAAATGGATGCCCAGTTCTCCAGGAACCAGAGAATCTACTTTTTTTCTTCTGTGTAGTTTGCTGTTTGGGAAGACAGACATGGATGACACAAAGCCCTAGGATCAAGACACTTTGTTTTGTGATATTGGAAAGAGTGTTTTGTTGTTGGTTTTTTTTAACTTTCCTTTTTTTAATTTTTCTGTTTTTAATTGTTATTTAAAACAAATTTTAAATTTAAATATATTTTGATCACATTCTTCCCCTCCACAAAATTTGGTCAGACCTTTTCCTCTTCCTCTTTACCCATCCAACTTTAAATTCTTTCTCAGAAAAGCAAACCAAAAACCCAGTACAACAACAATATCCCCAAAACCTAAATATCACCAAAAAGAACAAAATACAAACTGTCACCAAATAAAAGCACACACACACACACACACGTACACATAAATAAATAGATAAACAAACAAACAAATGGATGAGTGAATGAATAAGGAAGGAGAAAAGAAGGAAGGGAGGGTAAAAGAAGGAAGGAAGGAAGGAAGGAAGGAAGGAAGGAAGGAAGGAAGGAAGGAAAAAGAAACAGCCCAGAGTCTATTATTTATTGGTCAACTACTCTCAACATGAGTTCTACCCCTGTGTGGTTGATAAACCCAGTGTTGTTCCAATGGAGAAAACCGATTTTCCCCCTCAGAGCAAGTATAAATGACAGTTCCATTGTTAGCTTTTACCTTAGAGGGTAGATTTATATCATTCATTTATTCATTCATTTAAAAAATATGTAACAAAATAGAATATAACAAGATAAAAGAAAAACTATCGCCCAGGAATGATGTAACTGGATCTTGAGGTAGACTGATTCCCATCTTCCTAAAGAACTGCCATAGTTATTTCCATAGTGGCTGTGGAAGCCTTCACTCCCATCAGCAACAGATGTGTTTTCCACTTATTGTGTTGATCTTAGCCATTCTGACAGGTGTAAGAGAAAATCTCAAAGCAGTATTAATATGCATTTTCCTGATGGCTAAGGACATTTTTAAATGTTTCTAAGCCATGTGAGATTCCTTTATTGAGAATTCTTTCTGCCACGTTTTTGCACTGGGTCATTAGTGTCTTTGATATCTATTTTTTTCCATGTATTGTGTATTTAGGATATTGCCCTCTATTGAATGTATATTTGTTTAAAAATCTTCCCCTATCTTTAGGCTACCCATTGGTCCAAATGACAATGTCCTTTGCTGTGTAGAAGCTTCTCACATTCATGACGTCTTTGTGTGGTTCGAATAGACGGACACTCAAAAACTCATATGTTTGAAACCTTAGGAAGTGGTATGAGAAAGTTGTTGGAGTAGGTGCAGCCTTGATGGAGTAGGTGTGGCCTTCTTGAAGTAGGTGTGGACTTATTAGAGGAAGTACGTCACTGGACATGGACTCCAGGGTTTCAGAAGCTCAAATCAAGCCATGCAGCTCACTTTCTTCCTGCTGCCTGCCAATACAAATGTAGAACACTCAGCCACCTCTCTAGCCATGTCTGCCTATGTGCTGCTGTGCCAACTGCAAGGAAATGTTTTCCTTTATAACAGCTGCCGTGGTCATGGTTTCTATTCACAGAAATAGAACATTAAGACAGTTCCACTTATTAATTGTTTTTATTAGTATCTGTGATAACTGTGTTCTATTTAGAATGTCTTTTTCAGTGCCAGTAAGTTGAAGTTTATTCCTCTTTTCTCTTATGCCAGGTTCTGTGTATCAGGCTTTATATTGAACTCTTTGGTCCATTTGAAGTTGAATTTTGTGCAAGGTGATAAGTATGGAGTATAGATCTATTTGGATTTTTCTATATGCAACTATCCAGTTTGATCAGAACCATTTGTTGAAAATGTCCTCTTTTCTTCTAGTGTTTATTTCTGGCTTCTTTATCGATGATCAGGTGTCCATAGTTGTGTGGGTTTATGTCTAGGTCTTCAATTTGACCCCATTGATCAACATGTGTCTTTGTGGCCAATAGCATACTGTTTTATTACTGTAACTGTATATTACAACTTAAAATCGGGGATGGTAATACCAGGAGCAGTTATTCTATTATATAAGAATTATTTAACTGCCCTGGGTGTCTTTGAGTTCCCATATGGTGCTGAAAATTGTCCTTTTAAGAACTGTGAAGAATTGTGTTGGAATTTTGATGGGTATTGGACTGAATCTGTAGATTGCTCTTGGTAAATTGGCATTTTTTTACTATGTGACTCATACAGATCATGAGCATGGGAGATTTTTCCATCTTCTGATTTTTCTATCAACTTCAACTTCAATTTCTTTCTTCAAATACTTGAAATTTTTATCATGCAAGTCTTTCACTTGTTTGGTAAGAGATACCCCAAGATATTTTACATTATTTGAGGCTATTGTGAAGAGTGTTATTTTCCCAAATTCTTTCTCAGTCCATTTGTCATTTACACATAGGAGGGCTACTGTTTATTGTGAAATAATTGTTTTTATCAGGTGTGGGAGTTTCCAGGTGGCATTTTCCAGGTCAATTATGTATATCATTATTTCATCTATAAATAAAGATACTTTGGATTCTTCCTTTGTAATCTTTTGAGATCCTTCAGGTATCTTGTTGATCAAGCTAATACATCAAGAACTTTATTGAAAGTTGGCAATGTCATCTTGATACTAAATTTAGTGGAACTGCTTTGAGTTTCTCTGCATTTAAGTTGATGTGGATATGGGCTTGTTGTAAACTGCTTTTATTATGTTTATGTATGTGCTTATATCATTAATCGCTCCTGAACTTTTATCATAAAGGGGAGTTGGATATTGTCAAAGGCCTTTTCTGCACCTACTGAGATGATCATGTGTTTTTTCTTTGTTTTTTTATATGGTAGATTACATTTATTGATTTTCATGTATTGAACCATCTTTGCATATCTAGAGAGAAGCTTACTTCATAATAATGGATAATCTTTTGATGCACTGTTGTATCCAGTTTTCAAGTATTTTTGTGAAGTGTTTTTGCATATATGTTCATAAGAGAAATTGATCTGTAATACTTTTTCTTTTTAGGTCTTTCTCTGGTTTGGATATCAGTATAACTGTGGGTTCATAAGTAAATTAGACAATATTCCTTCTATTTCTATTTCATGGAATAATTTGAGGAGTATTGACATTAGTTCTTAAAATATCTGAGAGAATTCTGTCCTAAAGTCATCTGTCCCAGAGATGTTTTTTTTTCTTGATTGGGAGACTTTTAATGACAGTTTCTATTTTACTAGGAGATGTAGGTCTTTTTTAATCGATCCGCTTGATCTTGATTAAACTTTGATAAGTTGTATGTATTGAGAAAATTATCTATTACTTTAAAATTTTTTAATTTATTGGAGTACCGGTTTTTAATGCATGTCCTTATTTTTCTCTGGATTTTAACTTCTAATCTTCTTAATCTGGATATAGTCTCTCTTCCTTCTCGTTAATTTAGATAGGGTATGACAATCTTATTTTTTTCTCAATGAGCCAGCTCTTTGTTTCATTGATTCATTATATGCTTTTTGTTTCATTTTATTAATTTCAGCCCTGTGCTTAATTATTTCTTGCCTTCTATTTCTTTTGTGTATGATTTTGTCTTTTTGTTCTAGAGATTCTAGGTGTGCTGTTACCAGTAGAAGATATCCCCGTTTTGTTAAAACACTGGCACTTAGTTCTAGAAACTTGCCTCTTAGGGCTGCCTTTACTGTGTCCCATAAGGTTAGGATCAATTTAAAAAGACCTACATCCCCTAGTCCCATAGAACAATATATCTAGGAATAAATTTAACCAAAGAACTAAAAGGTGACTTCTTTATAAACTGTGAAACGTTGCAAAAGGAAACTTAGGAAGATCTAAGGAAGTTAGATGAACAGTGAGACTTAATATTAAGAGATAAATACTTCCAAAAGTGATCTGTAGGTCATGTCAAAATTCTAAGAACTTTCCTTCAGAAATGGGAAAGCTTATTCTTCTTACATTCAGGTTAAAATGCAACAGACTGCATACTTACAACACAGCTAAGATAGAGATGGTAGACAGACAGATGATAGGTAGAGAGATAGATAGATAGATAGATAGATAGATAGATAGATAGATAGATAGATGATAGATAGATGAATGATAGATAGTAAGTAGATAAATAGATACATGATAAATACATAGAGAACAGACAGACAAACAGACAGATAGATGGTATATAGATGATAGATGGCAGATGATAGATAGATAGATAGATGGATAGATAGATAGATAGATAGATAGATAGATAGATAGATAGATAGATAGATAGTAGGTAGAAGGGAAGAGAGATATGATATATAGAAAAACAAAGAAAAGTCACTTAAGTTACAATATTCAAATCATGATACTAGAATAAAAACAGAAACATAGAAAAGTGAAACAGAGTTTAAGTCCAAGAATCAAAGTTATAGATCCATGACCAATTAATTTAGAGAAACTGCCAATGCCTGTTAAAGTGGAAAATAAAATTTCTTCAGTGAATGGTTCTGGAAATGCTGATGTACACATGAAAGAGAAATTGCTATTGACATACAAGAGATGGGAGGTTGAACCATATCAAAGATATCAAGAAGTTACTAGCTCATATCCAATGGAACAAAATATATGTAGAAGATAAAAAACATAAAACTCTTAGAAAAATGATATTGTGGATCTTTGTGACCTTACTCTTGCCCATTGTGCTGTTTATTTGGAATGACTCCTGCAGTAGTCTGCATGAGAATGCCTCTCGCCATAGACTCCTATGTTTAAATATTTGGTCTCCAGCTGGTAGAACTGTTTGGGAAGAGTTAGGTTTTGTGGCCTAGGAGATGTGTCACTGAGAGTAGGCTTTGGAGTTTCAAAAGTCCACACCATTCCCAATTAGTTCACTCCCTGCTTTGGTCTTGAGGACCAAGTTGTAAGCCCTCAGCTACTGCACACACACCATGCCTGCCTGTTGCTATTCTCCCTGCCATGGAGGTCATAGACTCTACCCCTCTGGAATCCTGATCCCCACATTAAATGTTGGAGAGACAGTATAGCAGTTAAGAGCACGTGTTGTTCTCAGAGGACTCCAGTTTAGTTCCCATTACCCATGATAAGTGGTTCATAAAACCTGCAGCTTCATCTCCAGGGTATCTGACACCTTTGTCCTCAGTCTCCTGTCTTCCTGGCCATGTAACCATAAGTGGTTGCATGGATGTTCACAAATTTTTTAAAAATAAAATTAACATTTTTTTAAAAAATCTATACTTAAAACTTTAAATCATCTGTATCAAGAAAATCTACAGAATGGTGAAAACAATTGTAAATCACATGTTCAATGGAGCTCTAGGGTGTTGAATATATGATGAACTCAGTGTTTTGAACCAATAAGAACATGGTAACCTACAAGACAGCCCAGTGAGTAAAACCTCTTGCTGCACAAGCCTGCTGCCTGGAACCCAGTCACCATAAACCACAGTGGAAAGAGAGAACAAACTCAAAAGTTGTTCTCTGACCCCCTGGGCAAATTCCTTTAGAAATACAAATGGCCAACAGGCACACAATCAGCACATTAGAGAGCACACCTAGATAATTAGAGAGATGAACCCTCAAAGCAAAATGAGATAATGGTTCATACTCGTTGGCATATTTATAAACAAAACAATCACAGGAAGAAAAAAGTCAGCATTTGTGAAGATGTGGAGACAGAAGCTTCTGATACACATCACACAGTGACTGTCACACAAAATGACAAGCAAAGGTAGCAGATAGTGGTATGGTTTCTCAAAAGCAATACTTCTCCTGGACTTAAACCAATAAAAAGAAACCAAGTATTCAAATGAAAACATCTACAAAAATGAGCACAGTGGCATCATCCAGAAGCAGCAAAATAAGAAAAGGCCATATACATAAACAAATGAACACACACACACACATATACATATATATTGAATTATTGTGAAGTCATAAAAAGCAATGGTGTGTATATTGTGTAGGGTTTATAAAGCATACTCATGAGCCTCAAAAACCAATTACTAATTGACATTAAATTACAAGACATTAAATGCCAAATGATTGTGATTCTGTTCATATCAAACACCTAGAATGGCCAATCACAGAGACAGAAAGTATATTGCTGGTGACTAGCAGGGAAAGGGGACAAAAGTGACTGTATTGAGGGTGCGGGATTTTCTTTGATGTGAGAAAAACATTTCTCAGTTAGAGTCAGTGGTTTACAATACTGGAAAAAACTAAATGACACCAAATTGAACTTCCAACTGATTGATTTTATATGATCTGAACATCACTTTAATTTTTTCCAAGTTTTTAAAATTTTATTTTTATCTTATGTGTATGTGTAAGTGTCTGCATATATGTGTACCTGGTGCCATGGAAGTCAGAAGAGTGTTGGATCTCGTGAAACTGGAGTTACAGACCATGTGGATGCTGAGAGCTGAATTTGGGTCCTCTGCAAGAGCAGCAAGTACTCCTAACCATCTCTTCTGTGCCAATTTTTTTGAGATAGGTTTATAGAGCTCAGGTTAGCCCCTTACCTCTACCTCCCAAGTGTTGAGATAATAGAACACCTGATTTTATGTGGTGCTGGATCAAACCCAGGGCTTTGGACACTCCATGAAGGCACTCTACAAAGTGTCCCATATTAAGAGCTCATTTTCATGTTTGTGATTGGGGGTCAGCTCTCCTCTTCCACCACGGGATCTGGAAACCAAACACAGGTCTTTAGACTTGTACAACCGACGGCTTCACCCACTGAACCCGCTCACTGGCCTAGGTCACCCCAGGTTTGACATTGCTTGTGTTAAAAGAAAACCACACAGAACACAACATTTTATGGAATTTTACATTATTAGTTCTTTCTGAGACCAAACATAGCTATAAATCTCTGGGGCTCAGGATCCTTTTGCCATGGCTTCAGGAGTGCTGAGATTATAGGTGTGTGTCACCTTGCCCAGCTTTGGTGACATTTTCTATAATTAAAACCCCTGCTGGATTCAGCAACCTCTATACATGTCGTCTGAAGATTAATGTTAATCATCATGGCCTTGGTAAGGTCACAGTAAGACTTCCCTGAAAGGTGTAGGCACCGAATAGGACAGATGAGACAGGGATTTCCTACACAGTTTTGAAAGTTTGACTTCTTGTATATAACACCCCTACTGTCCCCAATTTTTGTTTTCTTTTTTATTTCTGTTTATATTTTCCTAATACTGAATCACCAAGAATATATACACACACAAACACACACACACACACACACACGGACATGCCATGTCTTTAGCATTCTGACTTCTTTAAGTCTCTTCAGTATTAAAGGAGAAATCTAGCGACAGTCAGCTCTTCTGGGTCACCTCTACCTGAATTCACCTGTCCTGTGCCCCTGCTACCTGAAATTCTAGATTCTCTCCACAGTCTTCCCACAAACTTTGAGATCCCCTTGTGTTCTCAGAGCCAACATATTCAAGCAGACTATGTGACTTTGTGCTCTGTTTCTAAGCATTACTTCTCTTTGAGAGCTAAATATATTCATTAATATTACTTAAAGCCCATTTGACTCAAGATAATGGCCAACACTCTTCCATGTTTCAGGAATTGGGATTTCATTAAACTCTACCAAGGATGGCAAAATCCTATCCTTGCCATCTCTTGTTAACAGCAATTTTAAATAAAATTTTAATGCACTAAGAGAGTGAGCCACTGTGTCCAAATGTTGTGTGTAAGGATGGGAGAAGAGCTACACAAAGAAAAGGCAATTGTTCTTTAAATCTGTGAGATGGTAACAGAGATTTTCCTGAAGCTGACGTGAGTCAGCAGGAAGGTTTAAACATGTCTGAGCCATTGAGTAGGGAGGAATTCCAACAGAGGCCTTGGATTCAGGAGCAATTCCTGCAAGAAAAGGAAAGTGAGCAGAATAAAATTATCTAGTAGATCCCTCTTACCTTCCATTTCCTTTTTGTAAGGGACCATGCACCAGAAGGTGATTAGACATTCAATTCTT
This sequence comes from Microtus pennsylvanicus, assembly GCF_037038515.1. Taxonomy (NCBI): domain Eukaryota; kingdom Metazoa; phylum Chordata; class Mammalia; order Rodentia; family Cricetidae; genus Microtus; species Microtus pennsylvanicus. The sequence continues at coordinate 25,123,196 of NC_134583.1, forward strand.
CAGACTCTGAAGCATGCCAAGGCATTCGCATCTGTAGTAAGAGTTTGCATTTATGAGATAAAAGGACAGTTGTATAGTGTCTTAGCTGATAGAGCTGAAGTGGAGTTTTCAAATGATTAGCTCTAAACTGAAGGTAAGCCCAGATCCCCTCCCCAATCCTTGCTTTCTCTGGAATCATTATAGATCCTCGAAATGGCAGCTTATGTTGGACTCTCCAAAATATCTATCTTTGTTGTTAGCATCTATTTTTCATTCAGGTATACACAGAATTTTTTTAACTTTAAGTGAAATTATTATTTTTATTAGTTGATTCTTTAAGAACAACTCATTCTTAAAGATGGTCCAGTGGGGAGAGCACTTGCCACTAGATGAACAGGTCCATAAAGATCCATGGAAGGAGAAAACTGACGCCACAAAGTCATCTTCTGACCTCCACACAACTACTGTGGAATACATGTAGTATATATCCCCATCAACAAATAATCACATAAATAAATAAGTTATTTAATTAGTAAACTAGTTAGTCAAAAAAATTACATATAATGTATTGAGGGATTGGAAACCAAATAAGTCAGACAGTGAAATAGATAAAACTACTGAATGGTAAGATTTGCTAAAACACACATTAACAGACTTACACAAATGCTCCCTCTCACGCAGTTTGCCTGAGTGCACCTCGAAGAATGGAAAGTTTCTCTCCACTCACAGACATCCAGAAAGCACTTGAATTAGTTTCTATAGCGCAGTGAGTCAGCAAAAGTGAAGAAATCTTAAGAGAAGAGAGAAAGTGTCATGAGCACGCAAGTCCACTTCAGAGTGGAATTCACTGCAGCATGACTAACGCCTATGTTATGTGTAAAAAATGATACAGCAAGACTGGAATCCCCTGGAAAGTCATGCTACGGAATTTGAAATGAATTCAATGTGCAAGGAGGAGCCATGCTAAGTATGGGATTGGTTTAGAAGCTGAACCAATTGATTAAGTACAAAATCCTTCACGTTATTTTTTAAGGATTATCAACTGAGCTAAAAGTGATAATTTATGTTTCATAAAAATGCTTTCGAAGATTTCTTTTTATTTATGTGGATTCATGTGTATTTTTGTGTATTTATGGGATGTGTGTGGGTTCCTGAGGAGGCCAAAAGAGGGTGTTGGCTCCCTTAGGGCTAGAGGTACAGACAACTGTGAGCCACTTGACACAGGTACTGGAAATTGAACTGGAATCCACTGATAGAGTAAGAGGTGTTCTTACTAGCTGAGCCATCTCTACAGTCCTCAAAATAATACTTATGCCAAAAGAAAAACAGTATATATGTTTCATCATGAAGATGAATAAGCCACTTCTATAAATGAAAATTTATGTGTAGTTTAAGGATGCATAGAATAAATATAACATTACATATGCATATTTTTATAAATTTATAGGTATCTAAATATTCCCTTACCTACTTAATCTAAAATCATATGCTGAACTTTTTATACTAATTCATTTGTTTTATATTTATTTTATTTTAACTTTAGATTTTTGTTCATTATTTATTTCTTTACCAACTGCAGTAGTTAATATTGTTTATCAGCTTGACCTTCTATTGAATCACCCAGAACTCAGACCTTGGGGCGTGTCTATGAGGGTTTTCCTAGATTATATTAAATGAAGTAGAAAGATTCCCCTAAATCAGATCAGCACCATCCCACAGCCTGGGGTCCCACACTGTATAAAAAGGGGAAACCAAGAGAGCACTGGCATTCCTCCCTTTCTTCTTCCTGACTTCAGTATGACTTCAAGTTTCTGCTGCCTTCCTGCTGGAATGGACTGTGCCCCCAGTGAGTCAAAATGAGCTCTGTCCTTTAAGTAGCTTTTGCCAGATGCATTGCCATAGGAACAAACAATGTAATTGATACAGAAAATCAGTCCTAAGAAGTAAGGCCTTTCTGTGATAAACCTGACCATGTGATCCATAGATCCTTGCTACTTGTTTGTGGAAGGAAAGTGGAAGAGTTTGAGACTTTTAACTAAAAGGATCCTAGACTACTATAATCAGAGCCAAATGGGTCCGTCTGGTGGGAAATGGGGAGATCATGATGCCAAAAGGAATGTGGATGGTGGAGGCCCAGCTTATGAGGTTTCAGAGAGGAACTAGAACTCTATTGTGTATTGGTAGAGGTGTCATTCTTGATATATTCTGTGAAGATTCTGGCTTCTTCCATCAGTGACCTGAGAACTTGAATGAGGCTGGTTTTAAATCAATGGACTGAGTTGTTTAGTGAGGGAAATTGCAAGACAGCCCAGCATCCTGAAGATGGCACAGATACTGTTTGTTCCTCTTATTAAGGAGGAAGTGGGAGAGGCATAGAGAAAAGATGTGATAAACTATGGACCGCGATGAGGACACGTGGATGAACAAGTTTTAAGCTGCTGATGGGGATACATGTGACAGAACACCTGCAGCTGTTAAAGATGGGCTCACAGCACTCATCACAGCAACAGGGAAGCTGTCCAGAGGGCATGGTCCTCTACCTTGTGAAATGATGTCTTTACCTTGTGAGAATGAAAATATATCTGAAAAGAGACAATTTAAACTCAAAGACCCACTCAAAGGGACTCTTGGGAGCTCCTTTTGGGGTTAATTTTTGCTGTGGTCCTAACCGCAGAAGATTCGTACATTCCAGGGTAGGGGCTTGAGGATTAGAAATGTAGGTAGGTGGACCAGTGATAAGAAAGAAACACAGAGACATAGGATAATTATCAGGAGGACATCTCAGTACTTCCTACATACTGAGTTTCCCCATGTTTATCTCCCATACACTTTTATACTCCAACACAAAAGAGAGGAAGAAGGCAAAAGACGGCTTTAACAATATACAAAGTATAACCAGAGCAGTTACTTGCTCCAGCACATTAACTCCAATGTAGAGTATTTGACATTTGGGCAGTGAACCCACCCTAGACCAAGTATCCTGCAGGCATCCAGTCTCTATGCCAAACCTCCTATTTCAAAAGAAGGAATTGAAGTAGTATGCTTGAATTCTCTGACCTTTGATCAGGGTGGAACAGATCTACCTCTGTGAGCCACCTTAATGTCCAAAACACCAAGTGACCACACCGAGTCAGGATATCTTGTTTTGTAGCCACACCTTTTGTTGACAACGTTGAAAAAATAAAAATAAGCTCAAACTCTCTGATCTTCAGACAAGGTGGAATAGGCTCATATTTTTGGATCCCCACAGGGGACCATGCCTGAAATCAAACACCCGGGAAGGCAGATGTCATGGCAACCGTGGTACAATGAGGCCAGGCTACTTCTGAAGCTTCCAACAGAACTTGGCATCATTGCCCATTGATATTGAGTCTATAAGTATGATATATTGATAGATGTAAGAATGAACGGGTCATGAAGGCTTGTGCCGATGTTTGAGAAGGCTGTGGAAGGAAGGCAATTTGTGGCAGGATTGGACAGCCTGGAAAGCCATAAAAGTTCATTGGATGAGTTTATGAAGGTGAATTCCAAGTGGCAATAGAGACCTAGGGCACTGCAGATACCTTGACTAGAGGATCATCACCAAAGGGAGCGGCACATGTGGCGATGGTGCTACAGACCTGCAGAGGTGGGTCTGCTCAAACCAGTCGGAGTCTACCTGATTATTGCATCATGAGTTCTAGATACCTGACATGGTGGTATCACTTGGTGTGATTTCAGTCTTTCTTTGTTCAGATTTTTTTTGCCACACCCCTGTTCATCTCCTCTTTTTGGAGATGGAAATGTTTACTATAGGTGGATTATTCTGTCCCACCAGTCAGCTCACAGATAACCACACAGATTCCTTATCAATTATGAAAGCTCAGCCAATGGCTTAGACTTGTTCCTAACAAGCTCTTATAAATGAAATCAACCCATATTTTTGTTAATTTACATTCTACCATGTAACTTTTACCTCTATCTTGTTTTGTGTGACTGACTCATTCCGTGTCTGTCTGTTGTATTTGACAACTACTGGTTATCAGAAAGCCATGGAGACAGGGAGATTATCAGAGCCAGAGGTGATGGATATCTCTGTGGAAACAGTGTTTTTTTTTTTTTTTATTAAAAAACAACAAGGCCGATACAGATGTGAACTGACAGGGACTGTGACCATATGCATGAGACCTGCACAAGTTTAGGCCAGACAAGATCACGGTGCCCAGAAGGGAAAGTGGGCACAAATTCCCACCCCTAACCTACAAAAATATTAGGAGTGTTGAAGTTCAATGTAAGGCTTTTTACACGGTGAAATGGCCATAAATCTGTTGAAACAGGAGGAAAGTTATGACTTCCAATTGACATGCTTCAATGTCAAGTTGACAAAGACTGTTCTTAACCTCTGATGACTGATATTTACTGCCAGCTTAAGAGGATGTAGATTCATGTAGGAGACCAAGCTTTGTGAGACAGTTTCTAGACTCTGCTAATTGTAAAAAGACCACCTTAATGAAGACAGCACCATTCCTTTGGCAAAATCTTTGGCTGAATAAGAAGGAAAGGGCAAGCTGAGCACACATTCATCTCCCTCTTTTCAGACAGTGGATGATGAAGAAAACATGCTCCTCTTCACATGATCTCTTCAAAAGAGATGTGTGGACAGAAAACAAGAGAAAGTCTTCTAGAGCAGGTGATGCAATCCAATTGCATGCTCACAGGCAAGGAATTTGATACCATTGCAAACATGAGTGGACAGAGATCCCCAAAGATTAATCAATATTATTCAGACTAGCTAACCAGATTTAATACTTAGTGCTGATTGTCAACTTGACAGAACATAGAGTCACTTCAGATATGGGCTTCTGGGTCTTACTGTAAAGGGATTGTCTTGGTGACATTAACTGAGATAGGAAGCCCTGTGGACTGTGGGTGGCAACTTTCCTTAGCTGGGATTCTAGAGTCTATAGAAGGAGAAAGGACACTGAGCAGCTTTGGGCATTCATTGCTCCTTCTCTGCTCCCTAATTCTGGTGATGATATAACAGGGGCTTTGTGTTCCTGCTGCCTTGACTTCTCCATCACAGTGGACTGGCTACACCATGCAGTACGAGCTACACCGAACCCTTTTTTCCTGGAGTTGCTTTCTTCATGGTGTTTTCTGACAGTGACAGGAGAAGAAAAGAAAGCACAGCACATGAAGACTCTTGAGAATCAGCAACCATTAAGAATCCCATAAGCCTTTGCTCTGTTTATCTAGAAATACTCCAACCAAATTTGTGTTCTTGAAAGTCTTGGTCTGATGTTACCAGGAAGAAATTTTTCCTGTCTTTTTGAAACGTGAATTTTTGCATTTATAATCTCGTGGTTCATATTTTTAAGTCACTTTTGATGAAAGGAGAAAGGAATAATGTCAAATCTGGCTCTGAGGTTTGAGGGCCTGGGAAACCCAGGGGTTTTATCTGCATGAGTCAGGAGTTGCAAGGCAGGTTCTGAGCAGGGGTGACCGCTTCTACTCTGACTGTATGATTGGAAAGCATGTGGCTGAACATGATATTTGTTTCCCGGGGCCACAATGACTGCTCACTCCTAGAATCTAGCCCCATGGAGAAATTAAAATCACTGTCTGTTGGGAATTATAATTGTTAATATGATATTTTGTTAGTGTATCCAGCGACACATAAATTTTATCCTTTCCCACAAGGAACCCAAAAGGATTGTATGGACAGAAGGCAAGAGTTGGTGCAAGAGTACTAACTGCGGTGCTGACTGCAGAGTGAAACCTTAAACACAGGCAGGGCTAAGCTTGACTTTAGAAACCCAAGAGGATTTGGTAGGTCTAAGAAACACATTTCTCATGGACTACTTTCGGACATCTTTTTGGCTTAGAGCCAGGGATTGGTGGGTTACTTATTTATTTATTTTTATTTAAGTGAATACAGCATGAGTATTTGAGGATCTATGTGGATATATAGGAATATCGATGTCAGTTATTTCTGAGCCAAGGAATACCTGAATTTTAGTTTCCCCATTTTGGTGGAAGATATGATACTGAAAACTTTCCTCAGTTCCTAAATGCCATGCCGAAAATAACTCTCATTGCTACAAATACTAAACTATTGCTATAAATACAAAACAAAACTTTATTGGTAAAGTAAATAAATCAAAATTACCTGAAAGTAGCAATTTTAAGTGGCACAAAGAAAAGTCTGGACCCATCTGTGTGATGGGGAGCCCATCAAATCACCGTCATGTTGTACTATGCCTTTGTAGCGGCTCTCTTCGTCCTGTTCAAACATGCAGCTTGACAAATGAGCCAGTGTGCTCTCTATCCTGCGTGAGGTCTCGTGGCCACACAACTCCATCCAACCCCTTAGTAAATCCTAGTGTTCACTGCCAAACACACTTAGAGGGCTATTCTCTAGGTGGACCAACTCTGTTCTCCCACGCCATTTCTCAGAGTTTCCAATAGTAACTGAAGATAAGTAATGGGTACATCATCCTGAGACAGGAAGATGAACAGTCTCACCTGGTCCAGCATTACCTCGCATCTCTCAGATTCCTAGTGCTCTGTAACAAAAACTGAGAACTAGCTATTTTCCAGAAGTCTTCAGCAAGTTGGATCTATACAGCCCACTGAGAAGCTTTCTTAAACCTTGTAGACTACTTTGCAGTGAACCCCACATTTTCTTTGTCCCATGACACCTTTTGGAAAGTCATAAACCCTTTTCATGTAATTTATACAAATGGACATTTCCCCCTCATCAGACTCAGGCAAGTTGAGAAGAAAGTATAGCACATCCATGATTTTGCCTGACATCATAAAATACTTGGAATAATCATGACAAGCAAGCCACTATAAAATTGTATTAATTGATTAATTTATTATTTATTCATTAGTTAGTTAGTTATAATTACAGGGAACAAACAGAAGGCCCTGGGCATGCTAGACAATCAATCCACCATAGTGCCATACACTCAGTCTAATAAACTTTTATTTGAACTACAAATAATAAGTTTGCCAAAATTACTTGTATTTGGTTATCAATCTACATAATTATTTACATAGTATAATTAATCATTAGATTAACTAGTGGACTGTGTGTGTAAATAAAAGTAAACAACAATTTTTTAGATTAAATGTTAAGTTTTTAACAGGTAATTAAAAGTCATTTTGAAAATATTGTCACAGTAAACAGTATACACACACACACACACACACACACACACACCGAGTATAAAAGTATAAAAGTTTAGAATCAATTTGAAAGTATCTTTATATCTCCATTCTTCTATACAGAAGTCAGTGCTGGAACTGGCAAATGATACAGCATTAATTTCCACAACAAAGGCTGGCTATTCTCGTTAGAGGACAGTCATGAGGAAAGCCTGTTTTTATCAGAATGTTCTAACAGATATATGATGTTGTACTCAAAATTGCCATGGAAAAATTGTGCTGTGTATAATTTTATTATGGCTTGCTTTTAAAAAAATCCTTTAAATGATTATCAAAACTATCAATTCTGAGTACATTGGATAGAAAAGTTTGTAGTATTGGAGAGATCATTTATCACATATGGAGAGAAAGGAAGAGAGGGAGAGAGATCCTCTATTAGACTGGTTTATGTTTAACTTCTCATACCTAGGAAAGCAAAGTGACTTTAGAGGTTTGAATGATTCTCATGTGAACAGTCTACACCAATGCTCACTTCTCTAAAATATGAGAAACTCTGGTTATTACCAAGTTAAGGTTAGTGGTACAAAAGTGAAGATAGCAAAGATCTGAGTCGATACCTTTGTGAAGTGACTTGCTAGCAGGAAAGTCCCACTCCAGCTCATGAACTCCTGCTACAGCCTCATTGAAAGACCAATTTCACAATGCCTTGGCAAGTGAGGACCAATCCTTATTCAATCATGATCATTTTTCTTTCTCACTGATTGAATAAGGATTGGTCCTCAATTGCCAAGTTCCATAATAAAAATGCATTGTGACTGCCTGGCAGAGAGTGAATATGGTCATAAGAATCACACTGGCCTCAGAGCACTGTACAACAGATCAGGCCTGATGTATGGTTGTCTTAGAGTTTCTATTGCCATGACCAGGGCAACTCTTAAAAAGCAAAACATTTAATTGAGATGATTTGCTTACAGTTCAGAGGTTCAGTCCATTATTGTCATGGTGTGGCATGCTTGCAAGCAGACAAACGTGGTGCTCGTCATATCTTAATCAGAAGACTGCAGGAAGTGAACTGTCTCACTGGACATGGCTTGAGCATACATGAACCTTCAAAGCCCTCCTCCACAGTGACACACTTCCTCCGACAAGACCACACTTATTTCAACAAAGCCACACATCCTAATACTGCTGCTCCCTTTGGTGGCCACTTTCTTTCAAACCACAATGGTCATATAAACAGAACAGTCCTCTCTTTTCCTTGACAGTCCATCCGACTTCCTGTCCTTCCAATCTGTCAGCAATCAGTTTAAAACATAGCCAATAAGTTTTAGGATTTTTCACAAACTCGACATGAAGGATTTCTAAATGAGAGATTTAAAAGAATGGGAATACAAGCATAAAAACATAAGGACTTGTATGAGGAAAGTCCAGGCAGCCAATTGCATAGCAACTGTGACATTTATGACATGTGACATCTTCAATGTCTACAGACTTTCAGGTTCTGTGGTGAGGCCTCTGTAATCCTGGTCAGGAGTCTCACTTCTCGTGACTTTCTTTTCCTTCTCACTTTTCCTGCTTGAGCTGTGTGGATGGAACATCCCTACGCCCTTACACACAGGGTTTCAGGAAGCTGAACACTGTATTGAGTAGGAAGTGTTTTTGCTTTTAACATCTGCTGGAGAAGTGGAACACGCCACTCAGCCAGAGGATACAAAGAGTTATCTGGCAGCTCCATTGGCGCAAGCAGCGAAAGAGCTGACAGCCCCCTTTCTGGGCGGTTTTTATATTTCAGGGTGATTATCTACGCAGACACACCTACTCTTCAGAGCTTGTTCTTTCGCACGAGCGCTGAGATCATTACTGTCATCAAGGGCACTGAGCACTGGGGGCCTGGGACTGATGGAGTGGCATGCTGTTAAACAGCCTCTCGCATGCTGTAGACCCTCTGATTTGGGGTCCTCCCAGCTGGATAGGAAACCAAATTGTCTAATGGATGCCTAATTTGTTTGCTTTGAAACTGAGATTTCAAGGTTTTTTTAGAGGCACCCTCTGGAATTTTATGCGCTAACAAATTATTACCTGCTCTGAATAGAACCTTCTACTTTCTGTGTTTTTCTCTTCATCTTGGGGAGTCTATAACTGCCAAACAAAAGTAATGGTTGATTTCTACACAGACACACACACATGTGCACACTCGTGTGCACACACACATATGTGGTATATACACATATACTGAGTTAGCCTTGCTTTACATTTTATCCTTTTATTAATGTACTTTGTTCCGAGTTGTTAGACACTGCCTGCAGATTTTTAGTGAGTCAGGGAAGTTCCCAAGAAGAAAGGTAATTCACCCAGATGGCTGTATCTGTAGTTGTGTCTGTATTGCAAACTTTATATAGTAGATCTCCTTAAAAGAGATAGGAAGAAATCAGAAATGGAATTAGTAAAGAGGATGTCTTTTGGGGGGTGGGTTTTTGTGGGGAGGTTTGAGACAGGGCTTCTCTGGAGTTTGTCCTGAAAGTTGCTCTGTAGATCAGGCTGGCCGCGAACTCATAGCGTTGTGCCTACCTCTGCCTTCTGAGTGCTGGGAATAAAGGTGTGTGCTATCACCACCCAGCATTTTTTGTATATTTTATTATATTTAAAATGTTTCAAAACTACAATGAGATCATGTGTGTAAATAATGAAGTTGGGAAGGAGATTGGGAAGTAAAAGGAGATCTGTTGGTGGTGGTGTTCATTGACCACAACTAGTATTAAAGGTGATATTATATTTTTATTGAAAAAATTGTTGTCATATGATATATTATTATGGGAGATGAACTTGCCCTTATGTATGATTTGTACACCCAAGAGACTTCATCGGAGAAAACTAATAGCTCTTTTATGGGCCATTGTCAATAGAAGATAACAGTGGGTTTCTTATAGAATCATTGTATCTAGTAGAGTCATTGTATCTAAAGTGAACATTAGAATTAAACAGTTGTTTTCATGCTATCCAGGGTAAACATGAGAATCAATAGTTGTCCTCTAGAAGTACTTTGACCACGAAGAAACCATTGTGGGAAACAGTGACTGCTCTCGTTATCTACAGAGCTGTTTTTCTGAAGGAGCACTACAGCCTTTCATGACTGTGGTCACAAGACAGACCTGGCACACCTGGAAGGTCTTGCGTTGTCAAGTACTAGCAACAGTGCACGGTAAGGACTAAGCTGCAGGGGTCTGATGGTTTCCTTCACGAAACAGATAGGTTAGGATAGGGTACCATAAAAACAACTTATGTATAACAACCAGTAAATATTCTTCTGCACAGCTGTCCAAGGTTGAGTTCATCCAGACTGTTCCTGCCTCCTGTCACAGAGCCAGATAACCCTGGAGTGACCCTCTTTCTTGAAACCTCCTATGTAACTCAGAACACTGAGAAGATAATTTCTTGGTTATGGTGGGCACTTGCTTTCTCCTCTCAGCCTTGGAACCCAGCTTGGCTTGACCTGTGCAGGCCCAGCATGCTATCACACACTTTGAGGTCAATAGTCATCGCTTCTGTTGTTTCTAAAGGACGTTTCCTTGATGTCTTTCCTCCCACTGACTCTTAGAAACTCTCTGCCTCATGGAGGAAGAGATTTTTAAGGAGAGTGACTAAGGGAGGAGGGCTTGGGAGAAAATAAAGACAAATATTAACAAGGGTTTGGGGTCCCAGACAGAGATACAAAACTATAAAAGCAGAAGCAGGAATCTGTTGAGGAAGAAAGAAAGTAGTGGGGGGAGGTAAAAAAAGGAATAGGAGATTAGTTTAGGAGTCAGTATGAACCAAGTGCAATGATACATATGTAAGCCATGTCATTGTGAAACCTCTTCCTCTGCGTGCAAGCTCTCCACACTGCTTCCACTAAAAGTGAACATTCTTTGTCCTTCTGCGTGAGCATACTTTGCCTTTCTTATTCAGTTATTAATTTAGGAGAAAGAACCAGCACTTGTTGTATATGGTAGATGTTCAGTAGGCACTTAGAAGTTTGTTTTTTTTTTAAAGCAGTATTTAGTGCATGTGTCTACAATTATAAGGGCACTAGCTAGGATTAGAAGAATCAATATATATGAAATGGTCCTGGGATACAGTGAGAAAACAAAAAAGTGATAAACATGATAGGCGCAATGATTTATTTTCATTGTAGATCTTTTTTTTTTTCTAGCAGGTTCAAGCACTAGATCTCACAAAAAGAGAAAATCATTACCTGGGATAATTATATAGGTTCACTATAATATTGCAGAATTAATATCTGATTAATTCAATCATTAGTTGATCATCTCCAGTTTTAATTTTAATAGATTTTTAAGTCCATTTAAGTGATGGGTAGGAACTTTGGTGGCGCCTTTGGAAAGAGTTTCAATAGAATTCCTGAACTTTAATACCTTTGGGACAAGTCTAAACATAGGCTTATAAGGAATAAAGGATTCATTGCAAGCCCAAGTTCTTTTGTCATGGCAGTGTGCTTCTGGAATCAGTTTTCCTCCTTCGCACCTCTCATAACTCACAGGAATGCGGGAATACTAAAGAGCTTAAGGTGACAGGCATGCAGTATTGAAAAGCCCTTTGTATCATTACCTGGCTTGCCTGTCAGTGAAGGTAGGTATGTCTAGAATGTTCACCTGTGTGGCCCAGACACACTGACTCTGTTGTGATGTTTCCATAGAAAACAAAGGATGACTAAAATTCAGTCACCCACAGCCAGAATGGAGAGAGCAAGAAAAGGGTCAGGTATCCATCTTTGGAAAGCTAATTCTTAAATCCATCATCCAATTTGAGCTTAGTACAAATAAGTGGGCACAAAAGCATTGGACGTGATCTTGTAGAATTTTTTTTTCTAGCAGTTTCATGGCTGCCAATTGTTGGTTTATTCACTTCTTATTAAAGATTTTTTTTCCTTACTAGATGATCAAGCCACAAGTGTAGCTAGTAATACACAATTGATGCCTACTTTTTTAAAAATAGGTCCAGGAAACGTAACAGAAAGTTGATCATGTGATGTGATTTGTTTTTGTGTGTATGTGTGTGTTAAACTGTTCTTGCATTACTTGGATGAACACCACTTGATTATTTGATTGTAATGTGTGATCTTTGTTAGATACTGTTGGGTTTAACTTGCTACTATTTTATTGAGCACCTACATTTATTAGAGACAATGATCTGTGGTTTTCATTTTGATCATGGTAGCCTTGTCTGGTATCACTATGAAGCCCATGTTGATCTCACAGAATGAGTTTAGAATTGCTTTTCTTTAAAAATTTTGAAAACTTTAATAAGAATATCACCTTTCTTTTAAAAACTATGAAAGTTAATGAAACTGTATAGTCTCAAGAGTTTTTTAGGGGGGCTAGGCATTTTAGTACAGTTGTAATCTCATTTCTAAGCATTAGTCCAGAGTTTCCATTGCTTCATAGTTAAATTTTTATAGGGTTTGGGTGACTAGAAATTAATTTACTTCTAGGTTTTCTATGTCATTGGAACATAGCTGTTTATAAGGTCTAATGTACATTTGTATTTCTGTTGTATTAGTTGCAATGTTCCATCCTTGTCCCTAACTTTGTCTTCATGGGTCTTCTGTCTTCTTTTCTTGGTTGGACTATGTAGAACATTGCTGTTGTTAGGGGTTTTTTTTTTTTTTGAGCCTTTCATATTCATTGGTATTTTCTATTATTCTATGGTTATTTCCTCAATCTCCTTTTTCTTTCCACTTCCTCCTTTTTGTTTTGTTTTTCCCTTGCTTTTCTGTGTCCTTGAGGCATATAATTAGACTGTTTATTCTAAATCTTTCCATTTTTTTGTCATGGACATTTATTTCTATAAACATCCCAATTAGAATCTTTATTGAATTCTTTTATAATGCGTATCTATTTTCATTTATTTTTAAGGAATTTTCTAATTTCCCTTTCAATTTCTTCAATGACTCAGTGTTCAGTAACTTGCTATGAAGTCCTCACAGATTTGTATATGTCATAGTTTCTTTTTGTTTATTTCTACTTCTAATTCATTGTGATCAGGAAACATATATAGTATACACAATATAGAATTTTGATGATCTTTGGAGATTCTGCTTGTGATCTAGCCTGTGGTTTATTCTGATGAAGCATGCATATACTGCAGCTATTTCATGAAATCCTCTGCAAATGCTTATTAGCTCCTCCTGATTTTTATTACAATTTAATGATATTGTTTAAAAATTATAAGGGTAATTTTCTCATCAATAGAGATGGGATTTTGAAGTCCTTCATTGCTATCACAGAAGATCCAATCTCTCCCATTAGACATTGTGTTGATTGCTTTACAAAATTTCAAATTGTGTTGCAAGTTGTATCATATACATTTACCATTATTTTATCCTCTTGTTGAGCACTTGACTCCTTTTCTTCTTTGTCTTTCCATGGTTTTTGTATTAGAGTGTATTTTGTCTGACATAGAGTAACTATTTCTGTTTACTTCTAGTGTGTGTTTGTATGGACTATCTTTCCCATCCATTTTCAGACTACATATAAGGTGAGACTTTTGAATAGGAAACTGACTATTGGATATTGTTGCTGTATCTATTGTATCATTGTCTTTGATTAGTAACCTCTTCATTTTTAAAGTTGTTATAATTATATAAGATTTAGTGCTCTCATTTTACTATATATCAACTTTTTATGAACATTCTTTGTTTTATTCTTCCTGGTATGCCATGTATCTTTGGGGTTATTTGTGAAGTTCTTTTCTTTTTCTCTCCTGCACATCTTCTCTTTATTGGGTTTTGTATTTTCCTGATGAGGGCATTCCTTCTTTTGCTATTGTTATAGGACTCCCAATAAAAATTTTCAAACATCTCTTGGTGGTAATTATTTTGTACACAGAAGTTTCTGTCCCACCCAGTCCAGCAGCAATTAAGTACCACATAAACACACAGAGGCTTATATTAATTATAAACTTTTGGCCTATTGTTCAGATTTATTACTTACCAGCTCTTATGACTTAAATTCACGCATAATTCTTGTCTGTGTTTAGCCATGTGGCTTGGTACCTTTTCTCAGTAAGGTATTCTCATCTTGCTTCCTCCCTGTCTTGCTTATGGCTGACGCTCCAGCTGTCCTCTTCCCAGAATTCTCCTAGTCTGATTACCCTGGTTACACTTCCTTCCTGGCTTCTGGCCAATCCATGTTTTATTAAACCAATATGAGTGATTCTCTCCTTTTTATCCTCTCTTACTTTCTCTGTATATCTGTGTTTATTACATGTATACGGATGTACCTGTGTGTGTATACATACATTCCTTTAGTGCATGTGCATGTGGAAGCCAGAGGAAAGCCTCTCAGTGTTTGTTCCTAAGACACATTTACCTTGTTTATTTGACACAGGTCACTCATTTACATGGGGTCTCAAGGTTTCTTCTAGACAGGCTACATTCACCTTGTTTATTGATGGGTTACTCATTTATATCAGGTCTCAGTGATTCTGTTAGGCTGGTGGCATCAGCAGTGAGACCCAGTAATCAGATAGCTACCTGGCCAGTGGTGCCAAGCATATTTCTATTTGTCAATGGAGGGGGCAGAAACAAAAAGTCAGGCTTCATGTTTGCCTACCAAGCAGTGTACAGACACTACTCTCTCAAGCTTCCTTTGCTTTTTCAGGAGAGGGTTTCTCTGTGTAACAGTCCTTGCTATCCTGGATCAACCTTTGTGTACAAGGCCCATCTTGAACTTTTAAAGATCCTCCTGCCTCTGCCTCTGCCTCTTGAGTGTGCTTTCTTTGCTTTGGTTTTCATGTTTTCCCTAGTTGCTCTGATGTCTTTTTGTGTCTCTGAATTTCCCAAGGCATGTCTTTGCAGATGGCCTGACAGCTGAAGCAGGGATATCTGAACTGAGGCACCGTCTCAGGCCTCTTTTAAGGACCTATAAATGTTTTCCTCTGTGGTTGGCAGCTTTACATCCCTTAAGGTCTCTTTTTCATTTGTCCGTCCCAGAAAATGTTTTATTCCCACCAATGAGAGTCCTGTGACCATGTGTCCCTGAGCACAAAAGGCCTTCCTAGCTCCCTCCTGGACTACTCATGTCAATGCAGTCAAGAAGCATTGGGTGTCCCTGTGGCCATGCTGCAGACTTGACATGTCTATGAGTGTCAGACACAGCTGCCAATGATACATAGCTGCCCTGACGCACGAGCTACTACAGGTGTCAATGCGGAAGCTGTGGTGTGGAATAGCTCCAGGTGGTATGGGCCATGGTAAATATCAAGATTAGAAAATCCTGACTGAGAAGTCAGGCTGCAATGTTTCAATTCACTTGGGATAGGATATCACAGGTTTATATCAACATGAAGCGATGGTTCAAGAAAAAAATGAAGTGAACATTTAATTAAACAAATAATAAAATAAATAAGTTTCCATGTCAGGCCATGGAAACTGTGTTCAAACCATGAAGAGTGGAACACGGCTCCTGTTTCATATATAGTCCTAATGCGTCAACACCAAGCATCAAGCAGCTAGAGTCCACAGTACTGAATCACTGTGGGAAAGGCTTCCACAGAGCTATGAGCTGCCATTCTGTTGCGGTCTTACAGAAGCAGCTGACAACAGTTTACCCTACTGTTCTTCACAAATTTGAGCCACACGCATGCTTTTTAGCAGACTCATCTGAGGAGACAAAAATGAAGTTGAAACCACAGTTATGCAGGAGCCTTTCACTAGAATGCTGTGGACAAAATCACAATTATCCAAGTCGAGAAATAGCACAATCATTTATGAAAGATGAAACCTTCACCCATGTTTTATTTTCTATTCCCTTTTCTTCATGCCTCCCAACTTTTTTATGTGTGTGGGTTCATATGTATCTTCTAGGGCACTGCCTATGTTCACTCCTGTGTGAGTAGGAGGGGGTATCAAGTGCCATATTTTCCTTTTTTTCCTGAACATTCTCCTTGAACCTGAACCTGGAACTTGTCAATATAACTCCAGATCATCTATACAAGGATGAAAAGGGGCCTTCTCCCTTCCATCTCCATAGAGGTAGGATGATGTCCTCACATGGGAATGCAAGGCTTTTATGTGGTATCTGCTTCTGAGCTCATATCCTCATGTTTGAAGACCAAGCACTTGGTGGAGTGAGTTATCCCTGTCACTAGAAGGGCAGTTTTCATGGTTAGATTCTCAACTTACAATATCTCTAAGAGCCTAATGTCATCAACAGAGCAAATAAATATTGAAACTGGGTGGTGGTCAATCCCCAGTTGTAGCAATATATGGGAAGCATGGAAAGCTTGTGGCTGAATACATTCAATAGAGCCTGCAAACTATGGCAGACCAAAAATTATCCATTTCCTGCCATGGTGAGCAGGCTAGGAAACTAAGAAGTTTGGCAAAAAAATTGATTTGTGTGAAGATGAGCAGTGTGGACTTGCTGACTGGGAGGGCCATAGAAGTGACCACATTGATTTCCCAAGAAAGACTCTAGGAGAAAGGATATCTGGTGACTTTGAGTCTTTGAAAGGAAGTGGCCTGGCTTATAGGATGGTGTCCTTCATGGATTCTGTAAAATTGTCAGGGACAGATTTCTTTTACATTGTTCCTGAGAGAGCCTTTGCTTGAGGAGAGCTGGTCAGACACATGCCTCGTTTTGTCTCCTTCCATTGTAATCAGTGTGAATTCTCTAGCCACCTGTCTCCCATTCCAGGAAAACAGATCATTACGTAAGAGTGACATAGAGTTTGCTATTACCCCCCTTTCCAAGGCCACATGAGAAAGCTGTGAAAATCACCCATTGCTCACTTAGATGGCTTTCCCAGCACAAGGAGCTAATTGACAGGGCAGTCCCTAAACTCCCTGTGCTGGCCCAGGACTTACGTTCACATTGATTACTGTGTCTATGATAGTCAGAGGTGATAGACACTAACGCTAAATATCCCACCTGTTTGATCAAGTTGAACACAGAGGCTGTGGCAAGGACTGTCTGATGGGCTGCTACCATGGTCAGACTGCCCAGACTGCCATTGTCACATAATTGTCACCTAAGGCAGACCACGGATAGTTTTGTATGCTCTGTCTACCAATGAGAAATGTGGGGTGTGCCTTGTTCTTTTTCTGAGACATAGAAAAAGATCTAGCCCATTCTGGCCTTTGGGGTGGTAATAATCATCTAATTCGATGCAGAGAGCCAAACAGGGCTTCTCTAGGTGAAGGGCTCCACAAAAGAAGCTTCTTTGGGGAGAAAAGTCGAGTGCAAGGGTCTCTTCTGTCTTCCAGACATGTTTACAAAGGTGCTGGTCTGCAATTCTCAGGGCATGTTTCCTGAAACATCTGCATGGGAAGACAGACTGCTGTCATCTGCTCTCTGAGAATGCAAGGACAGCAGAAGGGTGGGGACAGCAACAGTCAGAACTCAGGGTGTTCCTCTTCCCATCCTGGTTAATATGTGTGTTAGTTTGAATGAGAATAGCCCTATGGATGAACATAGTTGGATATTTATTTCCAGTAGGTGAAACTGCTTTGGAAGGAACGGGAGGTGTGGCCTTGATGGAGGAGGTGTGACCTTGATGGAGGAGGTGTCAATAGGTAATCATAGATCTTTAAGGACTCTAAAGCCAAACCCATTCCAAGTAATGCCTCTCTCTCTCTCTCTCTCTCTCTCTCTCTCTCTCTCTCTCTGTGTGTGTGTGTGTGTGTGTGTTGCTTGAAAATCAATGTAAGCTATCAGTTCAAGCTCCAATTCAATGCTTATCTGAGTGTTGTTAGATTCCCACCACAAGGGTCATGTGCTGTTCCCCTCTCCAACTGTGGACCCCTAAGTAGCATGCTTTCTCCCATAAGTGGCCTTGGCCACAGTGCTTTGTCAAGGCAATATAATACAAACAGAGCAGGAGTGAATGCCAGAAAGTATGTCTGTCTGCACCAAGTTCCTATCTCACAGGCCCTAGGGTATCTGAGAAATGATTCACGGCACAGGGAGGCTAGTGTCAAGCCCTCCTTATGATGGCCTACTGGCCTGCTGAACCATCACCTCTAGTAGAGCTCGACACTGAAGGCTGCCAAAGAGACTGGTGTGTGCAAGCTGTCATCATCTGTGGCTGGGAAGAATTGCAATGTGCTATGCTGACACAACGCCCACATTCAGAAGGACCAATGCCAGCATTTTCAGCAGGCATAAGAAAACCCGATTCATTGGTATATTGCATTTAGATCAGGTTTCAGAAACTCATCTTCCACACAAAGATACTCAGAGAACTCAAACTAATTCATTTAAATCAGTGCTTCTTAATCTGTGGGTCTCAACCTCTTTGGGGGTTGAATGAGCCTTTCACAGGGCCACCTAAGACCATCAGAAAACACAGATATTTACATTGTGATTCATAACAGTCGCAAACTTACTTATGAAGCAGCAGCAAAGGTAACTGTTGGTGGTCTCCAATTTAATTTAATAATTTAATACATTTGTACTAAAAGGTTGCAGCAATAGGAATATTGAGAACCACTGATCCAAATAATCCCCGAAGACAAGAAACCTAGATTCCCTGTCAGCTGGGAAGCTCTCACTGACACAGAGAGCTGTTCACGGCCTTCATGGTGACCATGAGGATTCTGCAGATACCTCACTTGGCAAGAATGTACACAATGACACTGGCTGACACCTTGTAGCCCCATGACAGTGGGTGTTTTCCCAATCTGGACCCCAGATGTCATCACTGGACACAAAGCCGTCCAAGGATGTTGGTCTTGTCCAGCAGTGATGTTGCACAGCCCTCTCAAGTCCTAGTTACCTTTTCACAGTAGCCAGAGAAGTCCTGTAATTTTAGTCAAAGTGAAAGAATCACTGGGGTACCTTGCTCATGCTCTCTCTCCTTCTGCTCCTACTGGGAACTCACCAAGGCCAGCTGGCCTGGGTCTGGAAAAGCCTGGGATAAAACCGGACTCTCTGAACATAGCGGACAATGAGGACTAATGAGAACTCAAGAACAATGGCAATGGGTTTCTGATCCTACTGCATGCACTGGCTTTGTGGGAGCCTAGGCAGTTTGGATGCTCAACTTACTAGACCTGGATAGAGGTGGGGGTTCCTTGGACCTCCCACAGGACAGGGAACCCTGATTGCTTTTCGGGCTGGGGGGGGCGGACTTAATTGGGGGAGGGGGAGGGAAATGGGAGGCGGTGGCGGGGAAGAGACAGAAATCTTTAATAAATAAATAAATTTATAAAAAAATAAACAAATAAAAAAAAAGAATCACTGGGGTAAAACACTACCACAGTTTCTGAACTTCTGGAACATGGGAAGTGTTGGGACCTAATGGAGTCCTGGCTTTCCTACTCACCTCCCCTGTTGGTGACCTTTCTTCCCCTTGTTGTTTGGAGTTTCTGAGAAATTTGCAAGTTCCATGCTCCCAGAGTTGTTTACCAACCCTGTTTCCTGAGTACGCATTGCCTTGGCCTAGAGAACACCACTCCCCACATCTTGATGTACCTGCATCTCTGGTGTGTCCACAAATATATTTTAAACTTGTCTTGAATTGAGACCCTTTTTGTTCTGTAAAACTGCACAAACCCTGTGAAACAGCTTCCATATTGAAACATGGAATTTTGGGTAACCTAAATTTGTGTTCTTGGGCCATGCTCACTCTAAATGACTCCAGAATAAACAATTTCTTATTCCCTTAAGGATGAGCGTGGAGGTTCTTATGTTGTCATTTCTTTACACATAAGAGATAACACAAGGCATTGTCCTCAGCCACCAAATGTTCGGAAACGTCAGAAAAGCCCACGTTCAACACAGTAATGTGGTATGTTGGGTATTTTCTGTTGCTGAGACAACAGTGACTTGAGGTTTCTTTAGCTCTGTTGGAGGGTAGAGTCTGCCATGGCAGTGGGAGCTGAAGACGGCTGGTCACATTGCATCCACAGTCAGGAAGCAGAGAGCCTCGACAGATGGTGCTGTATTCCAATATCTGATGTGATTTTTGAAACAAGCGCTCATGTAACTTCACTGGCTTCACACTGTTAGTAGCTAAGCAGAGCCAGCACTTTCAAGAGTAGTTGCTGTGTTATTGACAGGTGTCCTTTTATTTCCAGATAAAGCTTTGTAGCACAAACTGGGCATGCGCAGGAATGTACTTTCTCCATAGGAACAAGTGTGGCCTCTCTATAAATTTACACCTGTTCTTTGGTTTGGGAGAGCCGGGCTGTAGAGATGATGCCCTGCTTCTCCTTCCTGCTGCAGCTGATAGGTCCTTCTTCCCTCACTTCTGTCTTGGTGTCTTCATTTTGGTTTTGTGCTGGCCAAGAGGAGAATTCACTGAGATTCATCAGTCACTGGCCTGTCACCGCACACAGAAGAATAGACTTACATCTTTCCTTTGTGTCAGAATTTATTTTATTGAGTAACACTAAAGTTGTACGGCTGAGCTGTTTTAATAATGGCAATCTGTATAAGTCTGCCTACCTTGTAGCTTGGCCAAGGCAAATTTTGGTTCCTGATTCCAATACGTTTTGTTTCTTTTTATTTATTTATTTTGAGACAGAGTCTCTCTATGTAGCCATGACTATTGTAGAACTAGCTATGTGAACCAGGCTGGACTCAAACTCACAGTGCTGTTATTAAAGGTATGTACCCCACTACCTGGATTTATTTCCATTTGAATTTCTAATATTAATTCACACCAGACATCACACTATAAATGTAGCTACATATCTCTACACATACAGACAGGTTAAAGAAAGAAAGTCACTACAGAGTGCGAGGGGTTTCAACAGTGTGCTGGGGAACGAGGATCCACAGAGATAAGGAACGAGGCTCGTGTCTGGAAGGAACTGTGGTGAAACTGCTCCTGGAATCAGGTTTGAGGATGAAGATGCAGAATTTTCATGTGAGATGAAAAGGCTGAACCACATCCAGAGAAAGAAATGGGTCAGTAGTACAGAACAGCATTGGGTCAGTTCCAGGTCCAGTGAGGTAAGCTGTATCAGTAGTGAGGGAGGGAAAGAGAGGAATAGGGCAGTCCTCAGTTCTTGCACACACACCAGCATCGGATGACAGGTTGGTGTGTATCATGCCATTGCAGTGGTTTTGTTTGTTTTTAAAGGTGTTTACTATTTGAGACAGTTCCCACGCATGCCAGGCAAGGGCTCCACTACTAATCTGTGCCCCACCTCCTGCCATTGCAGTGAGAGGGGCATCATTTTATGAAGTTCATGTGAGGGAGTCATGCCCTTTCCTCAACCTGGAGAGTCTGTAAGTCCTTGGAACTGACCTCTGTGATATGATTTTAATGCAGCCATGTCATGTGGGTCTCTGCAAACCCCACAGCCAGCAGAGTAAGAGCCAATGATGGTTCAAACTTCAAGTCTGATGCCAAGTAGTTTGAGGCATGTTTTGTTTTTTTCCAATCTATTCATAAAGTTACAATTTTTCTTTTGTTCACTCTTACTTAATTTTTTTTACTATTGTTTTTATTGAACTATATATTTTTCTCCACTCCCCTCTTTTTTTCTCCCCTCCCCTTGTACCCTCTCCAATGGGCTCCATGCTGCCAATTTACTCAGAAGATCTTGTCTATTTCTACTTCCCATGTACATTAGATCCATGTATATCTCTCTTAGGGTCCCCATTATTGTCTATGTTCTCTGGAATTGTGAGTGAATTGTAGTCTGTTTTTTCTTTGCCTTATGTCTAAAAGGCACTTATGAGTGAGTACATATGATATTTGTCTTTCTGGGTCTGGGTTACCTCACTCAATATGATGTTTTCTAGATCCATCCATTTGCCCACAAATTTCAAGATGCCATTACTTTTTTTTTTGCTGTGTAGCACTCCATTGTGTAAATGTAACATATTTTCCTTATTGATTCTTTGGTTGAATGGCATTTAGTTTGTTTCCAGGTTCTGCCTATGAACATAGTTGAGCACATGTCTTTGTGGTACAATTGAGCATTCTTTGGATATATACTCAAAAGCCTTGAAGTAGGAGGTTTCTTAATTTTCTGAGAAATCACCACACTGACATCCAAAGGGGCTGTACCAGCTTGCATTCCTACCAGCAAGGCAGAAGTGTTTCCTTTTCCCCACAATCTCTCCAGCATAAGTTGTCATCAGTGTTTTTGATCTTGGCCATTCTTACAGGTGTAAGATGGAATCTCAGAGTTTTTTTGATTTGCATTTCTCTGATGACTAAGGATGTTAAACTTTTCCTTAAGTCTCTTTCAGCCATTTTAGATTCCTCTGTTGAGAGTTCTCTGCTTAGGTCTGTACCTCATTTATTATTGGACTGTTCGTTCTTTTGAAGACCAATTTCTTGAGTTCTTTGTATATTTTGGAGATCAGCCCTTTGTTCAGTGTGGGGTTGGTGAAGATCTTTTCCCATTCTGTAGGCTGCTGTTTTGTGTTGTTGACCGTGTCCTTTGCTTTACAGAAGCTTCTCCGTTTTAGGGGTTCCATTTTTTAATTGTGTTTTTCAGTGTCTGTGTTACTGGGGTTATATTTAGAAAGTGGTTCCCTGTGCCAATGTGTTCAAATGTACTTCCAACTTTCTTTGCCATTTATTTCAGTGTGCTTGATTTTATGTTGAGGTCTTTGATCCATTTGGACTTGACTTTTGTGCATGGCAATAGATATGGATCCTGCTTTCATTCTTTTACATGTTGATATTCAGTTATGCCAGCACCATTTGTTGAATATGCTTTCCTTTTTAATTTTATATTTTTTGCTTCTTTGTCAAAAATCAGGGGTTTGTAGGTGTGTGGATTGATATCCGGGTCTTCGATTCGGTTCCATTGGTCCTCCTGTCTGTTCTTATGCCAGTACCAGGCTCTTTTCCATACTGTAGCTCTGTAGTAGAGTTTGAAGTCAGGGATTGTGATGTCTCCAGAAGTTCCTTTATTGTACTGGATTGTTTTGGATATTCTGGGCTTTTTGCTTTTACATATGAAGTTAAGTATCATTCTTTTGAGATCTGTGAAGAATTTTTTTGGTATTTTGATGGGCATTGCATTGAATCTGTAGATTTCTTTTGGTAAGATTGCCATTTTTACTATGTTAATTCTACCTACCCAAGAGCATGGGAGATATTTTCATTTTGTGATGTCTTCTTCAATTTCTTTCTTCAGAGCTTTAAATTTCTTGTCATATAGGTCTTTCATTTGTTTGGTTAGAGTTACCCCAAGATATCTTATACTATTTGTAGCTATTGTGAAGGGTGATGTTTCCCTTATTTCTTTCCCAGCCCATTTATTGTCTGTATAAAGGAGGGCTACTGATTTTTTTTTGAGTTAATCTTGTACCCTGTTACATTACTGAAGGTGTTTATGAGTTGTAGAAATTTCTTGGTCGAACTTTGGGAGTTGCTTTTGTCAACTATCATATTATCAGCAAATAGTGAGAGTTTGACTTCTTTTCTGACTTGTATCTCCTTGATCTCCTTTTGTTGTCTTATTGCTCTAGCTATGACCTCAAGAACTATATTGAATAGATATGGAGTGAACAACCTTTTCTTGTTCCTGATTTCAGTGGGATCATTGTGAGTTTCTCTCCAATTTAGTTTGATATTGGCTGTTGGCTTGCTGTATATTGCCTTTATCATGTTTAGATATGTTCCTTGTATCCCTTCTCTCTCCAAGATCTTTATCATGAAGGGATATTGTATTTTGTTGAAGGTTTTCTCAGCATCTAATGAGATGATCATTTTTTTATCAATTGGTTTGTATGGTAGATTACATTGACAGATTTTCATAAGTTGAACCATACCTGCATCTCTGGAATGAAGCAGACTTGATCATGGTGGATGAATTTTCCTGATGTGTTCTTGGATTCATTTTGTCAGTATTTTATTGAGTATTTTTGCATCAATGTTCATAAGTGAGATCTCTCTATTTCTTAGCAACATCTTTGTGTGGTTTTGGTATCAGGGTAATTGTAGTCTCATAAAAAGAGTTTGGCAATGTTCCTTCTGTTTTATTGTATAGAACAACTTGAGGATATTGGTATTAGTTCTTCTTTGAAAATCTTGTAGAATTCTGTGCTGAAACTACATAGTCCTGGGCTTTTTTCAGTTGGAGAATTTTGATGACTATTTCTATTCTTCAGCAGTTAGACATCTATTTAAGTTGCTTATCTAAGCTTGATTTAATTATGGTAAGTGATATTTATCCAGAAAAAAAATTCCATTTTCTTTAAGTTTTCCTATTTTATGGACTACAAGTTTTCAACGTATGACCTGATGATTCTCTGAATTTCCTCCATGTCTGTTGTTAAGTCTCCTTGATCATTTCTGATTTTTTTAATTTGGATATTTTCTCTCTGCCTTTTGGTTTGTTTAGATAAAGGTTTATCTATTTTGTTGATTTTCTCAAAGAACCAACTCTTTATCTCATTGATTCTTTGTGTTGTTTTCTTTGATTCTATTTTGTTGATTTCAGCTCTCAATTTGGTTATTTCCTGCTGTCTCTGCCTTTTGGTTTGTTTGGATAAAGGTTTATCTATTTTGTTGATTTTCTCAAAGAACCAACTCTTTAGCTCATTGATTCTTTGTATTGTTTTCTTTGATTCTATTTTGTTGATTTCAGCTCTCAATTTGGTTATTTCCTGCTGTCTAGTTCTCCTGGGTGATTTTGCTAGAGTTTTCAAATGTTCTGTTAACTCACTAGTGTGGGATTTTCCAGCATCTTTATTTAGGTGTTTAGTGCTATGAACTTTCCTCTTAATACTGCTTTCATTGTGTCCCATAAAAATTTTGGTATGTTGTGTGAACATTTTCATTGAATTTTAGGAAGTCTTTAATTTCTTCCTTGACCCATTGATGATTCAGGTGAGCACTGTTTAATTTCCATGTGTTTGTGGGCATTCTGAAATTAGTGTTGCTGTTGAATTCCAATTTTAAGGCATGGTGATACAATAAGATAATTGGGTTATTCCAATGTTATTGTGTATTTATTGCGGTTTGCTTTGTTACTGAGTATGTGGTCAATTTTTGAGAAGGTTCCATGAGGTGCTGAGAAGAAAATATACTTTTTTATGTTTGGATGGAATGTTCTATCCATCCAAACTATCTGTTAAGTCCATTTGAGTCATACCATTTTAGTTTCCTTATTTCTCTGTTAATTTACTGTCTGGCAGACCTGTTCAGTGGTGAGAGTGGGGTGTTGAATTCTCCCACTATTAGTGTGTGGGACTTGGTGTGTGATTTAGGCCTTAGAAGCATTTTTTTTTTACATATGATGGTGCTCTTATATTTGAGACATAGATATTCAGTATTGAGATTTCCTCTTGATAATTTTTTTCTGTCACTAATATGAAATGTCCTTCTTTGTCTATTTGATCTAACATTTTCCAAGGCACCCATGCAGAGCAGCCGCCATCCCTTGGCTGCTGGGCTTCAAGGAGGTGAGTTCCAAGAACCTCGAACCATCCATCCACTCTCTTTTACATCTTAGAGATATGCTTTTCACAAGAGAAATATAAAAAGCATCGATATTTTTACCAAATGACAAAATCGAAATATCAAAAGTAAAAGCTTGCAAACATGCAAGAATTTGCCAAAAAGGGAAGCGGAGGCTTGAAAATGCCACTCTGTCCTAGGAAGATTGATGGCAATGATCGTTATTCATAATGTTTGACATTAACTGCCAAACTACAGTAGGATCTTTTCACAAACTGTCTAAATTAATAGTCAAATGATCTGGGAGTATAAGTCATTGTTAACCTCATTTTTCAAAGACAAATCTGAGTTTTATAAAGGTTTAATAATTTGCCCAAGTAGCTAAGAAGTGGCAGAGCTTGAACTTGAGCTCACCATGGTGACAGCTGACTACCCAGTCACGGAAAACTCTACGAGTAAGCCAGTGGCCAGTTTTGTAAGTTAGCCTCAATTAGGCTCATTTTTTTAAAAGTCAGATTGTGAAATAAGTTTCTGGGTTGTATTTTACCTAAATTTTCTTTTTTAATTAAAAAATTGTTTTCATACAATTTATTTTGATCATGGTTTCCCGTACTCCAATCTCCTCTCAGATCATCTCCATCTCGCTACCTGCCTCTTTAAGTCCAAATTTTCTCTATCAAATAAATAAAATCACACAAATAAATAAAATCTCAAAACAGACAAAAAAGCATTAAGACTAATTATGCATAAAACACACGAAGTGCGGACTCGCTTGCGCGGGCACACTCACTCGCTAAACCTGCTCCTGAGCTTGCGGCCTGCCCTGGAGTTTGAGTGCTACTGTTCTGACACTTCATTGGAGAAAACTGATTTTCCCATTGCCAGCAGCTATCAATTGCAATTAGCTTCTTGGGTAGAAATGGAACTCGTGTCCACTTTCCCTTCTTGGTGCTGGATGCCTTCTGACTTGGAACTGTGCAGCTCTTACGCATGCTGCCGGTGTCTGGGTTCATCTGTATGCCAGTTCTGCTGTGTCTGGAAGACACGGCTTCTTCGCAGTCGCTCATCATCTCTGGTACTTTCTATCTACTCTTTCACATCGATCCCCGAGTCTCTAGGGGGAGGGATTTCATGGAGACATCCCATTTATGACTGCATGCTGCAGTCTTTCATGATCTGTACATTGTCCCGTTGTGGGTCTCTGTGTCAGTACTGTCTACTACAAGAGTAACCCTTTCCATTAAATGAGGCACTGATTTGCAAATTTTGTAATTTACCTAAAGTTTCTATTTGTTCTTTGCTCTTTTTTATCTTGATCTGCCTAATCATGGGGCCTTTCTTTCTTTCCAAAGGCTTTTGTTAATTTATTTTTCTCTACTAAACCTCATTTCTAAAATTTATCAGAATTGTCTTCCTTATAAATTTTTGGACATATTTTGTATTCAGTTTTAATCTCATGAGCTACATGTATACCTTACTGAATTTGAATACTTTTTTGCTAAACTAAAGCTGAGTTTTAAACCACTGGGACAAGTACAAAGATATTTCAACTTATAACTTTCAAATATTACATTTTAAAAATTTTTATTCACTTTATTCCGACTTCTTACTTGATGATAGATGTTTATATTTCCCAATTTAAAAGTCTAACTTTCTGAGGGTTGGAGGGGTGGCTCAGCAGTTAAAAGCAATCATTCTTCCAGAGGATTGGAGTTCAGTTCTTAGCATTTGTGTTTGGCAGCTCACAACTACCTGTAATTCTAGCTCTGGAGGATTACACACACACATACACACAAGCACACACACACATACACACATACACACACTCAAAAATGACATTTTAAAAGTCTAATTAGGTCATTAATAATTTGAGACTTAATTGTAGCTTAAGGGTAAAGAACATAAAAGAATAATCTAATGCAATTGATTATACAATCCTTAATATAATTCTTTTGTAAAAGTTTTTAGGGATATATTATGGGTTAGTGACTGCCTCTATTTGACCTAGTAAAGGAGATGAGTCAGAAAATAACTCCTTTGTGTTATATTAATTTTCATCTTCATTGCTACTCTCAAAATCCACAAGCACGGTCATTCTCGTATGTCTCATTAGCATAATAGTCTCTGAGTATTCATTAAATTCATGCACATTCAAGAAAGAGTCATGGTGACTTATTGAGCCTTTCACGGGATTTTTAAAAATGGCATTAGACTATGTCTTTTATTTGGTTTCTATGTATTCCACTGGTCACTCTCAGCTCCTGACTACAGCTAATTGTCAATTCTGTAGAGATCACATTCTACTCAGACACTCCCCAGGCACAGGAATCTGGATTGCCTAGACCGTCTGTGATCTCATTCTCTCCTCCCTCGCTCACGAGTTCCTCGGGATACTTATGAGGAGTGGAATTGCTGTGGCCCAACTTTATTAAATATTGTCAAACCTATCTTCAGAGTCCCCATGAAAAGAAGTGGAAAGCGTTTGGTTTTCTGGGAATTTCCCTTAGTAGTCATGGAAACACTGGCCTTTTGCGGCTCTGGTGATAGTTAAAGGGATCTCACAATTTAAAATCCATCTATTTAATTTCTAGTGGAATATAATTTATTTTACTATTCTGTGCCATATATTTTCTTGAGTATTTCCCATTTCTTGCTGTTTTCATGCAAAGTTTCACATTAGACCATGTGTGTTCCTTGGTTTCAGGCTAGGGACATAGCTCAAAGGCTCGGGGCTTAGTTAGTGTGCACAAACCTGTGTCTTCCATCTTCACAACTTTAGAAAAGAAGAAAAACAATGTGCTAGGGACAGTGGTATGTGCATGGCTGAAGCCAGAGGACCATGAGTTCAAGGCCTTTGTGGGCTACACAGAGAGATTCACCTCAGAAGTAAACACCCCCACATAACAAAAAAAAAAAGGAAAAACCAAACCAACCAAACTTACTTACTTTACCTTTTGAATGGTCTCCAGTTTTTGAGATTGCAAAGTCCTATTCTGATACCCATCTCCTAGTTTTTTTCCTTTGATGTCTTTAGTTGAATAAAATGTATAGTTCTGATACTGCCAATTTCCAGAATGATTGCCCGTGGTTATGTGTGCTCCCAGAGTAAGTGTTTCATTTGCTTCTGCCTTTAGTGCTCTGTGCACCCTTCTCTTACTGAGAACTACAACGCATATATTCTGCATGTTATTAATTTACTTCCTAGCTCTTTTATGAAAAAGTGTCTTCCAAAGCTGATGCCGTTGGTGTTACATTTGCCTTACAGACATGCAAAAGACTGGCCCTGAGCTCTGTGTGTCCGTCAGGCCTGTCTTCCAGTTACAGGGTCCGGGAGAACCAATTACTTTCTATTGTGTCCGTATTTCTAGAGAAGCTTTCTTGCTTTGCCTTATCTCCAGAGCAAATTTCTTTCGAACATTGTTTTTATATGCATTTGAGTGACAGTTTTGTAAAAACAAACAAACATAAGGACCCTTCAGACATTTGGCCACTCCGCACGTATACAGTACGTTGTGGGTCATCTTTCCATTATATACCACATCAGAGTCTTACCAACTGTGTGGTAGTAGTTACGGGGATTTTTAAGGCTTGTTCCTGACATTTTCGTGTCCTTTTAAGTCTCAGTTCCTTTTGTTCATACCTTACTTGCTTCTGGCCTTTGTATCATTTGTTTCCACTGGGTTTGTTTTGATGATATAATAAAATTGCTGAACTCCATTATAGTCTCGTTATATGTGTGTGTTCAACAGGGACAGGTAGGAGCAACATTAGGGAGCAAACATCTATGCAGAGGACACTCACTGAAGCAAATGAGGCACATACTCCATGGGGGAGAATAAGATTCTGAAATTTAACTGTCCACACTTTCTATGCAAACATCATTTTTTCAACATCATTATTAGAAGTGCTTTGGTAAAACAAATGTCATATACTTTAGGAGCATAAAATGAAGGTTTTGAGTCTTTACAGGACTTATTTTATAAAAACAAATTCATAAGTCCTGTTTCTTCACTTGAGAACTTTCCCACTTTCTTGATTTTCTAATAAAAGTATATTTTAAGTGTTTAACCATTTTCTTCTTTCAGTTTCATTTTATATCAACAATTTACATGTGGAATAGCACACAAATCATTGTTTTACAGTCTGAGAAACAATTACAAGGTAAAAGCACTGTTGCAGTCAGAACCCAGACCAAGAAACTCTAAAGTAAGTACACGTTCCCAGTGCACAAAACCTTATTTACAATTCCGATTTTATTTCTTTTGGAAAGAGTCCTAGAAAATGAGTTATGAGTTAAATAACATAAGAATTTTTAAAGTTCTTTATAAATATCAGTAAATGCCTTATGGGAAAAATCATTTCATGGCTTTAATAAAAGATCACATAGAACCATCTCAGAGCAGTTATTGCTGTATCAATAATTTCCAATTTGATTTTTAAATCTCATTTTTGTTATTACTTGTATCACTTTCAAAAATGAATTTTTGTTACTATCTCAATGCACCAATTCTCTCTCCTCAGGTTGTTTCATCTTTTAGACAGAGTCCTAGCCATTTTTACATTTAAGCACAGTTTATATATGAACCATATCAGCTTTGAGGAATTCTTATTTTAAGTGGTTTTCTAATTCTATTGCCTTCTAATTTCTAGAATTTGTGTTCCCTTTTAGTTGTCTTTCTTATTTTTGTATACATTATATTTTAGTCATTTAGTGAAGTTTAGTAATTTTATGTCTGCTTTTCATCTAGTTAGTTCTGTTCTCTCTGCCGACCTCTGTTAGGGTTACAAGGGGAGGGTACCTTTGTTGATCAACAGAGACCACATCACCCAACAGATCTGATGCAAGAGATTTAGTGGGAATGGGGGAGTCAGAGGCCATCTCAGCGCAGGGAAAGAGAGACAGAGACAGAGAGGCCAATAGAGCGAGAGAGTGTTTTGTGATGGTGGAGACCTTTGAAAGGGTGAATGTGTCTTGATGGTGGTAATGAAGAAGGCCGGAAGAGTGCCTGGTTCTAGCACCCTCCATGGCTGTTCAGTAATCCTCACCTTCCTACAAAGCTCTCCTTCAGAAGCAATATTTGTTCTAGAATTTATTTTCACATTTAAAAACAGCTTTATATGCTTATGTTAATACTTCTTGCTATGTAATATCAGTTGTAACCTTTAAACTGTCTTCAATGAAGATAAATATTTTGTTCTTATCACACACTTCCCATCTGTCTATGTGACATTTCTGTCCATACCAACACAGCAGTAATACTGCGTCGGTCATTATTTAGGGCCTATTTTGCCACGGGTGTGTGGAGGTGTCCATAGCTTTGCCATATGTAAGTAATATGTATTATTTTTAATCTTTCCTAAATAATTTTGCTTCTTCTGGAGTTAGTTATCTGTTGTTTTATTTTTATTTACCTCTCTATTAGGTATAATTCACTAGGAAATAAAGAAGGTGTATGCCTTTAATCCTAGCACTCTGGAGTCAGAGTCAGGCGAGTCTCTGTTAGTTCCAGGCCAGCCTGGTCTACAAGAGCTTATTCCAGGACAGCTAGGGCTGTTACACAGAGAAACCCTGTCTCTAAAAGCCAGAAAGAATCACAAAATTTTTTATCATTTTAATATTCCAAGAGGCTCCTAGAACCTCTAATCAGCTGCAATCTGATATTTTTTTTTTTAGCCTACTGGGTGAAGTTAGTGCTACCCCCACTACACATGCAGCTGACTGCCTGAGTCCATCACTCTGTTTTTTGCTCCAACCTATTCCCTATCAGAGTTATCTGATAGTCTAACACCTGAGGTTGGAAGCCTACAGAATTAATCAAACCATGCCTTAGATTCCTCATCTGCTGGCAAATTTATATATTGTCCATTATCATTAATCTTTTTGCTTGATAGAATACAAATATTATTTCTATAGCATGTGTTCTTCTCCCTGTCCTTATGGATTTTCACTATGATTTTATTTAATATTGGAAGATTATATGATTGTATTCAATACTGGAAAGAAATGGATGGAATTGCTCCAGTCCTAGTCTCTTGTTCTTAACACTGGTGTTGGATCTAGAAAAAATTTACACTTGTAAAGTGACATACATTTCTTAATATTAAGAATTCTTCTCTTGTTTTTATGCTCAGAAATCTTTCTTTAAGTCAGTTCCATGTTATATTTTACATTTTACCATTACACTTATACTCAAATTTTAGATACTCTACAATATTATTCTTTAAATATGTGGTCAATACTCTGGTGTTTATTAAATAATTCACATCCCACTGTAATGAGTAATGCTTTATGTATTTCCAACTAATTTTTACCAATTCTGGGATTCATTGATGAATACACTGGATAACTCATGGATAGGTTGATTTGCTATGTTTCTCTATCATAGAATCACATCGTATGTTTTTTTCCTTCCTCCCTTCCTTCCTTTTTTCTTTGTTTTCTCTTTCTACTTTCATTTCTCCACTTTTTTATTTTGAAACTTATTAAAAATCATTGTTAAAACACACACACACACACCAAAATTAAACAAATCCAAAGATTTTCCTCTTTCTTCCTTCTCTATGTTTTTATTTTAAAAGAAGTAAAAACAAGGCTTCTGTTGATTTTTCTATGAGATGGTATTGAGATCATCTGATGTTGAAAGTGCTTAAATTCTATTTTAAAGCACAAAGAGAAATTGTTTACTTTATGATCTAGCTAACCTAGAAGTAGCTGAATTTAAAATGTGCAGCTTTTTTATTTGAATTCCCTGAACTCATTTCCAGGTATTCTGGAAGAATAGCGAGCTTGGTATAATCAACAGTAACTTGCTACTTAATTCTCTTAAAATTTATTTAACCTTCAATTGTTACATTTTCATTAGTCATTCAGCTCACTAGTTTTAATTCCACCTGCAGTTCTTGTTTAATTTCTTTCTCTACTATCTTTAGTCAAATATTTTTCTACCCTGTGGCAGGAGATGCCTGCAGTGCTGGCATTTGCATTAAAAGCTTCAGAAAGAGCAAAGGTTAGGATAAAAACCAGCAGGATGGTTCCATAGACTAGATCATATGCTCTCAAATTCATATGTTGAAACCTGAGTCTATATTAAGTTTTTCAAGATAGGGTTTTGCTGTTTCATTCTGGTTGTTCTGGAACTCACTTCATAGACCAGGCTGGCCTCAAAGAGCCTCTGCCTCCTGAGTGTTGGGATTAAAGGCATGTGTGACTACCACCTGGCTTTTCTGTGCTTTTTGTAGGGCCTTTAAGGAAGTAATGAAGTTGATATGACGAAAGTGGGTCTCTAACCAAGATGGCTTGATTCTTTTTCCTAGAAAAGAAAGAGACACCAGGGATGGCCATGCACATGGAAGAAAGGCCATTGAAGCACCCAAGGAGAAGACCACATTACAGCAGGCAGAGACTGTTCATTTGCTTCCCGGAAGCCCAGACCAGAAATATTTATACAGAAACTATATTGATTATAACACTGCTTGACCCATAACTTAGATTTCTTATAACTAACTCTTACATCTTAAATTGACCCATTTCTATTAATCTATGTATTGTCACAAGACGCATGGTTTACCAGTAAGGTGCTCCGGGGTCTGTCTCCTGCGGCAGCTACATGGCGTCTCCCTGACTCTGCCTTCTTTTCTCATCTATTTCTGCTTGGAATTCCTGCCTTGCTCTGTTCTGCCCTGTCATAGGCCCAAGCAGCTTCTTTACTCATTAACCAATAAAAGCAGCACGTACACAGAAGGACTTTGCACACCACCTCTCATGAACCAAGGAGGGCTGCCTTTGGAGAAATCAAACTTGCCAACACTTTGAGTTGAATTTCTACGTGCTAGAACAGAAAGAAAATAAGTTACTAGTGTGTAACCTACCAAGCCTGGGGTATTTGTTATAGCAAGTCAAGGAGACTAATAGGGATAGATAGATTTAAAGAGTATATATGTTTGTTACTTAAAGTTCATTAGCATAAATAGAATAATCATCATATTTTATGCCTTCAAATTGTGCATACATACATGATTTTATGACTATAAAATCTAGAAGGCTGAGATGAGAGAAAGCACATATTTGTCTTTCTAGCTGAATATGATTATCTCTAGTTGCATCCATTTTCCTACATAAAACTTCATTTATCTTTATAGTTGAAAAAGTGTTTATGCATCTTATATTGTCCTCATCAATTTTTGTCTTTGCACATTTAGCCTGGTTTGTTAATGTACTATTGTGAATTGTGCTGCGATAAACATTAATATGCAAGTTCTCTGAGATCCTTTTACTAGGAGACCAAGACACGGTCATATGGTATACCTATTGTATGTTTTTTAAGAGGCCTCCAAATTAGCAAACATGAAAACTGGACTCCTGTACAGCCCTATTAGCAATATGGAAGTAAGTGTTCGCTTTGGTCCATATCCTTGACAGCATATTCTTTGCTTTATTTTTCTTTTGTTTTTGTGTTTTTCAATTTTTCTTTCTTTATTAAATTTATTTTTAAAATTTCATATATATGTACTGTATTTACATCATTCCTGTCTCCCTGTTATCCTTCCAATCCTCTGCATTCTCTCTCCATAACCTCTTTTCTTGGTTACTGTTGTTACGTGTATGCACTTATGTTTAAAAATATACATATAATTTTCCAAATCTGTTCAGTGTTGCTTGCATAAGGGGTGACCACTTGATATTGGATAACCAACAAAAGGACACATTCTTGGGAGAGACTAATTCTCTCGGCAGTCATTAATTTCCTGTAGTTCACCTAGGGGTGAAGCCCCATGAGATTTCCCTCACTTATGTACTGGAATTATTCATTTCTTGTTTAGACAGTTATGCTGTTAGTTTAGATTTCATAGGTGTAGGTTTATTTATTTTATCTAGAAAACACAGTCTCTCCTCAGATTTTATTTGGCTCTCTGACTCTGATTTTTCCACCTCCTTTTACTACCATGTTCCCTGAGTCTGTGTATAGGAGCTCTGTTGTATCTGTCGAGGCTGGGCACCACACAGTCAGTTTCTTCTTAATTTTGATCATGATTCTTTAATGACCATTGTATGTTGAAAAAGAGAGAGAGAGAGAGAGAGAGAGAGAGAGCTCCCTTGAGGAGGGGATGATACCTACCCTTATCTGTGGTTATAAGGATAAGTATTTAGAATATTGTTAGGAATTAAATCCTCTCAGGAAAGTGGCCATAGCAGGCACTCCTCTAAGATTCATGAGCTCACTAGCAATGTCGAGTTGGCTAAGTTTGCAATATCCATCATGGATTCCCTTCTATTGAGGATGCCTTAAATCCAAGAACATGTTTGTTGCTTACCACTAAGGATTAAGTCCCAGTAGTCCAAATTTTGGGATATCTTGTCATGTTGGTCATTGTTGTGGTTTGTAGGTAGCACAGAAAGGTGTAACAATTGATTGCTTTTCCCACACCCCATCTTGGTGGCCTGCATAGTACTTCCCAGTCCCCAGGGAAGAGGTTTTCAGGCCAGACCCAGCTTGACTTTTCTGAATCCTATATTTGAAGTGCCTGGTGTCTTCAGCATTAGAACTCCTCTTCAGATTCTGGGAGGCCATCAAGAGCAACATCAATCGTCCATATTACCTGAGGATTGCACTGACCAACAGCTCAAAAAAAAAAAAAGAGCCTGTCATGTTTGGAGCAGTGATTTTGGTTAATCTACATCTTGAAGAAAGCATTATCACCTCAAATACTATGACTTCATTCAAATTATTTATGCATATGTATATATATAATTTTGGATAAGTAGAAAATGTTATGTTTCCCTGTAGCTTTTTCATGCATCCTTAGTGTTATTTATACTTCCTCTCTCTGTCTACATTGTCATCTCTTCTTCTCTTTTAATTGAGAAAATAATTCATTATCTATGTTTGTGAGGTATAATATAATTTTTGACACACACACACACACACTCACATAAACCTTTTCTAGAAATGCTGAAAACTGACTAACCAGTTGTGGTAGCTTAAAAACAAATGGCCCCCATAGGGTCATATATTATTATGCTTTGGAACTGTTTGGAAGGAATTAGGAGATTTGGGCTTGTTGGAGGAGTTGTGTCACTGGGGTATGGGATTTGAAGTTTTTTTTTTTCATTATGTCTTTTTTTAAATTTATTTATTTATTAAGGATTTCTGCTTCCTCCCCGCCACCGCCACCCATTTCCCTCCCCCTCCCCCGATCAAGTCCCCCCCCCCCCATCAGTTCGAAGAGCAATCAGGGTTC
Organism: Microtus pennsylvanicus; assembly: GCF_037038515.1. NCBI lineage: Eukaryota > Metazoa > Chordata > Mammalia > Rodentia > Cricetidae > Microtus > Microtus pennsylvanicus. The sequence goes on from NC_134583.1 coordinate 25,158,938, forward strand.
CCTGACCTGTGGGAAGTCCAAGGACCGCCCACCTCCATCCAGGTCTAGTAAGGTGAGCATCCAAACTGCCTAGGCTCCCCCAAAGACAGTACATGCAATAGGATCAAAAACCCATTGCCATTGTTCTTGAGTTTTCAGTAGTCCTCATTGTCCACTATGTTCAGAAGTCTGGTTTTATCCCATGCTTTTTCAGACCCGGCCAGCTGGCCTTGGTGAGTTCCCAATGGAACATCCCCATTGTCTCAGTGTGTGGGTGTACCCCTTGCGGTCCTGAGTTCCTTGCTCAAGCTCCCTCTCCTTCTGCTCCTGATTTGGACCTTGAGATTTCTGACCAGTGCTCCAATGTGGGTCTCTGTCTCTGTCTCCTTTCATCGCCTGATGAAGGTTAATATTCAGGAGGATGTCTATACATTCGTCTTTGGATTCACCTTCTTATTTAGCTTCTCTAGGATCGCGAATTATGGCTAGAAACCAAATATGAGTGAGTACATCCCATGTTCCTCTTTTTGGGTCTGGCTTACCTCACTCAGGATAGTGTTTTCTATTTCCATCCATTTGTATGCAAAATTCAAGAAGTCCTTGTTTTTTACTGCTGAGTAATACTCTAATATGTATATATTCCATACTTTCTTCATCCATTCAACCACTCTGGAAAGCAGTGTGGCGGTTTCTCAGGAAATTCGGGATCAACCTACCCCGGGACCCAGCAATACCACTCTTGGGAATATACCCAAGAGAGGCCCTATCATACAACAAAAGTATATGCTCAACTATGTTCATAGCAACATTGTTTGTAATAGCCAGAACCTGGAAACAACCTAGATGCCCTTCAATGGAAGAATGGATGAAGAAAGTATGGGCTTTGAAGTTTTAAAAGTCTAAGCCATCCTGGTTAGCTCTCTGCCTCTTGTCTGTGCATCAGAATGTAAGCTCTCAGCTTCTGCTCCAGCACAATGCCTGCCTGCCTGCTGCCATGCTCTGCATTGTAATAATCATGAACTGATCCTCTGAAACTATAAGTGAGCCCCTAGGTAAATGGTTTCTTTATCAAGTAGCTTTGATCATGATATCTCTTCACAGCAATAGAATAGCAACTAATAGATCACTTCCTAAAGATAACCCCAGTAGCATAGACACTGAGAGAAAAAATTAATAAATGGGACCTTCTGAAACTGAAAAGCTTCTATAAAGCAAAGGACATGGTCAACAAGATAAAACAACAGCCTACAGAATGGGAAAAGATCTTCACCAACCCCACATAAGACAGAGGTGTGATCTCCAAAATACACAAAGTACTCAAGAAATTGGTCATCAAAAGAACACATAATCCAATAAAAAAATGGAATACAGACAGAAACAGAGAACTCTCAAAAGAGGAATATAAAATGGCTGAAAGACACTAAAGGAAAGGCTCAACATCCTTAACCATCAGAGAAATACAAATCAAAACAGTTCTGAGATTTCATCTTACAATGGTAAGATTGTCCAAGATCAAAAACATTGATGACAACTTATGCTGGAAAGGATGTGTGGCAAAGGGAACACTTCTACATTGCTGGTGGGAGTGCAAGCTGGTGTAGCCCCTTTGGATGTCAGTGTGATGATTTCTCAGAAAATTAGGAAACAACCTTCTCCAAGACCCAGCAATACCACTTTTGGGTATAAATCCAAAAGATGCTCAATCATACCACAAGGACATGTGCTCAACTATGTTCATAGCAGCATTGTTTGTCATAGCCAGAGTCTGGAAACAACCTAAATGCCCCTCGGCCCTTTCTCTCTTAATGATTACCATTGTGGTTATAGTAAAATAACCATAGATAAAATCTCTTTGTAGTTTCGATTAGGATTTCTCTGCTGATTAATGAGGTTAAACATCTTTTCAAGTTTATTAATCTTCTGTATTTCAACTTTTGAGAACTGTCTAGTCATACCATTAGACCACTTATTAATTGGATTGTTCAATTTATTGTTTAGGCTTTGAAATTTCTGGTATATTCTAAATAAGATAAGTAAGACTCCTATTTCTGACGTGTCCACTCTACCTAGAAGTCAGAGTTACTGCATCATTGGGGAAGCGGCTATGACAGCAAAAATGAAGAGACCTACTGGTCTCCAGAGGAGGAAGAACAGGGAGAAGTGCCATCAAAGGAAAAAGCAAATCCAACCGAGTTAGTTTTTTTAAAGTATGCCAAGAAGATGACTCAAGTGAAAATATGGAATATAAAAGGTTGTACACAGTGATGTTGGCCAGCCATCCACCAGGCCTTCTATCTGCTGGTACCAGGGCAGTCATACTAAGAAGCACAATCTTTCCACTCATACTAAAATTCTTCCCAGCCATTGTGATGTCAGTGCTAGAGTTAGGTGAAAGTCTGGACTGGAAATTAATAGCCACTTTTACTTAAGTCACTTCCCTTGGGCTGATGCTTTCTCAACTGGGAAGTGAAGAGTTTGCATAGACTGTCTAGAATCCAGTGCTTATTGTGGATGACATTTTAAAACACATCTTGTTGCCTGAGAGTGAATTCTTCACTTTCGATAGTCTCCAGAGTACCCCGCACTTCAGCTCTGCAGAGAGATCTTAGACTCCTCAGTGTCTACCAGGAAACATCACGACACATCACCCTGGTAACATGTGCTGAAAACTATGGAAGAGCTGAGCTTCCCCAATGATGCAGTAACTCTGACTTCTAGGTAGAGTGGATACATGTGTCCAAGTTTCTGTCGGTGCCTTTGCTCATCTTTGTTTACACAGCACAAATGTTGTTAATTAAAGTTTTCTAAGGGAGAGAACAAATGATACCACAAGCCACGCTTTGAATTGTAACTCATGAAGAGGGGACTGCCTTGGTTTTTTAATAACATTTGAACAACCTCTGCCAAAAGAAAGAATACGAAACCATTTCTATACATCTTTAATCTATTTTCAGCAACAAAAATATCTGTGCTTAGAATAACAGTGTGTCATTCTTAATGGCCAGCACAAACTGAATGCACCTGTGCTCGCGACCTATAAAACGTGCAACCCTAACGAATGCTTAAGCATGTGCTAAACTTGCCTGCATTTTTAAAGAATTCATGGAAATGCAAACTTCATATGGAGCCAGACCGTTGGTTGTGACGCTGCCAAGAAAAATAGATCTTTGAAGCAGATCTGAAAAGCAGGTGGGAAGCAAACGTCCTTCTAAAAGCCAGTCAATTGTAACATACTTAATGAAAGTACTAGTAAAACTTAATTGCTCCAGCCGAGTAATTACTGTGTTTGTACCAAGGATATGGTGTCTTTCAATGAAATTTTATCTCTGCTGTCCCCCGGTATATCTGCACGTTAGTCTACTTGCCTGTATTTACGTGACAATGTCTTGTTTTAAGTGTTGATATGGTAGTGCCTTCAATGATGAGATTATTATACTTCACAGGCTGTATAGGAGTTGCTGAGGAAGGGGTGTCATCAGGAGTAGGAGCAACATGTCTATCTCGGAGATTTCTAGCTGCAATCATGAGTCTTTCATCAGACTTGCCTTCTTGACTCCTCTGAGCCATCTCTTCTGCTCGCTACCATACCAAATCATTGCTATCTGTCAATGCAACTTATTCTGCTGCATGCTAGAAAACCATGCTTCACCCTGGAAAACAAAGTAAAAAAGCATTTCATCGGGGCTCTCTTTCTCCACCCTGCCCCCCATCATGAGACCTCTTACCTCTTGTGCCTCTCAATACTTCATGCAGCTATTTTTTTCCATCTGGTTCTGGCCCTGAAGCCCTTTAGCATGGCATTATCCTTCTCAGTGTCTGTGGATTCCTAGAGCATAAAATAGTGCCTGGCACAGTGGAAAATCAAAAAATATGTATTAAATAAGTAGAAATATTTACTTGTAGAAAAAATGCATGACAAATATTAAAGGAAAAAATCCCTTCCCTATATTTGGTGGCTTTTTAAAAGGTTTGAAATGAAAATATTCTATTCAAACACTCCTCCCACGCTAGGTTAGGAAAAAGGGTTTTTTTGGTGATTAATGATTTGGTTTCATGACCTCTCACAGCCATAATGTATCCATAAAAAGTGTTTCAAGTACTGTTGCAGATTCAGAAAAGGACTGATGCATTGCCTTAAGTGAGGCGTCCACTGTCTGCTCTTTGCTCTGAATTTGTTCTAAGCTGAGGACAAAGCCTTTCATACTGTGAAAATCACATGACTTTTTATCACCTTAAAATTTGGGAGTAGCTTGAAGGACTTGAAATGCCAATGTCATTAAGTGACATCAGACATTGTCATCACAGGAAATTGTGTTGGGTTAAACAACAGTAGTCAGCAATTCTTGGCTTTCACAGTTTCCAGGTCCCTTGCTATAAGCCATGTTCCTCTGTTTCAGAGTATTTTCGGAGAATGATTTCTCTTTCTAAGCAAAGGTAAGATTTGTATGTTTCCTGTAAAATAAATTCAAATGCTAGTCATCAAACTCTGAAGCATTTTCTAAAATACCTTGTCATGTGTCTATGACTATTACAAATAATGACTATCATGAGTAATGTCTATTAATGAGTCACCATAAAGCCTACCTAGTTTGTCTGTGGTTGTCTGCATGTTCTCTCACATGAATGATGCGCTTCCCAGTACATGTGTGCTACAGAAGCACACAAGACAGTTTTCAAATGATGTGAGTGATATTTTAGATGATAGTCCCAAAATGCATTTTTTTTAGGTTTCTGCTTTCATACTATTTCCCTGCCTGCATTGTTTAAATCTCCAATTTGAGGTCGTGTTCTGTACTTCTGAGTCATTCACTGTACCCAGTTTTCCCATACTTGTGAAGTGCTTTGAGAGGGAGTAAGGTCTATTATACTCTAGAAGGCATAGCTATGAATATTTTGTCAGTATTTTTAGGTTTAATGAGTCACTTTTCTTTGTGGAACTAGTCATGTGATTACTAATTGTCACCTATAATGAGGCGATTATCATATGAAGGGAAAAAGGTTATTTTAGCTCATGATTTTGGAGGTTCTTTCCCAAGATTACACAACCCTACTGTTGTTGGGCTTTTCGTGAGGACAGCGTGTCATCACAGGAATGCATTCGAGAGCAATCCACTCCTACCATGGTCTGAGATACAGAGAAAGAAGACAGGCCTTGCTTTAACCAACTCCCTTCTAGGGCCTGTCTGTGATAATCTAAAGGTCTCCCATGATGCTTTGCTAAAGAAAAGTTAAAGAGTTCTCAGGAGCGCCGCTCCAAGGTTCAAACATCAAACACATAGCACCTTAGGTGATATTCATCCAAACCCACCAGCAGTGAAGTGAACCCGTGCATTCTCTCATGTTCAAACACACTTGTAATCTTTTCTTCAATTTATTTAACTTTATTATGTTTTTATTATTTTCAAATTTTCTCATAAATTTATTTTGGTCATATTAATTATTCTTTGAGTCCTTCCAGATCCTCCCTACCTCTGTACACAGCCAGCTTCACGTTCTCTGTGTGTGTCTGTGTCTCTCTCTGTCTGTGTGTGTGTGTGTGTGTGTGTGTGTGTGTGTGTTGTGTGTAAGAAAAAGACCAAAATATCATTTTTGTGTAGATCCAACTACTCCTGATCATGAGGCCTGCCTGGAGAGTGGCTGATCAACCCACAAGCTTGGATTCTTAAACACAACTTTTGTGGCATGCTCTTGCTAGCTCTCTCATCACAGTCCATTTGTTCCTCTTTTTGTCTTGTAATTTTTACCCTGGCATTCAAAAATGAGATTGCCTTTTAGTAGATCATATTGTGTATTTTAAAATTGTTTCTTTTAATTCTTGAAATTATAATTACTTCATTTCTTCTTTCTCTTCCCTCCCTCCAATCCCTTCCATATACTCATCTTTGTTTTATTTTTTTATTAACTGTTGTCATATTTGTATATATATATTTTTCCCTAAATATACAGATACAACTTTTCTGGCTATATAATGTTAGTTGTGGCATGTTTTCAAGACTGACCATTTGGTATTAGATAACCAATTGGTTTGTTTTCCTTGGGGAAGATGATTTTCAGTCCACATTTATTACTAGTAATACCATTATCAATTTATATGTAAAATTAGTCATTTTATGAGGATGAATATAACAATGGTCACCAGTGATGACTCCACCTGCTGGCATATACTCTGTCTTGGAAAGATTACTCTCTCATTGAGCATTGTCCTCATTAACATCTATAGCTTAAAGAGGTTTCAATCTCCTGTATATGATAGATTTTGTTCTCATTATTTATAAATTAAGCTGTAATCTTTGATTATTTAAATTTTTCAAACAGAGTCCAGTAAGTCTTTAAGCACATTCACAAGCCATAGAATTAGTAAAACAAGAAAACACTTAAAAATTCTCCTCTTAGCACATAAATCTCAATATTAAGATTTAGTTTTAATCTCACTTGGCTCTAACATGACATACTGCTATTGCATCGGATCCCATTGTGTGTTGCAAAGCCGAGCTTCAAGATGTGGGATTATGTGGCCATAAATTAAAATTATTTGACATGTGTCAATAAAATAACATTGCCAAGTACTAAAACACTTTGGCTTTCTGTCAAGTCTGAGGTCAGGATCTGTGAGAATAACATAGTCCTTTTCCTTGCCGGCTTATTGCTGTGGCCCAGAGGCTGTAACAACCAGATGTCTGGCACTTAGCATTTAAAGGGCTCACAGTTTTTGCAGATAAAGCCCCAATTTTCCTTCTTTAATTCACATTATACCATTTCCATTGAATTATACACTCCTTTTTATTAATGTGATTTTTCTCTTTTTCCATACTCTGTTATTACCAGCTAAACAACAAGAAAATCATAGCTTATTGTACATTTGAATTACTTTTTACCAGATGGTCAGAAGAATAAATACACTTCATTTTCCCTCATGTTGCTTAGATTGTGGGTTATAAATCTTAGAGGTTATTTGAAAACTTTCCCATGCAGCCTTGGTGTCCTAAAAGTCCCACATCTTACGCATCTCCCTTGTACTTAGGTGTGCGCCAAAAGGGAGAAGGGATGGATGGACAACTAAAAATCAAGAAAATGTATCATTTGGAACTGCTATTTTCTTAAGGCTGCCTCAGTACTGTAATTTAAAATTAACAAACAGGAACATTGGTGTGCACTCATTTGTTGAAAGACTGTTGACTGATAGATATGCTTGTAGTTGAACCTACCATCATAGCTAAAGAAAATCAAATCTCATAGACTTCCAGATATGTTTTTTGAAATTACAAGGTTCTAGTCTCTATCATTTAGTTCCCTTATGACATCTTAAAATTAAATTTCATTGTGGTTGTTACATGCAACAACTTGGGTTTTATCTGAGCACTCGAAGAAACAAGGGTGCTGCTATATCTTGCATGACCCTTATTTTAGAGGGAAAGCACCCTTCATAAAATATAGAAAGGATGAAAACACTGTCTAAAAGCAGGTGAGTCCCAGAAAAAGCGCTTACTAAACTCACTCAGAAGACAGAGGCCATGAATACCCTGGCTCCTTCAAAATATGATTGATTCCAAATCTTGGCACAGAAACACAGGATCACCTCAGCATGATGTTTGCTAGTATGTGAAGAACTCTATCAGAGACTTGGGAACCAAGAAAAGGTTCTAACTGATCAAAGAGTGAGTAATTTGAGCGTCCCTTGTGAGATGTTCAGAATCATAGAATAATATAGGTAAGTTTCAATCCATGAGAGCATCTGTCAGGCATGGGCACACATGTACACATCTCGCTGTCTTCATTTCTGCATTGGTCGCATTGGGAGGATACCACGTCTTCGCAGTATGAACAGTGATAATGGAAGGAAATGAACATTTCTCTTGATTTTCTCTATGAATGATTCAAAGTAGAGTAAGGGCTGCTATAAAAAAAGCTGCTATCTTTCTGAGTGAATGAAAAAAGAATAATTACATTGTTATTCATTTGCCATCTCTTATATGCTAATATATCTAAAAAATGATAGCTGTATATGAATTAGCACCACCCAAAGTGGCACTCTATGATACATGCCAGCTGGTGGAAGTATGCACTAGCAGCCAGGAATATCACTGTGTTAAAACATTAATTCTGAACCCTACAAAGCTTTACAGAGTCTGTTCATTCACAAGAGCAGTAGGTGAAATACCTGGTAAGTATCATTCTGGAGATGCCCAGACAATGATATACTGCAGAGAGGCACGTCTCAAGGAGAGAGGGTCCCTGTAGCAAGAAACTCAGAATGGTCCTTCACCAGCCCACAATAAGATCACAATTTATGGAAGAATCTAAGCTAATTATATCACTAGCCACATGTTCTAACAAGCTTCTGCTCAGGAGACAGAAGCTGTGTTGTCTGGGACAATTCCCCTTCTGACACAAACCAGCATGGCCCACCACACAGCACTACTTTGCAGAACAGCTTGACTCTTTAAAGCGATATATATGTAATTTATAATCATGAATATATAAACATATATGTAACATGTAAAATATATTATGAGTTATATATATCTATAAATTATGAAGTGTAGTTTGAAATATACATAGCAGAAGAAGTAAAAATTTATTGATGCATGCCTGGTATAGATGAGGGCCTTAGTTTAATTTCCAGCACTTAAAAAAAATTAAAACCTAAACAAAGTTGTGACCCTCCCTATTTCTCAATAAAACCCTGAAGCTAAAAAGCAACATCACTAAAAAAGGTAAAATAAAATCAAGGAAAGTTGAATAATGATTAGAGTTTAATCCTAACAGACTGTTGCAATTACAAGAGAAACAACGCAGTCATTGCATTTCCTGTTTGTAGATAGGCTTTGGAGTATTGTGGATAAAATGAAGAAAGGCTTAGATTTGCTTCAAGTCTGTGGAACAATGGAAAAAGTGAATAAACTAAAGGTAGACTTTAATTGAGTGGTGGTGCACACACGCAATTTCATCATCTCATTCTCTAGTCTCTCTGATTTTATGTAAGTCGACAATGTCCAAAATAAAGGTTTAAAATTAAAACTAAAAGAAGTTTGAAATCAATAAATTTATGTCACTTCTTTAAAATCAAAGTGGTTCTGGAAAATAAAAACGAAGGTTAAGATAAAAATAGCACTGAATAGTTTTCAAATAGACAGGAATAGTAAATAAAAACTTGGTATGTATGTTGGCAACAAGTTAACCTTTTTTTTTTTTTTTTGGCCCGGAAACTGGATTTCCTAACATTGAAATTTAGATGTTGTATAATGGCATGTAAATAGTAGTATATTATCTGTGTTTTAATAAATAAAGCTTGCCTGAAGATCAGTGCAAAGCAGCCACACTAGTCAATCAAGCAGGTCAGGCAGATGTGGCACACATCTTTAATCCCAGCAGCCACACTAGTTAGCCATGGAGACTAGTCAGCAGTGGTGTGCGCCTTTAATCCCAGCACTAGAGACAATGTAAATGAGGAGGAGACAGGTCTCAGCTCAGTCTCAGTCTGAGGATTCATGGAGGCACGATTGCCCAGTTTTAGTCTGAGTTAGGGGTGAGAGCCAGTAGCTTGGATGCTTTGCTTTTCTGATTTTTCTTTGAATCCCTATATCTGTCTCTGGGTTTTTATTATTTTTGCTATACATTTGGTGTCCAATGTTTGGGATACGAAATCACAAAAAAAGCCATTTGCCTGTGACTTTTTAGCCACTAGCACAGGCCAGAGCTGCACTTGGGGTCCCTCCCAGAGCTGCACATGGGGCTCCAGCCCCAACAGACTAGGCTTTCTTTTTATTTATCCTCAAGCTTCTGCATGAGTTTGGGATTTTCCTATTGTAGACTCTCTGAAGCAGTCTCCAACTCCCACCGAAACTCCAGAAGCACTTGGGTTCCAAACGTCACATGACTCATGGTCCTAGACTGGCTGGTTCTGCCTTCAGGCAACCCATCCCACAACCACATGTGTTTTTTCTGAACAATCCCCTATGCGGTTTTTCAAAAAGTCCTCTCTCTCTCTCTCTCTCTCTCTCTCTCTCTCTCTCTCTCTCTCTCTCTCTCTCTCTCTCTCTCTCTTTCTCTCCCCCCTCCCCCCTCACTTGGGTTGCAGGCTCTCTGGTGAAGCCCTAATCAGGCTGCTGCCAAACTAGGCAGCTGTCTTGAAATCCAGTCAGGCTTTTACTGTTCTACGCAGCCGCAATCAGCCTCATGTCTTCATCAACATTGTCAAGAGATTTGGTAAGACAATTGGGAATTCTTAAAAGGAGTTAGTTAAAAGACAGAGAATTCCCCCACTTTAAAAAACGGGGAAAACCATCACAATGGAGGGATTTGGCTCTCTGTTTGTTAATATGCTAGACAGGATGAAAATGGAACAATTAAGTGAGAGGGTATCCAATTTAGATGGAATTTATGTGATGTCAATTGTAACCAATATCAGTATTATCACTTTTGTCTTATCACTAAAAAAGTTGGTTGCTCTTAATGCTAAGATACAGGCCTTAGAAAAACAGATCACCGAGATATTCAAATCTGGACAGAAGAATTTAATGGAGAGCCAATTTCAGAATTGGATTATAAGAATAGAGAGCAACAGCCCAAGCATTTCAGATAACCAACCTTAATATATCCAGTAACCTTGTAGAAACTCTCAAATGGCAGAGATTCTGTTACAGATAACTGGACTCCTGTACCATTGCTAGATTTAAGGAGATCCAAGGAATCAATAGTCTCATATGGCAAACATTCACCTTTTGTGAAACAAATGTTAAACTTGTGGTCAGTTTATAACAGAATTATTCCTACATGAATTTTAACACAAAGGGAAGATATTATCATAGAATGGATTGTTTTACCACATAAACTAAGTAAAAATTTAAAAACATGTAAAAAGGTTCTTTAAGTAAATTATAAAAGGAAATTTGAGACTTAGTCAATTAGCAGGAATAGACCCAGCAGAAATTATAGACCTTTAAATAATGATGAAATTAATAAATTATGGGAAGAAAGTGAAATTTGGCATAGAGCCTTATAGTAATTTTGGAGAGAGATTAACATCAATTATCCCAAAAGCAAGAGAATTCAACTTATAAAGAGAACTTGCTGGATCCTTCCTCACATTGTACAGGACACACCAATAACTAGAACCCCAACTTTTTATAGAGGTATAAATAAATTAAGAAAGACAGATTACAAATGAGAAAAATTAAGTAAAGTGAATTAAATTCCTTATGATTCTGTCCAATAGTCAGAATTATATCTTTTCTCATGGTACAAGAGGATTTTAAAAAACCTCTCAACATGGTTACTGATTCGCAATATTCAGAAAGAGTTGTTTTGCATATTGAAACTGCCAAATTTATACCAAATGATACAGAATTGACTTCATTATTTATTCAGTTACAGATACAATCCGGAATAGGAATAAACCCATATACATAACACATATCCTATCCCATATAGGTCTACCAAGTCCTCTAGCACAAGGTAATATAGAAATTGATTAATTATTGTTTGGAAATGTACTAAAGGCCTCAGGCTTTCATTAAATATATCATGTCCAGAACAAAGGTTTTTTAAAAAAGGCTTTTCTATCATGTAAATTATAAGGAAATATCCTACTTGATTTTTATACAACCAAACATTACTTCCTGCAGAAGTAACCCAAAGAGTGCGCAAAGGAATAAAATCTGGCACATGGATGTGTTCCTGTTGTAGAATTTGAAAAACTAAACTATGTACATTACACCATACTTATTCAGGTTTTCAATGGGCAACTGCTTTAGTTTGAAAAAAGCTGATTCAGTAATCAAATTTGCTAAAAGTTTTGGTCATCATGAGTATAACTACACAAATAAAGACAATGCTCCAACATATGTCTCTAAGAAAATGAAACAGTTTATTGCTTATTATAATATAAAGCATATCACAGATATACCACACAATCCTACAGAGTAGGCAGTTATCAAATCAAATTCTAAAGGATATGTTAAATAATCAGAAAAGGAAGATAAATGCCCCCAAAAAACGATTGCATAATGCTTTATTAACTTTGAATTTTATAAATGTTAATGAGAAAGGAACAATAGCTTCAGAGAAACAATGGAGAGTCAGAAAAAACTACAGAATTAGATTAGCTGATATACTTTAAAGATGACCTAACCTCAGAATGGAAACCAGAACATGTGTTTTGTTGGGAAAAGGACTTTGTTTTTGTCTCTACAGGAGAAGAAAAGCTACAGATACCATCAAAATTGAAAAAGATGTGATGTAAACAAGAGATACCTATTAATTAGGAGAGATGATAGTTCATTAAGTACTATGGCCATTTAATCTAAACTAACCTATAAAACTAACAAATGCTTTCCATTTAATCAGAGAATCTCTTCCCAAAAGAGAATCTCCAGAAAATTAACATTAGGGAAGGGCTTTGTTTCTGTCTTTTCAGGAGAATAATGGTATCCAGCTAAGGAATCTGAAGACCATTATGAGAAGCCAAGGACAATGGCACTTGGTTTCTATCCTAATGCATGAACTAGCTTTGTGGGAGCCTAGCCTGTTTGGATGCTCACCTTCCTGAACCTGGATAGAAGTGGGAGGACCTTGGACTTCCCACAGGACAGGGAATCTGGACTGCTCTTCAGTATTGAGAGGGAGGGGGAGAGGAGTGGGCGGAGGGGGAGAGGAGTGGGGGGAGGGGGAGAGGAGTGGGGGGAGGGGGAGGGAAGTGGGGAAAGGGGAGGAGGCAGAAATATTTTTCAACAACTAAAATAAATAAAAGAAAAAAGACAAATCATCATGAAAAAGAAAAAGAGTAAATTGATCTATTGGTATATCACATTTCCAACAGGACAAAATTTTACTAATCTTCCCAAATGTTTGTTTTTGCTCTTCTCCACAGACATATAATGCAAATTGTCTCTTTGTAGTCCCAGTCCAGTTAAAGATTAAAGCTGGCTTTAGAGTTGAAGTATGGCTCTCTCCTTCTCTAAGCCCAAGCGTGTTTATTAAAGTGAAATCCAAAATATTTCATTTCAGGAAAGCCACCTGCTATGGGACAGAGGAACAACAAAAATTTAAGGACTATTTTATTGCTACATATCTCAAAATCCTTAGTTTTGTATTTATTCTTTAACAGCTTTTCTTAAGGTATAAAATTTATAAGATTCATATATATACATTTTAAACTATTTATCATGATATTGATGGTCATATAGAGTACTAACTAATTCTAGAATAAGGTTTCATCTACCATCCTGTACATGATTTCTGTTTGAGTCTCTATCAGTTTTCTGCAGTGAACCATGAGCATGCCTAACAGTGAGTCATAATTTAGCAAACTGGCATAGAATTCTCATTACAGCCCTCCAAAGGAACAAACCCCAGTGATGCTTTGATTTCAGATGTTATCCTTCAGGTCTAGGAGAGAATATGTCTGCTGTTTTAGGTCGGCTGAGTTGTAGCACTGTGTTACAGCAGCTACTGGATATTAATACCCTAGTTGAGCTTATTAGGATTGGTGCTTCGTTATCTATGTTTGGAACATCCAGGTGATCCATTCTGTTTCTGCATAATCATCATCAGCAAATAATATCACTGTTGAATAATTAATGGACCTGTTAATCTAAAAAAAATCTTAGAAGTGGAGCTTCTGTTTTTATTTTTAAAACTAGGTAACCGCAACAATTATCATGAAGGAGGAGAAGAATCCAGCACCTTTGATCAAACAAATGAGCATCTTGCCTGTGTGACAAACCAGGGCAATGCAATAATACCAAGACAACTGGCAGTTTGGAAGAAACCTTGTTCATTTATTAAACATCTTTAATGTGTGTGAAAATATCTGAGTCCCACCTATACCAATGTTTCCCAGTCTGTGTTCTTGCAACTTCTAGATAGCCAAGTTCTGCAAAATCTTTCAAGAAAATTTGACTTGCTTGTACAAATAATTCCATGACATTACAAAAGTAGGTTTTTATTTTAAGCTTTTTACCATAACTATGAGGCAAAAGGGGAGGAAATTGGAAAAAGAGTATTTAAAAACAAGTGAAATTGAAGTAAAGGAACAACTTAGGACATTTCTCTTCTTGAACTGTTACATACTTTTACTTTTCAGTAAACTTTGTTTACCTTTTAGTTATCTAATATCTGTGGTCCCTTCCCTAAAGAAACCATAAAGTTCCTTTTGTAACCCAATAAAATCTGAGAGAAACAGAACCTGCTCCCCCAACAGAACTCTACTAGGACAAAATAAGAGTGAGACAGCATCAATTCCAGGAAACAAAGCTCAAAATTTCCTACAAGAGGGTCTGAGGAAATCAAAATCAGTCCAGAACAAACTATGTGCTACCCTAAGTCTTAAGGTTTTTTTTTTTAAGATTATATTTTTGTTTGTCTTTGTGTTTTATGCACTGTGTGTCTATGTGTGGATATGTACACATGAATGCAGGTGCCCATGGTAGCCAGAAAAAAAAAAAGCATCAGATCACCTGTAGTTAGAGGTGGTTGTGCTGCCCAACATAGGTGCTGGAATCAAAACTTGGGTCCTCTGCAAAAGCAGTATGAACTCCTAACTGCTGAGCCATCTTTCCAAGTTATATGATCTTCAGTTCTCCATTCTTGGTGCCTTTCAAAGCCCCATCAGTGATGCCAAAGCCATTTTTCTCCTCTACTGCATCCTCTGAGTTTCAGGTACGGTATTTTCTTTGACACCTTCTAGCATCTGCTGTCTTAATGTTCAGAGATGGACCAGCCATATGAACATTTATATCATACACACATGATATACATGTGTGTGTATTTATTATATATATACATATATACTAATCTTGATATGCATCTCTGATATCAAAAGTTGCTTAGCTCTGAGCTGCTGTTATACTCAGTGATATTCAAAAGTACTGTCAGAATATAGGGAATGAAAGTTTGGAGGCTAAGAGGTGAACATTCAAGGACATACGTGTCAAAGCATCTTGAGTTCAGAAATGGACCTTAAATAATTATTAAAAGTTTGAACTGAAATAGTTTCCAAAAAATAGGTCTCAAAGATGTACTCCATGTGCATAAATTGTTACTTATTTTTCCAATAAGATGAGATGATGTGAGATAATTTATTAAAATATAACCGGAGTGAGCAAGAAGGCTATTAGGTGGAAAAAAGATGGCATGGGATAAGAACAAGCAAAAGCCAATTCAGGAGAAGAAATGGAGAACAAAGGAACAGAACACTCAGGAAGGAAGGAAGGCTTGAGGTGAATGGTGGTTGATTTATTGGGTCATGTGGAAAGATCTGATATTTGAATGTTAATTAGTGATTAGTCATTGCCCATAACTTTTCTATCTTAAGCTTAAACCTAAAACTCTCAGACCTGAGTACACACATTGCAACCACATGGACATTTCAGAAAGTACGATGTCAGGAACTTCCCCTAGAAATTCTCTTTGATTTGTTCTGGGTGCAGCCTGCAATTGTGTGGGTGACTTGTTTGTTTTGTTTTGTTTTGTTTTAAGTTCCCCACATGAATCTGATCTGCAGCCAAGTTTGAAGTCACTTCCATGAGGCTTCTGTGAATGACAAAAATGAAGGCATGTTTACCTCCAAATAAAATCGAAGCATCCCTTGAAGCTGCTGCCTCACCCATAAACAGGACCTGAGGTCAGCAAAGTAAGGGTACATCTCTTTGACAGAAAACTTCTATTGATTGTATTTTTGATCTTGTTTCAGGGATTCTATTCTATTAGAGGTCTAACTGAGCACTTATGTTTGGAGAAGACGTGATATAGGACAAAGACAAAGCCATTGATCTAAGGTGTTCAAACTTAGTTTTTTAGAAGTTTAGGGTGAGAAAAATAAGGACATGTGGGCTTACTGAGGTTTCCAAAACAGAGGTCTGCAGATGCAAGCAACAGAGGCTTCTTATCTCAGTTCTTTGGTCTTGAAACTAGGGTGAAAGGGTCAGTGTGGTCGAATCTGTGTTTAGATGATGAAAGACCACCTCTTCCTGTCTTTCCCCTAGCTTCAGGGATTTGATGAGAATTCTCAGCACTTCTTGCTTTGTAGACATATGATTATCTTTCCATGTCTTCTTCCAGCATGAAGTGTGTGTGTATCCAAATTTCCCCCCTTTTAAACAGAAACCAGTAATATCTAACTTGGCCCACTGCAATGACTTCATTACATGATTGCATCTGGAAAGAAACAAAAGCATACCTTGTATTCAAATAAGGTCATAATCTAGGGAAATGGGTTAAGGCATCAGCATGAAGTCAGGGAGTATATAATGCAAGACTTAAACATCACTGATCTCCTTTTCTTGATATTAATATTGATAACACCTATATTTTCAATGCCAAAAAATTAGAATTTGATCCAATGGTTTGAATTTTGGCTGTAGTTGTGACAATTGTCCAGCTCTTGGTCTGCTATGGAATTGTGTTTAAGACATTGTCTAATCACTTCTCTCTATATAAAATGAATACTAAAATGCTACACATTAAGAATTATTGGGTTAGACACTTTTAAATCTAAGATGGCGATAATAGAATGGTCCTCTTAAAATGAAAACCGCATTGCCTTTTTCTTAATAATTCTTAACTAGGAAAATTAAAAAACCCTTCAGCTTCTAGTTTGCATCAGACTATAGACATTGAATACATAATAATACAGACAACTACTATTTCAGTTTTCCAACACTTCAGGGTTTTTCTGGGGAAATACAGGAAAATCTCATTTCATCAAGACAGAGGAACAGCTGAGCCTGGCATGTGTAAATGTCAATAAATCAATTAGACATGAAAGAAATGAAGAGCTCGAAAGTGTGTTCTCTGATCTCTCTGGCTGGGTTGAGAGGAAGAGCTGAGCGAGAAAGAACAGATGAAAGTTCTTTTACTCAAGTGGACAAGGATGTTAAAGCAAGACGTCCTGAAACTGGAGAAATAAACGGACTTGGGCCAAAACACTAAACAGTGGGATTCGGATTAGTTCTATCTTTTCATGATTGCTCTTTAGGGACCTTGCTTTAATGTGGAGTTCTGATCTGAATTCTGAGCATCTGTCTTTCTGAAAAGATTCCCCAGATCGTAAGATAGGGAACAAAGTGTGTGTGTGTGGGGGGTGTGCCTGTATGTGTGTGTCTATACATGTATTCAAGTTTGTATGTATGCGAGTATGTGTGTATAAGTATAAGTAATGAGTTTTAGACTGTCAGCATGCCGTCTTTCCTCTGACATACAAAGCCAACTTAGTTTATCTGCACATATTTTCCATCTAGAAAGAAACGAACCCAGAATCACAGGGACATTCCGGTGGAGAGCCTCATTAGGGATACGGAAAGCAAACAGAGGAAGGTTAGTTGGAGGTTCAGCTGTGCTGTACTGATGTAGTAATGTTGTCTTTAGAACAAATTAGCTCGCTGGGACTTGGTGACACAACGGAGTATTAAACCTTTCTCTACAAAAAGAACATGTGCGGTGCTTTTTTTTTCTTCCTAGCTTGAAAAATGCCAGTGAAAAATTACACAAAGATCAAGCTTGGAAAATGTTTGCTTTGCAGAAAAATCATTTAAAAATGGAATCTCAATTTTGTTGGCAGCTCCGCTTTTTAAAGGGGCTATTTATTCTCGACTCCACAGCATATGGTTTATGGCCATTTATATGGTGCACTGGAACCGCCTGAACTTGGGCACCTTGGGGAGTGTTTGTTTTTCTATTTTTTTAAGGTGGTTGGCCTGAAATCCAGCATGAATCATCTAAGAGAGATTTAGGAGCACGTGGAGATGAATGTTTCCCAGGTGACAAGGAGCAGCGCAGCTGGAAAGTGATCCTACATAAATAACGGGCCCGAAAAGAACTTGCTTCAATGCTGTCTGTGAAGAACAGGAGTGTGGACCTTTCATTCTTTCGCATCATGCCCCGTGATCCCACTCACCTCCCAGTCCCTCCACATCTGCGGCTCGATGCCTCCCAAAGTAGTAAAAAACAAAACAAACAAAAAGCCCACCTTGCTTCTCCATCTTTCCAACATCTCTTCATTCACCCCGGCCGCATCAGGAGCTGGGATGTGTCATACAGTCCTACCCACAAAATGTTCATTTCAATAAGTGATTGGTCTGGCTCAAGGCCTGTGGTTTCTGGTACACCGTCATGACAGGGAGCTCCACTCGGACATTCTGTTGTTGCCCAGAGTCATGGAGCTCCTGCGGTTAGTGATCGTTCTTCAAGACCAGTCCCTTCAGTGTAGGTCATAGATGGGGCAGATGTTAGGATGAGCCAAACAACGGCCCAGGATGTGGGTCTGGACAGCAGCTGAACTGATTGGTCTGGGCCATTAGGGTCACCTCCTCAAGCAAGGGGCAGAGCCAGCTCTCCTAGGCCCATGCAATCAGGGCCAGGACTTCCATGTTTGTGGTCTGGGATGGGGCCATCTCTCCAAAGGGCTGGGATCAGCTCTCATGGGCAGGTACACCAGCTCTCCTGCTACAGTGACCAGTGAGGGGCAGGGCCACTACACTGGGCCAGTGATGGACAGGGCTGGCTCAGCATGGCCCTTGGATTTCAACATGCATGGCTACTATGACCCCCGATGATACCATGAGACATGGACATCAGCCCAGACCCTGGCTGCTGTTGAGTCACAGACTCAGACATGACCCATGGCAGCAGCCTGGGCCTAGCCCCGTACAGCTACAAAAGTCACTCAGATTGGCATGGTCCCCATGGCAGCAAGACCCTCGGGTACAAACATGCCCAAAGGTGGTGGCTCAAACCTCTGGCATCAGCATTGCCCTCTATGGTATCAAGAGCCATGGGCATCAACACAGATCCTGGCTGTGGTAGGGCTACAGAACTGTAAATGAAGACTGCTTGTTTGTTTCCCAGCTGCCCAGACCCAAATAATCACATAGAAACTATATTAATTACAACATGGCTTGGCCAACAGCTTAGACGTATTCCTACCTAGCTCTTATATCTTACATTAATCCATTTCTATTAATCTGTGTTTCACCACTAAGCTGTGAACTACCAGATAAGATTCTGGTATTTTTATTCTTGGGCAGCTACATGTCATCTCTTTGACTCTTCCTACTCTCTCTTTATCTATCTACATATGTGTGTGTTCAGATTTCCCACCTGGCTTTACTTTGCTAAGTCATTGACTGAAACAGGTTCTTTATTAACCAATGGTAATAAAACATATTCATAGCATACAGAGGGGAATCCCACATCATCTCCCCTTTTCTTTCTACATAAAAAAAAGGTTTTGAACTTTAACATAGTAAAATAGCATATAACAAAACAGGTATCAAGCAAAAATTACACTTACAGTATTTCTTTGTGAGTCTCAAAGTTTCATATCTAATTTATCTTTTATCATAACTAAGGAAAATTATAACTATCTGTCTTCAACTCTATCAAAGACCCCAGAAGGATATAATATTACCTAAATAAACAGAAAGCCCATTGTAAGCAACCTCCAATGTTCTAGAAATGACAAAAACATCTTGCTGCCTGGATAGTCACCTAAAGTTCTTCTGTAACATTGGGGCATTCATCTTCAGCCTAAAGACCCATAGCATGTAGAAAACCTTTTCATGAAGCAGAGAATTTGAAAGACTGTTTTGCCTATATTGGCAGTTTGTTAGTCACTTTCTTGTGTCCTGACAAATGTCTGGCAGTTTCCTCGGTGAAGAATAAACTGAAGAACCACCATCTTTTAGCAAGTTTAGTTTTGTGGAGGACATGGGTTCTGTTGTCAGCATCAACCTTAAGATCGCAGTTACCTGTACCTCAGGTTGCAAGGGATTTGACACTTTTGGTTTCCATAAGCACTTCTACTCATGTGCACACACCCCAATACCCACCCCCACCCCAATCCCTGCCACACACACAAAGACACACCAAATACACCCAGTTAAAAGTAAACCTACAAGAAGATTCCAAATAAATTTTTTAAACTCAGAAAACATTGGCATTTAAGGTATAGATTAGTCTCTTCTACTGATCCCACTAAAATGGACACCAAACAACAATGGATATTTAGAGATATAAGTTTTCCTGCCTACAGGTCTTCTGACTTAATTTTTCTATCTTGGAAATGTTTACCCAAGTTTGATTACATTTTTCAACTGAAAAAACAAGCGTACAATTTCTGAGGTTTCCTTCTTATTCTCATATTAATTATTATGGTTTGTCACAAAAACGCCAATGAGTTTTACATTTCTAATTAGCTTACTTTCAATGTTGATATTTTGCTAGCTTACCTTCCCTCTGTCTTTCTGTCTCACTGTGTCTATTTTTGTCCTCCCCCCCCCCGCCGCTTTTCTCTCTCACTTTCTCAATAGCATCTCACTATGTATCCCTCACTGAACTAAAATTTGCTGTACAGACAAAACTGACTTACTCATCAAGATCCACTTATCTCTGGCACCTGAATGCTTGGAATAAAGATGTGTTCCAACTCTCATGTTGACATAGTTTTCAACTGATTGAAGTTATCCACAAAGCTGAGGCAGCTGAATGTGTGGATAAGGGTAGGTTTGGGTACACGAGTGAGGACTTCTTAGCACACACTTAAGGCCAATCCTGCACTAGAAAGCACATTCCCATGCAGAACGTGCACGCTGAATTCACTCCCCAAACATAGAAGGTTGTAAAGTAGTAGATAAGGGGATTTAATCATCAGGTCAAAGTTAAAATACTTAAGCCACTGAGCTGAAGCAGGGAATCACACAACAATAAGCCTTACATGATATTTTACTTTCTTTCATTCACACACACATACACACACACATATTCATTTTACATACCAACCACAGTTCTCCCTCCCTCCTTTCCTTACCCTTCCCCCACCTCCTCCAACCCATCTCCATTTACTCTTAAGAAAGGGTAAGGCCTCATGGGGAGTTAACAAAACGTGACACTTTCAGTTGAGAAAGGACCAAGTTCCCCCCTCCATCTTCAAGGCTGAGCATATGGAATGGGCTTCAGAAAGGCAACTCATGCACTAGACATAGATTTTGGTCCCACTGTCAGGGATTCCAGAAACAGAACAGGCTATAAAACTGTCGCTCACTTTCAGAGGGCTTGATTCAGCCCCATGCAGGATCCCCAGCTGTCAGTTTAAAATCTGTGAGCTCCCACAACTTCAGGTCAACTGTCTGGCCTTCCTCTGTAATCAGATTGATGACTAGCTAATTGTCATCATAGAACCTTCATCCAGTAACTTATGGAAGCAAATGCAGAGATCCACAGCTAAGCTCCAGGCAGAGAGTCCACAGCTAAGTCCAGTCAAAGAGAGGGAGGAGGGATCATATGAGCAATGGGAGTCAAAATCATGACATGGGAAAACCCACAGATACAGCTGACTTTTTACTTTCAACCACCTAGTTTTTAACTAGTCATACACATTTTCAAGTTCTGTATATAAGTATATATGTTTATCATCACTTACCTTTGAATTATTGTGCAAATCACAAAGTTCATTTGCAAGCACTTAGCAGCATGTTCATCGCAGTAGGAAGACAGATCAAATGCATCTTCCCTTGTCTCAGCGCTGGCAAGTGAGCGATGAGATTACTGCCATTGCTCCACAGAAGAAGGACAGACAGGGGAAGCTGTGCTCTTGTCCTGTGTACCTACAGCTCTCACGGTCTGGACTCAGAATCCATCGCAGCCTCGATACTCATTCACCTGTTTCTACCACAAGCTTTTAAGAGAACCATTTTTCTCCTAGTTAGGAAACCAAACCCAATATTTTCTACTCTAATTCGTAACACAAATTACCCCTGGCACCAGATGCATGAATGTTTTCCACATCCTGAGCAAGTAGTTATGCAAAAGCAGACTCCTGCTGGGAGTCCCCTGACATGGTTCTATCCTGACACTACCTATCTGGAGGCAATGGCAGGTCCCACAGTTTGAGGGTTTAGTCCCTAAAGCCCCCACCCCATTACTCACCGGAGATGCCATTTGCTAGCCCTAGAGTAGTCGGTTTAGCTGGGTTTCTGGCATCCCAGTTATCACAATCTACAAGATCCTCTCCTCAACTTTGTCTAAGGCCCTCGGGCAGTCCACAGAATTTTCTATATTTACTGTCTTACTCTAAGGTATATTAAAAAAGATGTAGATAAAACACACAGATGATGAGGTAAAGGGGATTAGACTTGGAGCATCCATGCTTTCCCTAGGCATACCACCTTCCAAGGACCGCCTTGAGCTCAGCTATCTTAAAGCTTTTCAAACCACTGAAATTAGTGTGAATACCCAAAAAGCGGCAGTATGCTTTTTCTTAATTTCTCATTAGAATTCATGGAACCCTTATTTGCATTTTGAACCTTCTGCTTTTTTGGATGCTTAATACATCCTTAATAAACTTTAGAGGATTATTTGTGGTCCCTTTTGGTTGTCTGGGTGTCTGGTTTGGGTATTTGCTAGAATCGGAGCTTTGTTGTTGTTGCTTTGAGGCTTTTGTGTTAGGGTTCTTAAAAGTAACAGATCTGATAAAAATGAATGCATATTACAGGCAGGATCTGTAAGATGGTTTCGATGGTATGGCTGGGTAGTCTGACCAATGCTGTTTTACACTGTGAGACGGAGAACCAGTAACTGCTCAGTCTGTATGCCTGAGTGCCCCGGCTGGTCCCGTCTGTCTCTGATGACCTAGAGAAGTCCTAGACCTTTAGTCTACGTTGGAAAGCCAAAGAGCTGGCAAAGGTGAAGGCAGAGGTGGAGGCAGGGCTGCAGGTGGGGGCAGGGGGCTGAAGTGGAGGCAGAGATAAAAGCAAAGACAGAGGCTGGGACAGAGCTCTATGAGTTTGAGGCCAGTCTGGTCTGTATACAAAGTTCTATGACATCCATAGCTACATAGAGAGACTCCGTAAAAAGTAGGGTGGGGGAGAGAAGGGAGGGACAGAGGGAAGGAGGGAGAGGGGGGAACAAGGGAAGAAAAGGGGAGATAGAAGATGATTATGATGATGATGATAATGATGATAAAGAAGAAGAAGAAGAAGAAGAAGAAGAAGAAGAAGAAGAAGAAGAAGAAGAAGAAGAAGAAGAAGAAGAAGAAGAAGAAGAAGAAGAAGAAGAAACAGAAGCAACAGCTGGATTTTAGTATAAGCAAATGATAGCAGCTGCAGAGGTAACAGTAAAGTAGATACACACCTCAGCAAGATACAAAGATGTAAAAAGCAAACGATTTTTCAAAGATTTCCTTATATCTGTCTGCCACTAGAAGGTGTGGCCATCTTTGGGATGAGTCTTCCCACTTCAATTGACCTGACTAAGAAAACCCTCACAGATGTGTCCAAAGGCTTGTCTCTGTTGATTTCAATCTTAGTCAAGGGAACAGCCATAATTAACCAATGTAATGTCATAGATACGAACCCATGGACAGCTTTGTTTGGATGTGACTACCATGACATAGGATAATTCTGTGTTCATAAAAGAACTAGAGAAATCCAGTTGTCTGCTCAGCTTCTCCTGCATTGCCTCCTCCTAAGACTTTCTGCATTGAGTTACTATCAGAAAGCATTGTTCAAACGGAAGTGGGAAAGAGGCATTTCTGTCTTCTGAATCTGGAAAAAAACATCTAGTTTCTGTGGACTGTGTTCTGCTTTGAGAAAGGAGCTTTATTTCAGGAACTATGAGAGAGACTTTGTCTACATAAAGCACCACAGAACGCATGGTTCCCTTCAGGGCAACATTTATTCCCCCAAATGGGTAGAACATAAAAAGTAGTCATGGAGGTTTGTAGACCTTGGTCCCAGCTTTGTCTGCTTTGGGAATGATTCCATCTTTGTTGGGAATTTAAAATGTGCAAGTAGCATGTGCAAGAATTGACATCTGTGACTTAATAAGCATCTAATACATAGAAGGTTCAAAATGAAAAGGGTTCCATAGATAGCAATGGAGTGTTTTTAAGTAAGGCTATATATACAGTCCAATTATTTTGGTGAGATTCACAGTAAATTTAGACATTATAATCACATTTCAGGTAATAATGTAGAAAATCACTTCCTGTTATACCAATCATTTACATAAATGGTGACATTTTGTTTTCTGGTATTAAAGTAACAACCCCTAAGCATGAATGTATTCAAATATATATGAATATTTTGTCACCAGAATAACAGACAGACAGAGCTAAAAAGCAGTAGCTAGACACCTACCTCTGTCCATAGAACAATAAAAAAGAGATCCTAGAAAATACCATCACCTTATTTGAATGCAGTCAACTGTGAAGTCTACAAGAAGGTAGAAACCAGAAGAGGTGGAAGACGTGAAGTCAGCTTGCTAAGGACATAGTGTGATGGTTCATGGTGCCGTTCATCTTGCTATCAGTGGAACATGGTGACAGTTTATGTTGCTGACAGGTCTGCCCTGCCCATAGTCTAAAGTAAACACGTGTGTTTGCAGTCAGAAAACAAAACTCTGTGTGACAAAAACAGCATTATTCTCAATGGTTTCAGAGAACTTAATCACTGCTTCCTCTCCAAGCTCCAGAAAATTAACCCCAGGCCCTCAGGAAGGGTCTCTTCATTCTGCATACTGTCTTTTCTCGGGGGAAAATGGTGTACCCAGAAAGAATGACTGACACACAATCATGGAGAAATGTCTCTGACTTTGTACTCCACGTTAAGAAGAAACAAGTCTATATTCTGGAACAGTTGTCCCTGCTCCCAGTTATTTAAAAAGTCTTGCTCCATTGAATCTCCACCCCATATTACTTTTGCTGGAAAGATTATAATTACATTAAATCATATCACCCAGAAGATCTGGCTGAAACACTTATCTGGGACCCAGCGTTGCACCAAAAGACATGGAGGTATGTTGAGTACTTTGGAATACAATGGGATTTGTTTCTTTTTGATGCTCATTGTGGGTTTTTTATTTGTTTGTTTGCTTTTTGTATATCATCTGCACAACCAGCATGCTTTAGATATTCACATTTAATTGTTCAAATTGTGCAGAAAGAAGCATGTGTTAAAATGTCACTCTCAACGATTTGTCGGGTTTAGAGTTCCATGTCTCGAAATTAGACATGACTCATGGTGATTTATGAATTAAACAAGTTTTTAATTTTTGTAAAGAGCAGAATTCATTTTCCTGGGTGGGAAGCATTTGCCCTGACAGAATTCAGCCACCACCTTAGGTGAACTGACCGTCAGAAAAAGGGAGCAGTGAGCTGAGCTTGCCAAGTTGTTCTTTCCTCTTAATGGGCCACTGAGTTCAAGGGCTCAGATTCCACAGAAATACTTCTTATTCACAGAACACTCCGTCATGGTCCAGCCCACACTTCTGCATGGCCACCCTCGCTTTTGGGCTTATTTTACTGAAAGGAAAAGAAAGAGAGTTAGGAGGAAATTAGGCATTTTCTCTAGGATTCTCTCAGCTAAGAAGTGGAAGTCTGGCCGGAGGGCTCACTGAACATGCCTGAGATACTGACTGCAGATTACCAGAACCCAGGAAGAAAGCCACACCTCCTCACACCCATCATTAACATAATGCCAGAAACATGGAGGAGGGCAGAGTGGATACACGTGAAGGAGGGAAGAGTGGAACAGGAGGATTGCTGGGAATTGCTGGCTGCAAATGTAGGTCCAGGTTCAGAGAAAGAGAGGGAGGGAGGGAGGGAGGGAGGGAGGGAGGGAGGGAGGGAGGGAGAGAGGGAGGGAGGGAGGAAAGGAAAGAAGGAAGGAAGGAAAGAAGGAAGGAAGGAAGGAAGGAAGGAAGGAAGGAAGGAAGGAAGGAAGGAGAGAAAGAGAGAGACTGAGAGACTATCAAATGAGTAAGGCAAAGAGTGATAGAGCCGGGCCCCTCTGGCCTCTGTACACAGGCAAGTGCAGGCCCCCAAGACAAGAAAGTGGGCATACAACACACACCTACACACATACACACACACACACACACACACACACACTTGCCTGAACTGACACCAGGAAAACCTGCCCCAGGAAAGCTCGTATCTTGCTTCGCCTCTCAAATGCTTTCTCCTATCTATCTACAAAACAGGACTTATTATTACTTATCATTACTGTCGTTTGTCTACATGCTTCTGTTTGCATTTGAGTGGTACCTTCCCTGACCTCCTGTGGTAAACTTTTTATAAAAAGCGGGCTTGGAGAACCTGCTAAGCTACTAGGCACTTGCGATATCAAATTAAAGACAATTTCTTATTCTTTCCCATAGTTATTTGAAAACATGGTGCTTTTGAACTGACCTACTTCCTCTGCCAGAGCTAAGGTAGAAGTAAGGGCCTAATGGTTTAAAGAAACATTTCTAGAGAATAAATGGAAGAATAAAATGGCCAATTTCCACACCTTAGCCTCAAGCTAATGGGTGACTAAATTGCTTTTCCCAACTTGCCTGCTCTAGCCTCCTCTTACAGAGCTGTTTCTAATACTTGCAAATAATAGAGGGAAAGAGAAAAGAGGGGAAAGGAAGGAAAGCAGGGTGAGTAGGGAGAGAAAAGAAGGAAAGGGAGGAGGAGGGAAGGACCATTTTATGGATGAACAGTTTAAGCTGTGGTTGCTTGAGATCCAAAACACACACACTAACTCACCAAAAATGAAACTATTGGCTGAACCTAATTTTCCCATAAGAAATCCAAATAATTACTCTGAGCTCTAGTTCTGACCAAAAAAAAAAAAATCTGCTATTACCTGTTGTAAAGAAATTTAACAAAATTAACACATATATTATTTCCAGGTCTCTGATCATCTCGTCCTGGTGTGTTCCCAGAAGTAGATCCCTCATCACCCCCATGCCTCCTCCCTTCTCCTGCTGCACTTACTTACCTGGATCCTGCTTCTCAACATCCTTTCTGCTGCTGCCTCTGCTTCCTCCACTATGCAGAAAGCGGAGCATGTCAATTCAGTCTGAGGAGTGACACTTGCCTCTCCTACTCATTTTTTCCCTTTTTGCCTTGAATTTTGACTTGATACAACAATTGTATATATTGATGAAAAGAAGAAATATTCCAAAATACAAATGGCACAATGACCAAGTTCGTGCAATTTTCTATTTCTTTAAACATTCATTCCTAGAAATGTTTACACTCCTCTCAGTTGGTCTAAAATCCATGCTGTTTGTTAGATTATATCACCCTACCCTACTGCAATATTTGTGGCTCCATTTCTTTACTTATTTTCCTCCTTTTCTCACACCTCTCTACAGTCCTCCCTAGCTTCTGGTAAACTCTATGATACTGTCAACTTCTGTGAGATCAAAGTTCCATGTAAACCTAAGTAAAAATAGTATGTTCTTACGGTACTATCCTCCAGGCTGACCAGTGTTGCTGCATGTGACAGAACTCTTTTATATACTTAAATCCTTCTTGAGGGTATATGTAGTGATATTTTATTTGAATGTTAATAAATAAAGCTTGCCTGAAGATCAGAGAGTAAAACAGCCCCCACTGATTAGCCTTACAAACGAGGCAGTAGTGACATAACTTTAATCCCAGGAACTACACCAGTTTGTCACAGAAACGGGGCGGTAGTAGTGCATACCTTTAATTCCAGGCCTAGAAAGGAATGTAAGATGGGAAGAGATGGCCTTTAGTCTCAGTCTCAAACTGAGATTCCTAGAGGCAGGATCGTCATTTCAGACTGAGGTAGAAGTGAGAATCAGTGGCTGTCTGTTTTGCTTTTTGGACCTTTAAGTCGAACCCCAATATCTGTCTCTGAGCTTTTATTAATCGTGCTACAGATATATACCACATTCATGTACCTATTCATGCATTGATTAGCTCCTAGGCTGATTCCATATACTGGCCTCTATAAACAATGCCACAAGAAACCTGCACACTTGGACCTGACGGTTCACTTTTATTTGGAGACATATCCAAGAACAAGATCATACTGCTGGGTCACATGAGACTATGATTTTCAGCTTTTTGAAGAAAATTCAAATTTTTCTGAAGCTGTATTAATTTACTCTCTCATTAACATTGTCTAAGAGCTTCCATTTCTCCACAAGCTCACCAGGAATTGTTCCTTTTTCTTGTTGGCAATAGCCACTCTAACTGGGATCATCGCCCGCTGATAATGGTGAACATATTTCCCACATATGTCAAGCATTTGTATGTTCTTTTAAGAAATGTGTGTTTGGATAATTTGCCTTTTTAAAAACAGGACTGTTCGGGTTTTCTTATTGAGATGTTCAAGTTTCTCGTGTAGTGAGGAAACTAATCTCTAAGATGAACAGGCTGCGAATGATTTCTTGAAGTCCCTTGGCTGTTTCTAAACATTTGAGTTTGATATAGTTCCTTTTGTCTTTCACTCTCCTTGTCTGTGTTTTTAGGACCTTCTCCAGAAGACTTTTGCTCAGAAAGAACAAAGTCCCATAGTGTGCCCTCTATATTACCTCCTGGTAACTCAATAGTTTGGCAGCTGATATTTGGGCTGTGCTCTTCGCTAGAGAGACATTGGTATAGTCTCTCTTCTTCTGCAGATAACCAAGCATGATTTGTGGAAGGGCTCTCCTTTCTGCACTGCACATTCTTGGTGCCTTGGTTGAAAACCAATTAGCTGTCTATGGGTTGATTTGTAAGTTGTATTGATTTGTGAGTTGCTGTGTGGCTTTACTTGCCTTGGGTTTGCAGGGAATCTGAAGAATGGCTGACGACACCTCAGGTCTTATCGTTTAGACTTTATGATGATTCAGAGTCTTTTCAACTTAATATAAATTTTAAAGCTTTACTTTTTCATTTTTGGTGAAGAATGCCTTTGGTATTTTGACGAGGATTGTGTTGACTCTGTAGGACATCAAGGGCATTTTAATGATGCTAGTTCTTTCCTGTGAACATGTACACCTTCCCAGTCTGTCCTGTCTTCTTCAATCACTGAGATTAGTGCTATGATTCCTAGCCTTCAGTGTAAAGATTTTACCTCTTTTATCCTTGATTTTTTAGTTCTTTTTCTTTCAGCTTGTCATTGATATATGAAAATTCTTCCTTATTTGGGGATGTTGATCTTTTATCACCCCACTTTACTTTTTGAAATGGTTTTATCAGTTTTAAGTGGAATCTTAAGATTTTCCTAAACATAAGAACCTGTTTTCTTTAAATAGTGACAATTCTACCCACCTCCAATTCTCCATTTTGTATTTTTATTCTATCAAAGTAACTCCAATCCTTGTTATTTGAGCTTATAAAGTCCCCTATCCTCATGGTCAGGCCCAATTCCAAAGCAGGTCACACTGATGCCCATAGCAGCACAGGCCAGGTATCCTGAAAAAGTGTCCTTTTCTCCTGATTAGTCTGAACATCCTCAACTGTCTCTGTGTCTCTTGACATCTGTCCAAGAATGCTCCTCAGTTCTTCATACAGGCAGATGTCGAATAGACACGACACACCAGTAATGTGGGATTCCCCTCTGTGTGCTGTGAATACCATTGGTTAATAAAGAAACTGTCTTAAGCCTATGATAGGGTAGAGAAGAGCTAGGTGGGGACAACTAAACTGAATGGTGGAAGAAAGGAGGCAGAGTAAGGGAGAAGCCATGGAGCTGCCACTGGAGAAAGACACATCAGAATCTTGCTGGTAGGTCACGAGCCTTGTGGTAAAATATAAAATAATGGAAATGGGTTAAATTAAGTTGTAAGAGTTATCAAATAAGAAGCTAGAGCTAATGGGCCAAGCAGTGATTTAAATCATATAGTTTTTGTGTTGTTATTTTGGGAGTCAGGGTGGCCGAGAAAAAAACAAGTGGCCTCCTACTACACAGCAGTTCACAAGGCCAGATAACCTCAGCAGGGTATATGATTTCCATATGTTTGGAAAGAATGAGAAAGAAAATTTAATATGTCACCCAAGTAGTCATTATTCAATAATTGATAGAGACATTTATTATTATATCAGGCAAGTTGCAACTTTTCAAAGAAATGAAAGGACTTGGCAATTATTAATCAGTAGTAGCTTTTCAAGATTCTGTTATGCACACGTTGATTTAAACTGGCATTTTAAAAAATGTATTCTCAGGCCAGGTAGTAGTGGTACATGGGACATGGTGGTAATCAGATCTCTATGAGTTGAAGGCCAGCCTGGTCTACAGAGCTAGTTCCAGGACAGTTAGGGCTGTTCCACAGAGAAATCCTGTCTCAGAAAAAAACCCTTAAAAACTATTTTTAATGAAAACAAAGTAAACATTATTATTTCACCATTAGTGATAAAGAGAAAAAGCAATGAATTTAGTCTTAGTTGGACATAAAACTTCCACATGGGAAAAAGTCACATCGTTTCAACATCGTATTTATTTCATTCCAAAGCTAGTTACCTTCTGTTTGCGTCATTTTTAGTTAATAGGACAATAAAATGGGAGGAAATTTGAGAACTCCTGGCGTGTGAATGTCTATAAATGAGCCTCTTAACGACTGCATAATTTTGCTCTTGTGCTCAGACTCCCACTAACACTCTTTGTAGAAACCACTCTCTTAAGCACATATGAAGCATCCCCCACAGACTCATGGACAAGGTCTGTGTGGAAAGGAGAGGAGAGGCAGGCTTCTTTCATCTCCTCCCTTGTCAGCTGTCCTATGGGATGCACAAGCAATGATGATTATAAATAAATCAACAGTTGAGGTAGAATTGTCTTTCCCAACAACAAAGGCTGAGAAGAAATTTATCAAGGCCCGTAGTTAGGTGGAGCAATGATGTTGTTCTGAATTCCAATGAAGGAAAGCCTATCAGAGCATGGAAGCAAGTCTATGGAGTCAATCCTAAACTTCCTTTTTTAAAAAAGAAGATTATTTCATAAAAATAATGGCTGGCTTGTTAGCTATTTGCAGAATATAAAATATTAAATTATAACTTAACCTCCACTACATCCCCAAGTAAATTCTACATGAATTTGAGAAAGAAATGTAAATGTTAAACCAAAGCCAATAAATCAAAAAGAAAAATATAACACAAGTATTTACAAAACTTTATTGAGCTACAGACTGGCCATGCAGTATGTTGGTTTAAGACAATGGAAGAGCTTGTACGGGATAATGGTCAGGGAGATTTTCCCACAGAGAGTTTGAAATGGAATGTGACCTCAAAAATACTGCAAACAAAATTTATAGTCAAATAAAATATTTTAGATACTATTCACTCATATTGGTCAAAAGATTTGAAAATCTTAACGCATAAAAGTTTCCCTCAAAAGAATTTTGTCGTTATGTTGAAATGTACACATTCAATATATATTTAATTATACTTACATATATGCGATTGTCAGAAAATAGAGATTTGAATAGCAGATATGAGATGACTTATGCATGGGGAAGAGGAAGTAGATATATACTTTTCTCCATTCTTTTATATGATTGTGTTTGTTCCTCCTCTACTAAAAACAAACAAATGGAAAAGAACAGACTTTAACTGTGGCAGCAGCATAGATGCTTGTGTCCTAGTAAAACACACATTAGTGATATTTTGGGGTTTTCTTTTGCCATCGTATATTCCAGACTTAGAACTAACAGGCCAGTAATCTAGGAACAACAGGTGCATAAAATGTCCCAATAAAATATTGCAGGCTTAGCAAAGAAGCAGGAAAGGGGCAGCCCATTGAGACAGGAAATGGAGACAATTACTGCTCCCACTCCAGACCCCTTTCCACCCAAACTAGCAAAGCCCAAATAAGAAGTCTAGACGTACACCCTCATAAAGTTTTGAAGAGATGTCCCAAGAGCCCCTTGTAGGGGTGATGTCAGTGGGTACCACGTAGAGAGCAAAAAACTCTCATTTCCTCCAACAGGACAAAGTCCTCGTAGCAGCAAAACAGAAACCATATAGCAAGCCCAGACTGCCATGCCAGCTGGAAGAAACAAGGCATTCGTCCCTGCCCCCAGTCAGATGGTGTCAGATAAGCCTAATAACACTGAGGAGTCTCACCGCCATTCCATAACAGCAAGGCCACTTCCAGCAGTGTCTGTGGAGACCATGGGAACGGGAAGCACAGACATCCATGCACACGAGAGGCTCTTTATGTCCAAGCACATAAAGTGATAGAGAGCAGCAAAGGGGGGAAGCTTAAAATCTACGACAATCCCAAGCGCTGCCAGAGTCTGCAACCGCAGGAGCTCACACTGCTATAGAAATGAAAAGTGGTAGAGCTATTTTGAGAGCTATGTTATCAGCATCTAATGAAGCTGAGCGCAATTCCACAGGGTTGCCTGCAGTTTTACTCTTGACTTAAGCAGATGACTTGAAACTTAATGTCTGTGGGAAAGCGTACATAGAAACACTTTGTGCTGATTTTGCTGGTGATTGCTGCAAACTGGGAGCTAATAAACTAAGTGTCATTCATCACATATATAAACTGTGTGGATTTGTGTTGTGCAACAGGAGAAAATGAACTATAAACCCATGAGAAAAGTCTGAAAAGATATCAAATGTATATTGCTAAATGAGAGAAGCCAACATTAAAGAAAACACTGCTTACCATACATAGTGGCTTGAATGAGAAAGATCCCTCAGGAGCTCGTGTATGTGAACATTTGGTCCCCAGTTAATGGTGCTACTTAGAGATGTACTGCAGTCTGGCTGGAGGAAGTGCATCACTAGGGACACCCTTCAAGAGTTCATAGCTTTGCTCTGCTTCCAATTCACTTCCTCTACTTGTCTGTTTGTGGCTTAAAATGTTATCTCTCAGCTTTTTACTCTGGCCACCTATTGCTATATCTTTCCCACCAATATTAACTCTGCCTCTTGAACCTTGAATCACAATGCAGTCTTTCCTCCAGGTTGCTTTTGGTTATGGTGTTTTGTCACAGCAACAGAAACTGGCAAACACACTGTACAATTCTGATGGAGAACTCTTCAGAAAGCAACACCAGAGATACTAAACTGGCTGATGGTAGCCAGTAATTGGGTATAAAGATAAGGAAATATAAATAGAGTACTGGGAGGTGGGAATGGGAGTGGGACCTTAAGAATAGTGAAGCTGTGCTTTTTAATACTGTAATAATGAATACATAACATTATTTCAAAAGCCATAAAAGTGTGCCTCACAAAAATGATGCAATATAAAAGAAAGACTATGAATAGTAAGTGGCCCATTAATTGTAACAAAAACATTTTGATGTTGTACATGGGATGTTAAGGAAAACCATGAGAGAAGAAAAGTATTAAAGATTTTCTCTACATTCTACACAATGATTCTAATTTAATCCCGTTCTCAAAACATTGCACTAGTTTGATAAACGTTGTAGAACTTTAGTAACTTTAGTATTGATTAACAATTAAAAATTCTCAGCAATGTAACAAGGAGGTCCTCACCTTGACAGAAAACAGCTAATAAAATCCTAGGCTTGCAGGAAATGTTAAAATATTAACACTTTTCTCCTAAGATAAGAATTAGAATGATTATGTCAACTCTTACCACTCTTATTGAACATAACTCTGAAAGTGTCAGTCATTGCTACAAATAGAAAGAAGTTAAGACATGTATGGAATAATGTGCAAAATAAAACCACCCCAAACTGTGTATGAAACAAGTACCTACATAGGAAATCCAAATGAAGAGATGAAAATCTTCCCTAAATAATATTAGTTCAACAAGGTCACAGATACAAAACCCACTCACACAAGCAAATATCACCTTTAATTCCATATATTTACAATGACTACATAAAAATAAAACAAGACTTAACATACAACTTGCAATCTTTCAAAAGCAACTAAAATGTCTAGGTGAAAACCTACCAAAAATAATAATGGAAATTTTCTATTAAAACTATGCGATCTGTTGCTTTCTTTTTCCTACAATGTAGCCTAAAGTGGGTTAAAGCAACACAAATCTACTAGATTTAATTATTTCCTTACTACTTATTTTGTGAGTATGTGTGTGTGCATGCACTCATGGGAATTGAAAAACAACCTGTGGAAGTCTGTTCTCTCCTTCTATCATGTGGTTTCCAGGAAATGAACTCTGGTCCTTGGGCTTGGCTGTAGGCACATTTGCCTGTTAAGCCCACTTGCTGATCCAGCCCATTAGCAATGTTTGAGGTGAGATATCTGAACTGTGTTTCACGAGTATGAAATCAAATTCTTACCATTTTTTTCTGGCTTTCTTCATGAGACTGTCTTTTCCAGCTTCCATCACTGGTATGCAGTCGCCCCAAATGTACTATCCCACCTCTGTTCCCATGATCTCATCTTTGTATAGAAACCTGTGGTGCCTTCACATGAAATCTTTACGATTGTGTTTGGCCTGGAACAGTTGTCTAAGATAATCTTCCCTCTGGACATACAAGCACTATCAGATCTACAGAGTCCTTCTTACATGTCAGCAAAATAGTCACATGTACCAGGAGTTAGGAGACATTATTGTGACTGCTAGGGCTAAGCAAAGAGTAAAAGCGTTTGAAATAAATGGAGAGATACACCACACACATAGATTGTAAGGCATAATAAAGATACGAATTCCTCGAAAATGAATATATATGCTTAATAAAATTCTTATCAAAATCCCAGGAATATTTCTTGGTAGATTTAAACAAGAGTATTCTCAAATGTATGTAGCAAGACAAAGAAATACAAATAGATCAATGTCTTGGCAAAGGAGCTGCACCCACGCACTTTCTAGATCCACTCCTTAGCAATATCCACTCACATCTGCTGTCATGATAGTCATCTCTCCTACCTCCTGTTCATACCTGGAGTGCGCAATATCACCATGGAGACATTTTTCTCAAATGGTGCAATGCTATTTAACATCTTTTATGGGGCACTGTATTTCACACATGCTATGCAGACTGGTAAACTCACCTATCAGATTATCATTGATCTTAGACCTTCACTTAACCTGTTTCCCTAAAGAACTACAGGTGTCTGGGTTTTTTTTATTGTTTCTCTTGTTTTGAAACAGGGTTTTGGTATTTAACCATTATCAAATTCTAATTCTCAATCCCTTTGCCTCAGTCCTGCCAATGCTGGGATTACAGGCCTGTATCATCACACCCAGAATTCCATGTTAGTTTGTAAATGAGGTATCTAGAGGAAACTTATTTGTTTAGGAACTTTTATCACTGTTTGAAATTCAGGCAAAAGCTATGAAATTGGACATTTTAACCTTTGTCCCTTGGCCCCAAGTCATCATCACTGTCCTCCATTGGGACCATCTCCAAATATTAACCCAGTCATCCTTGAACCTTATGAGGAAGGACATTCTTTATCTAGGAATGATTCTACAATTAGCCCTTAGATCAGTATACTTGCTTTTTCTCTTGATTTATTTTTAAGTGAAATAATCTAGAATGGTAGTCCACATAACATTAACGTGTGTCTTTTCTTGGTAAAAACACTTCGTTTACAGGATGGAGTATTACACAGCTGTTAAAAACAATGACATCATGAAATTTGCAGGCAAATGGGTGGAAGTAGAAAAAAAAATCCTGAGGTAACCTAGACCCAGAAAGACAAACATGGTATATATTCATAGGGATATTAGCTGTTAAGTAAATGATAATCATGCTACACTCCACAGACCCAGAAAGACTTAATAACAAGGAGGGCTCAAGGGGGGACACAAGGATCTTGCTGAGAGAGGGAAATAGAATAAATTTTGTGGGTGCACTTGGAGTGCGTAAAGGTGGGTACATAAAGGATCAGGTTTGGGGTGTGTGGAGAAATGGAGGGAGTGGCTATTGGAAGAAACAACTGGAACTGGAGGGCATTTAGGGGGTGATGTGGACACCTAGTGCAGTAGAAACTCCCAGGATAATAGAAGGGTTACCTTAGTGAGGACCCCTAGTAATGGAGGCTATGGACATGAACTGGCTATCCCCTGTAACCAGGCAAGGTTTCCAGTGGTGGAACTGGGACACCAACCCTACCACAAAACTTTAAATCTACATTCTATCTTGCACGATGTTCAGGGGCAAAGGAAGTGCAGAACTTGTGGGAGTGGCCAACCAATAGCTGGTTTAATTGGAAGCCCATGCTGCAAGAGGAAACTCATGCCCAGCAATGCCTGGATATCCAGGAAGTGGAAGAGAGACCTAGGATAGGAAAACAAAAAACAAAAAAATGATTCCTGGGCCTAGGTCAATTGGCATCAAAGAGATTTCCAGTGGCAACTAACAGGAACAAATGCAGAAACCTGCTTTGAAAGACATTCTGCTCCTTCAGCCAATAGCCGTTAATATATCAGCCCACTTGAGCATGATCTCTTATACTATTTATGCTGATGTAAAGCATGTGTCCAGCTTCTTTTCTTGCTGTGGGGTTCTGTGAGTCTACCCCTAAATAAATAACCCCCTATTATTCTCAATTCTGAGCTAGGGTGGGATTTCTTGTAAGCATCCTTCTTCAGAGATCCACAGTCAAACATTTGGGGGAGAGAGCACCTAAGTGGAAATCTGCATTGGATCCCTCTCTTTGGTGGTCAGGGAACTCTGAAGAGGAAGGAGAGAAAGCATTGTAGGAGTCAGATGAGTAAAAGATTCCACAAAAACAGGACCCACAGAATCAACTAAGTCAGGCGTAAATGACTCACAGAGACTCAAGAGATAATCACGGAGCCTTTATTTTTGTTTTAGGTTTGTGTTAGGTCCTCTACAGTACGTTACAGTTTTGTAGGACTCCTAACACTAAGAGTGAGGGTGTTTATGACTTTTTTGCCTACTTTTGGAACTCTTTGGTCCTACCGGGTTGCCTCACCCAGCTTTTATATGAGAGGTTGTGCCTAGTCTTATTATATCTTGTTATACTGTTTGGTTGACATCACCGGGAGGCTTGCTCATTTCTGAAGGGAAGTGGAGAAGGAATGGATCTAACAAGGAGTGTGGGGATGGGGACTGGAGGAGTGGAGAGAGGAGAAACTGTATAGAAAAAAAGGAAAGTGCATTACTTACCTACCTACCCCAATGTCTTGAAGGGTATCCCCTATTGTCTTCTTCTAGAAATTTCAGTGTTTCACATTTTAGATTAAGGTGTCTGGTCCATTTCTTAATAGCTTTCTAATCAAGATGAAAGATGAGCTTAATCTCATTCTTCTGCTTGTGGACATCCAACCTCGCCATTGGTCTACAAGATTATTTTTAGGTCAGTATCAGAGTATATTTATATTTTTATATTTCTCCCTATTCCTTCAGGATAATATGAGGTCCAGTATTGTAATGCCTCCAGAAGTATTCTTACTTCTTAGGATGGTTTGACTATTCATGATCTTCTGTAGGAATTCCTACCGCCAGTAGCCTTTAAGTTACCCACCCACTTGGGCGTTACCTCTTATACTATTTATGCAGATGTAAAGCATGCGACAGGCCTCTTTTTTTGGCTGCAGGATTCTGTTGCTGTTCCCCGTTCCAGCAGAGGATTGAGACCTGTGAGTCTACCCCTAAATAAATAACCCTCTGTTATACTCAATTCTGAGCTAGTGTGGGATTTCTTTCAAGTGTCCTTCTTCACATGGTCGTTGGCCTCATGTGAATTCTTGTTCTTTATAACCTGTGAAATAGGATGTTGGAATCTTGGTAGATATTTCATTTAATCTATGAATTTATTTTGATAACATGTCCGTATTCACAATATTAATTCTGCCAATCCAAGATCAAGTGATTTCTTTTCATCACCTAGCATCTGCTGTGATTTCCTTTTCAATTTCTTTTAGTTCTCTTTACAAATGCCTTTCACTTCTTTGGTTAGCTATGTACCTAAATACTTATTTTTTTTAAGTTATTTTGGAAGCAATATTTTTTCATAACTTCTTTTTTGGAGAGTACACTGTTAGTGTAAATGAAGGTTTTTGTTTTGTTTTTCAATTAATTTTATTTTCTGCAAGCTTAACATGGGTTATTAGGTCCAAAAATTGTCTAGTAAACTCAATAAAGACATTTGAGTAAAGAATCATGTTTTCTGCTAATATAACTTGACTTCTTTCTTTCTGACTTTTATTCCTTTCATGTTTTATCTCTTGTTTAATTGCTATAGCTAAGACTTCAAGCATTGTCTCAAATGTGGGAGGAGAAGGTGGATATTCTTGTTCCATTCGTGATGTTAAAGAAAATACTCTCAGTTTGTCTCCATTTAATTTAATAGTGGCAATGGGTTTGTTGTAGATAAAACTAATTATTTTGAGATATGTTTCATATATTCATAAATTCTGAAGAACTTTCATAAGGCATGCTGAACTTTGTTCAATACCTTACACCATCAATTGAAATAATTATGCGTTTTCTTTCCTTAAATTTTTATTTACAGGGTGTATTATATCTATTGACTTATGTATGTTCTACAAATTTTGCCTTTCTCAAATGAAGCCCACTTGGTCGCAATCTCACTGTGTTTCTGAATTCAGCTTGCAGGTATGTTTACGTTCATTGAAGAAGTTGGTCTGTAGCTTTCTTTTTTCTAGTTCTTTTTCTTGTTTTTAGATTGGTATAATGCAGAATTCCTACAATAAATTTGCCAATGTTCCTTCACATTCTAGCTTATAGAACACATTAAGATTAATTGGTATGAGCTCTTCCTTGAAAATTTACTAGAATTCAGCAATGAACTCATCTGGTCAAGGGCTTTTGTTTGAATGAACAGCTTCTGCGTCATTTGCAAGGGTTGTGTTTAAATTCTTTAAGTCTTCGGGGCTTGCTTTGGTAAGGTGATAGGCATTTAGAAATTCTTCTATTTCTTCTGTGTTACCAGCATTTCAGAGTACAGAATATCTTTTTTTTTTCTTCTTATTTATTTATTTATTAAAGATTTCTGTCTCCTCCCCACCACCGCCTCTCATTTCCCTCCCCCATCCCCAACCAACTCCCCCTCCCTCATCAGCCTGAAAAGCAGTCAGGGTTCCCTGCCCGGTGGGGAGACCAAGGACCTCCCACCTCCTTCCAGGTCTAGTAAGGTGAATATCCAAACAGCCTAGGCTCCCACAAAGCCAGTACATGCAGTAGGATCAAAACCCAGTACCATTGTTCTTGACTTCTCAGCAGTCCTCATTGTCCACTATGTTCAGCGAGTCCGGTTTTATCCCAGAATATCTTAAGAATTTCGGGTGTTCTGAATTTCACTGGAATCAGTTGTAATGAGAGTCTTTTATCTCTGATTTAGTTAATTTCCAACTTCCCTCTTTTCTTTATATTAGATTACTAAAAACACAAATAGATAATTATTTTAAAGTGTTCAATATCCCTAGCTACCAGGGATATTCAAGTTAAAACTTTTTTAAAAAATATTTATTTATTATGTATACAATATTCTGTCTGTGTGTATGTCTGTAGGCCAGAAGAGGGCACCAGACCTCATTAAAGATGGTTGTGAGCCACCATGTGGTTGCTGGGAATTGAACTCAGAACCTTTGGAAGAGCAGGTAATGCTCTTAACCACTGAGCCATCTCTCCAGACCCCACATTAAAACTTTTGATATGTTTTCATCCCAGTCAGAATGACTATCATCAACAAATCTGACAATAAATCTTGCAGAGGAATATTCTGTTTTGGTGGAAGTTCATATTAATACTGTCATGGTGAAAATGGACATTTCTCGAAAAATTAAAAATGGAACTACAGTATGGTTCAGCTCTTTCCTTCCATTCCCTGCCGTAGTGATATGTTCACCCCCATGCTTATTGCTGTTTTCTTCACTACAGCAAAGGACTGGAATCAATCTGGATGCCCATCAAAATATGGATAATAAAAATATTGTGTGTGAAACACTATTCAGCTTTAAAGAAAAATGTGATCACAAAATTTTCAGGAAAACTTTTGGACTTTCAATGTATAATATTAAGCAACGTTATGCAAACTGAGAAATCAAAAGACCGCACTGTTTGTCTCATTCGTGGAACGTGGCCGATAATATATGTATTTTTGTAAACAAATGTACATGTGGATGCTAGTAGAAAGGAAAGTAAGAAGGACTAAATATTAGGGAATAAGGAATGATGGAATGCAGATAACGGTCATGAGTGATGAAAGAGGGGATATAACGTTAATTGCTTTTCTAACTCTCATAGAGTTTTTGGTTTTGATGGTAGATACCTAGATAAAAAAAAATATATTCAATAGTGAAAGTATAAGTCTAATATGAAGTTCCAAAGCTTTAGAATGCCTATTCTAACTGGAAAGAAGCTCCCTGAAGTATGCAGGCTGGTTGGATCTGGATGTATTGGATCTGCTCACTAGTGGTATGTGATGTTTTTTATTTTTATCATAATAAGTTGATTTTTTAAATGAACAGGCTAAGATAACTCTGAAATAACTTGTTTAGTGATTCCATTGAGTTCCTGCTAGATAAAAACAAATGACGAATAGTGGATATAACAGTAGAGATAATAGGAGAACAAAGATTAAATATAAAACATCATGCGTTCCTGTTTAAAAAACAGAAAGAGAAGCAAAGGTTCAGCAGGTAGGAGCATGCACTCCTTCTGCAGAAAACGAGAGTTCAGTTTCCAACACCTATATAACGCAGTCCACAATCACTTGTAACTCCAGCTGCAATGCATCTCTGTTGACCTCTTCTGAGCTGTGTGTGCACTGTACTGAAGTGTGCACATAGCAAAGATACACATACATACACATAATTTAAAAATAAAAATGAATCTAAAATTAAAAACAAAGCAAAGAATACAGATATATAATTAAGTAAAATATGCAGAGTCTTCAGTGTTCTGCTTATTATTTCCATAGTAATTTTACTGAGACACTGAAGACTTTGCATATTTTACAACATTCTAAGATAAGCCCACAAAATAAAATCATCTCTAATCAAATAGTAAGAAATACATCATTCATATCAGAAAAAATTCACCATTAGCAAGAAAACTATGTAATCAGTAATCACAGTATTGAAGACACCAAATCCGTACAAACATCCTTAATATCTTAATTTTAAAACATTCTGAAGCTAAATGTTTTAATGATGTAGTTTCTGGATTTTAGAAACTAAAATATATATATAACATCTGTCTGTCTGTCTATCTGTCTTCTATCATCTATTTATCTACATATATGCTTATATTAAATCTTATTAATTATGTTCACTGTGGTATGTTTATATTTAAATCGCATAGATGGGTATAAAAACAAATACATTTTATGAGAAACACAGACAGTACTAGAAATTCACTGAGATAAGAGAGTATAATCTTTTTAACCCTTTAAACTAATCATTTTCAGAAAGATTTATTTATTTGAGAAGTCAAGTAAGACAATATAAGTGATGCAATATGCAAATGGCAGATGAATAAGCCAATGTTATGCTTTCTATAAGTAATATAAAGCAATTGCAAGAAAAACCTGTGAGTAATTGCAGTGAGAAAGTGAAAAGACCCTTGACATCACTACTTTATATAGAAAACAAGCTTTTTCCAGAGAACACAGGCTATTTAAATTTTCTTTCAGAAAGTTCTTTAATTAAGAAAAAAAAGTCAAGTAGTCAAACCTATAATTTTCTGAAACTGATTTAGCAGTTTAGATAAAAACAAAAGAAATATGAAAAAACCTTTAAAGCTAAGAAAACCAGGGTATAGCACACAGGATATAAGAATTTATCAGGTTTCTTTACTAACAGAGGAATAAGAATGGAGCAGACAAAACCTTTAGCGAGATGCAGAGAAATCCCTCCTATGACTGAGAAAAAAAAATCACAGCTGGAAAAAAAAACCTTACATACTCTAATAAGAATTTTTTTAAAATAAGAATAAAAATATTCCAAAACATAATTCCCAAACAAAATGAAAATAGAAAACAAGAAAGGACTGGAGTGATGTTAACAAGATGTTCAACTATTGGGTCTACTGCATTTTTCTCAAAAAAAAAAAAAGGAAAGGAAAAAAGAACATACTAATACTCTTCCACAGGAGGACTAGAAGCAAGGCCTTGAGTGGAGTGTGGATGTGACAGGTTTTACAGTGCAAGGAGGAACATGATGGCCCTGGAAGCTCCTGGGTGACCAGAGCCCAACATAGATAGCTCAGCTCACAAGTTCCCATATCACCAGACATAGCAACATCAAGCAGCCCTGCCAATCCTCTCCACAAGCCATGAAAGCATCAAGGTAGGGCTCTCAACCACACATTTCCTTTGTTGGATGGCGATCTCTTCTTCGGATCCCTGAGAAGCACACAAGCTGTCCTTCCAGCTTCCTATAGACCCAACAAGCGGCTCAGGAGCTGTTTTTAGAAGTGTGGCCCACTGAGGCCCTGAGAAGCAACTGCTTGATCCTGGATACCCACTTTCACCCTGGAAAGAGGCTGCCAGGCCCTGAGCAAGTAGGAGTCACACACACACACACACACACACACACACACACACACACACACACACACACACACACAGAGTCACTGACTGAATCCTGACACGGAAAGTTTTCCCTTCTGATGCCTTCATTTGGGATGAAGACACCAAAAACCCTCTGCTTCTTCTATCAGACATATTGCCTTTCTCCATGACCTGGGTCTACCATTGTAGCCCAGCTCTCATGAGGCTCACAGAAAGAGACAGGCTCACTGACCATTATCCAGGTGCCCCACACCCAGAGCTGCCAGTGAATTTGTCCTATTAAAGAAGCTGCATCTTCCTTAGAGAGGCATCCCCCTCTAACCTGTAACAGCTGTAGAATACATGCTCTTCACATTAGCCGATGGAACAGCATCCAGAAGAGGCCAGATGCTTGTTCACAGAATAACTGTCAACAGATTCAAAACCCTGAAATCAGGGCATGCACCTTTTCTGACTCCAATGGAATAAAACTTGAACTGAACAGGAGGAACGTTAAAAATTCAATAATACATGCAAATTCAACAACAATTCTTGGCCAATTAACAGGTTAGCAACAACAACAAATCAAATAGGAAATTTTTAAAAGTTCTTGAAGCAGGTGAAAAGAAAACTAAAGCTTGCCAAAAACCATGGCATACAGAAACATCTGGAGATTCTGGCCAGCATTAACAATATAATTTTCCAAATATGTCCCTACTGTTTGTAAATTTATTTATAATTGTATATCTTGCACTGGTCACATGACTCAGGCAGTGATGATTCTTGCCCTCAAGCCTGGCAGTTCCAGTTTGGTCCCCAGGACGAAACATCCAAAAGATGTTCAATTGTACAAGGACACTTGCTCAACTATTTTTATAGCAGCAGCATCCATAACAGTCAGAGCCTGGAAAAAAACATAGCCACCCATCAACCGAAGAACGGATAAAGAAAATGTGGTACATTTACACAATGGAGTATTACTCAGCTGTTAAAATGCTTTTCTTCTTAATGGTGACAAGAATGCAGCCTCTGCCCAGACACTGACAGACCTCCTCTCTCAGACACTGAGTCCCTGCTGGGTCGTTATCTGTAAGTCCAGGGAGCACACAGTACCAGAACACTGGAAGTCTGTCTACAAGGTCTACATCAAAGAGTGGCACATCCCGTCCCCTAGTCATTTCTCTGCTTCCCTCCTGGGATAGAAAGCCTGGCTTCAGCCTCTCACCATGAACCTCTCTCACCTTCAGTGTAAGTGCCAGTTCACTTGCCAGGTTAAGGTCACCTGATACAGCCTTAAGGAATTAAATCAGTTCAGATTAGGAAGCCACAGTACAACTGAAGCTGTAACAATTTTATTGAGATCAGACTTTTATACCTCTATCAGAAACAGAATATAATGGCAATTGCCAGAATCGATACAGTTGTAGTTCCCAGGATACAATGAAGTTTGCAGTCATACAAGGTACACAAGATTAATGTCTAAGACCGGTTGTCCTGTGAAGCCTTCATGCTTCACTAACTACTAAGGGAACACACAGAGAAACACAAAGTAGCCCGAACGCTTCACGGCCTTAGGAAGTGCATCAGTCGCTCAAGAACTGGAAGGCACATTGTGACAAACGAGCCATGGTCTCTAACCTAAAAAGCTTCAACATATACCTCTCAAGGCAGCTAGCCCAGGCCAACTCCATGGTTCCCTGAACTTCACAAGGAATAATGAGAAGCTGCCTCTTCTATCATACAGGCTCTGATTCTCTGAGGAGAGGCCAAGCA
Organism: Microtus pennsylvanicus; assembly: GCF_037038515.1. Taxonomy (NCBI): domain Eukaryota; kingdom Metazoa; phylum Chordata; class Mammalia; order Rodentia; family Cricetidae; genus Microtus; species Microtus pennsylvanicus. Next base: position 25,202,844 of record NC_134583.1, read on the forward strand.
TGTTGTCTGCCTCTGGTGCTGCTCGACCTGAACTCTCTTCTAAACCCCGGCTATGCAGCTTTCTCTCTGTCTGCCCATGGCACTAGAAACTCTTTTAATAGACTCCTTAGTCTCAAGGAAGGTATCTCTGTCCTCCTGAACTGTCCACACCATCTAAAACCTAAAAGTGATATCTGAAGAACATGGGTACTGATGTTCGTATTTTGTTTAGGTTTAGAAGTCACCACCTTTTTCCTCTCCTCCCCTTTCTTCCCCCTTCTCCCCTCCCCTCCCCTCTCCTCTCCTCTCCTCTCCTCTCCTCTCCTCTCCTCTCCTCTCCTCTTCTCTCCTCTCCTCTCTTCTCCACTCCTCTGTCAATCTTTCTCCTTCCCCACCCTACCCCCTCTCTTTCTCCTTTTCCTCACTCCCTCACCCCTAACCCCTTGCATGTTGCTTGTTCCTTGTACTTCTATTAACTCAGAAGAACTTTCAAAGGCAGTAACTGCTGTGGAATAATATCTTAAGGAGGCAAAAATTGTTACATTTGTATATGTTCCAGAGTATTAATTCAACTGTAAAAGTCTGTTACATTTATTTATGCTACCTTTGTTAATGATGTGAAGATATCTTACATTTGTTTCACCATGCCTGTCTAAGGCACCTGATTGGTCTAATGAAAAGCTGAACAGCCAATAGATAGAGAGGAGAAGAAAAGATGGGGCTGGTGGGCAGAGAGAATATGTAGGAAGAGAAATCTAGGCAGTCAGAGAAGGGGGACAGAGTGAGGGGAATAGAGAAGGACATGCCCAGGACCAAAAGCCAGGCAGTAACCAGCGAGCCAGACTGAAGAAGCAGTGAAAGTAAGATATACAAAAGCAAAGAAGGTAAAATAGAACTGGGGAAAAACGTAAATGAAAAGAAACAGGTTAAGTTATAAGAGTTAGCAAGAAACTAGCCTAAACTAAGGCCAAGCATTCATGACTAACAATAAGTCTCCATGTCATGATTAGGGAGCTGGTTGACAGCCTAAAAGAAAGCATGGTACAAGTATCAGGGAAAAAACCTTAAGCAATGAAAGCAACAATTATCATTAGCATGATGCCAAAATGCTCCAAGTTTCATACTTTCTAAGCCCAGAATACACATCTGGGTCACCTGTAACTCCTGTTAAATGGCTGATAGAATCACAACAGGCTGCAGATGTGTGGTCTGACTTCTGTTCCTACCTTAGAAACAAGACTTACTAAATGGTTGGAAACAATACTTCATTCAGAGCAGTACATCTCTGAATAGAAGAACTTTGTTTTTTTTTTCCTTTCTTTTTTTTATTTATTATTTTTTTAATAAATTTATTTATTTATTAAAGATTTCTGTCTCTTCCCCGCCACCGCCTCCCATTTCCCTCCCCCTCACCCAATTAAGTCCCCCCCCAGCCCAAAAAGCAATCAGGGTTCCCTGTCCTGTGGGAGGTCCAAGGAACCCCCACCTCCATCCAGGTCTAGTAAGTTGAGCATCCAAACTGCCTAGGCTCCCACAAAGCCAGTGCATGCAGTAAGATCAGAAACCCATTGCCATTGTTCTTGAGTTCTCATTAGTCCTCATTGTCCGCTATGTTCAGAGAGTCCGGTTTTATCCCAGGCTTTTCCAGACCCAGGCCAGCTGGCCTTGGTGAGTTCCCAGTAGAACATCCCCATTGTCTCAGTGTGTGGGTGCACCCCTTGCGGTCCTGAGTTCCTTGCTCATGCTCTCTCTCCTTCTGCTCCTGATATGGACCTTGAGATTTCAGTCCGGTGCTCCAATGTGGGTCTCTGTCTCTGTCTCCTTTCATCACCTGCTGAAGGTTAATATTCAGGAGGATGCCTATATGTTTTTCTTTGGGTTCTCCTTATTTAGCTTCTCTAGTATCACTAATTATAGGCTCAATGTCCTTGGTTTATGGCTAGAAACCAAATATGAGTGAGTATATCCCATGTTGCTCTTTTTGGGTCCGGCTTACCTCACTCAGGATAGTGTTTTCTATTTCTATCCATTTGCATGCAAAATTCAAGAAGTCCTTGTTTTTTATTGCTGAGTAGTACTCTAATGTGTATATATTCCATACTTTCTTCATCCATTCTTCCATTGAAGGGCATCTAGGTTGTTTCCAGGTTCTGGCTATCACAAACAATGCTGCTATGAACATCGTAGAGCATATACTTTTGTTGTATGATAAGGCCTCTCTTGGGTATATTCCCAAGAGTGGTATTGCTGGATCAAGGGGTAGGTTGATCCCGAATTTCCTGAGAAACCGAAACACTGCTCTCCAAAGTGGTTGCACAAGTTTGCATTCCCACCAGCAATGGATGAGTGTACCCCTTTCTCCACAACCTCTCCAGCAAAGGCTATCATTGGTGTTTTTTATTTTAGCCATTCTGACAGGTGTAAGATGGTATCTTAAAGTTGTCTTGATTTGCATTTCCCTGATCGCTAAGGAAGTTGAGCATGACCTTAAGTGTCTTTTGGCCATTTGAAGTTCTTCTGTTGAGAATTCTCTGTTCAGCTCAATGCCCCAATTTATAATTGGGTTGGTTAGCCTTTTGCAGTCTAGTTTCCTGAGATCTTTATATATTTTGGAGATCAGACCTTTGACAGTTGCGGGGTTGGTGAAGATCTTCTCCCAGTTAGTGGGTTGCCTTTGTGTCTTAGCGACAGTGTCCTTTGCTTTACAGAAGCTTCTCAGTCTCAGGAGGTCCCATTTATTCAATGAGGTCCTTAATGTCTGTGCAGCTGGGGTTATACGTAAGAAGTGGTCTCCTGTGCCTATGTATTGTAGAGTACTTCCCACTTTCTCTTCTATCAGGTTCAGTGTGTTCGGACTGATATTGAGGTCTTTAATCCATTTGGACTTGAGTTTTGTGCATGGTGATAGATATGGATCTATTTTCATTCTTCTACAGGTTGACATCCAGTTTTGCCAGCACAATTTGTTGAAGATGCTCTCTTTTTTCCATTGCATACTTTTAGCTCCTTTATCGAAAATCAGGTGTTCATAGGTTTGAGGGTTAATGTCAGGGTCTTCTATTTGATTCCATTGGTCGACTTCTCTGTTTTTATGCCAATACCAAGCTGTTTTCAATACTGTAGCTCTGTAGTAGAGTTTGAAGTCAGGGATGGTAATGCCTCCAGACAATCCTTTGTTGTATAAGATTGTTTTGGCTATCCTGGGTTTTTTGTTCTTCCAAATAAAGTTGATTATTGTCTTCTCCAGATCTGTGAAGAATTTTGATGGGATTTTGATGGGGATTGCATTGAATCTATAGATTGCTTTTGGTAGAATTGCCATTTTTACTATGTTGATCCTCCCAATCCAGGAGCAAGGAAGATCTTTCCATTTTCTGGTGTCCTCTTCAATTTCTTTCTTCAAAGACTTAAAGTTCTTGTCAAATAGATCTTTCACATCCTTGGTCAGAGTTACCCCAAGATATTTTATGCTATTTGTGGCTATCGTGAAAGGTGATGCTTCTCTAATTTCCCTCTCTGTTTCCTTATCCTTAGTGTATAGGAAAACCACTGATTTTTTGGAGTAGATCTTGTATCCTGCCACATTACTAAAGGTGTTTATCAGCTGTAGGAGTTCTTTGGTAGAGTTTTTGGGGTCGCTTATGTATACTATCATATCATCTGCAAATAACGAGAGCTTAACTTCTTTTCCGATACGAATCCCCTTGATCCCTTTATGTTGTCTTATTGCCATTGCTAGAACTTCAAGCACTATATTGAAGAGGTATGGAGAGAGTGGACATCCTTGTTGTGTTCCTGATTTTAGTGGGATGGCTTTGAGTTTTTCTCCATTTAATTTAATGTTAGCCGACGGCTTGCTGTAAATAGCTTTTATTATATTTAGGTATGACCCTTGTATCCCTAATCTCTCCAAGACTTTTATCATAAAGGAGTGTTGAATTTTGTCAAATGCTTTTTCAGCATCTAATGAAATGATCATATGGTTTTTTTCTTTTAGTTTATTTATATGCTGGATTACATTGATAGATTTGCGTATGTTGAACCAGCCCTGCATCTCTGGGATGAAGCCTACTTGATCATAATGGATAATTTTTCTAATGTGTTCTTGGATTCGGTTTGCCAGTATTTTATTGAGAATTTTTGCGTCGATATTCATGAGTGAGATAGGCCTGTAATTCTCTTTCTCGGTTGAGTCTTTGTGTAGTTTTGGTATCAGGGTATCTGTAGCTTCATAAAAGGAATTTGGCAATGACTTTTCTGTTTCTATATTGTGAAATACATTAAGGATTATAGGTATTAGCTCTTCTTGGAAGTTCTGGTAGAATTCTGCATTGAAACCATCTGGTCCTGGGCTTTTTTTGGAAGGTAGATTTTTGATAACGGTTTCTATTTCTTCGCGACTAACAGGTCTATTTAGATCGTTCACCTGGTTTTGGTTTAGCTTTGGTATGTGGCACTTATCTAAAAAAATGTCCATTTCTTTTGCATTTTCTAGTTTTGTGGCATACAGGCTTTTGTAGTAAGATCTAATGAGTCTCTGAATTTCCTCTGTGTCTGTGGTTATGTCCCCCTTTTCATTTCTGATCTTATTTATTTGCATGTTCTCTCTCTGTCGTTTAATTAGTTTGGATAGGGGTTTGTTGATCTTGTTGATTTTCTCCAAGAACCAACTTTTTGTTTCATTGATTCTTTGGACTGTTTTCTGCGTTTCTATTTTGTTGATTTTGCCCTCAGTTTGATTATTTTTAGTCTTCTACTCCTCCTGGGCGTGTCTGCTTCTTTTTTTTCTAAAGCTTTCAGGTGTGCTGTTAAGTCTCCGATGTATGCTTTCTCTGTTTTCTTTAAGTGGGCACTTAGTGCTATGAACTTTCCTCTTAGCACTGATTTCATAGTGTCCCATAGGTTTGAGTATGTTGTCCCTTTATTTTCATTAAATTCAAGGAAGACTTTAATTTCTTTCTTGATTTCTTCCTTGACCCAGGTGTGGTTCAGTAGTTGACTGTTCAGTTTCCATGAGTTTGTTGGCTTTCTGGAGGTAGGATTGTTGTTGAATTCTAACTTTAATCCGTGGTGATCTGATAGGACACAGGTGGACACTGATATTTTTTTGTATCTGTGGAGGTTTCCTTTGTTTCCGAGTATGTGGTCAATTTTCGAGAAGGTTCCATGGGCTGCAGAGAAGAAGGTATATTCTTTCCTATTTGGGTGGAATGTTCTATAGATGTCTGTTAAGTCCATTTGCTTCATTACCTCCAGTAGTTCTCTTACTTCTCTATTAGGTTTCTGTCTGATTGACCTGTCCATTGCTGAGAGAGGTGTATTGAAGTCTCCTACTACTAGTGTGTGTGGTTTGATGTCTGCCTTGAGTTTTAGTAATATTTCTTTTACATACGTGGGTGCTTTTATATTAGGGGCGTAAATATTCAAGATTGAGACGTCATCCTGACAAATTGTTCCTGTTATGAGTATGAAGTGTCCCTCTCGATCTCTTCTGATCTGATTGATTTTAGTTTGAAGTCAGTTTTGTTAGAAATTAATATGGCCACACCTGCTTTTTTCTTAGGACCATTTGCTTGAAAGACCTTTCCCCAACCCTTTACTCTGAGTAGATGCCTGTCTTTGTGGTTGAGATGAGTTTCTTGCAAACAGCAGAATGTTGGATCCTGTTTTCGTATCCAATCTCTTAGCCTGTGCCGTTTTATTGGTGAATTGAGACCATTAATATTAAGTGATATTAATGACCAGTGGTTGTTTATGCCAGATATTCTTATTGTTTTTGGAAGTAGAATTTGTGTGTCTCCCTTCTTGAGTTGTGCTAGTGAAGGGTCGCTAGATGCCCGAGTTATTGTAGGCAGTGTTGGCAATGTTGGATTCCTTGGGTTGCGGTTTTCCTTCCATTACTTTCTGTAGGGCTGGGTTCGTGGCTACGTATTGTTTAAATTTGTTCTTATCCTGGAATGTCTTGATTTCTCCATTTATAGTGAATGAAAGCTTGGCTGGGTATAGTAGTCTGGGGTTGCATCCATGGTCTCTTAGCTTCTGCAGTACTTCTATCCAGGACCTTCTGGCTTTCATTGTTTCCATAGAGAAATCAGGTGTAAGTCTGATCGGTTTACCTTTATAAGTTACTTGGCCTTTTTCCTTTGCAGCTCTTAGTATTCTTTCTTTAACCTGTATATTTTGTGTTTTGATTATTATATGGCGAGGGGATGTTTTCCTTTGATCCAGTCTGTTTGGTGTTCTGTATGCTTCTTGAATATTCAAAGGAATATCTTTCTTTATGTTGGGAAAGTTTTCTTCCATAATTTTGTTCAAAATATTTTCTGGGCCTTTGAGCTGTGACTCTTCTCCTTCTTCTATTCCTATTATTCTTAGATTTGGTCTTTTTATTGTGTCCCATAATTCCTGAATGTTTTGTGATGAGAATTTGTTGGTTTTGCAGTTTTCTTTGATCAGAGCGTTTATTTTCTCTATGGTGTCCTCAGAATCTGAGATTCTTTCTTCTATTTCTTGTATTCTATTGATTATGCTTGTTTCTATAGGCTCTGCTCGTTGACTTAGATTTTCCATATCCAGCTGGTCCTCAGTTTGTGTTTTCTTCCTTGCTTCCATTTCAGTTTTCAATTCTTGAACTGTTTCCATTACCTGTTTGATCGTTCTTTCTTGGTTTCCCAGGGTATTATGTACGTATTTACTCATTTCTTCAAATTTTTGGTTATACTTCTCATCCATTTCTATAAGGGCATTTTTCACATGTTGTTTAAGGGATTCCACTGCTTTCATGAAGTCAATTTTTTCCACTTCTTCTGTGTTAGGGTGTTGGAGACTTTCTGTTGCAAGATCATTAGGTTCTGGTGTTTTCATGTTGTTTTTCAGATTATTGGGTGAATTCTTTACTTGGCGCCTACCCATCTCCTCCTGTCGATGCTATCTAAGGGGTCTGTTAAAACTAGTTCAGGTTTCCCTGCTGGCCAGGGGCTCCTCTTACAAAATGCCCTTGCTCTGTTTCCGGGGGGGGGGGGGGGGGGGGCAAGATCCCTCTCACCCCTCAGAAGGGTCTTCAGGAATAGGACCCGGCTCCTCCTTTGCCAGGGACCTCCCCACCCGAAGGCCTACCTCTTTGGTTTAATTGTAGTGGGGCGATCTGTTCTCGGTGTTGTGCGCGGTCCCTGCTGCCTGCTTCTGCTGCTGGGAGGGTTCCTGCCACCAGCAGCCTGTGTCCTCTGCTGCTGCTCCAGTCCCAGCCGGTACCAGGCTGTCCCAGTCGGTCCCCGCCGGCTGTGCTGGGCGTCCTCCGGCCGCCTTCCAGCGCCCCGTGATCCGGCCGCCTTCCGCCGCCCGGTGATGAATAGAGGAACTTTGTAACAAGGAGTGTTTCTCAATGACAACACACTGCCTTTGTGATTTCTCAGTCCTAGGTCTTTCTTCTAAGGATATTTAACAACTCCACATTAGGAAAATCGGAGGATTCCATAAAGATATTCTGCACATAATCCTATACACTGTCACAGAGCATTCATTGGGAGAGAGTGGAAATAAGGCTATGAACAATGCCTTTAACATTGGAGGGATCTGCTCTCTAGGCAAGATGAGACATATAAAATAAGTTCAGTGCATTGCTATCCATCAGGGCCTGGGAATCCAGAGACAAAAAAGGCTCGTAGGAAGTGAAATAATCAGGTTAAGCTTAAATAGAAGTCAGAAAATTAGCTGGTGCAACCAAAGTAGCAGGACCTAGTTGAATAGCTAGCAGAACCCATTATCCAGGTACTGAGAATCAAAGAGCCAAGGAAGAAAGTCTGGAAGGTGAGCACTGTACTCAAACACACCTGCTCAGGGGTACTGAGGAAAGAGATTCCACAAATTATATTTATTCTTATTCTTCATATTCTAATATCAGAGACAATGAAGTTGGCACAATTTTGAAATATTTGAATGTGGAGATTTTCCCAAAATAGCCACCCCCAAGATTTTATCATGTTAATAAAACCACAATGGCTTTCTAAAGTCCACTATCTTTGCTTAGAAGTTATTAGAAGCTTTGGATACCGGTTTGCCTCGTGTTTTCTGCATTGTCATTGACAAGATTGGGCATAAGGAGACAAAAATGAGCTCTATTGGCTGAAGTGGGGTGAATAAGATGAAGAGTACTGGGTCTGGAGAGATGGCCCGATCAATCGAGTGCCTGGTACAGAAGTAGGAGAACCCTAGCTTGCATCTTCCAAACTCATGCACATCTGTAATTCAAGCAGCACTGGTGGGGCAGAGACAGGCAGATCCCAGAAGCCGGTTGGCCAAGCAGTCTAGCCAATCAGTGAGCTCCAGGCTCACTGAACAGCCCCAACTCAAGAATTTACTCTAGGTTAATCGAACAATGTAGCCTTTGGCTTCTCATACACAAATGCACACACGCAAACTTACCCACACATGGGTGCACTTGCGCATGTGCACACGTACATACACACACATCCATATACTTCAAAAGAGTGATTTCATTTGTTTACAGGATGAAGACCTTGTCTTTCCTTATAGCTTAAAGTTCCCATAAATCCACCCATCAGGGCACTCGTCTATGCTGAGTCTTGTTATGTAAAGGGTTAAATAGCTCTACAATGGTGCATTGATATTTTAAATACAGAAAAATACTGGCCATTCTATTTATGGAATCCCCCACCCCAATTTTAAGGGGAGAAAACCAGCTTTTTAAACAAAGTAACTGAGCTTGAAATTCTATTCTTCAGGCGTCAAATTGGTGTTGGCTTACATGTAAACTAGACACTCCATGCTGTTTGGAGGTTAACTGTTGAAGGGTGGGTTCACGGAGCCTGCATAGAAGTACACTATAATAAAAAGCAAGACCACAGATCATATTCTCATTAACAAAACATCCTCCTCTTTATAATTTCTGTGAAACATTGTTTTGGCTAACCTTTGAAATCCCAGCAGGGAAAAAAACAAACCAGGGTTTGGCTGACATTTGGCAAAATGTGGTCCTTCGTCACTGCTGGACTGGGGAATGGGTGGGTACTCTGAGGCAGACAGGGGGGAAGCGCTGGCTGTCTGTTCTCATTGGCTAAGCTGGCAGGTAATGCCCTCTTCCTGCCACTGTATTGTTAAGAAGGAAGAATGTGCTGTAAATCCCCTCAAAATTAAAACTAAGGACCAATTTTCCCACCCCCAACATTAGTTAATTCAACTAAAATGACTCTTGTAGAATAGTTAAGGGAGGTCTTAAACCACATCTTTCTCTACCCAATTACTGGAAATCTTTTCTTTTCTTTCTTTCTTTTCTTCTCTGGGCTTTCCGATGACAACCCTGGAGAGGAATGTGCCTCTTCCATAAGACCAAGTCATGAATCACACCAGACTTGTAAATAACATCCCCCACTCAACATGAGGCTGTGGAAAACATGTCAATAAAAAGAGTTTTGACCAAATCAAACAAGATGATAAAACAAAATGCAGTCAGAAGCTTGAGTGTCCGGCTCCCGGTACCGAGCTAGGCTCTGAGCCACCACTCTCTGCATTGTCAGTAAATGCAGCTGTGATGCTACATGTTCGATTTCAGCAATTGTTCTGCTAGTTCCAATCAGGAGATCACCGGTTCAGCCTGCCAAGGCGGGAGATGGTAATCAATACGTTTTGAGTGAAGAACAAAAAAGCCTGAGGTACAGGGATCTACGCCGGAAGAATACCAAGGACGCAATCTTGAGAAGCATTTGCGGGTAGCCATTGGTGAGGGAAAAAGAAAAGAGAGGAAAAGAAACGGCTTTTCCAAACAAATGCAATACATTTCAAGTCAGTTTCGAAGGGCTATCAATGCTCAACAATAATGTCTGAGGTGGTAAACTCTTGCCAATATTAGGAGAGAATAATTCGATACAAAAGTCAACTGTTTATCTGCTAGGCAGGAGTGAGAAACGGGAGGAGTGGTGGGCAGAGAAAATAAACAGGAGGAGAAATTTAAGGATCAACGAGGAGTGAGAAAAGGAGAGGAGAAAGCCAGAGCCACACAGCCAGCCACAGAGTAAGAAGGAAAAAAAAGACACATAGAATAAAGAAAGATTAAAAAGTCTGGAGGCAAATCATAGTTAAAGAGAAACAGGATAATTTGTTAAAAAGCTGGCTAGAAACAAGCCAAGCTAAGGCAGGGCATTCATAAGTAAGAATAAGTTTCTTTGTTTTTATTTGGGAGTTGGGTGGTGGGCCCCTAAAGAGTAAAAAAATCAACCACAGACTTTGATAATATAATGTTTATCAGTACAATAAAAAGCAAAGTAGAACAGGATAACATTGACACGTAGTTTTTATAATTTGTAAATAAATTGTAAACAAAAAGGCAAATCTGGCTGAGGTGGTTATCACACACAGCTTTCTGTAACGATAAACAAAGTGAAAGGTTAAGTGTTTGGAGTGAAAGTCCATTTGTTTCTGGATTTGAGCTTCTATCTTTCCTAACTGAACAGAACAATTGTCAAGCTCTCATAATCCTAAGGGCCATAAATAGCTTGTGAGAGTGTTGAGCCATAGTACGGGGCATGAGCCTCTGCATTTGTGCCTTGCTCTGCTTCATCCTGCCCTTGTAGGCATTTGCATGACCCTAAAAGAATTTGTTTTGTATAAGTCTATCTCAGGGAAACCTCAGACAATCTTGTTTGGCACTAGACTCAACTTATTTAGGATGAGAAGTAATATGAAATAATTATTATTAATAACACTATCATGTACAGGCCTACAGTATGATCCAAGGGAAAGCAGAGCAATTAAGATATATTACTTCAGTTAGTCCCTTCAAGAATTCTCAAAGTAGGCATGGAGAAATGGCTCAGCAGTTAAAAGAGTGATGTTCTCCAAAGAGCTGAGTTCAGTTCTTAGCACCCACACTGGAGCATACAGCTGTCTGTAACTCCAAGTCCAAGGGATTTGACACCCTCTTTTAAATTCTGTGGCCACACACACACACACACACACACACACACATGCACAAACACACACACATGTTTTCACAAAGACACATACACATAAGTATAAAATAAATGTTTTTTAAATCCTAAAAGGTAAAGATTATTGTTATCCTCACCAGATGATGAGGAAACATGACTACACATTCTTCAAAATGATTATGATGAAATAAGGAAACTATGCAACATAGTCCCATAAATTTGAGGGATCCAAGTCACTTCCTGACCTGCCAGTGTAAGGCTCCCAGGCCTGATGCTAATGGCTGAAGAGAGGGCCAGCAAACTTTGAGAGAGGAACCATGTCTAATCACGAAGAATGGCAGGTACCCTCCTCTAAAGCGATGCTACATGCTGGAGAAGAGAAAGAGTAGCTGATATAGATGGGAGTGAATTCATGCAAACATGGCTGGAATTGAGACTCTATGGCCAGTGGTGAGACAGACAGACAGATAGACAGAAACTTCAAACAGAACTCAAATGTCAGATGATTATAAAGCTATGGGAACAGAAATGCCTAGAAGGGTGACTAAAAGATTGTGATTTTGTCATTCCTAGGAAGGCTGAAGCCACTGTGAGGATTAGAATGGAGTAGTTTCTGTCTTATTTTAAGTAATTTAGTATTTCTATAAACAACAACAAGTAAAAATAAAATTAAGGGTGTGAACTAGAATCGATTGGTCCACGAAATACGTGTGTGAGACATTTCAGGCTTTTGTGCTGTGATGAAATGAATAAGATACAGTCTCTGTCTTCAACAGGTCCCCAGAGCAGCAAGACAGACAGAAGGACATGGCAAAATGCTCAAATCACTTTCCAGGCCACTGTGGAGAGAGGCACGGTCACACCTAAGTACAGTGGGTGCTCAGAATTACGTACTGGGGTGGCAGGGGACAGGAAAGGGAAGGATTTGGGTGGTGCTGGTCAGAAAGAATAGGATAAGAAACAGAGATGAGAGAGCACCTGGGGGCCGGACCAGCAGAAAAGGTGAGACTTCTGAGAGAGGTGTAGTTCTGAGGACACCGACTAAGTGTAAAGAGAAGAGGGCCCGCTCGGGACAGTGGGAGCCTTTAAACTCTCAAAGCCAACCCACCGCAACATCATTCTCCAGCAAGTCCATATCTAACAGTACCACCAACTAAGAGCAGCCACCACCTCAATACTAGATTGTGGGAAATAGACAGACATGAACAGTGAGCCAGTTAGGTCTTAAGGGTTTGAGTTTGAAAATGTATTTATAAAACTTGAAGTGTGTTAGTTAATAAATGTAGATTAAGTGGTTCTACAAGGCACGCAACTCAGAGAATGATGAAAACATTTGGCAACAAATGTATTTCTCCTCCAAAAGGTAAGCTAGACTTCTTTCCCACTTTCAGCAAATGGGGATGTTTTGTTGAGTGGCAGAAATGTTAAAGTAAGCACAAAGAAAGTTTCTGTCAGCTTGGGATTTTACCGAAGACAAAATAGTCATCTTGGTGTTGTGAGTACGTGGAGTGTACAGGCACACTGTGAACATATTCGCCAATGCTGTCTTTCTCCCTGCTAGCTCTGTTCTGTTACCTAACAATAACCTGCAGACAAATGCTGGTGCCGGATGGAAGCCAGCTGTTTGTTTTCAGAAAAAGAAAGGGGTCTATGACTAGTCATTTGACTGTCTATACGTAGGAAAAATTTTCATCTCTGAGAATCTCAAAGCTAAGTGGATTAAAAGTATGCATACAACATCCAAAAAAAAACCCCAAATTCCTTAACATTGTCTTAAACTTCCCACAGCAGCGCTAAAAAAGCATAAAAAAGCATTGTCTTAAACTATCACCAGTATTATTACTTGAAATTTTCTCTAGTAACATTTTTTCACAAAAGTTTTAAAAGCATTTTTTTTTGTTTATGTGTATGTGCATGTGTTTGGTACCCATGGAAGCCAGAAGAAGGTACTGGGTCCTTTGGACACTGGAGTGACAGGTGGTGGTAATCCACCTGAGTCAGTGCTGGGAAAGAAACCCAGTCCTGGGAAGTGTATCGAGCAGTACTAACCACTGGACAACCTCTCCAGCCCAAAGGATTTTACATTACCGACACAATGGGAAGCTCGCAGGAATCATTCTTGGCTAAAAGCAGAGGCGATGCCTGAAATTAAGCCTCACCCTCTGCCCTTCAAACTGAAGCTCAGATCTTAGCAATGTTTTAGAATGATTTCATTTGTCCGGATGGGGCAAGATGAGCATAAAGGTAAATGCCCATGCGTGGTAATTTTCTTCTGTGGAGATAGAGGTGGCAGCTGATTCTGCTGCTGAATGAGGTTCTTCCCACAGAAACAAGCTGTTCTTTAAAATGAAATTGGGGGAAAATACAAAGACGTGTGCAATAAGAGATACGCCTGCCCAATAGCACAGATTCCGTCTGATGCTACTAACAACTGTGCTGTGCTTTATGGAGGATATAGTATGTAACGTGTAAGAACTGCAAACAAAGTGAAAATGTTCTTTTATTTCTTACAAACTAGGACTGAGCAGCAGTCTTAAATTTTCTCTGATTTCCATGAAAGTTTCAGTGGAATATCAGAAAATATATGACAAAACAGAACAAAACAAAACCCCCCTGGTGTTTGATTTTAAAAACACATTAAACTTTGCTCACTGACATGCTTGTTGTATGCTGGCAAGAAGAGAAACTATGGATGTTTGGAACTCCCTTGCAATCCATCAACTTTCTGACAAGAAGAATGTGACCTCTGTGTCCTGTGCACCTTGAGCAGAACACTGCCAAAAAGGGGTGTGGTTTACTACCTGTGCTAGTGATTTGTGCAAATAAAATTGTGTGATCACTTGAAAGTAGTGTTTCAGTGTGTAAAAGCTAACTGTCGTTCGCTGCAGATATAAAGGAGATTAAAATACAGGCCTGATACAGTTTTCACAATCAGGGTCAAGAAGAATGTCATTCTGGAGTTGAGAACAGGACTTCAGGAAATAGCTAGGATAAAACATAAATGTATTTCAGGATTGTTTCTTGATTTCCACTGAGAACATGAAGGACCTAACATAAAAAAGAAATAATTGCTTGAGTATTGTTCAGTGTTGCTTATACAGGTTTAAATGCACACAGGAAAAAAAACCTTGACATTTTGGGAGGAAATAGAAATCTTTAGAATATAGGGAACAGTTTTCATCAGCAAAGGACACCCAAAATAAATAGGATGCTCTTGATGTCTTTTCTAAAACTCCAACTCAATTTGACAGGGTCAATTAACTGTATAATTTAAAATTCAATTTCCCTGGCAAAAGGAAGTATGATTTAAGCTGTCATTCAATGTAGCTTTTAATGTTCCAAGCCAATGAGGAGAGATGGGAGGGTCAACATGATCAATTAGATACACACTAAGACTCACCTCACAGTAGCTTGTCAGGAAAACATGACCCAGAAAGAGATCCAAAAGTCAGCATAGACTTCTTTCCAAGTCTGTACACCTCCTGCTACATGGTTAAACTCTATGTGTTCTGCTCCTAGATGCTGTTGCTAAGAAACTACTTAGCTATAAGTCATCCTGTGGGAACCATTGCAGAGCCCTTTTCTTTGCAGTTGGGCAAGAATGAAGCCACGAGGAAAACTGCATTTGACTTTTGACCCAACTCCATTTTACCACGTCATGAAAGAAACAGAAAATGTTCTAGACTGAAGGTAGATCAGAGTGGTATTATTAACAGACACACATGCATACACACACACACACACACACACAAACACACACACGTGTACATGCAAAGGGAATAACCTACTGCATCACAGCTATGAAAAGATTATTAAGTGATTATATTTTATTAATTTGTAGTTATTAATTATTCCAACTACTAAGCGTTACCATGCTGGTTAGTTTTTGTCAGCTTCACCCAAGCTAGAGTCATCTGAGAAGATGGAGGCGCAGTTGAGAAAACGCCTTCATAAACTGGCTCTAGGCGAGTCTGTGGAGACATTTTATTGATTAATCGTGATGTTGGAGAGTACAGCCCACTGAGGGCAATGCCTGCCATCCCTGTGCAGATGGTTCTGAGTTTTACAAGAAAGCAGGCTGAGCTGGGCATGCTAACACACTCCTTTGATTTGGGAGGCAGTGGCAGGCAGATGTCTGTGAGTCAGAGGCCAGCCATTACTACATAGAGAGACCCTATCTAAAAAAGGAGGAGGAGGTAGGCTGAGCAAGCCATGAGGAGCAAACCAATAAGCAGCAGTCAGTCCTGGTCTCTACTTCAGTTGCTGCCTCTAATCCTCCCCTGCTTGAGTTCCTACTTTATCTGGTTCTGTAAGCAAAATAAACCCATTTCTCCCCAAGTCTCTTTGGGTTGTGATATTTTATCACAGCAATAGAAAACAAACTAAGACGATGACTAACTTTCATGATTAACTAGTCTTACTTGTTGAAATGATAGCATTCATATAAAAATACAATTTTAGATAAATTTGAATTCTAATAACACATGTTAATTATTCAGTTACATATTGTTGTGATCATCCTCGTCGGTGTGGCTCTAAATTAGGTTGCTTGCTAATAGGCTGTTCATCCTACACCTACACTGAAATTTGGCTCTGCCATTTACTAGCAATGCAGTCTTGAGTCAGGCCTAGCTCTGCCCAGTGCTCTTTATCTTCCTGAAGAGAGCTATGAATGGACATTGTTTGTACACACTCATCATGATGGTGGAGGGGCTGACTTTCCCAGAGTAAATGACCAGCAAATGTCAGCTCTTCCTGAAGCCAGGGTGTCCCATGCAAAAACTCCAGAGCTATGGACTGGCCTTCCAAAGTAAGTTGTAGTTATTTTAAAGTTCAATCTTATTGGCCTCAGAGTCTTCAAAACCTCTATTCTTCAAGCCCTTCTCTATCATAGTTTTCCTAGGTTCCGGGTGAAGATTTAAGCTCAAGCTAAATCATTTCTGACTCATTCTCTGGTTTGTTCTTGAACTCATTCATACAGTAAAGAGGGCCCTAAGTGAAATGATTCTCTTTTTTTGTTTGTTTTGTCTTCATTTTATTTTTTTTTGAGACAGTCTTGTGTAGACAAACTTGTCTTGAACTGGCTAATTAGTTAAAGATGACATTGATCTTCTGATCTTCCAAGTGATGGGATTAAAGATAAGTACCACCATGCCCAGTTTTTATTGTTCTGGGGTTGACCCCAGGGGCTTTGTGTATGCAAGGCAAGTAAGTGCTACCAGCAGAACTGCCCCATTTGCCCCTTCCTACTTCATCTTTAAAAATACATTTCAGAGCACTTTTCATTCTCACTGTTTTGTTTTTGTTTTTTTGTTTTTTTTTGTTTTTTTTTTTTTTTTAGAAAACCACGTCACATATTTGCAACTCCAAACTTTGAACATGGCAGGCTTGCTTCATGTTGTCAACCAAGATAAAGCAAAAGGACTTGGTGCATATCACAAACATTCTGGGTTTGTGGGGAGGATGGGGGGATGCTGTGAAGTAGGGCTTTTGTGTCTTAATCTAAGTCTGCTAGCAAAAAGTATGTCTAAGAAGAGAAACAGGAAAATACAAAAACAGGGAGTGTCCGATAGTTTCCAAAAGGGATAATTTTCTAGTGGCTTTGTGCCAGGAAATCTGTTTCCCACAGTCCTCTCTTCTCCATGCCCCAAATCCAGTCTAAAACTGTATTATGGTCAGCATAGACTATGATCAGTCAGAGGAGTCAAAGAGTAAATAAATGTGATCTGGGGTTTGTGGTGAGTGTGACCGTACAGCTATGTTGATTAGCGGTGCCAGAGAGTGGAGAGTTGGGTAATCAGAGGGGAGCAAGGGCATGGACAATGTCATCATTTATCTTATGACTCTCTGGTCAACATGATGTCTAAAGATGAGGTGATCCAAAACCTCTCTTCGAGGTGGATATGGACAGAAAAAAAAACCCTACACTGTAAATCAGGGAGACTAGATGGGGTAAACTACACAATAATATTACAGAAAGAAAAATGGAAACCATTATAAGAATACAAGAAGCCAAAACAAGAAAATGCCTATAAAGACAATAATATGTTAGTTATGACCTGCGCACATTTAGTTAAGCATACATCCGAGGAAAATCCAATGAGACAGCAATGTTAAGGCATTTCAGGATGTTAAACAACTCTTCTGAGAGAAGGTCGCTTTTTCCAGAAGCCTGGGTCTTGGAGAGCACAGATTCAAAATAGACATAGCCATGTTAGAGTCTGTGGGTTTTCAGGACTTGAGTTCCCAGGCATCAGAATGTGAGTTCTGGGTGTAGAAAAGAAGGTGATGGCTCTTACCTGGAGAGAGTCCTGATTTTACTCTGGTCTGGAAACTGGTTGCTACCCTGAGTTCTTATTTGTTAGTGGTGACATGGAAGGCAATCATGGGCAGCAATAAATGTGATGGAAAGTTAGTAAACATTAAAAATTTGAGTTACGGAATTCAAGTGTGGGATACCTTTGAACTAGACTTCTCTGTATGCTATGAATATGCTTTAGTGCCATTGGTTAATAAAGAAGCTATTTTGGCCTATGGCAGGGCAAAATATAGCTAGGCAAGAAAACTAAACTGGATGCAGGGAGGAAGAAGGCAAAGTCATCCAGATGCCATGGAGCCATCCAAGGAGCAAGATGTGTGGTGATAAATTATAAGCCTCATGGTAAAATATAAAACAATAAAAATGGATTAATTTAAGATGTAAAAGTTATCTAGGACTATGCCTGAGCCATTCATTGGCTAAACAGTGTTGAAATTAATATAGTTTTGTGTGATTGTTCGGGTCTCAGTAGCTGGGAAACAAAAGCACAGTCTCCACTTATATACCTCTGTTTGTGTTAAAGTCTGACATATATTTGATTTTGCAAAGACAGAGGAAGACAACAGAAATCTTGTTCTGCCCATACTACATATAGAGCTAGTGTCTCCAACTGTGGGTGGTAAACCCCTACGGTTTACTTGTGTTACTTGTTACTGAATGTGGGAGGGAGATGTGTGGAAGAGTTGACAATAGCTGTGATTTCTAAATGTGCAACAGCAACAATTCATTCAAAACCAAGAAAATGAATCTAAGGAATTCATGGCAGCACTCCCGGGAGCATGGAGCTCCTTATGCAGACTTGGTTCTCAGAACATAGTGTCCACCTCTCCCTGAGCACCAATGAAGGCTGCCTGCCACACATAAGCTCAAATATGAGACTACCATACACATGACTTTCAGCATCTTTACATACAAAGTTGTCTACTCTAGCAGTATTTAATTCTTCCTGCCCCTGTGGCTTAACTATCAGAAAACAAGCCCTTTAAATATTTTCCTACTGTCAGTCCTCAGCATTTGAGAATCACGTTGGCATGTTCTTAGATTATGTTGTGTTAGAACGTTTGATTTTTTTTTTAAGTACTGGTTGACGGACTGTGGACATGGTTCAGTGTACGTTTGCTCATGTATGTTGAGCAAGCAGACGTGAGTTCAAATGCTGAACACTCACATAAAAAGCTAGATGTGACCACACATGCCTTGACTCCAGCACTGCGAAGGGTTTAGGGGTAGACCCAGGATGGTCACTGGGCTAGCTTGGCGCAGGTCAAGCTCCAACTTCAGTGAAAGACCTTGTCTCCAGGAAATAATGGGGAGTGTGACAGAGCAAGACACTCGTCCTCATCTGAACACTGCACAGGGGCAAACATGTGAGTCCATAGCACACCTGTGCATACCTCATGATCACACCTACACATCACAGCAGACATAGCATGATCACACCTATACATCACAATAGACACCGCACGATCACACCTACATATCACAACAAACATATCAGATCACACCTACACATCACAATAGAGACACCGCACGATCACACCTACACATCACAATAGAGACACCGCACGATCACACCTACACATCACAACAGACATAGCACGATCACACCTACACATCACAACAGACACCACATGATCATACCTACACATCACAACAGACACCGCACAATCACACCTACACATCACAGTAGACACCACATGATCACATCTACACATCACAGTAGACACCACACGATCACACCTACACATCACAACAGACATAGCATGATCACACCTATACATCACAATAGAGACACCGCACGATCACACCTATACATCACAACAGACATAGCACGATCACACCTACACATCACAGCAGACACCACATGATCACACCTACACATCCAGTAGACACCACACAATCACACCTACACATCACAGTAGACACCACACAATCACACCTACACATCACAACAGACACCACATGATCATATCTATACATCACAACAGACATCGCACATCACACCTACACATCACAGTAGACACCACACAATCACACCTACACATCACAGTAGACACCACATGATCACACCTACACATCACAACAGACATCACACGTCACACCTACACATCACAGCAGACACCACACAATCACACCTACACATCACAACAGACATCACACGTCACACCTACACATCACAGCAGACACCACACAATCACACCTACACATCACAGTAGACACCACATGATCACACCTACACATCACAGTAGACACCACACAATCACACCTACACATCACAGTAGACACCACACAATCACACCTACACATCACAGTAGACACCACACAATCACACCTACACATCACAGTAGACACCACACAATCACACCTACACATCACAGTAGACACCACATGATCACATCTACACATCACAGCAGACACCACACAATCACACCTACACATCACAGTAGACACCACACGATCACACCTACACATCACAACAGACATCACACGTCACACCTACACATCACAGTAGATACCACACGATCACACCTACACATCACAACAGACACCACATGATCCCACCTATACACCACAGCAGACACCGCACGATCACACCTACACACCACTAGACACTGCATGATCACACCTATGCATCACAGCAGACACTGAATGATCACAGTGGACACAACACAATCATACCTATATATCACAATGGACACCGCATGATCACACCTACACATCACAACAGACACTGCACGATCACACCTATGCACAAGAATTGCTGTTGGAGCTGCTGACTCGGCTTCATAAAAAAAAATCATTCAATGAATTTTGGCATAGGGAAGAATTTCCAAGAGATCCAACCCTAAGCATACTTTCACCATTATGTGCTTATGAAAAACAATGTTCTCAGCATTGACAATTATAAAGTCAAATTATTAATGGACCCTGAACAATAGCAAGATGTCATGTGTTCTGCATTACCAAATATTTATTTTAGAGTTAGTCCTTTATGTAAAACCAGGCAAGCAATCCATCTCATTACTATGCAAATGCTATGCAAATTTTCTTTACCCTTAATAAATGGCAAATTTTCATGGATACTTAACTGTTTTCCAGAGGGCTGATCTCACCAGGTCAGCTGCCATCCAGGGCCAGATACAGCACTGTGAGACAGCTTACCACAGCATCTACTCCATCTATGAGGTGCTGGAGAGAGTGGAAGAACCGGTCCTGCAGAACCAGATATCATTACTGCATAGGGCTGATCCTAGAGAGAGAATGCACTCTCTGAGTCCAGCAATCTTCCCGACAGCCAACCTGGAGGTCAGGGAGGTGTGCAGTCACCTGGAGCACTCACAGAACTTGCCTCCAGTTGCCTTGCCTAGCCACAAGACCATCACCCTGATCCTAGGCAGAAAACAGTAGGATATCTGAAACGAATATCAGCAATGGTCCAGTATTTATGGTGGGTCAGAGACCAGAAACCTTGAACCAGACCAATGAGTCATTGCAGTGAATATTTGCATGTAAAGCTATTTGGAATAAAAAAAATGTATTGTGTGACACACTGCAGTTTCCAACGCCACTATGACCAACTAGTACAAGTTGGGGAGGCAGGAAATATGGAGGGATAAAGCAGTGAGTGAGTGGTGGAAAGAGGTGGAACTGGAGATGTGACAGTGACAGTGGGTGCAAGAAAAGGCTGCAGTGAAGGGGGGGCACGGCATTGCTGAGTAGGACAGACACAGCGGTGCTCGGCAGACACAGTGGTGCTCCGTAACCTGAAGATTGCACTCTGGCTCAACCCCCAAACACGGTGCCCGGCCAGCTTCATGATAGTCCTGGTTCTGAACAACGATAAGACGTCCAGGATGAAACATGGTTCCTTTACTAGAGTGGACCTCCTTGAAAGACGGCTGAGATTCATGATGCCCCTGGCATGCACACTCTGGTGTCCATGGTCCACTGCCCAGACTGTGTTGAAACCAGAGGTTCATGTGGATCTCCACGATCCTACAGCAACTGGGAGCCATGTTGATGTCTCTGGCTCAAGTTATCATCAAAGGTCACACAGATGCTCTTGGCTTGGGCCACTCCTGAGACCATCCTGATTGTCTATAACTTTGCTTCTGCCAGTGTCGGTTTTGATGAGAGTGTCCTATGCTGCCCCCTGAAGTCCCAGCGATGTCCACATCTACGCTGCTACCCAGCACTGTGATGGTGTCCACGGCCTGTGCAGCAGAAATACTGTGTTGACGTGCGTGGTTTATACTGTCACTGGACACCATGCTGAGGTCCTTGGCACACGCTGACAGCAGGAACCATGTGCAAGTAGAAAACTCCCACTGACTGTAAAGAGCAAGGAAGCTACTTTTGCCGTGGAAATGATGACTACAAACTCACAGTTGAGAGAGGCACAAGAAGGCATCTGGGACAATCCTTATTCCCACCTCACCCCTGAAAAGTAACAGCTTAGACAAAATCCATCAAGGAGAACTCTTAAAAAATTATGATAAAGGTGCTGAAGTATAGCTCTCCATAACTGATGGCTCCTGGCAAAGGAACCACTGGGGAAGGACTCAGTCTTCTCTAAGGGCCTGGCTACTGGGAGTTTGACCTTGTCCTAGTGAGTTTATAGGCCACACAAATTGGACTTGTTTTTTGTTGTTTTGTTGTTTCTTTTTCTGCTTTTCTTTGGGGGTGCAGTCCCAAAAGTATGGAGTAGATCTGGGAGGACTGTGAAGTGAGGGTGCTGGGGGTTCATGATGTGAAATTCCCAAATAGATCATTTAATTATGTCAAAAAGGATTGTCGTCATGTGAACTAGTTATCAACAGGTATAGATTGTATTTTTCTTCCATAAACTTAAAAACCCAAATATGCAAAAAAATTCCTCTGGTAAGAAGAAGACTTGCATGTGGAAAGTTGAGGAAGCAATGCAGAGAAGAAACCACGAAGTCAGGCCACTTAGGGGTGGTTGCTGAAGGTGTCATCATGTGAGGAGGAGGCAGGTGACATGTGGCCCGGCAAGCTGTAACCTGGTGCCGTAAGCAAAGCAACTGGGAACTCATTTCCCTGTTCAGCACTGCGGCAGATGCCAATGAAGACCCAGAGACAGCAGAAAGACTGGAACTTTAATCAGGAGGCTACGTTACAAATTGTCAGAGGTAGGACTTTAGGCTCACAGGGTCAAATATATGTTTGGCTGTGCTAAGAGAGAATCAAAGAATCTCTATGTTTGATAAATTAAATGTTATAGTTATCTTAGCGTTCAACTTGAATATACATTCCATGAGGGTGAGAAATTCAGGGCTGCATAAACTTTAGAACATAGCAAACTGATTTAAAAAAACCATACTAATGAATATAAAATTATTCATGACATTTAAGATTCATAAACACCAATTAAAAACATCGTTCACTGAAAGAAATAAGAAATATAAAAGCATATGGTTAGTTATGTTTGTATAGCAGAGATAATTAAATATTTTAGATTCCTGAGACCTAGCTAAAAATATAAAGCATAATTCAACCTAATTTATGTAAACACTTATTGGGTGCTTATTTCATGCCAGATACTGTGCTAAATTTTAATTGAATGAGCAAATGTCTGTGCTGAAGCAGTCTGGTGAAGATGCTCAATTCAGAGAGAAGATATGCAATGTCAAACCAGGCAGGGTGGCATACATCTGCAATACCAATAATCAGGAGGGTAAATCGGGAAGGTTGTGAGTTCAAGTCTAGCAAGAATACATGGTGATAACCTCTCTCAAAAACAAAACAGAACCAGAGATATTTCAGTGAATCTCAGTAGAGGCATATACTCAGCTCTCTGGAAGATTTTAGGATTTACCTAGAGAAAACTAAAATAAACATGACAAGCTCCCTGAAAATGTGATCAAGATAACTCTAAACCAGCTGGAAAAGAATAAAGACTGAAGAAGAGAAAAGATCATTATCTCCGGTAGAGTACTTGGTGACTTAGATTTTATAACTTTGCTTTGTCACAATTGCTCCTCTCTGTGTAGCCCAGCTGGCCCCAAACTCACGACCCATCTGCTTCTGGTCCCCATCCCCAAGTGCTGACATTTCAGGAGGACCCTAGTACACTCAGCGCCTTCAGGGTTAGTTTGATATGGCTAAAAACTAAATGTAAGGAGAAGAGTATCCGTTGAAAGATCCACTAAGAGGTTTCCCGCACGTCTGTGGAATAATTAGAGCCTCCTGCGTGGCCTTCTGCAGTGCGCCACTGTCCTTACAAAGTTGTTTCTCGCTTGTGCTGCCACTGCCTCCACGCGTTGCTCCTTCTGACTCCTGGCCTCAGTCAGCAACCAAAGTCTGCCGCCTCCGCCAGCCTCCAACACTCCGTTGGCGTGCGTGTTGTTCCTAGCATCTGTCCCTGTGCTGCTCATGCTGCCCCTCCTTTTGGTTTCTTCCCAGCTCATGATGTCACCTGGTCTTTTTAAACTGCTGCTGTTAGGCAAGGGTTTCATGATCCACAGTTCTGTATTAACAGCCGGAAGTGTCTCTAGGGCGTGTGGAGGATAGTCCCCTGGGAGCAAGACTGAAGGGAGACACTCAACCAGCCAGAAGCACTAGTGAGTTAATGTAATGCAGAAGGCATGTCTTTAACCCCAACCGACTAAAAATGCTTTGAATTTTAGACTTTTTTTTCAGAGTTAGAAATATTTGGATATACCTAATGAGATTCCTTGAAGATGAAACCCAAGCCTAAACAAAGAATTTATTTATATTCTATAGAGACTTTATATGCATAGCCTGAAGCTTTATTTTATACATTAGCTTTAGTTATTTGGTGTATGAACAGCTTCCTAGTGTGGAATTTTCCATCTTTGACATCGTATCTGCATTTAAAAAGTTTGAAATTTTGGAGTATTTTGGATTTCAGATTTTCTTATTAAGGATGTTAAATTGTGTATGTGCTTCTGGTTTGTCTCATTGTGGACGAAATATCCTTTTTTTTTTTAAATAAAACTTGTCTCCATCCAACACCAACTCTCTGTTCCACTCCACCGTTGCGGGCTCCAGAGACAGTGTTGTAGCCACTTCTCCCTGCTTTAACTGGGAGGCTGTGGTTTACACATTCATTCAGTCAATCCTCTGAAAGCCCTCATTATTTTTCAAGGGGAATGGACATTCAGATCAATCCCATTGCTCATTTCTTCTTACAGAGAAATTATTGACAATAGAGCAGTATAATGAGTCTTGAATAAGTGAATTTACTAAACATGTGTCAAGCAAAAGTGAAAAAAAATGTAAGGAGAGAGATAGGAAAATGTAATCAACTCAGATGTTACAAAAATGTCCAACAGAGATTGGATTCCTTGAGTACCCCCAATTGAGAAAACAATCAAAACTAACATCATCAACAAATCCATTCTTTATAACATCTAGCAGAAACTGACTTGGGAGACCTATTGAATGGATAGCCATCCTTCCGTGGATGCGCTTCCAGCTTCTCCGACCACTGCAAGCATTTGTACAACATTGGATAAGCAAAAGAGGCCCCTGTTGGAAGCAGCTGTTCTCTGGGGTCCACTGCTTCTAATCCCCTGAGCTGTTTGTTCTTCTCGTTCTGTCACAGAGACAGAGAAGCCAGTCTATCCCAGGAAAAGGACTCAGAAGATACTTGAGATGAACATCCTTGGCTCTGATGAGGGCTCCCCTGCTGTCAGATCTCATGTTTAACATGTGCAGACAAGTGAGTATTAATATATTAATCAGTATAATTTGTATCACACCTCCACTTTCCAGCTATCACCCCCAGGTACTCAACCTGTATAGACTTTCATTGGTCTCCAGTTCTTTGTTCCTCTTTCCAGAACCACATTATCTAATTGAATTTACCCTAAATTTTATATTCAAACTTCAAATTCTAGTCTATTTGTGCTTTTAGAAATGTTTTTCAAATTTTCAACACAATAGCTTTTCTTTCCATTCCTTCATTCACCCTATTTTTTTTATTCTTCTTTCATACAATACATCCTAACTGCAGGCTCCCCTCCCTCTGCTCCTCCCAGTCCCCTCCCCCATTCACCCTCTCCCCCAGATTCAGTGCTCCTCTCTTTCCCTTCAGAGAAGAGTAGGCCTCCCAGTGACCTCAACCGAATTTGGTATAACAAGATTCAATAAATCTAACCCTCATATTAAGACGAGGTGGGGCAATCCAGAAGTAAAAGGTTCCCAAGAGCAGGCAAAAGGATCAGAGACACCCCCAATTCCCACTGTTAGGAGACCCACAAAAAAGCCAGGAGGTGGTGGTACATACCTTTAATCCAAGCACTCAAAAAGCAGAGGTAGGTAAATCTCTGTAAATTCGAGGTCAGCCTGGTCTACAGAGCGAGTTCCAGGACAGTCAGGGTTCCACAGAGCAACCTTGTTAGAAAACAAACTAGTTAAACAAAAAAGAAAGAATTCTATAAAACAACCCAAGTTAAACATAACATAGATGCAGAGGACCTAGTGCAGACCCAGGCAGGCCCTGTGCTGGCTGCTTCAGTCTCTGTGAGCCCCTATGAGCCCGGCTTAGTTGATTCTGTGGGCTGTGTCCTTCTGGCTACTTATCTTCACAAGCCAATAATTCAAGATTAACTTTTAAATGCGCATTGATTTTCTTATCAATATTCACTTTTATGGATGTAGATTTTTCTCCCATATCATTATGTTGTATTTAAGCTAATGTTCTGCAGCATGTTTGTGGCAATTATAAGCTACCAAGGAAAGCTAATCAGATTTGGGACTATTTGAGGAAATCTGTTCAATAGCCAAATAACTCCAACAAGCTTTTACACCAATTATGCTGTAGTCTTTTTGGGTAACCCGACAGAAGAAAGACTCCAGAATTGCTAGTGAAACTGAAATTTTGTTATTAGTCAATAAACAATAATGTTATTTTAAGAATGATCCACAATTTAATATATATTAGAGCAGACATAGAATGATGGCTGCATAAAGGAGAGTGTTATAATATGACATTGGAATCGAAGGGCATTTCAATTCATTGGAACCATTCAGTAGGTGAAGAATTTCATTTTCTATGCTCTAAATACTCAGTTTTTTAAGAGGTGGAAACAATTTCTAAGGCCATTTTTTTACATTTTTATGTTTGCATCTGTGAGTGGGCACACACATTGTAAGAGTGCCCATGCGGAGTCCAAGCGTAACCACTATGGGGGAAGGGTGTTTCTTTCTTTCCTTCATGCAGGGTCTGAGGATTAAACTTAGGTCATGAAGTCAGCAGGCGAGCAATAAGGACTTTACCCTTTGAACCATCTTGTTGGCCCTCAATTAGTATTTTGAATGAAGAAATTATGCTTAATATGACTTGAATTAACTAATTTGAATTAATTAACCCAATTCATTTGTCCATAAAACTCATTCCATTTTAGTTTCTAAATATTTTTTCTCTAGATCTTATAATGAGATAACTCAATATGACCAAATTTGTACATGTATCTTCTGGATTTGCCAGTAGTAGATAAAATTTGCTTCTTTTTTCCATTCAAAAACAATCCGTTTAAAGATAAAGTTGCTAAAATTCCCTAGGGCTAAATAAAATTTGCATTAATTGCTATAGAGTTAACTTAGAACCTTAACTTTAAAAATATAATTTTAATAATAGTAACAAAATATTGATTATTTTTACAACTAACTGTAATTTTTCATCTATTTAAACACAGGAAACTGAATCAAATTGAGGTATTTGTTGTTATTTTTTTAATTATTATTTTTTAACCACCAAGTAAAAATTGCCCATGTGTATAACAAATAGTTTTAAAAATAAAACAATGACGATTTAAAAAATTTTCTCTTTAACTATTGTATATGTCACTCTTAGAACATGTAATAACAAACTCCATGACATTTGGAGATAGATCAAAGGAAAGTTTTATATTTTGGTTTAAAATGAAGTCAACCCCCTTTCCTATAATTAAACAATTTCATAATCTTGTACCTCTTTTGAATCTTGACTCCAAGCTAAATTTGTGTGAAAATACCTCTTTTCCCAGAAAAACGTCATAGTTAGCTCCAACAGACTATGTACTAAAGAAAATTTATACTTTCAATTCTCACATATAAATTTACACCATTTGTCTAAAGATAATACTTAAAGCCTTTCCAGGCATCAAGTTTAGTTAATTGGTATGTAAAAATGCTAAGAAACTTAAGACATTAGTTAAATTGCAACTTCTATGTCATATTGATATAAATAGGATCTTAGATATGGAAGATAGTTTCTCAAAAATTCTTAAACTTATGCTCAAGCTTAGTGTACCTCCTTCATAGTTTTTACAGTAAAGTAAGAACTATTAAATGCTTCTCTTCAACTGCTTTGTATGTTTTTAAAGTAGCAAATAAAAGACAAGAGGCTGTGACTGCATCAAGCTTCTGTTTGAACTTGCTCCACTCTATTTACTTAGTGAACACAGGCACAGACTATTTTAAAAAATAACCCAAAACCAGACTCTCTGAACATAGCGGACAATGAGGACTACTGAGAACTCAAGAACAATGGCAATGGGTTTCTGATCCTACTGCACGCACTGGCTTTGTGGGAACCTAGGCAGTTTGGATGCTCATCTTACTAGACCTGGATGGAGGTGGGGGTTCCTTGGACTTCCCACAGGACAGGGAATCCTGATTGCTTTTCGGGCTGAGGAGGGGGGACTTAATTGGGGGAGGGGGAGGGAAATGGGAGGCGGTGGCGGGGAAGAGACAGAAATCTTTAATAAATAAATAAATTAAAAAAACACAAATAAAATAAAGACCTTGTAAATATTACAAGGTGAATTCTAAATAAAATAATTTAAAATATAAAAATTGAATAAAGGGCCCAGAAAATAAAATGAAAACAAAAAACTGAAGAAAATGAGGGTGGGACTGGAAACAGGATCTATATAAAATTGACCTAATAAGAAAGGGGAATTCAGAGGAAGAATTATAAAAGAAACATGAGTAAGTTTCCCAGAGATGAAGAACACATCAAATTGGTAAAATGATTTACCTAAGTCAGCTTAAACAAAAAGAGATCTTTACTTAGGAATGCTATTGTGCGTTTTCAAAACACCAAGGTTAAGGATGAAAGTTTAGGAAACTTACAGAGAGAAACAAAAAAGATTGTGTAGTAGTGAAAACAAAATAAAAATGTTTCTCTCTCTCAAAAAAAAAAAGTGTAATTTGGGTTTGGAGAGGTGACTCAGCAAGAGTTCTCCCTGCTCTTGCAGTGGACCAGAGTTAGATTCACAGAACCCTCATTGAATGGCTCACAACTGGGTACCAGTTCCAAGAAATTCATCATTCCCTTCTGGCCTCAGTGTACACCTACATATACAAACACAAAGAGGAATAAATCTTAAAAAACTATTAAGGATCAGACCCATATCAGCAAAGCCTTTTTATTTGAGCCACCTTTACAAGGTAAGATTCGTACCTCTACAAGTTTTGTGGCTATCTCCACATCCAAATGTCACTCCAGAACCTGCCACCATTAACTGATGAGTTATGCCTCTTCTCCCCTATCTTCTCTCTATCAGATTTCATGATTACATCTATAGGCCTCGCTCCAGACCTGTGATTTTGGAGTCATTGTTGCCTGGCCCAAATTAAATAGCTTATCTGTCAGATTTACCTGGCCTTCCACAGGTCACGGATCTACTGCACTGGCCCAGTAGAAGGATTATCATGTTATACACACAACTAAAGAAAGAAACTCTCATGCATAGGCTAAATCACAAAAACAAAACAACATCAATGGCAAAAACTGTGTGTCTTTCATCAAAACCACTAGCCCTACAGAAGTGGTATGACGATTACTTAGATAAACCCAAAGGAAAAAGTTTAAATGTAATCATAAGCTTTATCAAAGAATTCAGGAATTTAATGAAAACATGAGCAAACAGCACTTAAAACGCTAACCAAACAAGACCAGGAAAGAAACATTCTATGACATATCACAGTTAAAATTCAATACATGCAGAACAACATCAAGGACAAATAAAGTTTCAAAAGAAAAAACACAATAATAACAGGTGATTTCTCAATGGAATCTCTGCAGCCAGAAGAGCCTGGAGCAATGAACTCCAAGTTCTGAAAGACCACACCTGTCAATCTAGACTACTGTACATGGAAGAACTCCCTGCTACTTTGAGGTAGAAAGGAAAACTTCCTGTGCTACAAACATACTGAAACAAATGTACATCCAACAAAAACCCTAGACAGAATACAGGAAGAAATGCCTTGAACCCAGGAAAGGATTAAACACAGCCAAGAGACTTTAGAGAGAAAACAAGGGAAGCTGCTGTTTAAAACAAAGCAAAAGTTAAGAACAGCCACCAGCAAAATCATTGAAATGGCTGCGGTCTACACATACCTTTCAACACTAACTCTAAATGTTAACGGCTTCAACTCCCCCATCAAAAGCAATAGGATACCTGGAAGAGCAAGAAACACATTCCATCTATCTGTTGTCTACAAGAAATTCAGCTTTAACAATAAGCACCACCTTACAGGGAGAGAATGAAAAAAGTATTTCAAGGAAAGGTTATCAGGAAGCAGGCAGACATTGCCCCCCTCCAATATCGGACAAAATATTGACTTCAAGCTAAAGCTAACCAAAAGAAAAAAAGAAGGGAACTTTTTTCTTTCTTTTTTTCCTTTGGATTTCTCTGTAGCTTTTGAAACTGTCCTGGAACTAGCTCTTGTAGACCAGGCTGGACTCAAACTCACAGAGATCCGCCTGTTTCTGCCTCTCAAGTGCTGGAGTTAAAGGCATGTACCACCACTGCCCAACTGAGAATTTCATTCTTAACAAGGGATCAATTAATGAAGAAAATATTATAACGCTAAACGTATATAGCCCAAAATCTGGTGCAACTAGCACCATAAAATAATACAAACAGATTTAAAGACACAGGCTAATATAACCTAGTAGCTATAAGTAATTTCAATATCTTCCTATCTTCAAAAGGTTGGTCAACTGGACAAAGAATTAAATAAACAGAAGACCTCAGAACTAACAACATCTTACATTAAATGGGCCTAAGAGATATCTACAGAATATTTCACCCAAAGCCAAAGCATATGCATTCTATGTAGTAGCACACAGAAGCCTCTTTAAAATAGTGCACATGATGGGACCCAAAGTAAACCTTAAAAAAATAGAAAACTGAAATAATCCCAAATATCCTGTCCAGTCACTATGCAATAAAACTTAAAACCGACAGCAAACAAAACTCTATTAAGTGTATAAACTCATGGAGATTAAACAAACCATTACTGAATGATGAATGATTCAAAAAAGAGATCAAAAAATCCCTTAAACTAAATGAAAATAAAAACACAGCACAACAAAACCTTAGGGACCATTGAAATCAGTTCTAAGAGGAAAGTTTATAGCCCTAAATGCCTACATTTAAAACATTGAAAAGAACATCAATGAATTACTTAATGATACCACATAAGAATTTATAAAAACAAGAACAATCCAAACCCAAATTCAATAGATCACAAGAAACAATAAAAATGAAGGTAAAAATTAATGAATAGAAATGAAGAAAACAATACTGAGCATCAATTAAACCTAGAATTGTTTTTTGCCTTGCCCCAACTACCCCCCAAAAAGAAAAAGATAATCCAATTAACAAAATCAGAAATGAATAGGAAAACATTACAATAGACCCCAGAGAAATACAGACATCTATAAGAGAATATTTTTTAAAACGTGTACTCCATTAAGTTGAAATACCTAAAAGAAGTGAATATTTTTTTAACTCATCCAAGGTACCAAAGTTAAACCAAGAAGAGAACAACAACATAAATAAAACAGATCCATAATGAAGAAGGAGATTGAAACAGTAATACAAAAGCTTCTAGTGCTAACCCCACCAACAACACACCAACACACACAGACATACAGACATACAAGCAAGTCCAGACCCAGGTGGATTCACAGAAACATCTTACCAGACTTTCAAAGACCTCCAACTGACACATCACAAATTAATGAAAGAACTAGAAACAGAAGAACTGACCTCAGACTCATTCTGCAAAGTTGGTGTTTCTCTAATACCCAAACACAGGAAAACACACACATAGACACATTTACAAACAAACAACACAGCACAACCATACAGACCAATATCCCTGAACACGGACACAAAACTCCTTAATAAAATACTATCAGATTGAAAACAGGTACACATTAAGACCTCCCACCATGGTCAAGTTAATTTTATCCTGGAAATTCAAGTTTGGTTGGACATACATAAGTTAATAAATACTATAAATTTTATAAAGGGTCTTAAAGGCAAAGTCACAAGATCATCTCTATAGATTTAGAAGGAACTTCTGACAAAATTCAGCAAAATTTCATGATAAAAATCCTAAAGAGAATAGGATTGAAGGGAACATTGAACAGTGCCCCAAAGAAAATGGCACTGTTAGGAGATGTTAGGAGTGTAGTTGGAAACTTTTCTGTGTCCTGCCTAGTCTTATAGCCACTTATAAGATAATCACTCAGAGGGCTGCCTTATTACTGACTAGCTCTTACATTTAAATTAACCCATCTCCATTAATCTGTATATCACCACGTGGCCTGTGGCTTACCATAGATTGTCTGACATCTTTCTCCTCTGGCAGTTGCTGGCATCTCCCTCGACTTCACTTTTCTTCCTCCCTGTATCTCTGCTTGGATTTCCTGACTAGCTATATTCTGCCTTGACATAGGTCAAAGCAACTTTATTCAACAACCAATAAAGCAACACATATTCATACATACAGAAATACATCCCGCATCAGTGTGGTCTTGTTGAAGGAAGTGTACCACTGTGGAGGTGGGCATTGAGGTTTTTTATTATTATTATTATTATTTTTATTATTATTGAGAAAAAAATTTCCACCTCCTCCCAGCCTCCCACTCCTCTCCCCCCACTCCTCTCCCCCTCCCCCCACTCCTCTCCCCCTCCCTCTCCAGTCTGAAGAGCAGTCAGGGTTCCCTGCCCTGTGGAAAGTCCAAAGTCCTCCCCCCTCCATCCTGGTCTAGGAAGGAGAAGTTCAAATGGCCAAAAGACACTTAAGGTCATGCTCAACCTCCTTAGCGATCAGGGAAATGCAAATCAAAACAACTTTGAGATATTATCTTACACCTGTCAGATTGGCTAAAATCAAAAACACCAATGATAGCCTCTGCTGGAGAGGTTGTGGAGGAAGGGGTACCCTCATCCACTGCTGGTGGGAATGCAAACTTGTGCAACCACTTTAGAAAGCAGTGTTTCAGTTTCTCAGGAAATTCGGGATCAACCTACCCCTGGACCCAGCAATACCACTCTTGGGAATATACCCAAGAGATGCCCGATCATCTGACAAGGGCATTTGTTCAACTATGTTCATAGCAGCATTATTTGTAATAGCCAGAACCTGGAAACAACCTAGATGTCCTTCAATGGAAGAGTGGATGAAGAAAGTGTGGAATATATACACATTAGAGTACTACTCAGCGGTAAAAAAACAATGACTTCTCAAATTTTGCATGCAAATGGAGGTTTTTTTTTTCAAGTTTACTTAGTGTGACAGTCAGTCAACTTCCTGTTGCCTGGAAGAAGTAACACTCTCAGTTCCAGCACCATGTCTGTCTGCATGCCACCATGCTCCCCATCAAGTACAGCAAACCTCCTCTGGAATGGTTGATTAGGGCACTCCAAATGAGTCTGAAAACAATACAGACTATGACCATAGCCCTTTGGTTGCCTCTTAGAGCTTGAAGGTTGCTGAAGAAACCACATACTTAGGACGTAGGACACAGATGGTTTAAGCTAAACCTAATCTGAAAGCCTCCTTCTTGGTCTAGATTTTATAGTACCAGAATATACTATGCAAGCTGATAGGGGAGGGGAGCAATTAATAATTCTACCCAACAACAACACAACAATGACCGGCATTATAAGATATCCATAAAGGTGCAATAAGTGGTACACAAATGTTGATGGTGACCAACAACTGTTCTAAGACAGCCATGGCTACACAGAGAAACACAGTCTCAAAAATACAAAACCCAGAAACCAAAAAAAGTACTAAATTATTTTTTAAGACCGCATAATTTCTTTTTTTGAATTCTGGCTTATTCTTCTAATGTTTTACTATCTGGGCCTTTTGGCCATATAGTGTCTTTTATTCACAAAAGGGAGTTTAATTCACAGAACTCTACTAAAGAGCATTTTGAACATTTTAGTTCAATTCAGTTTTTTCTGATGAATTTTAAAAGTACCATCATAGACATAGGAGCAAAAGTTTGATTTTTGTGTGGGATGGTACTGTTTTCTAGGTTTGATCTTACTTTCATTCTCTCCCCCAAGAAGAAGCAGATGATTCACTTCTGCTCTTGGTCTTACCACACCCATTCCTAATAACTTGTGTGAAGGAAAAGAAGAATGCACACAGAATTTTAAAGCCTTATTTGTCATAACATTATTAAGGAGAACACGTTTAAATTTAAAAAAAAACTAGCAAAGATAAATAGTTTAAAAGGTGATGTACAGTATTCAAATAAGATGAAATAGAATGCTTTGGAATGTAATTGATAACCATAAAATGATATAACACTTGTAGGAGAAAATGCAGGCATGACCTGGCAGCCAACCTACTTGGCACATTGAGCTTCTAACGAGAAATGTGGCACACTATGCCCCAGGCTCCAGAACACTTAATTCTGAAGTAGCTTGTGTAGCTAGCTGGTAGCTGACCTGTGGATTAGCCTGTACTTCCCATATATTCTTTAATGTGCTTCTTCCACACAGTGATCCTCATGATAAGAGTGCTCACTGTCCATTCTGAGGTAATGTGCTAACCAGTCAGGGTCAGTAGGATTCCACTATTTAAGTAGTTATTCGTGTGCAATAAGGCAGAGGTTGTTCCCTGAATAGTTGACATAGCTTATGTTAAAGACTCCTTTTGTCTAAACAAAATAATAGTATAGTATTGTGAACAGGCACAGTGCCTGCTATGCAAGAAAGCACAAACTTTGCTGAGTGTTTGAGGTTGCAGACATCTGGATATTGTATAGGGAATCCTAGAGATTTAGAATCATTAGAGATCTGGCTATAGTGTTAGAACACGTGCCTTGCCAGTCCAGGGCCAAACATAGATTCCCTCGTACATTTTTAAAGAAAACTTTTCCAACGCCTTCTATAAGAAAGAGAAATTATTTCTTTGGTTGTATAAATATAAGTAGCATTAATTCGTCCCCCATTCAGAAGGAAGGGAGACAATTTTTTAACAGTTAGGGTTTCTCTTACTTAATCAAGTCTCTCTCCTCTTTCTCAATTTTTACTAAGCCAAATCATGACGTTAACTCTTCGCCTTCAGCTTGACCCCTCTGCATTTCCACATTAGGAGAAGGGGAAAAACACTGCCTGATGGCAGTCCACATGATGCAACAGCAGAAAGGTCATGTTTACTTGTTTTGCCCCAAAGTCATTACAGCTGAGTGTCCGGCAGGAAATCCTTGCTGGGGTAATTTTTTATCAGGGGAGCAGTCTGTCTCCAAATGAAACTTTCTGCACCAGGACTGAGTTACATCTAATTGAGTTTTTGGTCAAAGAGATCTCACGGGAATCCCCAAACAACCCAAGCAGTGCTCTCCACAAACTGACAGCAAGACCCCATGCTAAAGAAAACACCCACACAACTCATTGAACAGAGAAGTCAAGCTGGTGCCTTCACCCCTGTATTCCAGTATCTTTGGTACAGGAAGGTACTCTGCATGCTACCCAAAGAGAGACATAAAAACAAAGCCAGCCACAAACCCTTTGATATGCAATGGTGCCCTGCCTGTATGATGTACTTAGCTGCTGGGGCCATGGTGGCAGAAAGCTTGCGAGAGTAGCCAACCAATCTCTGGTTTGACTTAAAGACCACTCTCTCTGTGAGATGGAACCCACACCCAACACTGCTTGTAAGACTAAGGACCAGAGCTGAGATAGCCCAAGGACCTAGGGTAAACCTAAATACTATTGCTCTAAGGAAAAATATAGTAACAATAAAATGATATTATCCTATATTCATAGATCATTGCCCTATTCAGCCATCATCAGAGAAGCTTCCTCCTGCAGCAGATGGGAGCAAATACATTACAGAGAGGGTGAGAGATCGTGGAGCACTCAGCCTAAACGTAGATATCTTCTTCCAGTCTCTCCCCCTCAGAGCTTAGGGAACCCCACCCAGAAAGGATGCAGAAAGAGTATAAAAGTCAGAGGGGATGGAGGACTCAAAGAAAGCTATGTCCTCGAAACCAACTGAGGAAACCCCATATGAACTCATAGAGACTGAAGCAGCAGGCACAGGGCCTGCAGAGGTCTTCAACAGGTCTTGTGTACACGCATGCACATACATGTGTGTGTGTGTGCACGTGTGTATGTGTGTGTATAAAATGGTTTCACAGTATAGTGTTTTTATGAATTTCTTGAGTGTGCGAATGAGTGGTTCTTTAATTCCTGTGCTTTCTCTTGGGCTATTTTTATTCAGTTGGTTTTTCCTGTTCAACTTTGATATGATTGTTTTGGTTTTATCTCATTACATTTTATTTTGATATATTTTACTATTATTTCTTAGAAGTGAGTTCTTCTCCAATGATAGAAAGGGAGTGGATCCAGATAGGAGGGGAGAGGGATAGGAACTGGGAGGAATAGAGGGAGGGGAAACTGTAATCAGGATTTACTGTATGAGAAAAGATTCTATTTTCAATGAAAGAGGAAATTGTGAAAGTAGGATTAGAATTAAACTCTTGCAGTCTCAAATTTCTGGTATCATAAATCCAGGATATTTAAATTATGTTCACCTACCATAAGTAGTATAAGTATACAGCTGCACTTTATACAAAAATATGTATAGTTACACTTTGGCTTACTATTTTCTGGTTATTTTCCATATTTCCTCTGACCCCACCTCCCATTTTCATAATTCTGCTCCTTTCTTCTTCTTTTTTGATAGTCTTCCACTTATTAACAATATTGGCTTTTGGATACTTCTGTTGGTGGAGCTTTTCAGTGCTTGCCCAAGGGATTAGTAGATACTTATCTTTTTACCACCTGTTTAGTGAAATTTACTGCCTCAAATACAGGGTAGAGAAGGTATAAGCACTGGGACAAAGCATTGTGGCTGATGTACACAGTGCCTTTGTGCACACTGACAGCCCTAAGACCTGATGGGAGATGTTTGCTGTAGGCTAGGATTAGCACCTAAGGAGCCGAAGAAAAACTAAGGTAGTAACATTTGTAGCAGCATTTGCTATGTCTCTTGTCATTTATTCTTAACTCTTCGTACGTTTTACTGTTGTTTGTTATACCTGGAAGCATTTGAATGTTTACTCCTTCCTATGAGATATTTTTGCTTGATATAGAAATCTACTTGACAGTTTTTGTTGTTGTTGTTCTGGCTCTGTGGTTTCTGGTGAGTTACATGAAGTCGTTCCAATTATAGTTTCATGTGTGATGCACTGTTGTTCTCGCTCCACTTTCACAGTTTGCTCCTCAGTTTTCACTCTTGGGTTATTATTCACCTTTGAATGCTTTTATTCAGATTTAACATGTTCAGGTTTCTGGTTTTTGTGAATATGCATGTTTGCGCATCTTTCTCCAGATTTGTAGGGTTTCCGGTTATGTCTGCACCACACCCTTTCATAACACAGTGCACAACTTTGCTGTGTGTCCTGCTCATTTTGTCTATTTTCTTGCTTGTTCAGATTGTAAGCATTTCTGTGGATCTCTCTTAAAGCCACCTGCCACTTCCATGTTTGCTTTTCTGCAGTCGAATCTATTCTCATTTATTTTGTCTTTAGTAGCAAGTTTTCTTTTTATTTTATTTTTTATAGTTTATTCCTTAGCTAATAGTTTCTGCTCTCCATTCATTGTGTTTATTCTTACTTGAGATAACATGACTATCATTGCTGCTTCATAGATTCTATTGTATTTTCCTATCATTTTACGACATTTTAAAGGGTAATATTTTCATTAATTTCATTTCAAAGTACTTTAGAATTTTCCTAGTTCTTTGGATGTGAAGTAACTTTGGGTTATAAATGGATAGGTGTAACAAATAGATTGAGACTCTGGGTACTATGAAAATCCTCTGGAGAATGTTGCTTGTAGTATGTGTGGTTTGGGTCACTCATCAAATCACCTTCTGTCGCAGTGGGCTTTGCATGCCTTTAAAGGCTTCTCAGTGTTTTTGGCACTGTTTGCTACATATGCTTCTGGGCTTTTGTCATGATGAATTGGACCAGCTCACCTCAACCCCTGCACAGTTTGAAAAGCAGCCCAGAAT
Source organism: Microtus pennsylvanicus (assembly GCF_037038515.1). NCBI lineage: Eukaryota > Metazoa > Chordata > Mammalia > Rodentia > Cricetidae > Microtus > Microtus pennsylvanicus. The sequence goes on from NC_134583.1 coordinate 25,240,401, forward strand.
TTTTTTTATAGATATTTAGGGGCTTTTTCCAGTTTGCCAATTTCTATGATTTTTCCCCACACATGCTAACTTCCATGGGACCTTTTTGCTGGCCTTTGAGAGTGGAGCCAGTAGACTTAGGGAGAGAGAAATAAAGAAGTCTTTCTTCCTTCTTTGGAGCAGAGGGAGTTACTGGTTGGAGCAAAAGTTTAGAATTTTCATTTGAAGTTCTAGGTGACTGGATGGTGATTAAGTACAAGACTAAGATTAGTCAGGAGCCAGAACACGAGGTGGGGTTTTTGTTTGCTTTTTGTATTTTGCTTCCCCAAATCTCCATCTTACAGAGATCCCCTTCAGCTATGGCCAAAGAAAAGATGGTGAATTTCTCTTAGATTTTTCTGTACCCGTGCCTGCTATGAAATCCAAAAGTTTGAGCTCTCCTAAATTCTCTGTCAAGGTATATGAAAGGAAAACAAATAAAACAGGCGGAACATTATATGATTCTTTCAGTTAATCAGAAATTCATCTGCTGCCATTTTCCTCCCCGAGGGATTAGAAAACGACTCAGCAAATTCTGCCCAGTGTTCAGTTATAACTGGTGACACAGGATTGATCCACTTAGGCAGAACAAAGTGCCCACACCCCACTTTGGGAGTCAAATACCAATACCTAAACGATAACTTTTCATTTTAATTATTTTCATCCAAAAGGCGTGTCAGAGCCTTTTTATTCTGTGTTTACTGTATCTACTACAATGTCACATACAAGTTGCTACTTGGTAAGTGCATTTTAAGAAGAGTAGGGCGATGATTTTGTAATAAGAAGAGACTTCTCAATCATGCAACCTCCTTCCAGATTTTTGTGTGGTCATGCATACTTTTTATTTCTGGTCTTCAATGTTCTTCACAGGAAATGAAGAAGTGGCAAATTGAATGATAATGAGCAATTTAAAATTAAGGAGAAAAATACTGTTATCCAATTTCAACATGATTTTTATTCAAAATATTGACATATGACACATATGTAGATATGTGGACAAATTTTAATGGTAGCTGAAGTTTCTAGGACAAAATTTTGATCCCATAGGAAACAGTGAAGAAAATCACTTTCATTATAATTGGCTAATGATACTGCTATAAATAGAATATTACTCCTATACATGTCTACTCTGGGTAAATATGAGAAAGGATTAATGATGCTGGGCTTTGAGCTTGTCGATCTCACAAGATCTCAGGTAAACACAAGAAAGGAAGAACCCACACTTTGGCACAGAGCAGAAGACAGTGAGTGAATAACAAAGCCTGACAATAAACAAGGCAGAAAAACACTTTCATTAGACTCTGAGAGAATTAGGAAGATCTCAGGGGAACGACAGAATGGCAGCATATCAGATTCAGACATGAGAAATTAGACTCAGGATGGCTCCTCTGAGAGCCAAGGGGATTTCTATCAACACAGCAGTGCATCCCAGGTTCACTGCATCCCAGCACACTGCATCTCAGCACACTGCATCCCAGGTTCACCACATCCCAGGTTCACCACATCCCAGGTGCACTGCATCCTAAAACACTGCATTCCAGCACACCTCAACCCAGCTTCACTGCATCCCGGCACACTGCATCTCAGCACACTGCATCCCAGCACACTACATCCAAGCACACTGAATCCCAGGTGCAACCCACTGTTCTAAGGGATAAGAGCATCTTGAATGTCTTTGGAAAGAAGATGATTGCAGGGCAAACTAGATTCCGGAACGTCCTCAACCCTGAAGGGCATGGTCCTCTAAACTCTGACTCTATAAAGTACAGTGCTTTCTTCTGAATTAACAGGACGATCTGAAGACGACGTTTTTCTTTCCAAACTTACAGACTACAGAGTGGGTTAGAGATGGAGTGGGGACAAGGCTGAGGATGGCTCTGTAAACTGCTCCAGAGAGCTCCTGGGTGGTGGATACAGAAGCATAGCTGCTCCAGAGAGCTCCTGGGTGGTGGATACAGAAGCATAGCTGCTCCAGAGAGCTCCTGGGTGGTGGATACAGAAGCATAGCTGCTCCAGAGAGCTCCTGGGTGGTGGATACAGAAGCATAGCTGCTCCAGAGAGCTCCTGAGTGGTGGATACAGAAGCATAGCTGCTCCAGAGAGCTCCTGGGTGGTGGATACAGAAGCATAGCTGCTCCAGATTGCTCCTGGGTGGTGGATACAGAAGCATAGCTGCTCCAGATTGCTCCTGGGTGGTGGATACAGAAGCATAGCTGCTCCAGATTGCTCCTGGGTGGTGGATACAGAAGCATAGCTGCTCCAGAGAGCTCCTGGGTGGTGGATACAGAAGCATAGCTGCTCCAGAGAGCTCCTGGGTGGTGGATACAGAAGCATAGCTGCTCCAGATTGCTCCTGGGTGGTGGATACAGAAGCATAGCTGCTCCAGATTGCTCCTGGGTGGTGGATACAGAAGCATAGCTGCTCCAGAGAGCTCCTGGGTGGTGGATACAGAAGCATAGCTGCTCCAGAGAGCTCCTAGGTGGTGGATACAGAAGTATAGGGTGGACAGGGCCTCTGACTTTCTCACGTTTCTTAATTCTGTCAGAATATTTATGAATAATGAAACATCTGAGAGAGAGTAGAAATCCATTTGACTCTCATCTTGCTTCCAATGTGCTGCTTCTTGTTTTAAACTTAAAACTCTTTAACCTTAAGCAGGAGAGGAAGGTTGGAGAACTCTGTGTAAAAAATCAGTTGCAGCTGCAATTCTATTTCCCAAATGATGCATGACAAATGACCAAACATAGATGATAGGAAATGTGCTAGAAGTAACTCTTGATTGACCCTTAGAGGAATGCTTTCCATTTTGTGATAATGGCTATCAGTAGAAAGAATTTGAGGTCTTATTAAATTATTTTCTAAAAATGAAGGCTCTCAGAAATGCATCTACGGTCACAGACTAAAGCCGTGTGTGAAAAGATAATTGCGTAATGGGAAATGCACTATAAATTACCCCTACACAACACAGAACAACTAACAACCACCTTATTACTATCCAAAAGAGGCCTTTTTTTCCAGCATGATGACACACAGTCTACTGCAGGAAAAATAAAGGCCTTGATCTGTCTCAGCTACAGCAACTCTTTATTATAGACTTTTTGTGGTAAACCACAGAGTGAAACAGACAGAGACAGAGAGAGACAGAGAATGAACAACCTTATCTGAATTTTAACCACTATTTCCTCCATTTCAGACACTGTACAAAAATGAATATCTTGGCTAATTATCAAAAAATAAATAAACCAAAGTCTTGTATCTGAAATTTTAATAAATATTTTAGATCTCGGTGACAATCAGAAAGAAAAAAAAGATACACCAAACCAGTCCTTCTGGAGGCTTCCTCCTCTTCCTCCTCCCCTTCCCCAGTCAGAGACTTGGCTGGACAGAACCTTTAACATTTAGCTAGCCCCTGGGACCCATCCCAGTCCAGTCCACAGAGTACAGTCACCTGTAAGTGCAAGTGACCATGAGAGCCCCTGCCACGTTTTCTTTCTTGGCTTGCAGAAATATCACAGAATGTGTGCTCTTCTTACCATTATTTTTCCATGTAAGAAGGGCTGGCAGGGGATCTAACACACTCCAAGGTTTAACCATTGATTGGAAGATTCGTAGACACTTTGAAAGATTTTTCTTTCCATCAAAACTGACCTCACTTGATCATTTCCTAACAAAAGTCAAAAGCAACTTTCCAGAATATTTAAAAATCCCTGGCAGCTTCTTTCTTTGGCCCCAACAAGGAAGACTTTTGACACACACTCCCAGCTGCTGGTCCCTTGTGCCCCAAGCCCAAACTGTGAAATCTGAGCTCACTAGTTTCTGGTTCCTGTGACTCATTTCATGCTTTTGAATTGAAAACAATAATTTCCTGACCTCTTCTCTTTCATTCTTACATGGTTTTCTCTAACTATCCAATAGAACAAGAAGGCTGTCTTGGCGCTGATTCTGCATTCAGAAGATGAAGACCACCAGCTCTTAAGAGTTTAACCTCTGCTTTTTGCAATGTGGTGTGCTGGTTATTTTCTGGTTTGAGTCTGTTCCATTGGAAAATTTCTTTGGTAGGTATTAAAAGGAAAGAGAATAATTTTGCTCCACATACAGCTAGCTCTATCCTATAGCACCTTCAGTGAATGGTTCCAGATCTTAGAGACTGGTTCAACAGAACACATAATCCCTTTTTTTGTTTTGTAGGGATGTCTGTGTGGTCAATTACTTGGTGGAAATGGCTAAAGAGAAAGGAATGGGAACAGAAAATGATACATAAAGGCTAAAATATGTCAAAATAATTGATTCATTGTTGTCCCTCACCTTCTTTGATAAAAAATTTGGGCTCCTAGCATTCCTCTTTTATTAACTCCAATAACACCTATAGAATTAATTAATACACAGGTGAAAGTCCCTTCATACATGCAAGAAAAAAATAACTCAATTATTCTGCCATCTAGGCTGTCAAAACTATGAATATCCATCTAAATGTCCAGGTATAGACTAGGATCTCATCCAAAACATGACATCGGTGCTAAGAACAAAGATATTGAATTCTCAACACCAAAGATATTGAATAATTACATTCTTCCATACTGAGGTTTTTCTAGATATTGGTTTTTGTGGGAAAATCTGAAGTGTCTGACTTCCTTGTTTTAAGATGAAGAAAACAGGATTTTGTAAACTATTCACCAATAAGAGCTATGTATCTTTTGTCACTGCAATCCTTCTCTCATTTGATATAACTACCTAAATTTACACAGACTTTAAATTGTGGTTCTAGAAGAGAAAGCATAACCTTTCATAAAGAATTTTGATCTCAAACGATGTAAAATGGTATAATTTGAGTTTCAGGAAATCAAGCATGAAGCAGGCATACATCAACATGTTAATACATTATATAAATTATTATAATACAGTGTTAAAAGAATCAATAACTGAAAAATTACACACCTATTGCATTTATAAATGGATAATAAGCACAGGATGACCAAAAGTTGGCACACGTAAGCTATCCAGAAGAAAGTACTTTAAATCGAGTTATGAAGCCAGGTATGTCAAAGCATGACTGAAATCCCAGTACTTAGGAAGCAGAAGCAGCAAGGCCATTGCAAGCTCAAAGGACCTGGTCAATGTATCAAGGGCAGCTAGGGCTGCATTGCAAGACCCTACCCCAAATAAGTAAATAAATATTTTAATTAAATTATCAGTTTTAGAAAGAAGAGTGAAACATGCTCATCCTGAAAGGAGATAATTTTTAAAACTTAATTTTTAAAAAATACTGCATAAAGAACCTCAATGACAAAGGCGGATGTACACCTTGTGTTTATACTTCACAAATAATTATGAAAGTGGTGCCTAAAGTTCCTTAAAAGACTTCCAACAAAATGTATCTATTTCCAAAGTCTTACTAGTTTTAATAGACAAATATTACAAGAGGGCAAGAGGGGAAGTAATTTGAAAAATTCTGAATATAGATAAATATTTCATACAGGAGGTCTAATTTGAGTGACTGGTGAAAGCTGTGTATAATCTCAGTGTAAAACCCCCTGGGTCACAGAGTGTAAAGGCACGCTGGGATGTTTGGACATGTGTGGCAACTCTGCGTTGCCGTATTTGTCCCTAGCAGGAAGAGATGGTGTCATCCGGTAGGCCGGGACAGCACTGGAGAAGGATCTGAATGCTCCTTATGTGGTACCACTCCTAGGAAACTCCTGTAGGAAGTATTTATGTGTTTGAATAGATGAGTACATGATATTCTGACTGCTCCTTGGGTGTGCTAAAGTGATTGTGATGTTTGAGTAATCCAAGTAAGGAGATGTGGCATATTGCTATACTAGTCCAAATAAAGACTGATGAGCGGTGAGTAACTCAGTGAAAAGAAGAGGTATAGTTTCTCATTGCCTGACCCTTAACTGACTGACGGGACCTAAACTGACTCCAGAAAGTGACCATATACCCAAAAGTATATGGGCAGCACACATTGAAGCAGATGGGGTTTTTAGGACATAAAGTTGGGTGCATAGGGAAGCGAAGGCAGGAGAAATGGTAAATTAAAACAAAATACATTGTACAAATTTCTCAAGGAACTGTTAAAATCTTCAAATAAAAGAAGTAAAGCAAAGATAAACTGTAGGAATAGAAAGGGGGTACAGATAACTGTAGGAATAGAAAGTGGGGATACTTGCAAGATGTTACCATCATGACAGAACCACACATTAGATGATCCTGAAAACGTGGCCTCCCTCACTTCCTGCCCCTGAATATAAGAGTAACCTTTGTTTCAGGACATCATTGAGTGCTGAGCAGTCTCAACAATGGCCCAGATGGAATCCTGCAAGAAGTTCATGCTACGACATGGTACTCCTTTGTGTTTTCTCTTGTAGAGAAAAGTTCACAGCCATGCACCCACTCAACAGAAATCCACACAAGAGTAAAGCTGACTGAAAGCATGCATCCCATCTGATGTCAAATATTCTCTCAAGCCGAAGCCTGGCAGGGAACCTGTGGTGTGCCAAGTAGGGTCCAAGCGCACCGTCTCTCTGGAATGTCCATTGTTGCACAAACAATAAAAACCCAGAGACTGATGTTAGGGTTCAAGCTGAAGATCAGAAAAGCAAAGTAGCCAGCCACTCGTGAGTTCTTACATCTACCAAGCCCAAGCAAAACTGTCTTCAGCTTGACTATACTGACTAGACTAAGTGTGCCACCACTGCCTGGCCTATACGGCTGTCTAGTGTGTATAACTTTGATCTTCAGGTAAGCTTTACTTATTAAAACATAAATAAAATGCCCCTATAGTCCGTATCAGTCGACCAGTGGACACAGCAGACCTGGGCTATCACTAGGGCCATTTATCTCATGGGGTGAATGAGCCTGTATATGTGATCTGATATTTTTATGTGAGTGATTTAAATTACTGTCTTTTCAAATTAAGTTTCAAATACCCTGAATTTCTTTATGTCTGTTGTTCTTGCTGAAGTCTAAATAAAGGAAACTTAATCTAATCAAACTAAAGATGAAAAATAAACACTGAATGGGGAAAGTAAGCAGCCTGTGTTATTAGAATTCCAAGGGCCTTTTCAGTTTGGCCAACACAACCCCTGCTCCGGAATCTCTGGTGAGATCCCTGGTAAGTATATAAACAAAGAGTCAAGTGCTATCAAATCACAGGCAGTATCGGAAAACATCGTCTTACTAAAATGGTGTTGGTGAGCACAAACGGAAGCATGGGGAAATTGACTTCTACATGCAATGGTTTTCTTCATTGAGCCATAAAGGGCAGGCTGAGCATCCCTCACGCTTTGCCAGTGGAGTTTCTGTTGAAGTGAAAAAAGGGAAAGACCCATGGGTGTCTCGTGGTTTCATTCAGAACACCTGATCTTTGGAGGGACAGCAAAGGTAAGAATTTATTGACTGACAAATATGCCCAAATGAAAATAAGGAGGGGATGTACCAGAAATAGGTTTTCCCGCTATCCTTTGCAAGTAAAAAGTTCCTGGAAAAGTCCACTCTCCCAGAGAAGAGCGCAATTCCCTTGTACAAGACAAAGAGGATCCCAGTGACTCCAATGTCCACACTGGGCAATTAGAAAATTTTATGACTGGGATTTCTTAAAACGCACATTTCAGCTCTTTAGGTCTTTCCTGATTGTGTGTGCTGTAGGGTTTTTTTTTCAATTTTTTGAAATTAAAATATAATTATATCATTCCTTCCTCCCTCAACCTCTCCCACCACCACAACCACCACCCTTGTTTTCTTTCAAATTCATGGCCTCTTGTTGTTGTTGTTGTTAAATACACACATGAGAAAAGATTGTAAAAGCCAGAGGACCAGGAAATCAGCTATGAGATAGTGTCTCGTTGAAATGACAGTGACCCTTCACTCATGATGGTTCAGAAATATGGCAGCCTAAACAAGACCTGAACAAGCACAGCATCTAAAGACATGCTAACAGGGAAGGGAAAATCTCACAGGGTTCTATCCCCAAACACAGAACTACAAGAAATTAGTGCATACTCAATGTGGGAGAGACAGTTTTCCCCAAGGAAGAGCCCCTACTTGGTTATCCAACATCAATTGGTAAGTCCTATGATAGTTAAGCAGTAAGTTTCATGAGGAAATTTCTAATGAATTTTTTTTCTTTTTCTAACCTTAATTTTTTTCTTATTCATTAGAAGTAACTGGAAACTTTATGAGTCATTGAAGATTCTGTAACAGGATGTTTTGGAACCAGTTATCACAGTGAAAGGAGGGGGGAGGAAAATAGAGAAGAGTAGAAGCAAGAAGATGGGGGGAAAAGAAGGAGAGGGGAAGGGAAGGGAGGAGGGGGAAGGGAATATAAGGTGGAAGGAAAGAAAACATACTACCACCACTGCCTTGCATAAGGAATGAGTTTACAACATTTCAAAGATATCCTCCACGGTCTTGTGTATCTAGGGAAAGAGGGAGGCAAATAGTTTGTTCAAGGTCAAAGTCAAAGATAGGCAAAACTTACAGGTAGAGTTTTTCACAAAAATCCAGATTTGCTTGTTCCTTGGGCACTCCCTACCTTGTACTCTAGCCACTAAAACCTGAGAAGAAAATCTCCCCAGAATTAGCTTAATGACTTAACCATAACCCCAATTATTATTTATATTTAGGAGATGGTTTTAAAAATTCTTAGTAATAAGATGTTTCAAAGCTGATCATATTATTCAGGGCATCCAGACATCTTGCCTGGTTCTGTCATGGCTTGGCTGTGTGTCTGCAAGGCAGTTCTTTCACCTTGCTGAGATTCACTTTCTTCACAGGGGAAATGGAGGCAATATAGTTGTTCCCTAAACTGTTATGTGGTAGCTATTGGTGTGAACTCTCAGCAGGACCACGATCTTATAACAAAGGCTAGTCTAGGACAGTGACTGTAGACATGACTACCCGCCTGCTCAACAAGGAACGACCAAGATATCAGTGACTGAAAGCTGCAAAAGTCACTTGTCATATGGGGAAATGTCAGTCATGGGGCAGCTAACCGCAGAAAAGGCCAACTCAGGGTTCTGAGCTGGGGTTCTGAGCTGAGCTCTGTTCCAGTGTGACACAGTCTCTCTTAACCACTCCAGTGAGAAACCAGGAGAACTCGCCTGAACTTCCACCTGACAGGGAACAGGATGCTGCCACTCACACGTCACCAACTTAGAAACCTGTATGGTCCTGCCAAATTTGTGTGAGCCTTTCTGCATACAGCCAATCACAGTTTTGATTATTTTAATTCTTTTGTGAATTCACACACAAAAAGGAGGGATGGAAACCTAAATTCTGTTTAGCAAGTGCTCAATAAAATCATTATAAACAAATGATTTATGGTAGCAACTACAACTCCCTCACTGCCTAATTTCAAACATTTCCAAACTTAGGTAGCAAGAGATTGGAACTGGACATCATTAGTGAAAACTGAGGGACAATTGCCCCCCAAAAGTTCCATTTCTTTGGTACTCTTCTTGGAAACATCCTAGTTGAAGCATGCTGCCGTGGTTGCCACCTCTTTCCTCTCACCCCCAGTTACAGTGTGGAGTCTGGGTGTCTCTCACAGGCTCATGTAAGGAAGGCTTCCTTCTCCCTTTGGAAGGTAGTGCAATATGGAGAAGATAGAACCTTGTGGACAGAAGTCGGGGCACAGAGGTGTGCCCTTAAATATACCAGGACTAGCCCTCTCCTCTCTCTTTCCTAGCCCCAGTGAGGAACAGTTCTCCTGGTGAGCTCGCCAATGTGTGTGTCTTTACTACATGTCTGAAAGCAAAGGGTCAACCCTGGGCTAAAACTTCCAAAACTGAGAAAATGAGTCTATCCTCTTCAAGCAGGTTTCTCAGGCTATATGATACCATAACAGGAAGGTTGCTAACACATCCTGGCTCTTTCTTCCTCTCTCTTCTACCTTCTCCTTGTGTATACATGAAATGCATATATCTGTGCTCATTCACACATATACATCCATAAAGGGAAATGAAGTTATGAAAATGGATGTATCTGGAAAACATTATCATCTGCAACCCCAGTTCAAAGACAAAAATTACATGTTCTTTGTCATGCATCGATCCAACTTTTAATGTTTGCATGTACTTTAATAAAAGAGGGTAAGAGTTTATGCAAACTATGAAAGGAGACCATGACGGGGAAACAACAGGATGTGAAAGGGGGTGCACAGGTAGCATGAAAGTGGAACGGACACTACTGGGGGTGGGACCACAGGGAGGAGGGGGCGGGAAGAGGAGAAGAGAAAACAACTGAAACAACCTTTGTTTGAAAAATGCCATAATGAAATGAAACCTAATTCTTTGTTTTCTGACAAAATTTACTTCAAAATGCATCATCTCTTGTTAATTGATACACAAATGAAAGGCAACGATTTCTCCTCTTCTTTATTCATTCACTGGCCTGCACACACTCGCAGCTTCCTATTTAAGCCATGGGTCGTTTTCATAGCTAAGATCTTCTTAGATGTGATGAGCAAAAGTCCCTTCAACTCAAGCTGCTTCTGTTGCTTCTATGCTACTCTGTAAGCAATCACCTGAATTCACATGAAAAAGATTCAAATATCTTGTCTGTTTTTAGAACTCTAGTGGTGTGCTTTTTCACTATCCAAGAAACCCTGATTTCTGGTGGAAAATGATCTGTATACACCCAGATCCAGCTCTCAGTGTGTTCATCACCAAAACTGTCATTGCTTTCTTTGCTCGCTCAGGGCCATCAAAGAACTCCACATGAGCACATGCTCATGAATTCACTCACAAGTGCATAATGTCCTATCTCTATTTATCTATACGTATTAGAACTCAGGAACCACATCAATATTTTCCACTGAAACGTGACTTAACTAATCTAACTCTCAACAGTCTATTCTGATGACAGCATTCCAATTCTTCTGATGGACTGTTCACCAAATCCATATACTTGAAGACATTTTTTATCATGAAATAAGTTATAAGGTATAATAAGGACTTGACAAAACAAAATATTTCTTTCTGTATATAGTTCTGCTTATACAGCAAAAAGTAAGTTTATTGAATGAAAGCAGACTAAAGAAGGCAGAAAACATTCAGTCTTGAGCTGGCTTCCATGCACCTTCAAATTGTGGAAACTAATAATTTATGAGGAAGAATTTTGTTCCAGGGTTATACATGAGGAAACTTGTCTAGGAATGTAACATGAAATTTGTTGTTAGAGTTGAAGTTATGTCGCTGGCTTTGTTTATATTTCCCATGACATGGGAGAGAGGGAGTAAAGGATCACAATGAAGAGTTTTTATTATTCCAGAAAATATGCAGTAGCCACATACCTTTCAGTTTCTCTCATGAAAAGTTACAGAGACCCTAAACACACCAAAATAAACAGGCAAAGGAAGACACAGAAACAGACTTCCAGGGACCACAGAACTTGAGAGACCACACTGAAGAATCACCTGGCTTTCCTTTTGCCTTCTTTACATCACAAACTGGCCACTAAATAAGCCTAGGTTTCTAGACTGTCAACAGACACAGGAAAAAACTAAATTAAATTAAACTTTAAGAATATCTTATTTCCCCTAACTACAGTGTGGAGGGGGAAATATTGGTACCACTAAACATTAACAGAACCTTCCATCACTACCCGGATGGTTTCAGTAGGATGAAGATCCCTTCCCCCTCTACCCTATAGATGCAAACAGCTGCTGTATCTTCCGCTGGAGAGTGTCTGTGTTTCTAAACAGGAACCTGAGCTGCTCCCAACCAGCATCAACAAGATGAGAAGAGACAGTATATTCAGAGCCTAGAGACATTGCTGGTGTCCACAGGCCTGGGGGGAAGCTGAAGACCAGCAGCAAGAATTATGATAAGGGTCTTTTATGGGAAGCTGTTCTAATCAGTATTTCATCCCCCACATCCTGCTGTCAATGGGTACAGTGGAGAGCTGTAAGTCCATCTACATCTGAGCCTAGTGAAGCAGAGTGTAGTGGTAAGATGTAGGAAGCAGGACTACTAAACACTCTTTTCTTCTTATACAGTGGTATCATCAGGGCTCAGTGGGGAGCTGATCCAACCAGTTCTTCAGTATGAAAGGGCTGAAACTAAACATGTATATCCACTACCTCACACTACACTACAAGAATTTGCAATAAGATTTTTGACAATTAGTTACTTTCCTTTACTATGACAAAACCTGAAAGAAATAGTAAGAAAAGAAAAGAAGGAAGGAAGGGAGAGAGGGAAGGAAGAAGGGAGGGAGGAAGGGAGGGAGGGAAGGAAGGAAGGAAGGAAGGAAGGAAGGAAGGAAGGAAGGAAGGAAGGAAGGAAGGATTATTTTGGTTCACAGTTCCAGAAATTTTTTTCACGTGTTTCTGTTTTGGTAGTTTCTGGTCTGTGGTAAAGTAGAACATCATGCTAGACAGTATGTGAAAAGTTTCTGCACCCAATAAGTCCCTCCACCAACCCAATAATCCAAATCAAACTAAATTAAACTCAATTAGAAAATGCACAGGTTTAATGGATACAAGGCTCTCAGATGGCTTTCTAGCCCCCCGGAGAGGAGACTGGAAAGAAAGATCAGAAAACCATGTGTTTGTTTCAGAGGGGTCAGTTTAAATACCCTGTGGGAGTGGTCTTGAGCATCCCTGAAAAGGGGTCATCATTTGGCGGGCTTTCTCAGGGGCTGAGTGTGGAGGCAGCTCCAGGGGAGGGTTTTTGGGGTGGAGCTTCCATTGGAACATTTCAGACCCTTTGGATATATAGGTACCAGGGGCTGGAGTGACGCCTCCACCCAAACAGTATGTAGTAGAGGGGGCTGCTCATCTCATGGCCAGGAAACAAAGGAGAGAATAGTGCATGCCCTTCCAGGACACAGCGCAGGTGACTTGCTCTCCCTGTATAGCTTCTACTATCTCCCACCAATGAATCCATCAAGAAATTAATTCACCAATGACAGTAAGCACAGCCCTCCACACACTATCATGTGTCCAAAGCCTTTAAACTGCCAACCAAGCTATCAACAATCCCACTGAGCCTTGAGGGGGTGTTTCAGATTCAAACCAAATAAAAATAAAGCAATTACAGGAAAATCCCACCTTGAACAAAAACAAGCAATCAATAGATAGACACTCGAATGAATCAGGTGTTAGAGCCAAGAAATTTCAAAACAATAAAAATAAAATACTTCATTGAACTGTTACTTATTTACATGTGTATATGTGTACATGCATGCGTATATGTGTACATGCATGCATATATGTGTACATGCATGCGTATGTGTGTACATGCATGCGTATGTGTGTATGTGCATGTGTATATGTGTACATGCATGCGTATATGTGTACATGTATGTGTATGTGTGTGCATGCATGCATATGTGTGTACATGCATGCATATATGTGTACATGCATGCGTATGTGTGTACATGCATGTGTATATGTGTACATGCATGCATATGTGTTGCATTTCTGGGAAAGAGACCCAGTGTCTTACATTATGCAGTAAATGCTCTATTCCATGTACATTCCTAGGCTACAATGATCCATAGCCCTGACATAAGTTTTTAAAACTAAACAGATGTTGCAGAAAGTGCTCAATGCACTCACAGACTCACTGTTCTTGCAGAGGACTAGAGTTCTGTTTCCAGCAACCACTTCTGGTGCCTCACACTCCACCACCAGGGTATGTGTTACCCTCTTCTTGCCTCTGCATGTACCCATACAAGTGTGTATGTTCACACACACACAAACACAACACACACACAATAAATCAACAAATCTTTTCTATAAGTCTTAAGAATTTAAACAAAAATTTCATTTAAATAATAGTTTATTTATTTTGTTTAAATGAAAGAAATGATAGTAACACAAGTCCAAATGGAAATAAGAGAACTGAAAAATACAATTAACTAATTTAAAAACTTAATGAATAGGCTTTTAAGTTTGATCAAAGAACAAAAATGATATATGACAGAAGCAAGGGACTTGACAACTGACCTATTTACCCACTCCCCAAAACAGAGAGCAGACAGACCAAAGAGTGCAGGCATTTTGTCCAGAGCGTGTGAGACTGTAACAAAGGAGAGCAACAGACTCCCAGAAGGACAAGAATGAATGTGATTTCAAAGAAATAATGACTGAAAACTCTAAATCTGGTGACAGATACCACCAACATATACATTCTAGAAGCTGACCTAACACCCAAAAGGACGCACTTGGAGAAACTCGAGGAGAAATACTGCAAAATTAAATCCGGCAAGAGGAAGACACAGCTGGAAGCTTGGAAGCCACTAGACAGAAGGTCCATCATATGTGGAGAACAAGGATTGGATTCACAACAGTTGTCTCCCCTGAGATCATGGGACAACAGAGGAAATGGCATGACACTTTCTAGGGTCCAAAAGAAAAGCTCCATTCACAGAGACTTCATTATCAAAAGACAATATCCTTCCAAACTAGGGGGACGTTAAAATAGTTTAGGGACATGGGAAACTAAAACATGTTCTCACTATTGTAGCTATCCCAAAATGGCTAATGTTGCTTCCGTAAACAGATGGCGAGGAAAGGTGGTAGTGACTGTTGGTGACCATGGCTTCATTTGTCCTGGACACCCATCTGCTGGTAGGGCATGACACTGTATATACATGTCTTAATTAGCAGAGGTGCTAGTGGGAAATCCTTACCATGATCCTGGGTCAGAAACACTGCTGTCTGCTTCAGAGAGGGCCAAAACATCTGGAAGGACGAGGTGTACACAAAAGTCATGCTGCTCTATTGCAGGCTTGGGCCAGCAATGCTGTCCTGCTCCTCTTTATTATCCCTGCTCCTGAATCACCATGATGCCAAGCAAGAAGCAGTGTCTCCTACTTCCTCCAAAGAGAAGGACTTGTTCTTAAAAACACATGCAGGGGAATCTTCTGGAAAGGGACCAAAAGGTAAGAGCCTTTGTAACTCAGTTTGGGGCTATTCTGACAAGAAAGGAGTAATCGATTCTGTTCAAAGCAAGGCAAAGAAGTCAGTGATGAGGGTAGAGAAATAATGATCTGTGTAAGTGTGATTTAAGGAAAAAAGGTAAGTTTTCTATCTTTCCTCTGTCTGGACATTTAATGCCTGGAAAATATCTAAGGCAGTTGGAATAAAGTGGATTTGTTTCCTGACCTGTCATCCCAATGCTCTTCCCATTTTATTTAGAACAGCAAGCTGTCTTTGGGTGACATTAGTTTTTGGTTGTGAATTGCATTTTTTTTTTTTGCTATATCAGGGTTTAGCTATTTAGCAAGTGGAAGGAGAGCTAGCAAGCAGAAAGTACCTTAATAGGAAGAAAGGCCAGCACTGTGTAAACTAGAGTTTACATTCCTGCTGTCTCGATTTTTCATCCAGTATTACCCCATGCTACAGCCGTGACAGCCAAGAACTGGGTTTGATATTCTTTCTGGCTGTAAGATTTGCTTTCAACAAGAAATGTTTAGCCTAAGACACATTAATAAATACAAATAAATTCTGGTAGTATCTGCTTGGCTGATCCTCAAAGGGAACAAGAAAGGAAACAGAGGACACCGACAATAAACTATTAAACAGAGAAATTTTGAAACTGGCAAATTTGCAAGAATAGAATTTATGATGGTTTGGATATAAGATATGTTTTATAGCCCACTTAGAAAAAATAAGAAGAAAGCATAGCCTTTCAAGCATGGATAACACGGATGTATACAGTGGATATAGAGCAGATATTTGAAAATAATTTCAGTTCATTTCAAAGAAGAATGCAGGACAAGGCTTCTTGAAGAAATGATCTTTGTAAGTCACGCTGAGGTAGGTGATGTTAGGTTCAATTTCATTTGCAATACAGGGAGAAAATACTCAACATGTCTAGCCTCGTTTAAGAAGTCCTTTAGTTACCTGTGACTGCATCAGTTTCTCAGGTGTCAGCCTTGAGTTAGGCCTGGAGTTGCTTATGCTTACAGTGAGGTGATGGTATCACCTTCTCCACAACGTGATTTGTGGTGGGAACTTTTCGTACCCGTCCAGAGATTCTGCGGTTCATTAGTCCTCGTGGGGTTGTATTACAATCAACCTACAAAGGAAAAGGAACATATTAAAAATCAGCATTGCAAAAACCTAAAATGCAAGTCCTGGAGATGCAATGCCCTTAGCAGGAAGACTTTTCAGAATGGCAGCGTTCTCATTTGTTTGAGTTTTGAATGGAACACGACTTTCTCTGTCTGCTTTGCTTTCTTTGTGCCCGTTGGGTCCTCTGCCAGTTCCAATACTCCAGTCCTAAACACGCTGACAAGATTTCCAGCTTGTCCAAATAGGGAAACAGAGAAATGCTTAAAGAATTTGATTAGTGTAGTTTATTTTCCATATCAAGTCATTTAGCTGAAGCTCAGTAAACGTCACAAGCACGAACTGCTGGGGCTTTAGAGGAAGAGCATGCAGTGAACCGCCAAATCTCAAGAGTTTGTCAGAACCTCAGAAGTAACTCTATCCTTCAAGTTAATCAGTGGCATGGTTAGGAATTCAAGAGAAAATTGCTTATTTTTCCAGCAATGTCTGTAGGCATTCAAACTCAAATAAACATGAAAAGCAAATGACCAGTGATGTAGCCGTCGAGAGCGTCCTTGGAGCTCAGAATAACCTTCCCTTTAAACAGGGCTGCATTTACACGAACCACATCGTCTCGGAATTTGAGGAAATGGGGAAATGGCTCCTTAAACTGCTCTCCTGGTTTACTGCATCCTTCTGGAGCTGATGAACTAGAAGGAAGTGATACGCTAGCATTATGGTGCCCTAAGGGATATGGTACGACGTGTGATTGATATTGGGCATGAAGCTGTGTTCTCTGACTGACATGACTTGACATGTTTTCAGGCAGACTGACCTTGGCTGTCTACAGAGTGTGTTTTGCAGATTGTCCATCTACTGATACCGTCTTTGAACTCTCTGCACTCGTGGACAGCAGAGGCCCCAGCACTTCATGTTTGTCATGAGACCCTGGTGAACTACCAGAGTGAAACTGTGTCGTGGAAAGTAAACCATTGTACAAAGAAAACACACTCTGTTTTCTTTTCATAACATGAGAGTAAGCCAAATCAAAACCACCCTCATTATCCAAATTGGTTAAAGATGGTCCAGCCATGATATCTGGTCATTTTCTACACTTGCAAATGAAAAGCGTATTGTTCGTATTTCGGTATCGTGACTGGATCTATCGCTCTGAGATCTTAGGAGAAAATTAGAGGCTCACTGGGTCACCTATGCAGTTAGAGTGGTGTGTTCTGTGGAATTACTGCTAATTTAAGGTATTTTTTTTTCTGAATGGAGTAATAAATGGACAAGCCTTATCCACTGAAGTGAATTCAATCTGAGGATACCAGAGTTACAGTGAAAGCCAATTGCCTGGAAGTCAGTGTCTTTTAATTTTTTATTTCTGTGTAGACATAGAGGGAACAGAGTGGGAATCACGCATGTGTACAGGTGCCTGTGAAGGCCGGAAGAGAGAGCCAAATTCCCAGAAGCATCATTCTAGGAGGTTATAAGCCCCCCAACCCCAGCGCTGGAGACTGAAGGTGGGTCCTCTGCAAGAGCTCAGCCATCTCTCCATTTTAAGTGACTGTGGATTTTCTTTTGTATTTTGATTTATATACATTGGTCTCCTAAACATCCATAAGCACAGATGTATTTATTTAGTTTATTCTTGATGTATGCTCATCTTTTTAACTATCGCTAGCAAGAAAGTAAATGAGACTATATGGATTTAGTCATTACAATGTCTGCATCTTTATAACACAAATATATTATTTGTCAAATTGATTCTTTATTACATTTTTCTTCTTTTCATACGTATATGTGTGTGGTAGGCATGCATGCAGATATGTGTGCATGTTCACTTGTATGTGAGCACATGTGTATGGGTATGGTGCATATGTCCATGCAGGTGCCTGGGGTGGTCTGAGGTTGATGTTAATCACCTAATTGACCACTCTACCACTTTATTCTTTCATACAGGAGCTCTGCTCTCTCAGTCAAACCCACAACTCACTGATATGGCTAGCCTTGCTAGCCAGCTTGTTCTGGGGATCCCCTGTCTCTAGCTTCTGAGGCTGGGGTTATAATACGTCACTACCCACCTCATATTCATGTGGATTCTGGGAGTCTAATCCCCTCCAGTCCTCTTGCTTACAGGGTAAATACTTTAACCTCTGAGCTGTTTCCCAAGTCTGTGGTTTCTTGAATGACAAAGGTGAGAGGGTCCTTAGTTACCTTAAAACAGACACGTTTCTTCTAGGTGGTGATAGTTCAAATGCTTACCCATATGCCTGTATGTGTGCAAAAAAATTAAAAATAAATGTAAATACACTCTGATCTTATCATTCTTAATAATGGAATACCGAGGAACTCTGTTAAGCAGAAGATTTTACAGAAGATTTCAGAGTATGATAGTTACAGTAAATAAGGATGGCTTGTCAATGTGAGGAAACCATCCTGGTGAAAGACTAGGAAGATTAAACAGAAACACCTTCAGCACACTCCACTTGTCCAAGTCTGGACAATAACATGCAGCTTTACGTTTAGAGTATGAAGAGAGGCTCGGGTTGTTCTTTAGAAGCATGAAAGGGGGGAAAGTAGAGAGTTAGAAAAATTTAGTCTACTATACTTAAATCTGTACTATATTATCTTAATCTGTGTCTAGACAGACTTCCTATGCATATCTTCTACATGCAGCAGTGTGGCAGTAGTCAGGTCAGAAAGGCCCTGAGAACATGCTGTCACACACACACACACACACACACACACACACACACACGCACAGACACACACACACACAGACACACACAGACACAGACACACACACACACACTCCAGTACACATATGAACACTCAATTAGGTTAGGCTCCAAAAGCACAGCGCAGCAGCCAATTGTGCGCCACTCCTTGGTGAGCAGCATTTTAAGTAACCTTTCTTCTGCAGACAGAGCCCTTGCACCTGAGCTGTGGTAATCAATTCTTTGGCTCCCCATCCATATGGCTTGTGATAGATAGCTCTTGCCTGGAAGGAATCCCTACTTCACAATTCACTCTGAAGCAAGGTTCCAGTCTGCCTGGTGCACTTATTCTGTAAGGTCTTGTCGGTGTTTATGTAACAGTCTCCGTGGAGTCGGTATCTACTGCCATGGATGGCTTGTACTTGGTAAGACTAGATAGGCACTTGAGTTGAAAACTTGATCTATTCTTTTTAGCTTTCTAGGCATTGATAAATCCTTTACAAGCAAATAAATAAAAAACAATTAATAAACCTTCTATGGTAACTGCTAACTTTGCCCCTTGAGAATGTTTACTTTCCTCTTCTGTCCAAAGTTCTTGCCCCTGTCAAAGTGGAACATGAACCCTCAAGAAAACTCCTTCTCTGTAGCGTTCAAGACTGATTTAGGAAGCACAGGACATGCGTTAGACTACAAACTGTTCTGGGGTGGCCATCCAGAGCTAAAAGGTAAGAACCCCTTTCATCTCTAGGTATTAAACTCATGTCCAGCACTGACAAACAGACATGACCTCCCTAGAGTGAGCAAAGAATGGAAAGCCCCTCTGTACAGAGAGGATGGAGACAGGCACATGCAGGAAGAGGAAAGAACACTGACTTCATCTGAGGCCCACAGTCACCTCTGCCAAGGTCTTCACTGGAGCAAACAGAATCCCCACCCCCATCTTTGGAAATTTTTCTGATTTGCTCCATGGACACAAGAATTGTACATCAGTTATCACATGAAGCAGCACACAGAGACAAGGTTGTAAAAAGTAACAAGTAACCATTAGCTCAGTCCACTCTTGAAAAGAAGTATCATTAGAAGTAATTCTTCTAGTAGTATCAAACTTTAAAGTCCTATAAAATCTTCTTTACAATGTCAAAAAGGGATACAATGAAAACAGAGTGTTATTTATTGGGGAACAAGAAACCACTAATTGAGAATTAAAATGAGAACGTGGAACTAAAATGAGTGAATTATTCCTTTTACTTTATTTCTGCCACTTGGCACCAAGAGCATGGACCTGAATCAGTAGGCACACACTCTCCATGTCCTGGAAAACCATAGACTAAGGAAAGGCTGAAGAGCAGGGCTTTCTGGGTAAGCACAGCAGACGTGTGCCTACAAACTGAATTGCAAATTACACTTAGCAGATCTGTCATAGTTTTATCTTCTCTGCAGTTCACTCAGACCTGGGTATTGAAACAGGCCATTCAGTGTTTAGCTGAAGACTAGTTTTGGTCACCACCTTCACCAAAGATATAGAGACAAGCCAGTTCTTGGGAGAACTTTTCTTTCCTTCATTCTCTCAGCTGGCAATGCCATGGAGCCCATGACCTGGCAGGAGAACTCTGCTGTGGCATATAGTTGATAGTCTACACACTCCAAATTCAAACAAAGACCCAGAAGACCAGTCACTTCCAGGAGCTTACAGAGCCATCAGGGAAATACCCCTGCTTGGGGGGTGCGGGTAATTGGGAGCCGTGAGGAGGAGGAGCTGTCTTCTAGAATGCTGGGAAAGTCCAGGAAGGCTTGTGGCAGCCGTGTCTTCAGTAGTTGTACCGCCCTGCCCTTCCGCAGCTTTCAATTTCTCAACCTCCTTTTGTGTCCACTTGAAACTGGGGACCCTTCAAGCAGTAAGGGGGGCCCCGGTGCCGCCGAGAACGGGAATGAGAAAGTGTTGACTTTGAGTGCGAGAGCAGGTAGGGAAAACCGCAGCACGAAAACCAGATTTTACAGAAAACTGGAACTGGATAAAACAATAGGAGAAGCAAAATGTCCAGGAGAGGGTTTGTCTGTTTTATATTTCTGAGTAGCGTTTACATTTTTTTGTTCCAAACCACTTTTTAAACATTAATAATTCTGAAGGTATCACATCGGTCCAGGAAAGTTGCCAGCATTTTCGGGGCACGGAACTCTGAAACTCTTCACTGTGGGTTTTTAATCGTTTCAATTCCAACCCTAACTTTCCACAGGCTGTTCACATTAGTGACTGGCAATTAACATTAGCTGGTCGGGGCCAGGAAGGTTTAGGGATGATCGTGTTGTTTTCAAGCACAAGCCCTTAAAAAAAATGATGCAAACAAAAGGCATCTAAAACCGAAGCACCGATGCTTCTGGAAGAACAACTTGTTCTTGCCTGTCTTGGATCTTGGCTTCTTGTCTGGCCTTCTGCTTAAGAGTTGTGTTTCTGAAGACATTGCTGTGGACAGTTTTGTCCGAGGAGATACCCACAGACTAACCGTGGGCATAAGGTAGTTGTCGGCGCAATCTCTTGCACAATGATTGGTCTTTGACCTCTTGGTGATAGATTGCCTTCCTGCAGATAGCCGCAGCAGCAGGCACTTTGCATGGTCGTGTCGACGCCAGCCACCAGAGCACTGCTGCAGAGGCAGCCACTGCTGCTCCTCATGACAAAGGTTTCTCTTCTGGAGCAGTGTCTGACCAGGACCAGACCCGCTTTCCTGTGGTTGGCAAACCCGTTTCAACAGTAACTAGCGTAGACCACTGCAGAAACCACAGTGTTTGCTTCCCCCAAAGCGATAAGCATTCATATGCTATCAAAAGTGAACCAGGAATCAAAAGAACAGTCTAATTGTTAGGAGTTTCAACACTTGCATTTTTGTTGTTTCAAAGATAAGATAGGGCCCAGGACTGAGCTCCTGAGGCCTGTTGAAGAGAGAGAGGAAGGTTCGGGTGCGAGCCAAGAGGGTCAAGGTCATGACAGGGGAACTCACAAAGACAGCTGACCTGAGCTTGTGGGAGTATATGGACTATTGACTAACATCTAGCAAGCCTGCATGGGACCTACCTAGGCCCTCTGCATGTGTGTGACAGTAGTGTACCTTGATCTGTTTGTGGGGTTCCTAGCTTGAGCTGGCTAGGAACCACATCCACATATAAGGCCACCTACATGGGATTGGAATCCATTCCCCATGCTGGGTTGACTTGCCCAACCTTGATGCAGGGAGCCTCAACTTGCTGTGCCTTGCTTTGTTGACTCCCATTCGAGACTGTCTCTTTCTGGATGGAGAAAGAGAAGGAGTGAATGAGGGGAGGAAATGGGAGGAGAGGAAAGAAAGAAAAATGTGGTAGGTATGTAAAACAAATGGGAAAAAAATTAATTAAAAAAGATTTATAAAAAGCTAAAGCTAAGGAGATGGCACCATGTATAAAGCACTTGCAGCTAATTCTCAGAACCTCTGGAAACCTGGGAAGGCATTCAGCTACCTGTATGAGCTGTATTGGTAAGTTCTGAGTTCAAGGGAGAACCTGCTTCAATAAAATCAAGAATGATCAAGGAAGATGCCTGACATTAACTTGGGACCTTGGTATATACACATATCTGTGCATATACCCACATACACATATAAGGCCACCTACATGGGAACACACAAACATACAGACACATAAAACATACACATATTCACCCAAAAATTAAATTTAAAGATCAGAAAAACTATGTACTTTGAGTGAATATTCTTACCTTGAATTTTATTGTTTGCCTCTTTATCCAGAACTCTATTCAAAGGTTCTTAATTTGTTCCAGCAGAAATCCCAGGACTGCAACTTTACAAAAAGAAGTCTGGATTTAAAAGTGACTCCCATTTCTGCTAATTCTTAACATTACCCATATATTTCAAGTTCTCTTTGTTGTCAAGGAAAGGGTAAATCACCATGCCTTGTTACATGAATTCCCAGAAAAAAACAGGCCATGAGCAAACTGTTTCTATGACATCACTTGAGTAAAGAACGGGAAGGAAGTGGTTAGAGCAGAACTGGACATCCCAGAAGGTGGAGGGGGATTGCAGAAGGACGATGACAAAGAAAGAAAAGTAAACAAAACGAATGAAAAGTAAGAGCAAACCCTGGTAGTTTTCCATGAAAGACTGAAGAAAGACCAAGACCCAGATGAGGGTTTGTGTCTGTGCAGAGGGAGGAGGGTGTGGGATGTGCTGTTCCCCTACAACAGAAAAGCCTCCCACACCGCCGCTAAGGTGCTTTATGCTACAGTGGGTGTTGGAGCAAAGTATCCTGAAGAAGGCTGGCTTTATCTGAATTCAGTGCAGTCATCTTTGCCCAGATGCCCTTGCTCACCCCAAACAGTGTGGCAGGTGCCATTCACATGGCTTGCCCCTGCCTCTCACACCATCTCTCTTCACAGCAGCTACTTGATATGAACGGGGTGAGTGAAGTCCTGAGTGAATGCATTTTGTTGACTACACATGGCCGTGTCAAAGACCCCAGAGACTCAGAGGGAAATGACAAAAACCTTTCCTCAGGGACCCAGTGTGAGTCTTGACATGGTGTGTAGGAAATGAATAACATAGATTTCTGGTCCCACATATCTGTGACCAAAGATGACTCCAGTTCAGAGACTAATCCTACTGAGATTGGCTAAACCTGCCTGCTTGATCCGGGTATCCACCACATACCCTCCCACCTAGCTTATCTGTACTAATAACTCCAGACTTCTTGTTCAGCTATATGTGCTCTCTGTGTACAACTGCATAGAATAAACACTCTGAGCTTATGGAGTGCTCTGGTTTTTCCAGCAGTGAGCCCAGACCACCTGATACCAGCTTTCTGGCTGACTTTTTGTGTTTTCCTCTTTGTTCCCTTGCCACCCCAATCAAATCCATCCCTGGAGGCCTTGCATGGACATAGCACTAGTTTTTGGATCATACAGTTCATTGCTCAAGCCTGTACAAGATCAGTAGCTCTGAGTAGACGGTAAGAGAAGAGCAACCATGCCTGATTTCTTTTCTTTTGTTACAGGATTGCCTGACCTGTTTGGAAAAGTACTATGTGACAGAGTAGTGACATACATATTTTTAGTGTCTGCTCCTTGTAGACAAATGGCTGAAACTGTAATTTGTTGGGTAATCTTCCATCAAGATTAAGCTGAAATACTCTTAATGTTAGTGCCAACTGTGGTTTCTGGTTGACACTGCTTGGCAATTAGGAATACCATGAGGGGTTTT
This sequence comes from Microtus pennsylvanicus, assembly GCF_037038515.1. Lineage (NCBI taxonomy): Eukaryota > Metazoa > Chordata > Mammalia > Rodentia > Cricetidae > Microtus > Microtus pennsylvanicus. Next base: position 25,264,384 of record NC_134583.1, read on the forward strand.
TGTTTATTTGCTTAATACGGTTAAGATGACATTTTTAAAAAGTTTGCTAAAAGACTTGCTTGCAGTCAAATGAGCTTCAAATACTTCAAATGAGCTGTACCTAATACAGTTTCTCACATGAACAGCAATAGTGGTTTATGAATCTTTAAACTTTCATCGAATGCCTTTATTGTTAAGATCTGAATATGTAAGTGTAAGCCACTAAAATCGAGCTTGGCTAAAGGAATGTCATAGTATTAGCAAATAAGTGTCTGGTAACTTATTGTCGATGAAATTTTAAGTGTATTCTTATGGGAATTAAAAGATCACTATCCCCTATAATACTCATTCTTCCAACCACCATAAAAATAAAAGTATAAATTCTTTTTTTCAGGAGAAAATAGGCATGGGAAATCAGTGGCTGAAGATTGTGTCTCCTTGGGAGATGTTGACAATATCTGAAGAATTTTAACTTTGGTTTCCTTAAGATTGCTTGATTTTAAACATACTAAATTACCAAAACCATATCTCTTCCCCATGTATGGTAATATTGTGGAAGATTTTAGAGTTCTTTTCAAAAAGTTCATATAAACAGTAACAGTGATTGTGCCTTAATAAATGTCTTCAGCATTAGCACTGGGTGGAGTTTCGCTCATCTTTCCAGCTCTCTTGTTGACCCAGTGTGCAAACCTCAGGAAGTTAGCTTATCCTTTCTTCTCTTCACTCGTAAAAGTGACTTGCCTTGAAATATTGCGAAAACAAACACGAGTTTAAGTGCTAAAGAAACGCAGAGTTGCCTTGGCAGCTCCTCACAGTATACTCTCCTAAGTGGTTCTGTATAAACCGCTGCCAGTCACAGGAGATACTGGGAGTATTGTTTCTGGCATTTTCCACTTTTGAAGTCAGAGTCTCCTGTCTTCCAGACTTATCTAGACAACTTAGGATGTTAGCTCTTCAGTAAGGAGGCAGGCCTTGCTGTCATGACAACTGAAACAAGTATCTAAGCTACATGTGACAATGACTGTACTTCCCTTTAATGATCCTCTTGGTTTATCCGGTCATCTGATACACTTGATGTACATTGAACGTGAGTGTCCATTCACTGCACACCACAAAAGCAACAATGTTGATGTCCTTGCCTGCCACAAAGTAGCACCATGCCCACTAGATTCTCCATCCCTGAACCCAACACTGACTTTTAAAATAGCTCAGTATTCAGGTTCTCAAACAAAATACTGGAAGACCAGTTCAGTGTACATATTACGCAAACAACAACAAACTTTATAAACAAACATAGTCACTGTTTATCTGAAATTAAAACTGATAATTTATCATTTAAATTTAAAAACAGTTTTATTTTCTAAATCTGGCAATTCTACTCAAAGTAGATATGACTCTATGAGACAAACATTTTAATTGAAATGTTTATCATTCATAGTTTATTCAGTTATCTATTCTTCCTGAATTGTGAAACTTGAGAAATCAGTATTATTTGGCTTGATCAATTTTATCATTTATTACTTGGAGGAGACCACCCCCAGCCCACCCCCACATCCCAACTCCCCACTAACCTCTACCCCTGCATGTGCACAGCAGGGACTTTTCCTGGGACCGAAATTAGACACAAACTACATTCAGACACCCATTTTCACAGAGAGATTCTTTATTAAGTGAGGAGGAAAAGTTAAAGTGGCTGATTTCTGACCTAGGCAGAAAAACAGCAGCAAATGATCTTGTAGATGTAATTTTTATGAGGAGCAAAAGAGGAGATCTGTCTCAGAATGAGCTAAGATGCTGTAGTAATGGAGACAGGAGAAAAGGAAGAATGATGTGGGATTCCTTTCTGTATGCTGTGAATGTGCTTTATTACCATTGGTTAAGAAAGAAGCTGCTTTGGTGTGTGGCAAGGCAAAATACAGCTAGGCAGAGAACTAAACTGAATGCAGGGAGAAAGAAGGTGGAGACAGGAAAATGTAATGTAGCTGCCCAAAAAGCAAGATGTGAGGTAACAAACCATGCGTCTCATGGTAGAATATAAAATAATAGAAATGGTTTGATTTAAGATGTAAGAGTTAATTAATAAGAAGCCTGAGCTAATAGGCCAAAGAGTATATAATTAATATTAAGCACATTTTCTCTATCCAATAATTCCTGATGAACATCTAGACTGGTTTCATAACAACTACTGTGCACACTGTTATACTAAATGTAGATGTGCAAGATCTGTCGTGGGCTGGAATTCAACTTCTCCCAGTGTACACGTAGTAGTGCTTGAGCTGGATCTTATGCCATAGTTACTTCTGGTTTTTAAGGACCCTCCATACTAATTAGCACATTACTACCAGCAGGGGATAAGTTACATCCCTGACATCTTCCTTTGATGTTTGTTTTCTACACGATAACCCTGCTCTGCCCAGAGTGAGATGAACCTTAATTTAATTTTAATTTACATATTCTCTAAGTTTATTGGCCATTTCTATTTCTTTGAAAACAGTCTATCTACCCACCATCCAATATATCTGCCCCTTTATAAATGAATGATTTGTTCTGGGTATTTTATTTTGAAGTTCTGTATAAATTGCAGATAATAATTTTCTGTTCAGTGGATAGTTGGAAGAGATTTCTCTCCTATTCTGTAGGCTATCTCACTCTGCTAGTTTTTACTTCCTATTTTTGTTTATTCCCATTCTTAAGCTTATTTTCTACACTATTAAAGTCATTTTCAGAAAGCCATTGACTGTGCCTGTAACTTGATGTATCTTGGTAGTCCCTTTGACAGTTCCAGAGGGTCAGTTATGACAATAAAGCCTCTGGTCTGACTTGAATTTATCGTTTGTGCGGGTAGTTTCAGTCTCTTACATGTGGTTATCTGGTTTTCCCAGCACCATTTGCTCAAGAGCTACTATTGTTCCAATGTGTTTTTTATACCTTTGTTAGGATTAAGTGGCTATACCTCGGCATGTTCATTTCTCAATTTTCCAGTCCATTCCCTTGGCCACTATGTCTATTTTTGTGCAATGCAATGCGGTTTTATTGAACGCTCTGCAGCATAGCTTTAGATTTGGAATTATGGTTAGTCCACCATGGCTCTTTCTTCTTAGGACTCCTTTGTCTATTTAAGGAGTTTTGTGCTTCAGTTTGCCAATCTTAGAACTGTTTCTTCTAGTTCTATGAAAAATGTCATCAGAAATTTTGAAGTAGTTTTGTTTAACCTGTAGATCACTATCAGCAATGTAGCCATTGACACAATGTTAATTGGTCAATCCACGAACATCAGAGGACTCCCCTTCTTCTAGTATTTTCACACTCTTTTCTTCAGTGCTTTAATGTTTACATTGTACAAGTCATTCATGTCTGTGGTTAAGTTCATCCCTATGTATAGGTTTTTTTAATATTTATTTATTTATTGTGTATACAACATTCATTCTGCATGTATGCCTGAAGGCCAAAAGAGGGCACCAGACCTCATTACAGATGGTTGTGAGCCACCATGTGGTTGCTGGGAATTGAACTCAGGACCTTTGGAAGAGCTGACAATGCTCTTAACCGCTGAGCCATCTCTCCAGCCCCCTATGTATAGATTTTTAAGCCCTTAAGAATGGAATTTTTCCCTGCTTCCTGTCTCAACAAGTTTGTTGTTAGTCTGTAAGAAAGCTATTGGGTTTTTTGTATGCTGACGTTTTGCTCTGTTACTTTGCTGAAAATGTTTTATAAATCTAGAGCTTTTGGAACAGCCTTTAGTGTCCTGTCTTTGGCAAACTTGGATAATGTAATCTTTCCTTTCTTCTATATCACTTCTATTTTTTCTTTATTGTTTAGCAAAGACTTCAAGTGCTTTTTTAATAAGAGTGATTAGAGTAAGTCTTATCTCATGCTCTCATGCTTCAAATATTTTCACTTTGTATAATATTGACTAAAGGTCAATTTTATATCCTCTACCATGCTGCAATAGCTTTCTTCTATCCTTTCTTTCACAGGATTTTTATTAGAAAGGGTTGCTGAACTTTGTCAAAGATGTTTTCTGCATGTTTTAAAGTAATGGTGTGGTGTTTGTCCTTAGGTCTGTTCATATACTGTTTTATATATGCTTATTTTTATATCTTTGCAATCTTTGCATGTCTGGAATGAAGTCATATTGCTCACAGTATATGATCCTCTTAATGTGTTCTTAGATTCAGGTTGCAAGAATTTTATTGAGAATTTTTATGTCTATGTTTATCAGGCCCATTGGGCCTATTTCCTGTTCATTGTGTCCTTATCTGGCTTGGGTATTGGGGTAATACTGGCTGAATAGACTGAGTTTTATAATGTTCCTGTCAGTGTCATGGAACAGTCTGAAAAACACTGATGCTAGAATTTGGCAGTGAGAGTCAACCCTGCCCTTTCATTTCTTGAAGACTTTACTATTGCTTCGATCTCTTGCTTGCTGTTTGTTGATCAGCTTAAGTTGATACGTACCCTTGATTTAAGTTTTGCAAGACATGTGTGTTCAGGAATTTATCCATTTCTTTCTTTCTTTCCAGGTTTAGAAAAGTTTTAAAGTCAGTGTGGTGGTGGCACATGCCTTTAATCCCAGCACTTTTGAGGTAGAGTCCAGCCTGGTCTACATAGTGAGTACCAGGACTGCCAAAGCTACCTGTCTGGAAAAGAAAAAAAAATGTTTTCAAAGTCTTCAACAGTCCTCTGGATTTCACTGATGTCTTTTATAATGCCCCTACTTTATTACTAATTTACTTTGACTTTTCTCTTTCTCGAGTAACTGGCTCAGAGTTTTTATTTCTCTTTAGTGTCTGTGCTAGGAAGTCATCATCATTCTTTCCTTCTATACCTTGCTTTTGAGTTTGACTTGCTCTTGATTTCCTAAGACTGTGAGATATAACATGATTTGGTTGAATTGTGCCCCCCTTTTTATAAGGTAATCTTTCATGGCTATAAACATCTCTTTAGAAAAGCCTTAGGTATACCCAAAAGCTCTGGTAAGGGGTACTTCCACTTTTATTTAATTATATTAACATCTCCATTTCCTCCCTCATTTCTATGAACCATTGGTCACTCAAAAGCTAGGTCTTAGTTTCCAAGTACACATAGAGTGCATCTAATTTTTCTTGCTATTGATTTCTAGTATTATTCCACTGTGACTTGGTAAGACACGAGAGCTTATTTTCACTGTGTATTTTGTTCTAAATTGCTTTAAGGCTAAAATGTGATTTATTTTAGAGACACTTCAATGGCATACTTAAAATGGTGTTTCTACCACTTTAATATGCTATTGAAATCTGTTACATTCGTGTGACAATACTGATTGACTCTGATGATTCTTTATTAATACCTAATTGGGAGGACCTATCTATATTAACAGGAGTGAGGTTGTGAAATACCCATTGTTATTGTATCAGGATATATGTCTTCTTTTATGTCCATAATGAAATTAGGATTTCCAGCATTCAGTCCATAAACAGTCATAATTTATTTTTCTCTTTTGGATGGATTGTTCCTTCTTTGAAGATATAACATCCATATTGGTCTTTTAGAACTAGTTTAGCTTTTCTTGGGGAAGTTGGGGTTCCCACATTCTTTATTTAATCTTTCTTTTTAACAAACAAATTTAAGAGGGATTCCAAAGGAAGTTCAAGGTCAATTTTATTAGATCTAGTGAAAAAATAGCAGGGACAGTCTCTATTGTTGGTAGCTCCACCTGGAGGATGGTGGAGAAAGGCATGTGAGAACCACATTCTACTTGGAAGATGGATAGTGTGGGGTAGTGAGGGCAGCGACTTCAGAGAAAATATAAGAAATCCCAGAGACTTGACTTGGAGAAAACATGCCCATGCTTTTACCAGTATCAAAAAATAACTCGGGAGGAAAACACAAAGTAGCTCAGAAAAGCAGGAAGGCTGCAGTGTTGTGTGATGGAAGGTCTACAAGCTACTACATGGAAGGGGATTGCCTGGAAAGGAAAGATCATTATCTCATTGAAGCAATAATTGTTCCTCCCATCTCTTTAATATGGCTTTAGGTGAACAAGCCTTCTCTTGACCAAGGCCCAGCTAGATTAATTATTAAGCAAGAAGACAATAGCATGTAATGTTTTCATCTTTGGAGCAAATTAGAATGTCATGACTCCACCAGTAGCAAGAGGTATCCCATTTTTCCAATGAGGAGGAAATAGATTTCTTTGAATAGGCCTTAACAGGCCCCTGATATTCATCCTCCATGGCCTCCAAGACCACTGTAGCACTTTGAAGTCTACTTTATCAGATATTAGAATAGCCATATCAATTTATTTGGGGGCTTTCATTTGTTTAGTAAAGTTACTTCCCTTTCACTATCAGTCTGGAAATGATAGTTTCTTGTGATAGGTCTTGGTTATTTTCATGTGGTTATAAATTAGTTGGCATTTTCCTTTTTCAGTTCCATGCCACTTCACCTGGAGAGATGCCAGTAGATACCTTTTCACCCCAGGTATGGCAACAACAACAGTTCAAAGAAATAATTCTACCCAAAAATAGCTTGGTGAACCAAGTTTATTGGGGTTACAGGATAAAGAGTTATTTACAGTAATGCGAATGACTCCAAACATTTACATCACTACATAGTCCTATCATATCATGAATATGATATAGAAACTGCATCATGAAGCATGACCTACCGCAGGCTACATAGTCTAGTATATTTCAAGATCAGATGCATCTGGAGGGCATGAGGGATTGATTACTGGAATCTAGTGTGAGAGGACAAAAGCACCACTCGATCATCCCGCCCTTTACTGCACCACTATTTCCCACCCATCCCAGCTCTGCCAGGGAAGGTCAGTGACAGCAATATCATTAACATAGACATGTCTATTCTTCTGCTTATTTCATTTCACTGGTTACTGGGCCAGTACTGCATCTCTCCCAAGACAGCAATGGAGTGGTCAGAAGAAAAAAATCAGTGCTACAGCTCTTAATAAAGCTCTTAATGTTGTCTGTTTGCTTTTAACTCTGGCATCTTGACTGTGTGTGTCATATGTCTATGTTTACATAGAGTTCATGTATAATGTCTCCTGTGTTTAGGTATTCATTTCTCGTTCTTTAGAAGTATTTCTGTAATAATTTCATTGTATTGATTTTCCTAGGCCTTATTTTACTGCCGTTCCTTTTTCTGCCATATTGATTTATTAATATTTGTATTTAATCATTTGGCTATGTCTCAGGTGTCCTATACATGATGCTGATACTTGATTTCTTTCTTCATTAATATTTAAATGAAATATTTCCTCAACTTTGTCCTCTATCCCTGGTAGTCTTTCTTCTGCTTATTTTGGTCTAGGGGAAATAATTTCCTTATATTTTTAGTTAGTTCATTGAGATTTTTATTCCAACAATTGTGGCTTTCTTTCATTTCAATTTCCTTGATGCATTTTTCTGTATTGCTGGCTTTTTCATAACTCTTTTAGCTTTATCTTCTGTATTGCTGGCTTTCTTCTCAAGATTCTAAACTGATTTCTTCATTCATCTCTTTATTTTATTTCTGGTAACTTTATTAATCACTTCTACAAATAAACTTCTGGTGCCTTAATCTATTAATACACTCACTTCAGTATATTTGAATTCAATTAGCTAGAAATTTATGATGTTTGGGTACTTTGGCTTCTAAAATTGTGGATTATGATCCCACATGAGGTTGTCTAACCACATGTTGGGGTAATGAAATTTTGTTAGTAATAGAAGGGCCTACACTGTTAGAGAAAACTGTTCCTCTCAGAAGCTAACCATCACTGATAGTTCCCCAGCTAAGAATGGAATTTCATGCCCAACTCAGACCTCCATGTCAGAATTTTGTCTTGCTTGGGCTTACACAGATCTTGCATATGCTGGGACACTCCTATGAGCTCACTCTGCCCCTGCTATGTCCAGAGACAATTTCCCTGAAGAAACCCAACACCTCTGGGTCTTAAACTCTTTCCACCTCCTCTTTCACAATAGGGTTAGGCACTGCAGTCAGTCTCCTATTCTCTATGCTTTGGCCAGTTGTGAATCTATGTTAGTCACCACTTACTGTCAATAAAAGCTTCTCAAATGAGAGTTGCATTGACTATAGAAATAACGACAAGTCATTAAGAATCAATTTATGACTGTGTCCACTCAGCAAATAGTAATGGGTTCTCATCTAGGGTCTATGACACATTGAATCCTAGGTTCTTGGCCTGATAATAATGTTAAGTATAGGTTTCATCATGTAGCATAGAACTTAAATCCCATGTTGGTCATTTCCATGTTGCTTGTGTCACTTTCACTATGGTGTGATAGTATACACAAGTGACCCCAAAAATTCTGCCAGGAACTCCTACAACTGATAGACACCTTCAGTAATCTAATATGACATAAGATTAAGTCAAAAAGAAATCAGTAGCCTTTCTATATGCAAACAATAAGTAGGCTGAAAAAAGAATCAGGGAAACATTACCATCCACAATAGCCAAAACAACATAAAATATCTTGGGGTAACTCTAACCAAACAAGTGAAAGGCTTGTATGACAAGAACTTTAAATCTTTGAAGAACAAAATAGAAGACTATATCAGAAAATGGAAAGATCACCAATCCGCATGGATAGGTAGGATTAACATAGTAAAAATGATGCAATGCCCATCAAAACCCCAGCACAATTCTCCACAGAACTTGAAAGAACAAAACTAAATTTCATATGGAGAAACAAAAAACCAAGGATAGTCAAAACAACACCGCACAATGAAGGAACAACTGGAAGCATCACCATCCCTGATTTCAAGCTCTATTATAGAGCTACAGTAATGAAAACAGCTTGATATTGGCATAAAAACAGACAGGAAGACCAATGAAATCAAATCAAAGATCCTGATACTAACCCCCACACCTATGAATACCTGATTTTGACAAAGAAGCTAAACATATAAAATGGAAAAAGTATCTTCAACAAGTGGTTCTGGTATAACTGTTTCCATTTCTTTACTGTTATAAAATGCAATATAATGAATACAGGATTGTAGAAGTGGTTAAAAGGCTGTAGATCACTGTTATATTTTTAGTACACTAGGATTAAAAAATCAAGAGATTTTTTAAAGACCTGAACAGTGACAATACTAGTCAACATGATAATATGAATAGGGTTATCTCACTAAATCCCATCACTAGATGAAGAGTTGTAGGCAATTAATGACTGCTGAAAGAGAAAGAACCATTCTTCTCCAAGGATAGGCCCCTAATTAGCCATCCAATACTAAGTGGTCAACTCTAAAAGCATACAAAAGTAAGCAACATGAACTGGACTTAGCAGCATGTAATTGTATATTTATATGTATTCATGTAACAGTAAAGATTAAAGAAAATAATAATGGAGATACTATGTGAAAATGGAAGGAAGGCTTGGAGGTAAAGGTGGGAGAACTGTGGGAGAGAAAGCAGGATATAGTAATTATATATGTGTGTGAAATGCCATTATGAAACACATTGTTTTGTTCAATTAGCAATTTGCTAATAAATTTTTTTTGAAGGTCTGATCATTTATTTGTTACCCTTATAGACTTATTTTTGATTGGACTCAGACTTAGAAGTAGAAGCTCTCAGCGAGGACAGCCTTTGCCTCTTGGCAATCTGTTCCTGGAGCTTTTCTTTGGCTTCCTTCATTCTCTTGGGCAAAAGTTTAGCATATTCTGCAGCCTCCTTCTTGTTTTTCTTTGTTTGTTGCTTCTTCAGAGCAATATGCTGGCATTTGTGTTGCAGGGCACGTGGAGTCACAAGACGCTGAATCTTGGGTGCCTTGGTCCTGGGCTTCTTACCTTCTTTGTTTAAAGGCTTTCTGACAACGTACTGGCAGGCATCATCTTCTTTAGAAAGATTAAAAAGCTTTCGGACTCTGCTAGCTCTTTTAGGTCCCAACCGACAAGGCACAGTAGTGTCTGTCAGTCCAGGAATATCCTTCTCTCCCTTTTTTACAATAACCAAGTTGAGAACACTCAGATTGGCATCCACAATGCATCCTCTGACAGATTTGCGCCTCCTCTTTCCAGTTCTTCTTGGTCTATAACAAGAATGCCCCTTACTCAACATCAGGCGCACTCTGCCATGGGTCAGGACACCTTGTTTCATAGGAAAACCTTGTTTGTCATTGCCGCCACCGATTCGGACCACGTAACCCTTCCACTCTTCACCCAGGGCATCGGCAACCACTTCCATGGCCATGTGCTTCACATAGAAGGTCCGAAGCTTGCGTTCATTGTCCACTTTGATGAGTTTCTGGCAGCCAGTGGCAGGGAAGGAGATATTCAGCTTCATCCTCGCACAGCCGACTGCCTAGGAGGCGCCACGGGGCTGGAGAGATGGCTCAGCCGTTAAAGGCTAGGCTCACAAACAAAAATATAAAATATTTTTTTGAAAACGTCAGAAGACTTTTAGTCCTTTTTGTAATACATTCAGGAGTCAGTTCAAAGTAAATTTTTAAAAATACTACACAAGGTAGTGTTTGTGAGCTTCTACCTTATTGTAGCATAAATGTAAGAAGACTAGACAGGCTTGTATGTTTAAAGACTTGGCCCCCAGCTAAAGGTGCTAGGATTGAAGGTTGTGTCCCTTTAGGAGGTAGGGCCTTGCTGGATGGAGTGAGTCTAGTGGGAATGGGCCTGGAGGTTTCATAGCTCAGCCCCACTTCCTGTCCACTTTGAAGATGTTGGTACCAAAAACCTCCTGTTCCTGCTACTATGCTTTCCCTACCATGGCAAACCTTCAGCCTAAATAAACTCCTCTTCTCATAAGTTGTTGTTTTGTAAGATGTTTGATCACAGGAAGAAAAGGAATAAAGCTTTCCAACTTTCTCTTCGGTGTTTCCCTTAGGAAGTGAAATATATGTCCTTCATTGGGACACTCATCCGTGCTTGGAGTTCTCATTGAGTATACTGCATAGAGAAGTATCATGTTTTATAATTCTGAAGACAAATTGAATCACCTGGTTATGACTAAAAGGAGAAGAAATTCTTTGTTGTACTTAAAATAATGAATGAAGAAGTAAATCAACTCAGCTGTATGTATCAGCAAAGCTTAAATATAAACAAACATTTTACATAGAACCCACTTATCTTATAGCTAAGGTGAACTATAGCCATTCTGTTATTTTGATATTATTTTTGAAAGTGACATACTATAATTTTACTTTTAGATAAGACTTTCTCAACAATAAAAGTATCATGGTGCTGGAAGGCACGGTACACTCTCCTAAAGAGAAAAGTCATCAGTCCTGCCTAACTGGGAACCCTGAAAACTGCTAAAGCAATCATGTCAGGAGATGTCCAGGGTGCAATGTTGACACAAATGTTAGAAAAGCAACCAGCCACTTTCTGCTTGGATATAATCCTCAGTCTAGAAGACAGAACTCATGCCTGGCACTGTGATTGGATTTAGAGCCAAGAACATGTGACTAAATTGGTCATAGTCTTTAGCAAGGAACTTAATATCCTTTGAATGGACGCAGTATTAAACCAACTTTTAATGATCAACCATTGTATCTATATATTAGTATGTCTCTCAGCCCTCATCAGATAAGCTTGTTTGAGCAGTAGATAGTAATCAACAAAGACCCACAACAGTGAATATGCAGAGACAAGTGTGTCCAGTCAGTCCTATATGGGACATCTACACCACACCCACTATACCTGAGACTCAGGAATGAAAGTGGAAGTGAAGGATGAAAGATTCTTTAGTGCTAGCAGGGGCTGGATGACCACAGTGAAACTATTTTCAGAACACAGCAGGGCAGTGTGCACATATGAACTCCTAACAGTTGTGACAACATACACAGGACCACACCAGGTCAAGCTCCTAGCATGAAATGAGGGATGCGGTCATGAAGACCCTCCCTCAGCTAGTGGGCTATTAGAAATTGATGGCTATTGGGAGAGGCGGAGTCGGTTTTCTTCATAGGTGACCCCTAAGGTTACCCATCCTCCAACAGGAGCCCCTACACCCGTACAGATACTGTATCCCCAGCAGATGAAAAAGAAAACAAAGAAGAACACATGAAGTTAGGAAGAAATAGTGCTGGTAGTAGGGGTGGTGGAATCAGGGCAGGAAAAAAAATGAGGATGAGTGGATTAGATGAAACTATATTGTATTCATAACCAAATGATTAAGAAAATAAAATATTATAAAAATAATGCTATAAGAATCTTCTTGTAAAAAAAAACTTTTCTTCTAAAGAAGGAAATTAGATCACTAGGAGATGATGGCTGTGCTTATTGGATTAGGATCATATGTAGTAGGATCCACCCATACAGAAATAAGCAAAGACCTCATTATTCTAATAAACATGTGAATTGTGCTAAACTCTGGCTTGATTTAATTCTTCTATATTCAAGTTGGCATAGCCTTGTAGATTAAAAGATTAATAATTATTTATTTCCTTAAAATTGCTTTTATAACATTGAAAGGTTTTTTGTTGTTGTTGGTTTTTTTTTTTTTTTTTTTTTTTTTTGGTTTTTCGAGACAGGGTTCCTCTGTGGTTTTGGAGCCTATCCTGGAACTAGCTCTTGTAGACCCAGCTGGTCTCGAACTCACAGAGATCCGCCTGCCTCTGCCTCCTGAGTGCTGGGATTAAAGGCGTGCGCCACCACCGCCCGGCTATAACATTGAAAAGTTTTATGTGCTATGATAAAGCATGTCCCTGTTCTCAGAACTGAGTGTGATCATTGTTTGCTGACACATGGTCACCATTGTCACAGCCTTCCTTGTATGAGTCAAAGGACATTTGCACCACGGTGGGTTAAATTTTGACCCAACTCCTCCAAATATGTGTGAGAGTGTATTCATTTATATTTGTGAACATACAAATATATATTCGTTTATATTCCTATATATTCAAGCCCTAATCTTTGGTAAGCCTAAACATGACCATAATTGGAATTGGGTTTAAAGACATGGCCAAGTTAATATTATGTCCCATTGGATCATCATTATCTCAAACCACTCCTGGTGGTAATATAGAGGTATGTGAAGCCTACAAAATGACAATGGCATGAAGATAGCAGAGATGATGCTGCAACCAAGCATGATGCAGGTTGTCAGCAACCACTAGGAGAGAAGACAAGCCGGAAACACTCCACCAATGAGCCTTCAGAAGAGCTCAGCCTGACCGCTGTCTTAGTTTGGTTCCTTCTGTTCTCCAGAACTGACAGAAATAAGCCAGTAGATGCAACCTTGCTATTACAGCCTGAGGGAAGTGTGACATTAGTGTCGTTCACACATGAAGAAAACCACTCTTGAAAGAAGAGCCAAGGTTTATGGAAGACGGCATTTTACACATTTAGAGAAAACAAATTAGGGTCAGACAGAACATTGGCTTCAAGAAAAATAAATGAGACTGGATGTGGTCAAAAGCAAAATGTAAAATAAATATAAGAAAGATAATTTTTAAAGTTTTTGTTCATCTTACGTATCAACCACAGTTTCCCTTCCATCCCTTCCTCCCACTCCCCCCACTTCCTCTACCCAACCCCCCAGCCACTTCTCAGAGAGGGTAAGGCCTCCCATGGGGAATCAAGTCTGGCATATCATGTTAAGGCAGGACCAAATCCCTCCTTCCTGTATCAAGGCTAAGCAAGATAACCTACCATGGAGAGGGAATGAGTTCCAAAATGCCTGTTTATGCACCAGGGATAAGTTCTGGTCCCACTGTCAGGGGTCCCACAAACAAACCAAGCCACACAACTGTCATGCACACTCAGAGGGCATAGCTTGGTCCCACACAGGCTCTCCAGCTGTCAGTCCAGAGTCCATGAGCTCCCACTAGCTTAGGTCAACTGTCTCTGGAGGTTTTCCCATCATGATCTTGATCCCGCCCCCCTTGCTAATATAAGCTCTCCTCCTTCTCTTCAACTGAACTCCAGGAGATCCGACCCAGTGCTTGGCTGTGGACCTCTGCATCTGCTTCCATCAGTTGCTTGATGAAGGTTCTATGATGACAATTAGGGTAGTCACCAATCTGATTAGAGGAAAAGGCCAGGTCAGGCGTCCTCTCCACTATTGCTAGGAGTCTTAGCTGGGGCCATCCTTGTGGATTCCTTGGAATTTAAGCAAAGATATTTGGTACAGGTCTAGCATCTATGTAAAAGATGGAATGGCTATATGTATAAATAATTAGTTGCAACAACAAAAACAAAAAAAAACCTGCTAAAAAGAAGACAAGAAGGAAAAGTGATTTGACAGACATATGACTTTGTGATCAAGACTGAATCTTCTTTGTTTTCTACCAGGCAGTCTTGCTCATGGAAACACAAGTAGCTAAATTTGTGTCGAAGGACTGTTTTCATGTTGGGAAAGGTGCTGCAAACAACCCCCCCAAATACTACAAACAATTAAAAAGGAAAGAAAATTCACATACACCGCCCCCCCCCCACACACACACACAGAGAGAGAGAGAGAGAGAGAGAGAGAGAGAGAGAGAGAGAGAGCGAGCTGTACAGGCTCTGTGTTGCAAAGGGTGGTGAGTAATTGCTGTCTTTGTTTATTTTTAGATAAAAGATCTGCAGCCAAAGTATTCTTCTCCACAACATTTTCTCAGAATATAGCCTTCAAGATTTATATCATTTCAGCTCTCAAGGTAATTTATTTGTTAAGAATATTATAAAGTCTATTTAAGTCATTTCCTGTCTCCCAGCGCAATGAAAGAGCTCTCTAAGGGGATTTCAGTGGCCTTTGGAGTGCGTGTTTTGTGTTTTTGCATTTTCCCAGGAAGACGCAGAGACGAGACAGTGACTCAATACATCATGCTTATCCTCATTACTCCAACCCTGCTTTTGGTGATCATTAGAAATAAATGGAGATGTTTGCTCAACTTGCTCAGGCTGGTGCTTATTAACTAAGAATCCCTGTCTCCTCTCTGTTGTTTTTGTAATTCAGTCATGAATCAAGAGGACTCCAGATCTCACTAAAGTAACCTTCACAAACTTGTTTTGTCCTCTTCCATTTTAATTTCTGCTTCCATTAAAAACAGGGAATTTTTCAGGTTTAAAAGTTAAAGTTTATGTAATCATAATGTAAGGATGAAGATGTTCAATTGAGTGTATGTGGTATGAATGCATGCGTGTGTGCTGATTATGCATGTAGATTCTCCTGTGTACATTTAGAGGCCCAATGTTGGCATTAGGTGTCTTCCTCAGTCTTGCTCCTCACCTTTACATAGAGAGCTTGCAATTTCAGCTAGTCCATGTAGCAATTTGCTCTGTGAACTTCCTGTTGTTTCTTTCCCCATGCCCTGGGATTACAGGCCACCACAGCCCCAGAGTTGACATGGGTTCTTGGGATCTGAACTTTATTTCCAAGCTTGTACAGCAGGCATGCTACCTGTTGAGCTGTCTTCCTTAGCCCCTCGAAAATTTACTCAAAAGAATGTGGGGTGTAGATAGGTAGGTAGTAGGTAGGTAGGTAGGTAGGTAGGTAGGTAGGTAGATAAGTAGGCATGCATATGCCACAACACATGGGCAGAGGTCAAAGTACAAAACATTCCTTCAGAAGCCAGTTCTTCCCTTCCACACTGTGTGTCCCAAGAATCAAAGCCAGGCAGTCAGACTTAACAAAGAGTACTTTTGTCCACTGAGCCATCTGTGGCTACTAATTGCATGTTGAGTTGACAAAAGATCAAGTAATTTTGGAAGAAGAAACCTCAGTTAAGAAATTTCTACCAAACTGGCCTCTGGGAAGGCCTATAGTAGATTCTTTCTTTTATTATTGATGTTCAATATGGGAAAGCCAGGCTTACTGTGGACAGTGCCAGCCCTGGGATGGTAGGCCTGGGTGCTGTAAGAGGACAGGCTGAGCAAGCTAATAGGAGCAAGACAGGAAACAATACCCCTCTAGGGCCTCTGCATCAGCTCCTGCCTCTGGGTTCCAACCCTGACCTCCCTCAGTGACAGAATGGTTTAAGGAATTATAAACTGACATATACTTTCCTTCCCAAATTACTTTTGGTCATGGTGTTCTATTGTAAGAATAGAAATCCTGACTGAGACACCTAGATGGGCCACTTTAAAGTCACCTAGACACTGGCATAGGGCAGATCAGCTACAATTTAGAGAATCAGGAATTATTCTTGACCAAAACAACCCCAAACCCCAGAATTACATTCTTAGCTTTAGTTGTTTAGTTATTGTAGGTTTTTGTAAATTTATACATCATCAAAATAGGATACAAGAAATTTGGGTGCTGTGGCCATATCTGAAATTCGGGCAGAAAGAAGAGGGTGGGGAGAAGAAGGAACAGGAGAGGAGCAGAAAAGAGAACTTTACCCGCTTTCCACAAGTGGTCACAACACACACTACAGCACATAACAAGGTCACAACTGAAGCACTGATGTCGCTATAACCATTTGTTGGGCATGCATGAAGTAGTTGTATTTTTTCATGTGTGTAGCTTCATGTGTCTACATTATAGCTAAGATGCTGCCCATTGCACCACCTCAATGATCCAGTTTGCTCCTTTAAAACTAAACTAATCCTACCCATCTCCTGTAGTAATTCCCATGGCATGGATATAGCTGAAGACTACCTGCCCGGATTCTTTTTAGGAATTATTATAAATCAAGCCACTAAAAGGGACCAGGCTCAGGATTTTATGTGAATATGCTTTTGTTCCCCCGAATAGGTAGCCAGGGTGCAATTACTGGAAAATAGGCAATGCGTGGAAATACACACATTTCATTTTACAAGCAGTCTCCAAATAGTTTTCCACAGAGGGTTCCCTCCCTGCCCCCACCAGCATGCTATGGGTATTCTTGTCCATCTGCCGCTGCCAGCATGCGGGACTTGCTGCTTAGGTTGTGGCTATCCTGACAGGTTGGTAGTATCTGTGCAGGGTTTTATTCCATTTATCTAGTGGCTCATAGGCTAAACAATACTTTCCATGTGAGTTTTTGTCATCTGCATGTTTTTCTTCAGTGAACACTGTTCAGATTTGGGCTACTATTCTAACTGGATATGCCAGACCACTGCTGAGCTGGCGGGGCTCCTCGTACGTTCTAGATACTAGCTCCTGGTTAGATAAATGGTTTCCAAAAGTTCCCCATTGTTCCCATCTGTCTTTTCATCTAATGTGGTAGGCAAATCACCATTACTTCTCATTGATCAGCTCTCTGAAGTCTGAAGCTGCTGTTGTGTCTAAAATGTTGTCCTTGTATTTTATTTAGAAATTCTCTATCTTTATGGTTTATGTTAGTTTCATAATCTATTTGAGTGATTTTTTGCCAAAAATGTGATGTTATTTGATCAAAGGGTAATCCTACCTACATTAAACGGCTTCCACTTTGTCCAAAAAAGTAGAGTTGAGTGTGTTTGTGTGTTTAGTGGTAGACCTTTACCATGGCTCTGTTGGTCAGCTTGTTGATTTTGCAGTCATTGCTATGTTTGTTGCTCTCATCAGTAAACCTCATGTTTGCTGCAGCCATGCTTCAAGATATATTTCATCTTGATCTGCAACTCTATTTGATTTAATTAATATCTGTTTGGTAAGGTTTCTGTCAAGATTTATGATGGACTCTGTTTTAGCATCAACAACAACAACAATAATCTATGATATTCTGGACAGGGTTTATGTTTTACTTTTGTTGGGGAAATTGCTGTCAAATGCCAACCAGAGTTATGTGACCAATTGCATTGTTAAGAGCTTTCATGATAAGGATAATTCTCCAATTAATAGGTCTATCAATCTCTGTGGGAAGATCAGAAGGTCTCATCTATGTCATGAACTTGACTATTCTGTTTTTGCTCATATATTTCAAGACCTTATTTACACATATACATTTAAACTCCTCCCCATGCCTCACTGGTGTGTTGATCCTTTTATAATAATGCCATGTCCCTCTGCCTCCAGTAATTGTCTTTTCTCTTCAGGCTCTGCTTTCTGATGTTAGTATTGATAGCCCTGTTTTATTTTCATGTCTACATGCTATATCTCTCTACAACCCCGTACGTTGCATCTATTTATATCAAATTTTAAATGAGTTTCTATAAATATAATTCTCTGAGCTCATACTTTTTATGTGTGAGAGTTTTGATATTTTAATTCACTCCATTGAACAGATTGTCCAAAATCAGTTATGTTCTTATGGTGTGTACAGTTATGTCTTCATCTGTCCTTACTTCCATGGTGTTAGCTGTGGTTTGTCCCTGTGCAACACTACTCCATTGGTATTGACATTTTATCATCCCTGTTTAGGTATTGTTATCTTTTCAGCAAATATCATTGTCCCAACAATTATAATAGTCTATATTGTTTTGTTCTTAAGTTATGATTTATTAAGTGTATGAGAGAAAGGACAGGCTGTGTATACCTGTGCTTCTCCACACTCATCTCTTTCTTCATGGCTTAGATGCCAAGATTCTTTCTTACATCATTTCTCTTCTATTCAAAGAATTGTCTTTGGTCGGTCTGCAAGAGTGGATATGCTTGCATCATGTTCATTCGTCTGAGCATCTTTATTTTACCTTGAACTCCTGAAGTACCCTTTCATTGATTCATGAATGACGCTTCTCTCCATTCAGTACTTTTGACCTTCATGGCTTCAGATGAAAATCCGGTGACATGTGATTTGGGGTTTCTTATATAGAATACGTGCTGCTTCTGGTCAACTGCTATGAAGATTATCCTCCATTGTCTTCTTCAGTCTTCCGGTGTTTAATGCTGTATTTCTGGGTACATCTCTTGGAATATCATTGTGGGAGTCACTTAGCTCCTTAAATATGTATGTTTGTCTTTCATCATATCTGAAAACATCTTCAACTATCACTAATATGATCAAATTTATGTCTTCAGACTTAATTCCTATTTTTAATGGTCTACACAGCACCACACTAGTAGGACCACATATATTTCCCTGTTTTAATTAGAGAAATCTAATTATTTGCAGTGATTGTGACTGCACGCAATTGCTCCAAGTCTTATATCCAATTGTTATCAACATACACCATCTATCTTCCAAACCTATCCAAACTTCAGCCATGGAATTGCCTCCACTGAGCTAAATGACGACTGGCTGCTGTCTGGACTATTAGAGTGTCTTCCACACTTTCTCTTTGTCTATAATGTTGCCCTCTCCATTGATGTATCTACAATATTTTTTGATGCACAGAATATATCTGCTTCTTATGGTCAGAACCACCTAATGCTCAATGATCTCCCTTCTCATTTTGGAGAAAAAAAAGATCACACCTTCACTTAAAAGGATATTTGCCCTCTTTAGAATGTATTGCTACAACAACTATGGTTTCACATTTTACCTCTTTTCTTCCTCATTCACCGTGCCCCAGCCACACTGCTCTAGCAGGAGCAATCTGCCTTTATGCATTTTCATTTGTGGCTCTTTCTGCTGAGTAATTCTACAAGATATCTGTATGACTCACTTCCTGGCCACGTTTTGACATTATTTCGGATGTTACTTAGCAATACATCTTTTCTACAGAATGTGGGACCATACTTGTATATAGTCTTCCCTTGCATCATACTCTGCTGTTTTTTTCAGTGTATAACCCCTGATACATTGTACGTTTAACCCCACATATATTATATATTTATCTATTACTTATAAACATTCTCAGAAGTACTACAAAGGCATGTAATCTAAGTACTTTGTCCATTTGTTGTATTGTTAGTTCCTAGAAGAGTGGCAAGTATTTATATGCTACTCAAATAGTATTTGTTAAGGGAACAGTTAAGGAATGACTCAAAGAATAAATGCATGTGGCATATAAGTATGACTAATTCAAAGAGGGAAAAATCACAGACTAGTCAGTGTAGAGAGCAGCGTGGAGCCACACCTGATAATCAGCTCCTAATTATGGCTAAGAGCTGACTTATGTTGTGATCACGCAATGATTGTCAGCTGCTTGCATATGTGTGGACCTATGGGCAGTGCCCACCTGGCAATCCGGGGTTGGCAGCCCGTGCCTTTTTAAGGGCTGAGAGAGGGGAGGAGGGGGGGGGAAGAGAGAGGAGAGAGAGAAAGAGAAAGAGAAGGAGAAGGAGAAAGATTGCTGTGAATAAAGTCCTGAATAAAACTGCTGATGGAAGACTCTGGGTGTTGCCTCTTCCTTGCTGGACGAGGTAGAGACGTGACAAGTCAGTAGGTTCCATTATTCACTCTCACCAAAGAACTGGTAACAAAATTTTCCCATTCCTGTTTAGAGTTCAGTTGTTTATATGTAGTCTGGATCCTTCCGTTTCTCATTATTTTTCACTTCTTCAGACTGATGGACATCCCCATTTCTTTTAGAACCTTTATTACTTTTCACAAAGAGTCTTGATGGATCAATTTGCAGAAAGTCATAAATAATTTGTTTTCCCCACAGAGTTTCTTTCCCTTCAATACCACACATTCATTCTGGTCTATTTATAACACAGAATGCATTTATTCATTTATATAAAAAATATTGAGAATCTATTATGCGCCCAGCAGCTCTGTGAACTTCTCTGTAGGCTGAGTGTTCTACACCCTGCTCCCTGGCCATGGTGTTCTCTCTGTGGAATCGATGTTTCCCCGAAACGTCATTACTCTCCACGTTCTCTATTGATGGGAGCCACTTTCAACAGGGGGAAAATCATTTCCTGTCTACAGCCTATGATGAAAATAGATGGCCTACTTTCCAAAGCATTAGCAGGCTGGCACTTCCTATGAACACTGCAAAGAAACTTCTGGAAGTACCAAGTAATGCTCATTAGGTTTTTCTTTCCTTTTTTCTTTTTCATCTCTAAGAAGACTCTAATTAAAATACCATTAGTTCTATTTAAAAGCAAGGCTAAAATTATTCAGAAGACTTTTAAAAAGAGGAATGATGATTTTAGACAAAATAAGGATTAAACAGTAGGAGAAAAATCTATTTGTGTAAACACTGTGGTGGGAAAGAGCAAAAGTGAAAATCAGGGACTTCTTCACCCTGGCTCTTGGTCTTCAGTCAGCCCTGATTTGAACCACTGGTTTTCTGTTATTTTCAGGTCATAGTATCCCCCATGTTCAGTGTTGTCAAAAATAGCATATTCTATACTGATAAACACTTTCAACATTGTGGCAGGATACAAAACTAACACAAAAAAAATCAGCAGCCTTCATACATATCAGTGATACATAGAAAGATAAATTGGGAAGGAATGACATTCACAATAGCTACAAAAAAATGAAATATCTCAGGAACACCTTTAAAAAGAGATGAACAGTCTCTATAATGAAACCATCAAAACATTTAAGAAAGAAACTGAAGAAGATACTAGGTGAAAGACTTCTCATGCATTGCAAGAATTAATATTGGGGTTTTTTTTGGTTTTTTTTTTTCGAGACAGGGTTTCTCTGTGGCTTTGGAGCCTGTCCTGGAACTAGCTCTGTAGACCAGGCTGGTCTCGAACTCACAGAGATCCGCCTGTCTCTGCCTCCCGAGGGCTGGGATTAAAGGCGTGCGCCACCACCGCCCGGCAAGAATTAATATTATTGAATGAAGCCATTTACCAAAAGCAATCCACAAATTCAGTGTAATCACAATCAAAATTCCTTTTGTAAAGGGCAGTTTTTTAAAGACAGAAAAACAATTTTAAAATGTATATGGAAGCATAGATGACAAAGGATAGCCAAAACAATATTAAATAAAAAGACTATGACTGGAGGCATCATCACACCTATCACAGAGTCATAATAGTAAAAATACCGTGGTGTCACAAAGATAGATACATACAACAATAGAATAGAAGATAAAGACTTAAAAAATGAATCTGTCCAAGTGCTAAAGATGTGAGAAATATACACTGAAGAAATGTCAAGTGCCATGGGATAACGCTCTTGTACACTGTAAAGATTTGTCACTCATATTGGTTTAATAAAACACTGATTGTCCAGTAGCCAGACAGGAAGTATAAGTGGGGCAATCAGACTAGGAGAATTCTGGGAAGAGGAAAGGTAGAGATGCAGTCACCAGCCAGATGCAGAGGAAACAAGATAAGAATGCCTTACTGAGAAAGGATACCAGGCCATATAGCTAAACATAGTTAAGAATTATGGATTAATTTAAATTGTAGAGGTAGTCAGTAATAAACCTGAGCAATAGACTAAACAGTTTATAATTAATATAAACCTCCGTGGATTTTTTTTTTGACTGAACAACTATGGGACCAGATGGGACAGAAACTTCAGTCTACAGTCAAGATCTTCAAAAATAATACTGGACAATCTGCTTAGCTACATGTAGAAGAATGGAGTTAGATCCTTATCTGTCATCTGGGGGAGAGGGAAAGTGTGTGTGGGAAGTTGGAAGGCGTGGAGGAAAGGAAACTGCAGCAAGGATATGATATATGAAAGAAGAATAAAACATAAAGAATACAGATGGTAGTGTGGATGGTAACTCTTGACGGGAATGTAAACTACTGTGCTCACTTTGGAAAACAGTCTGGTGATTTCTCAAAAAAACAGATCTAGTAGCAACACACGACCCAGCTGAATCACTCTTAGCCATGTACTCAGAGTATTCTATATCCTACTACAGAGGTACTTACACATTCATGCTCATTGCTGCTTTGTTCACAATAAATCACTAGGAAATGGATTGGACTAGATGTCCATCAAATGATGAATGGAAAATTAAAATGTGGAATTTCATTCAGTTGTAAAATGAAATTTTCAGGTAAATAGATTATATATATATATATATATTTATATATATATATATATATGTATATGTATATATACATGTATATATACATATATATGAGTGAGGTAACCTAGTCCCAGAAAAACAAATGCCATGTAGTCTCTGTCCTTTCTGTTTTCAAATATTTAGTTGTGTGTGTTTAATGTGGAGTGCCTATGGAAACTATGTACCTATAAGGGGTCATTTGAGCAGGGGTGAGATGCCTTAAATGTTGGTAGACAGAACCTGGGAAATTCAAAGTAGAGAGGGAAAATACTGAAGTGGGGAGGGGTACTTGTGGAATAGGAGAATAAGGGTAAAAGGAAGAATGAGCCATATGAAGGATATATGAAAAAGCCATATGTAAATCTACAGTTATGTAACCCAATTTTAAAACATTATTTATTGATCCTACTGCACGTACTGGCTTTGGGGGAGCCTAGGCAGTTTGAATGCTCACCTTACTAGACCTGGAAGGAGGTGGGTGGTCCTTGGACTTCCCACAGGTCAGGGAACCCTGATTGCTCTTCAAGCTGATGAGGAGGGGGACTTGATCGGGGGAGGGGGGAAATGGGAGGCGGTGGCGGGGAGGAGGCAGAAATCTTTAATAAATAAATAAATTTTAAAAAAGAAAAAAAATAAAAAGTAGAAAAGTTGTTGGTTAGGGAGGCTTTAAACATCTACAAAACAGCACCGAGTCCTGCAACCTCCCTCTTGGTTGCCCACCAGAACTGGATAAGAACCTATTGCCAAAGATACCACACACTTTGCAAAATACAAAACCCAAGCTGGAATTGAGCTGGAAGCCACCCCTTGTCATAGCTGACATTGTTCTGGAAGGGGATCTGTTTTAAGGAGTCAGCTTGTTGGTTCCCAGCTGCTCAGCCCCAAAATAATCACACAGAAACTGTATTATTTAAATCACTGCTTGGCCCATTAACTCTAGCTTCTTATTGGCTAACTTTTACATCTTAATTTAACCCATCTCCATTAGTCTGTGCACCACCATGAGGTCATGGCCTACCAGCAAAGTTTCAGCACACCTGTCGCCGGCAGCAGCTACATGGCTTCTCCTGACTCCACCTTCTTTCTCCCAGCATTTATTATAGTTTTCCCCACCTAGCTCTACCCTATAATGGGCCTAAGACAGTTTCTTTATTAACCAATGATGTTTATAGCATACAGAGGGTAATTCCACATCAGGGCTCTGCATGCTACTCATGGAGAAAGACATTGACAATGTTACATACCTATGAAACATACAGACTTCAGTACAGCCTGTCAGGAAAAGAAGATGTATCTACCATCTAAAGAAATAGTGGGATTTTGATGGGGATTGCATTGAATCTATAGATTGCTTTTGGTAGAATTGCCATTTTTACTATGTTGATCCTCCCAATCCAGGAGCAAGGAAGATCTTTCCATTTTCTGGTGTCCTCTTCAATTTCTTTCTTCAAAGACTTAAAGTTCTTGTCAAATAGATCTTTCACATCCTTGGTCAGAGTTACCCCAAGATATTTTATGCTATTTGTGACTATCGTGAAAGGTGATGCTTCTCTAATTTCCCTCTCTGTTTCCTTATCCTTAGTGTATAGGAAGGCCACTGATTTTTTGGAGTTGTTTGTGATAGCCAGAACCTGGAAACAACCTAGATGCCCTTCAATGGAAGAATGGATGAAGAAAGTATGGAATTTATACATATTAGAGTACTACTCAGCAATAAAAAACAAGGACTTCATGAATTTTGCATACAAATGGATGGAAATAGAAAACACTATCCTGAGTGAGGTAAGCCAGACCCAAAAAGAGGAACATGGGATGTACTCACTCATATTTGGTTTCTAGCCATAAACCAAGGACATTGAGCTTATAATAAGTGATCCTAGAGAAGCTAAATAAGGAGAACCCAAAGAAAAACATATAGGCATCCTCCTGAATATTAACCTTCAGCAAGCAATGAAAGGAGACAGAGACAGAGACCCAAATTGGAGCACAGGACTGAAATCTCAAGGTCCAAATCAGGAGCAGAAAGAGAGAGAGCACGAGCATGGAACTCAGGACCGCGAGGGGTGCACCCACACATTGAGACAATGGGGATGTTCTATTGGGAACTCACCAAGGCCAGCTGGTCTGGGTCTGGAAAAGCCTGGGATAAAACCGGACTCTCTGAACATAGCGGACAATGAGGACTACTGAGAACTCAAGAACAATGGCAATGGGTTTCTGATCCTACTGCACGCACTGGCTTTGTGGGAGCCTAGGCAGTTTGGATGCTCAACTTACTAGACCTGGATGGAGGTGGGGGTTCCTTGGACCTCCCACAGGCCAGGGAACCCTGATTGCTTTTCGGGCTGGGGGAAGACTTAATTGGGGGAGGGGGAGGGAAATGGGAGGCAGTGGCGGGGAAGAGACAGAAATCTTTAATAAATAAATAAATTTAAAAAAAAAAAATAATAAAAAAAAAAAAAAAAAAAAGAAATAGTGGTAAGACTATTATGGGGTAACCTATTACTCTATAACTAGATTTGAAGCTTGCTATACAGGAGGCAATTCATACATGGCTCTGTAAACCTGATCAAAAACTTACGACTCTGGAAATATTAGGTCCTAATGGAAAGCTTATTCCAGCTGATGGTTAAAGGGAAATAGTGTCAAACTGTCTTCTAGATATCTGTGTTTATACCTGTTGTGGTTGAAAGAGAATGACCCCCAATAGGAATGGCACTATCCAGAGGTATAGCTTTGTGGAGTTGGTATGTTCTTGTTGTAGGAAGTGAGTCACTGTGGAGGTGGGCTTTGAGGTTCCATATATGCTCAAGATACTGTCCAGTGTAAAACTATTCCCTGTTTCATGAAAGATGTGAAAGATGTAGGCTCTCAACTACTTCTCCAGCACCATGTCTGCCTGCACACAACCATGCCCCATCATGATGATAATGGACTGAACCACTGAACTTCAAGTGGGCCATCCCAATTCAATGTTTTCCTTTATGAACTGCTGAGGTCATGGTGTCTATTCGCAGCAGTAGAACAATGACTAAAACAGAAACCATAGATAAATGCTATCCCCAGTAGTCTTAACAGAAAGGAGCCTCTCTTTGTGCTCAACAGAGGTGAATGCAGAGACTCATGACAGGTCAAGGTGCTGAGACAATGTGATGGTTGGGCACTCCACCCTGAACAATAGATTTATACCATTCGGTCTATAGCTCTAGGAATGTTTGTAAAGAAGGGACAGAAAGAATATAAAAGCTGGAAGATAGGAAGAATGGCTGCAGAATGCCACTGCAGTCTTGAACTCAGAAGCCACAGTTCCCTACGTGGCCCTTGCACTATACTGGCTTTGTCAGCCATTGGGTCTGGCTAAAGAAAGGACTCACTGGGGCTTCCCTATATCTACCTCTCTCTGTGCCGTTAGCTACTGAAAGATTCTTGGTGACAAGAGAAAACTGCCCGCAGCTGGGTCACCACTGTGAGTCCACCAAGCTCCAGTGGACAATTCTGAACCCCAGGTAACACAACGACCTTGGTCAGACTCTCTAGCTCACAAAACAAAAGACACAAATGTGGGAAAGAGCTGTGTATGGATAAGGGAGGCTGACAGAAGTTGGAGGTGAGGGTAATGAGAGCACATTTTACACAGGCGTGAAAACGTCAAAGCAGAAACTTCATCAGTAAAAATAACAAACAAAATTAATGTTCAAAAGTTAAAAACTCCATACAGTTTATTCCCATTGTTTCTAAGTGATTTACGAGTCTTCTTTTAAAAACCTGTTTAATCAATATTACTAGTAGCAAATTTTAGAATTTTATAGTGTATGCTCTCATGTAGAGGAATTGTAAATTTTGCACCTAAACTTTTTTTTAACATACTAACAATTACTCAAAGTTCCCTTTCTATGCTGTTTTAATGTGAACCAGACTTAATCCTTGGTTAGTTCTTACCAAAGAGTTTGGCAGGAGAAACTCTGTTTCCTCCCTTATTAATAGTAATATAGATTCAATGTGAAAACGTACAGTTAGATTTCACAGAGGGGCTTTCTCTTCATCCCTTTCCCCTCAAGCCAAAAAGGGGACTAACCCTCTGAGAATTTTTTTTTAAATTAAAGACATGAAATAATTAGCCCCATGATTCCCACCTTTAGATTTGCAACTAGATTCCAGTCAGTATTTCTTCCCTGTACTCATTTACAAAAGAACTGGCAGGTTCCTGAGAGAGCTCCGTGCCACAGTGCCCCTTGCTATGGTACCCCTTGCCACGGTGCCCAGTGCCACAGTGCCCCTTGCCATGGTCCAAATCCATACCCTGGTCTGCTTCAAGCCTGGTCCATAGTCTCTGCAATTTCTCCATCTCCTCTCCCAATGTGCCCTTAACTTTCTTTAATTCTTTATAGAACAGATTTAGTCACTGAAATGCAATTTCCTAAGAATGCTCCCCCCACCTCCCAAATAAGCCAAGTTGAATTACACGTTATTATTATACGTTTATTGTTTGTTATCTGTTCTATTAGATTATACTTTCCAAGAACACACCAGCAATGCCAACTTTTCTGACTCCTGTATTCCTAGTCCCCAGTGTAACACATGGTGAGGAGCTCGGTTAATTAGTTCATCTATTTAACACATTTTTTAACATTCTTATACTATTTTAGAACTTAGACATGTAGAAATTATCTCATGGAACTTAGATTCCAGTAGAAATAGGCGAAAAACAAATACACTATGAGAAATACTCCAATATTTGAATTCTTTGTCTTTTTATAATAATGCTTTCCAACTGTGGTGTCATTTATTATTTCTTCAATATCTCTGGTGATTCCCAGACTAGAAATTCTTACTAATCGTCCTTTTCCCTTTCATTTATATATAAATAAATACACATACATACATATATATAATAAATAAACATATACATAAACATGTTTATTTATATAAAACAAACTGCTCTGGTGGGAATCTGAATCCGGCATAGAAAAACTCTAAATCTAAGCTCAAACTTCTTGGACACCATCTATAGCTGTTGTGTGCATCCCTGTTTTTGTCAACCAAGTCCAACCTGTACTAAAGAAGTATTTTCAGCTTCTTTTGTCTGACTCATCCGGCACCTGGCTCTCTTCTAGTCCTGCACCTTAAACACTATTTTCTCAGTGACTGGTTTGTCTTTGGGGACTGCTATTCCCAGATCACAGAGTCCCCCAAAAACCAACAAGGAGATTGAGTCCCATATGTAAGAGCAAAGAACCTTTATTCCCATTCAAGTTGGAACTTGGGGCTCTCTGTGTGAACAACACATTGACACAATCAGAGAGCCCTCAGCTCAGTTGGGGTGGGATTTTTATAATAGCAGAGGTAGGGATGAGGGATTTCTAAGGTTTAGGATCCCTGATTGACTGACATTTGTCTAGGGGTGTCCTGCAGAAAGAGAATGGGTGTGTGCTGTGTGCTGGGCTTTTGGGTGGTGCCTGGATGGTCTTTTTTGGAGCCATGTATTACCATAGGGTAAACTGGAACTCAGGCCTCTGTTGAGCTTGTCATGGCTGGGCCCTACAGTGACTAAGGGACATAGGTAATTATACTTGGAGGTGAGAAGAGAGCTTGTATCTCATCCCTCAGTTTTAAGTTGGGAAGTGATATTATCTTCTTGTTTATGAAATGGTAAATAGTAAATATTATCCACAGCTTAAGTAAAAGAAAAGCCATAAATATCGATGTAATTACCATGGCCAGCAGGGCCACCTTCTTTGCTCCCCCAATTCACGAATATTTTGAATATTGCTGTTTAAAAGGAAAGACCAAATTTCTCCAGGCTCAAGAGTACTATAAATCAGTCTAGCCTCTCTGCTCTCTCTGGCAAATATCATACTAACTCATTTGGCTTCACCCACCGCATGTATCAACCCACAAGTTTCCCTCAGAGAACGTCATCCAATCAGTAAGTTTTTCTGCATCACATTGCTTCTGCTGAATCCTACAGAATCAAGAAATGGCTCAAGAATGATGTTATGGAGAGGGAGGCTGGACAAGGTGCAAAACAGTTAGCATGGTGGCTCTGGGGACACCCATTTGTCAGTCAGCCACACTCACAGCCCCTCGCCTCACGATTCATTTTCCATGCTCCTATTCCAGAGGGCCATGTGTTCCCACTTACGAGTGGCATGTTAGCACTTGAGATTCTAGTTGCCTGTTTGCTCTTCCATTTTAATAGCGTATGTATTTCATCCACCATATCATTTTTGGAAGATTTTGAAAGAAACTATAAGCATGCTGTAATCACTACCACGAGTTTTAGCAGACTGATTAAATAGAAGGTACTCTGACTCATATTTTTATGGGATCCATGTTTTTGATGTTGCCTTAGTAAAACAGATCTTTCTGGCCCCAGTGAGTTATGTTCTCTCTAGCATATTCTGAGCAATCAATTACCTTCTCACTCTTATCCCCCCCCCCTTTTAGGGCAATATCTTTCTTTGTAGTCCAGGTTGACCTGGAACTCTCTTTGTAGCATGTAATAGCCTCACACTTGTGTTCTTCCTGTCTCTGCTTCCTGGGGGCTGAGATTACAGGTGTTCACTAGAGTACCTGACTAACACAGCAACTAAATATGCATATTTGAGCTGTATTGACGATCCTGCTTCAAAATTACCTTGTTCTTCTCTATAAAAATCTGCATAGAGAACCTGGGGCAGACCATTTGTCCCCAGTGAAATCAAGTATTTCGTTGTGGTGGTTTGAATAGGAATGTCCCCTATAGGCTCATGTATTTGAATGTTTCATCACCCAGAAGTAGCACTATTTGAAAGGATCAGGAGATGCTGCCTTGTTGGGGGAGGTGTGTTGCTAAGAATGGGTGTTGAGATTACAAAAGCCTGTGCCAGGCCCAGTCTGATCAGTATGTGATTCTCAGCTCTTCTCCAGCACCATGCCTGTTATGACTATGGCCATGCTCCTTGTCATGATAATAATGGACTAAATCTCTGCAACTGTAGGCAAATCTCCAATTAAATGCTTTCTTCCATAACAGTTCCCTTGGTCATGATGTCTCTTCACCACAATGATCAGTGACTAACACATTAACTCTATTTAAATTAGATTTGTTTTTATTAGTTGTTGCTTAAGTGAAAATAGAAACTTTGAGTCTAACTCTCTCTGCCCCTTCTCACTGGTCCGACTAACTCAGCTCCAGAACTCAGCTCTTTGACAACAAACACTGACTTTGCCATTTTTTTGTGAGGAAGTTTCTTTGAGAACCTCAGTTTTAATTATAAAGGGTATTGTTTGGACCCATACATGGTATTGTCATTCTAAGTCCGACAAGAGATTCAGGACTATCTCCTCTGCTGCTTCTGAGCCATGGTCGTGAGTCAGGGTGGATGACAGCCAAGTACTTGGCAGTGCCTGCCACTCTGAAGCATCCATGGAACTCAGACAGAAATGGAAATTCCATGTTTTCCCTATGTATCCTTTCAATCCCCCCCCATTGCTCCTGGCATGTGATGCTTGCAATAGCCAGAGAAAGCCAACCAGCCATGTTAATGACTACCAGTGTTAATGATTTGAAAAATAATGCAAAGTTTCCTATGTAAGTGGCCAAAATTGATAGGGAAATTGGTAAACAAGCAAAAGTCGGAAGCATAGGTCAGAAGTAACGTTCAGCTCGTCTTCACCAGTGTCGCTAGAACCCACCCCATGGGTGAGAGTCCATTAGCACTGCAAGCCAGCAAGCAGAGCCTCTAGAGTGGTCTTTGGAAACACACAGAGGGAGGAAGTCACCAGGAATGTCCTCTCAGGTATGGGCAGCAGGGCGTGTATAAGCAAGGGAAAACAGACATCCGTCTAGCCCTCAGGGGATTTTAAATTCTTCTTAGTACATTTATAAGATGGATTCAATGTAACTTCCCCATAAAATGAATACATGGGAAGTGGTTTTTTTTTCCAAGAACACACAGTAAGACAGCAGACAGAGAGTCTAAGAATTGGACCAGATGTCAGAGGCAAGCCCGTTTACTTCCTCACTCAGTAATGTGGCTTAAATTAATGTATTCAGTTTATAATCCTTTTATAAAAACAATGTTTCCGGTTTATTTTTAGACTCCTCTCCCCAGAAGTTTTAAAAGTGTCTCTTATCCATCTTATATTATACCACAAGAAATGTTAGAACTTAATTAGAATATCATAGCATCCACTTAACACATAGGGAAGGAAACTAATCAAATGGAGATTGCTGTTGAAGCAGACCAAATGCCTACAACATGAGAACTAAACACACTTACTTTATTTTTAAGTGGCTGGAGAGTCAGTCATGGGTGCTTGGAACTGAACTCTTATATTTTTGGTTGCAAGCCTACCCTTTAACAGCTGAACCATCTCTCCAGCCCTAAACACACTTACCTAATCTCTGAGAACAGGAACTGGGACACAGTACAGCTGCTTTTGCCCATCAGAAAACAGTTGTCAATGGTAAGTGTCCATTGAGGTCAGGGCAAATTTAAGACTTATGCCTGCCAGACAAATTGGCTAGCTGCTCTGAGTATAGAGTAGCTTAAATCTGGTTGCAATCCCTTGCAAAAAATTGTGTATGAAGAAGCCAGGTGTTGTGATGGTTAATGTTGATCTGACAGGATACAGAACCATCTAGGAGACACACCTTAGGCACATCACATATGTGGCACATACAAGCAAGCATGTGCACACACACTCTACCTAGGATTAATAAAGACTATTTTAAAGCTAGTAGTTTGGGTAATGGCACATTCTCGCTCATCATTTGGAAAGAAGACTGAAACAGGCATGGTAGAATTGAGACCACCCTGGGCTATCTGAGGAGATACTGTCTCAAATAGCAACAATAATAAAAAAGTTAAATTGAAAATGTTTAGGAGGAGAGATTTATTTTGAGGTCTGGTTGTTCTAGCCCATGCCTCCTTTGCTCCCATTGCTGTGGCTTGTAGTGAGGTGGAATATTATGGAGGAGGGGTGTGGTCAATAGACGCTCATCCAGTGCCTGCAGAAGCACAGAGAGAGGAAGCGTTCAGAGATAGTTGCCCTTCAAAGACATGTCCCCAGAGATGTACACCATCTAATCAAATCAGGTCCTGCATCTTCATAATGCGATTGAATTGTCGATCCATCAGCAGATTCAGAGGCAAAGCTTTTGTGGCCCACTCATCTCTCAACTACCAGATCATCTGGCTACAGATGAAGCCTTTCACATGTGAAGATACTTTACACCCAGATCAAAGCTAAGCTTATTCAAAAGCTGTTCATGAGATTAAAATGATAGATAGATAGATAGATAGATAGATAGATAGATAGATAGATAGATAGATAGATGATAGATAGATGATAGATAGATAGATAGATGATAGATAGATAGATAGATAGATAGATAGATAGATAGATAGATAGATAGATAGATAGATAGATAGATAGATGAAAGAATAAACAAAGGACACTCAGTGGTGTGAAGGCAAGGCGTTTGCAACCTCAAATTAAAAAAGCATCCATGTAACTAAACAAATAATAATCGTGACACCATTTAAATGCCAGTCACAGTAAGGTATGGTTTTAGAATCGGCATAGTTGAAAATTTGCAACCACATGACTAATACTTCAGAAAGCAGTTTAAAATTTACTTTTATTTATCACTGTGCTTCGTGGGGCTGTTTCTCATACACAAAACAAACCAAACAGCAGGCTACCTAAACTCATTCCAAGTAAGAAGCCAGATGTGTTAATTGAAAATTAAACTCATCGGACAACTGTAAAGACTTGTAATGTCCTTCAAATCCACGGCATTTTCAGACTTCTGAAATCAAACATTAATTATGAGCTAACAAAGGTTTAGTCACATTTTGTACTTATTATTATTTGGAATACTGTTCTCCCAGGGTTGCCATAACATGGTAGCTAAATATAATAAGCATCTGTTTACTGGATCGAGAATAAATAATACTGAGCATCTGTTTAACAGATGCATAATTCTTTTTAAGTGCCGAAAGATTATTTTCTCCTGGTAGCTCTACAAAGGCAAGGAAGCAAGAAGCTGTAAGATCTATGTGTTGTTCACCGGAACAGACATGACAGGGGAATATTTAGCACCATGTAACAGGTAGGTAGCCAAAAGAAAACTACCTTTTTTATTTATCTGTCAGATTAACTCATGGTAATCTCATGAACTTTATTCTGAATCCCAAGGGAAGATTTCCCATGACCACTTGCTTAGAATAATACAATACTCGTCCTGATAAGTGCAGTATGGAGTCCAAAGCCCCAAGTGCTTTTTCACCTTGTCTTTATTTATTTATCTTTTGATAATCCCAGGTCATTTGGCTTTTCAGCAGCATTCAGAACATTGATTTGAAGTTAATCTTTGAGGAGAAACTGGGAGTTAAATTAAAATTAAATTTAAATCACAGCGTGAGAATATTAAGCTCATATTTCCTACCACACATTCTTAAAGTAATCTTTGATTCCTCATCGTAGGCCATGAAGCTACTGCCACAGGGAAATGTGCTGTGGAAAGTGACAAAGATTATATTTAAATTATATTCTAAGGCTCAGTGGGTAGAGATGCTGGAAACAGAGTACAACCTGAGTTTGATCCCCATGACCTATGTGGTAGACAGAGAGAACCAGTGTCAACCGGTTGTCCTCTGACTATCACTTCTACGCACACACACACTATAGTGTGTTTGTGCAATAAAAAATTTAAAGTAATAAATTTAAATTTAAAGTAATTTAAATCATATTCTAACCTAAAACAAAGTTCTAAAACATGCCTAAAGTTTTCAACCAAATCACTGTGGCCATACTAAATTGCTTAATAGTTCACTTATGATTAATCAAATTCTCATAAAATCTCCCTTTACATGTATCTCAGCCAAGCTTCTCTAAAAATAGATTCCAGTACAGGAAGTAGTACACGACAGATTACTAGGCAGGGCTCTTTCGAAGCATGTGTGAGGAAACGAGGAGGCAAAACAGGGAAAAGTTGGGTAAAAAACATGGTTACCACAGAAGGCTAAGTAAGGCTCAGACAACTAGTCATCCAGAGTTCTGGACTTAAGAAATCCTGGAAAACTGTGCCTGTCACTGGTTGAATGCAGACCCTCGGTGAGATTTTTGGAGGACAGGAACTTGGACAAGACAACTCTATATAGATACCAGCCATTTCCACAGTTACCACCGTGTGCCTCCAGCAAACCTAGTCTCAAACCCTGGACAAAGGATGCAGTAACCCTAAACCAGGGCCAGGAATGTGCTAACCAATATATAGTTTGGGCTAAAATTCTGTTCTATGTACTGAGCTATTCAAGTACAACTTGGGAATAACAAAATAATATTAGTGCTGTCACATATTAATTTTTTCACCAGGAAAATGCATTTTTCTACCTACCTGTAAAATAACCTTGTGTTTTTGTATCAAAGGTTTCTACTCATCAAATTTAATTTTCCAATAAGTATAGGACTCATTAGTAACAGACACATGCTCATATAATCTCAGAAATCCTATTCCCCCGGGACTGTGACTTCCCAAATAGAGACAAAAATGTCCCTAAATAAAAACCTCCTTTTTGAACATGTGTAGTCACATGAATAAATTCTCATAATTGGAATATGGACTGAATGCATGGAGACAGCTTCCAAGTCTTTAAAAAAATACTAGGTCTTTACATATCCTCTTATCTTTGGAATAGGAACTACCAAAGAACAGGCCTAGAGTCTCATATTGACATTAATGAAGATGCTTCCCTTCCCAGCCAGCTTATCTGTCCTGGACTTCATATTAAACTGTCTATTTTTTGTTGGAATCTCTGCGTTTAGCCTACTTCCCTGATGAAGTTAGCTCCTCACCTAAATCAAATGAAAAGATTATTTTAAGAAGACACGGAAAATGCTCTAAACAGCGGTCTCCATGTTTCACAGAAGATCCGGAGCTGGAAGAACATTCACTCTACA
The DNA here is from genome assembly GCF_037038515.1 of Microtus pennsylvanicus. Lineage (NCBI taxonomy): Eukaryota > Metazoa > Chordata > Mammalia > Rodentia > Cricetidae > Microtus > Microtus pennsylvanicus. Next base: position 25,298,983 of record NC_134583.1, read on the forward strand.
ATTACCTATAGCAGCCAGGCTATTGCCTTCCCTCCATTAGAACCCCCAGTGTTTCCCCTGTTCCCAGGACGTTCTCACAGCAATGCCCCTTCTGCTTCCCACCATTTCCTTAGGACTCACGTTCTCATCGTCCTCTAAATTCCATGAGCTTCCCAATATCATCTGTTTCCCACCTATGTATCTTTTCCAACAGCGTGGTGATTGATCTGGCCTGCTCCCAAGGTATTGATACACACCTGCGGTCAGAGTAGTCATGTGATCAGTTTTGTTGTTGTCCTTGTGGTTCTGGGGATGGGAAAGAGAACCGCTCATACACTAAGCCAGTCTCTATCACAGATACGCATCCCCAGCCTTTTGAATTAGTTTCTTTCAAAAAAGTACCTGTCTGTATGGAGACAACCTGAGGACAGCAGAGTGTATTAAACATTCAAATACACAAAAAGTCTTTTTGGATGAAGAAATTAGTCTGTCTGTGCTCACTTGTTTACTCTCAGGACCCAGAGTAGAAGTAACAGTGGCTTTCAAAGACGCTGAGTTGACTCAGACCGGAGGCTTTTCCCTAGGAGGAGACATAAAAGAAAACCTCTCTGCTTTCCCACCAACACTCGACAGCTCTACCCGCCATCCCTGGGACGCAGCCAGAAGGCAGCTAAACTCTAGCCATGCCTTAACCAGTGCTTAGAGAGCGAATGTTTGGAAAAGCCTTGCCAGTCTGTTCCAGTGTTATTCTTTGACATTTTCATAACCTCTATGGAGTCTTATTACATACTGTCAAAGCTGAAAGTACTAAATCTGCTGTCTTAAAACTAAACGTAATTTGGTAATAAAATGTTCTGCTCTTTAAAATGAGCATGGCGGCAAATTGAAGGACACCCTTCGTCTTCCAGAGACTTGGTGCTGTGCAGCTGTGCTGAAGTCCTGTAGCAAGTGATAATAGACATAGCCCTTTTTAAAAGCTGCAGATGAATGGCATGGGGTGGAGAAGAATTTTAATGACTACCCTGTCTGTCTCAAGGCACGCCACCTGAGGTCACATTGATCAGTTGAGCTTTTCTTTCCCGGTCCCCTTTTCAAAGCCATCCACAATCTCTTTCGTGATTCAGAATAACTCTTCAGAAAGCAAATGTTTGCGAGAGCATAAGCCATGTTCATTTTTCTCAGAATCATCCTAAGGGAAACACAGGAGAGCTGCCTGGGACTATGGCTCTGGCTGCAGCGGCATGGACAACGTACATAAAAATAGCAGCGTGGCGTGGGACAAGAGCAACTGTCAGAGGGTACAGAGCAGGGAGCCGTGTTTACCAACGTTTAGACAAGGAATACTCAAGAGAGTTGCTAAGGCACGTAAGACGTCTCAGTGTATCAGAGGTACAAAGGTTATCAACAAGGGAACAAAAATGAAGGTGGAAGAAGGGAGAGCGCCATCTGGTAAATAAATCCCTCTTGGGTGTTACTGACAGGTAAGTCGCATGCAGTGTCTGAAGCGGGTACATCTAAATCTGCTCTTACTTTCTATCCCAAATGGGTAGTGATAGACATGAAGATCAGATACCATACCCTTCGAGCTGTCTCTGGCTAACATAAGACCACAGGGCCCTAAGCTATTACTTTGTTCTTCCACACCTACACTGAAACATTGCAGACTTGTATTCTGCCATTTGGTTCCTCTGAATAGTGTGCTTAATTCACAATTTTTCTGCCAAATAAAAGAAAGAAAGAAGGAAGAAAGAAAGAAGGAAGGAAGGAAGGAAGGAAGGAAGGAAGGAAGGAAGGAAGGAAAGACTTGTTCCCTTGTCTGCCATACCTCCAACAAACACCAATACGTTGGTAAGAAACGGATCAAGGTTGGGGCAGTTGGTCTAAGATAGTGAGAGTGGGCCCTCAGAAGCCACTGCAGTCTGTTGGGCTTTGTCTGGCTTTTTGGTTTATGCTTTTTGTCTGTTTGTTTTGCTGTTATTTTTGTTTCTGTGTTTTCCTGCTTGTCTACCTCCTTGCCATCTCCTGCTCATTCCTATGGTGGGGACTTTGGAACAATGGGGGCACAGAGGGTCCTTATACAACCACTCTTCACTTGCAAATTTCTAGAACAGCTATGGCCTCTCCTTTGCACCTGGATCTCCTCTCTCCTCTCTCTCTCTTCTCTCTCTCTCTCCCCTCTCTCTCTCTCCCCTCTTCCTCTTTTTCTCTTCCCCCCTCTCTGTCTTCTCTATTCCCTTCTCTCTCCTCCCTCCTCTCTCCTCTCAGCTACTGCAAAGGCTGGGTATCCCCCATTGACCATTCCTAAAAGCTGTTCTTGTAGTAGAGAAAATTCTTCCTTTTTATAAATCTCCTCTTTCTTTGTTCTTCTTTTGATGCTTCTCCTTACTTTTCTTAATTCTCAGGAAAAGTGTGATAATGTGTATACATAGACATATACAAATATTACCCTTATTCTATTTTTGTTGCGAATACAACACATATTTCTTAACAGCATCAAGTGCCTCGGTATCTTCGGCTTTGTAACAACACAGGCAGAGGCCTTAGGCTGGGGTTTTATTGTCACCAGGTTCTGAGTCTTCTTGGATGTTCACACTTGCCAGAATGCTCAAAAAACTAAGACCACAGATCGTGAAGTCAAGAATATTTTTTTTCCCAAATGAGACACTATTTACCATGTAAGGAATACATTCTTTTACTAATAAGGCCATATTATACTTGTTAAGGATTATTATGTTTCAACAAGTACAGAAACATTGTAAAAATATAATTAAGAGAGATAAGATTGTGGCTCTCTGATAAAGTGAGATCAGGACAGAAAAATGTAAACTGATATATCTGGCAAGAGAAACTGCGGCTATACATACTGCTTGAAGGAGGAACTTGGCAAGATAGTCTTGAAATGGCATTTATATTAGACTAAACGTGCTGAGTGGTTCTGATGTCAGTCCAGTAAAATATGTTGAAATCAAAATACAAGACATAGTTCTGGATACCATATTCAAAATAATCCTTTCTCTAATAATGTGTTATCACTGAAGCTGTAATGGAGATTCTGTGATGGCTGAACATTAGAAATACTGGAAGGTAGAACTTCATTGACTTTCTCTAGGTTCATATTTCAAAGCTTGTAGATGAGCTACTTCGCCAATGCTTTACAGCATCTTCTAGAAATGTCACCTTCGAGGCTGTTGAGATGGCTCAGTCAGATGAAGTCACCTGCCATCAGAACAGATGACCCTGGTTTGACCTCTGTCGCCTGGAAAGTGGAAGGAGCAAACTGACTCTCGAGTTGTCCTGTGACCTTCACACAGACACAGTGGCTCCTGCCTCACCCCCAGTAAATAAACAAAACAAAACAAAAGGAAGTGTCACCCTTGCTATGACCTTAGTACTGTCCACCAGCACATTCCCTTAAGTTAGAATAGAACTTGTAACCATATCTCACTAGAGGTCTCTGGGCTTTTGTAATCAGACAGCGCCATCTTGAATCTTAAGAAAAGTAACAACAGTGGACAGGTATGGGAAGACTTTTGAGAAAAAAAGAGCAAGTGTGGTATTTTTTACTTGCAAACAAGCTAACACTAAATGACAAATCAGCCTGAGAGACGAGCAAAACCTAAGGAGAGCCTGCCCCTTGAGAGAGTCCTTAGCCCAGCATTGTGGGAGACTGTGGGACTTCCCATAAACACGGTCTCAGCAGTCACTGGGGGCTCATCCATCCATCCTGCCTACAATCTGGACCTGGCATCTTCACAGGGATATAAGATTCAAACCCCCCATGAGCGCATAGAAACGTCACACCACCACTTGGGCGGGCAGCAGTCATGCAATCATTCCCCACCACATGGTCTGAAATCTCAACTAGCTGATCTGATCTCCTGAAGTTTCCTCTGACACACAAAGATAACATTGTGGAAGGAAAAAAATTAATTTCACAGTAAAAGCACTCCTAAGTTCATTGTCTTTTTCTTTTCTTTTGACATCTGACTGACCCGTGTAAACGATAAAGCTGTGACTTGCTTAGTGACCCCTTTCCCTCTTGATGATAATTACACTCTGAGATACCTCTATACTCCTCTGAATCCTAAGTAAATATTGTCATTGTATCAGGCACAGTTTAAGTATGTTTAGCTTGATACCCAGTGTGGGCTGTAAAGCTAAACTTACTTTACAGAAATTATAAAGTTTCTATGATTGATTTTTGCTGTTGGATTGCAGAGACTTCTTCAAATAGGATGTAAATTGCCCATAATATGTAGACCTCAGACAGACAGAGATGATGTAGCAATTCAATAATCCAAGGAGGAAAACAATGAGATAAATTATAGCAGTTTGTTCTCACATGTAACTCCTGCAGGCAGAAGGCAGGATGCATCTGAAGTCTTTAAGGCCCCGGAAACTTGTTTTATTCTTAGTTTCTAACAAAGGCCCAGGAAAACAGGTGGCTTCCCAGTGTCTTACACCAGAGAATGGATGGCCCCTGAGGAACTTGCTCGGATGCTGGGGCAGCCTCCTGTCACCTTTACAGCCAATTTCTCTTTCACAGAAATAGTCAGTGTGTTCACCCACAGTCTGCCTGATGCCTTGAGCATCCGTCATCATCCTCCCCATCACCTTCTCTTCTCATCCCCAGAGCCTAAATCCCACCTGCCCTCTGTGAGCAGACATACTCTCAGAACAAGCTTCAGCAAGCCCAGAACTGTGGAAGCTCCCATGGAGACATCTCAAATGACCTCAAGATGTCAGTTCCATTCCTCTTCCCTATCCCATCTTAACTCTGACAGAAAGTCTTAGAAGGCCCATGCTGTACTTCAAGAGCTTTGAGGTCCTCGCTGGCTTGGCTCTTCATGGCCATAGGGCTCTCTTCCTTCTCTGGACAGCAGATCTTGAGAGCACCCCATTGAGACACTCTCCAAGGACTTCCTCACACATTTTTGAAAGTACTTTCCCCTTTGATGTGGCCTCCAAGACTGAAAAGTCTGGTCTCAGCCTTTACATCTGGCGTCTTCCAGTTAGCTCCACCTCATCAGCCTATTCTATCCAACCTACTCTTCGTCTTTTAGCTCCCTGGTGACACCAGGTGCTTGGGCTCCGGCACTGAGAGCTTCCTGAAAAAGTTCTCTCATCTGAGTAACCTCCTCCAATTGCCATCCAGTTACATAGCTTGAAGCAGCAACCCCCACCTCCAATCCCCGTGCTCCTTAGTGGTCTAACCACTGATATTCAGTTCTCTTGTTATTCTGGCTCACTGTTCCATTCACTCAAAATCAAATGATAGAAAGTTACAACTGTACAAGATGAATGCATTCCAGAAATCGCCTGTGCCACATTTTGCCAGCAAATGACAATACTGTGCTGTCTACCAGAAAAAAAAAATCTTCCAAAAGCATAGATCTCATGCTTAACAGAATTACCATAATAAAGTCCAACTGAAATAAATAAATTGCTGCCCAGTTCTCTTCATTTTGTCCCCCTGCTCTACTTGGCTCTCCACATCCAGCAGTCTTTAAAAGAGCTCTTTCTAAGAGAAACCCAGGGCAAACATCATCACCGTTGTCAGCGTCTTTTCAAGTTTCTAATCGTGCCTTAGGGTTTCTACTGCTGTGATTAAACCATGGCCAATGCCACTTGAGGAAGAAAGGATTTTGAGTTCACCATCCAGAGAAGTTGGGTCAGGAGCTCAGGCAGGGCAGAAACCTCATGGTTCGATCAGCCTGCTTCCTTAGAGCCCCCAGAACTAACAGCCCAGAAGTGGCACCACTCATGGTGATCTCGGCCCTCCCACTTCAATCGTCACACAAGAAAATGCACTACAGACTTCCTTCCAGGCAAATCGTATGGAGGCATTTTCCCAAGTGAGGTTCCCTTTTCCGAACGACTCAAGTCTGTGCCAAGCTGACACAATGGTCAGTACAAATAGTCACCAATCAAAAGCAAAACCAATCTTAATACTCTTTTTAATCTAGCCCAATATATTGAAAGCATCATCAGTTCAGCATATGGGCAACACAAAAGTTATTAGTGAACTACTTTTCCTCCTTTCCTTTTGAAGTCTTTGAAACCCAGGGTGTAAAACGCTGACAGCACAGTCTTGCTGCAGCCACTAAAGACTTGGGCAAAAATGATTCAACTGTATTCAGAATTCACACAATTTACAACTTAAACACTAAGTTCACAGGCCCAAGGTGCTTCAAAGGAGCAAGAGGTTCTCTCAATAGCTCAGTTGAGTACCATTCTTAATTTAAATATAAACAAATTTAATTAAAATGAATATAGTTGGAGTCAGGTGTGATTCATGTCTATCATCCTAGCACTTGGGAGGCTGAGGCAAAAGAATTGTTCTAAATTCAAAGCCTACCTGGCTAGAATGAGATACTGTCATGAATCACAAAATGATACTACTACTGATGATAACGATGATGATGATGATGACGATAATGATAATGGATGATGATAAGACATTAGTTTTCCTGAATCACACTGGCCACTAGATTGAGTGGCACAGCCTAATTTTCATTTTGTATCCATTGCTGTTCTCTACCAGCTCATGTCCTCCCTTACATTTAAGCCAAAACCCCAGATGTATGTTCACTACTTCCCTCCCATTATCATGAGTAAGGATCAGCCCAGCAGCCAAAAGTTGCTTTTCAGGCGACCAAGCGAACCTCCAAGTCAGACCTTCACGCTTCTCAAACAGCTGAACCGCTGCAACTCAAAATCACAGACTGCATAGCCAAGTGCCTGGCTATGCCTTGTTCCTTGCTAGTTGTGGGACGCTTATACCCACCTTCCTCTCTCAGTGCCTCCGTGTCCTGTTCTGCTGATGAGAGAACAGCTGGACCCTTTGCAGGGGTGCAGCCCACGCGAGTTAACATCACTACAAGAAGGCCTGGCCTTAGCAATGCCGTGAGACACTGTTACAACAAATCGGAGGAGGGGTGGTCTTCTGCTTGAGATTTGCTTGAAATATGAACCTGCGCCAGCTCAAGGCTGCCACTTTGATGCTATTCTCTGCACTGTCTCTTAGCTCTGAATGTCCAGCTCTGACTACTGGCATTCTCCCCTCCTGTCCACGGCAGTTCTAGAAATCACATTTCCAATCAGGATCTTGGTCCCCATGCCCATCCCTCCCTGTGCTGCAAAATGACAAGGGGAAACAGTGGATGTCTCCCGGTTGCATTAGGACGAGGCTACTTGCAGAATGTCCCTTTAAGATCTGTGCTATAGCATTGTGTGAACGCCTGCAGGGAAGCTGACTTGGCCTGGGCTGGTATAGCAGCAGCAGATGTGTCTTTCAGATCCCCCTCTAAGGTGCTGCTCATGACGGCCTTTGCCAACCTGTCTCACCCGACTCTGTGCTCACTCTGCTAACTCACCTCTCAAAGCCCCAAAGATTTCCCTTGGTTTTCTACTCCGACATTCTCATCTTTGTATATCTCTGAGTATGAATGGCTGACACAGTCTAAATCATTTTTATGGGAGAAGAAGCTTGGCAGTTGTGTCAAAGTCAGAAGGTCACTGCTTGTATATTCATCATTGTGAAGAAATCACAACATCTCCTGACATCCTGTGAGCACTTGATAAATATTTGTAGACTGCAGAATGGATGGCTTAAATAAATGATAGTTCTTAGGTCCTATGTAAATCAACTGGGCGAGGGGCCATTATCTGTCACCTCTTAGACTCACTCTGGTACGTGTAGCACAAGGTTTATAAAAACACACACAGTGAAGGCCTTGCTTGCACTTGATCCCATTTCAGTAGGTAGAGGCGCTAGGACGCACACAGGTGACTGCAATGTATAAGGCACCTAACGGAGCCGTGCCCATGGGAAAGGCAGTGTGTCGGTCAGACCGGAGACAGAGAAGGCAGAAACTGGGTTCAGAGCCTGTCTCCAGGGCTTTTGCTCAGAAACTAAGGGCAAATTTCCTCCCCATCCCTCTCTGTGAAGGTGCACTTGACTTTGGAGGGCCACTCCCTCCCGTAGTTAGCTCTCCTGAGTCAGGAGCACGAAGGCTGCAACTCTCCAACGCAGCTCAGACGCTCGTGTTTGCACAGGTGTTGCCTCTAAATCCATCACCAGAAAGGAAAGACAGTTTTCGTGTGGTTTCTTGGGACTTTCTTCATTTCTCAGTTAGGATAGTTCTATAAAAGGGGCCTTGTGTTTGGCCCAAGTGTGCTTTATCCTGCGGTCTTATAGTTTTTATTCTATAACAAAAGCTCATCTCCGTGACTCTAAGAATGTGAACATTTAAAATCAGCAACTCACATTCACATGATCGTCTTCTACTTTAGCAGCAGAAAGCAGTTTCCACAGAAAGAGGTGTATGCTCTTGGGGTTGGCACACTTCTGTTGACAGGAGAGAGATTTTCTTCACTGGCTGAAATGGATTACGCTAATTAACTTCAAACAAAAATGAAACCAGGGACCCCACTTCAAGATGTCCCTCAGAGCTGGCCTACCGTGCTAGCTCATCTGCTTTGCTTGACTTCCTCTCCAAGTGTTAGTGTTGAATTGTACTCCTTTGCAAAGGTGTATTGAAATCTAATTGCAAGTACCTCAGACAAAGACCATATTGGAAAGCAGGGTCTTTGTAGGTGTAGGAAGTTGGGATGAGCTCACACGGAATGAGTGCAGCCCCTGCCACAGCTGGATTGGTGCCCTTGTAGAGTGAAGAGGAGTCCTGAAGCAAAGGGATGTCAGAGGGTGTCAGCACATCACTGGAACACCCGATTTTGTGTTACACCCTCGGTACAGTTTGCCTGGAGATTGAAAGGACACACAAAGAGACCAGGGTCTTTCTAAAGGAGATCAGCAGACTGCCGGTTTATTCAGACTTGGGGAAGTCCTTATCTACCTAACTGCTGCACAAGGACCTCGGCCCAGGCAGGTGGGAAATTACCATATTAACAATGGAGTCAATGCCCTACAGCTAATCACCAGGCAGGGCAGAGGAAGAACAGGAACAAACAGAATGCTTTGTCAGCTGACCAGAAACTGTCCTCCAGATGCACCCCAAATACAAGGGCAGACCAGGGCCCTACACATTACCATAAGCTAGACTATGCAGGAAGGGTTTCCTAGAGTGTGGCTCTATGACTCCCTTGCCTTGGAACTTCCAGACACACAAGACAACAATATTTCTATCGTTTTAAGCCACTGTTGTGATTTGACTCTGAAACATCCTCCCACTGGCCCATGTTTTAAAAACTTTGTGCCTTTGACTGGGGTTACTTTGGGGAGGCAGCAGTGACTTTATGAGTCACCTGGCTGTCGGGAGCAGGTCACTAGGAGCAGCCTTCGTAGGCTATGTCTACCCTTGGTCTGGATGATGGTCTTCACCCTTAGCCATCCCACATGATCCTGCCACCATGGACCAAGCCTCTGTAAGTCCTTTCTCTCACAAGAGTGCACTCTGAATCTCTGAACCCATGTAGCAAAATAAACTTTTTGTCCCTTAAGCTGCTTGTGTTAAGTACTTAGTCACGATAGTGAAGAAACAACTAATACAGCCACCTGGTTATGAAACTCGGTCAAGGCAGTCATAAGAAACTAACATCCTTCACACTCGGATAGCAACCCTCATCCCTCCAGCTCCTGAGCACCCACTGTAATGAACTGAGGGATGTTAGCAAAACGACAGAAGTCCTGTAGTTATGTAGGACACTCCCAGGCACTTCCCAAGCTGCGTGGGTACCTTCTTCGTGGTCAATGCACTGTCCCTGATGCAGGTTAGATCCTCCTTCATCCCATAAACTGGTCCACCTTCTCACTTAGTCACTTAGTAACTTGGCTCTTGCAGCTGGTTAGATCAATTTGCTCCTGTGTCATCAAACCATTCCATCCAACTGCATCATTTTATCAGGAACTAAAAGAAAAAAATACCAAAACTGGGGGGAAGAAGGGAGAAGAAGAAGGATGAGTTAGGGCAGCAGGAGGAAGGGGGGGCAGTGAAAGGAAAGGGTTGAAGTACTTAGAAACGGTATAAACACTACAACATTTTATGTGCCCTTAGGATTTTTTATCATCCACCATAAAAAAGGTACAAATTAATCGTCTCATCATATCAAACCTTAATTATTTTTTAAAGTGAAAGAAAATTGTTTTAGTAACTATGAGTTCGCATGGTAGGTCATGCCTTTAACCCCAGCACTTTGGAGACAAAGGCTACCCCGTTCTCAATAGCAAGTTCTAAGCTGGCTGGGACTACATAGTGGTGCCCTGTCTTCAAAGCAAAACAAAGTCTTATAACCAAGAGTTACACTAGGGGTAAATAGCCCCAGCATACTTATCCCCTAAAGCCCAGGCACAATAGCCACATTGAGTTCAAATTGAAATTTGCATCCTTAATTAATTGCTCCTGGCGTGGTTAGTAAACTGGGGACTTTGTGGTTTTTGCAGAGTCCTTGTTTGTCCAAGATTCCATGTATAGTAATAAGAATTGGAGCCAGTAGAAGATATTAATTTATTGAGGTACATGGTATTCAGCATTCAAGTTAGCAGAAGCTTCTCTTACAGGACCCCGATAGACTCAGACCTATCCTTGTTGCAATGGCTTCCCAAGTCACGTCACCCTTTCACTGGGTGATGTGATTTTACCACCCTTCTGGAAGGCAACCATGGGATCTGACTGCTTCAAAGCACTTCCTGTCTAATGCCTGATCCATTGGTTGGCTTGTCCTCAATGAGATTTGAGAAATAAGTGTCAGGCTTATAGAAGGATCGAGACTGAAGTGCCTATGAAGTCATTTGTGCTAAAGTTCAGCACTTTCATTCTGGAAACAGATGCTAACTCTAACATACAGATATGATGAAAATATTGGGAAGTTGTGCTATTTAGTCTTGTTTCAACTTGACACACAAACTAGAGTCACCTGAAAGGAGGGAGGGGAAACTCAGTAAAGAAAATGCAGCCATAAGATCCAACTGTAAGGCATTTTCTTAATTAGTGTTTGATGTGGGGGTGCCTAACCCACTGTGGGTGGTGTCATCCCTGAGCTGGTGGTCCTGGGTTCTGTAAGAAAGGAAGCTAAGCAAGCCAGAGGAAGCAAGCCAGTAAGAAGCACCCCTCCATGGTCTCTGCAACAGTTCCTGCCTCCAGGTTCCTGCCCTGTTTGACCTTCTGTCCTGATTTCCTTCAGTAATGAACAGCAAGCAATATGGAAATATAAACCAAATTAAATCCTTTCCTCCCTAACTTATTTTTTGGTCATTGTGGCAGTTTGAATGCAATTGGCTCCCATAATCTCATAAGGAGTGGCCCTATATTTGGAGGTATGACTTTGTGAGAGTGAGAATGGCCTTATGGGAGGAAGTATGTCACTGTGGAGGTGATCCTTGAAGTTTCTTATGCTCAGGATACTGCCCAGTGTCTCAGTCAGCTTCCTGTTACCTGCAAGAAGTAGGACTCACAGCTACAGTCTGCCTGCACACAGCCTTGCCCCTTCCATGAAAATAATAGACTGAATCTTCGAAACTGTAAGCGAGTCATGCAATTAAATGTTTGTCCTTAATAAGAGTTGCTGTGGTCACAGTGTCTCTTCACAGCAATAAAAACCCTAAATAACACATTCAGGGAGTTTCAACACAGCAATGGTAGCTCCTACCAAGGCAAAAGTTTACCTATGAAGGATTTTGTGTGCTACACATTCAACAAAAGATAATTATTTGTGTTTTCATTTTTTGGCTACACAACAGGAGACCAAAGCATCTCTATTCCTGTCTGTAATGGCCCTGCATCTCTTTCTGGAGTAGCAGGTGTGCATGGACAGTTTTTAGCCTTCAGGCTTGTAGCTGTACTATTTCATTGCAGAGAGCCCATCACCATTTTATGGATGATAATGATAGAAAATCAATTGTTTGGATAAATCCTGAACTATTCATCTCTTCACTTTGAGATTCTCACATGTGGTCATCTTTCCTGAGTCATCCTTGACAGGTTTAGATATACATAAGATACACAGTATGATGTTTTATCACTCAAATACATTCTGAAATTATGCAAACGACTTGTCATCTACTCTCTTTAAATATTTCAACTCTGAGTTCATTATTAGGAACTGCAATGGCCAAGCTCTGCATCACCTCTCTGCATCTTATGTATCTCATAACTATCATCCCAATCAACTGCCACACTCTGTTCCTCACATGTATGTATCCACACAGTGCGCCACACAGGAGTTAGAAGCTGCTGGTCTCTGATGCCTGGGCTCAGTTGTTCTCTCCATTTCCTTCAGCTGCTATGCGAATCATCTGCCAATGACAAGTGCAAGAAACGCACCTCCATTATGCAAACTTTATATTCGTTACTAAAGCAAATTATTGATGCAATTGTCAAAGATGCATGTTTTATTAGTAAGGGAAGACAAGAATTGAAAACAATTCCTTTTGTCTTTATGGTAATCTCTGCTGTCAATTGCCACATCAAGCTGGAAACCAGCCATTTGAATACATCACAATCTTAACTCCAGCTTTAAGGTGGTTTATGTGTTTGCTTGCTTTCAAGTTTAACTGGTCAAAACCCTTTGGGATGAGTTCTCATCTTGTAAGAATGATCACTTAGCATGCTATTGATCACCAATCTTTGCATTCATAAACTCCTTGTTTTATTTAAAGAGACCAGGTGCGAAATTACCATAGATTCAAATGGGAAATTAGACTCTCAAAATTCCCATTATACAAGTGATACTTCAGAGCACACATGAAGGAAGGCTGGAACCCAAAGTATTTGTTTAGAAAAACCTTCTTTTCTGTAGAAAGAAAGGCTTTTAAATATTTTTTTTCTGCATGAAAAGAACTACAGCTTCTTCTTACTGGTAATCCTTTCTATCATTTCCATAAACAGTTAATCAGCACCGGCTGCCGGGAATCAACAAAATCCATCGTTCCAGCACTGAGGGAGCATGGGTCATGCACTATCTCTTGGTTCACCCTGTAAGCTTCAGAGGTGTTCCTGATCTACCTCAATAACCCACCCTCAGGAGCTTCATGCTGCTTTTTAAAGAAGCATTTTATAGATTCTTGAGAGAGGGCTCAGCAATTAACAGCATTGGCTGCTCTTCTAGAAGACCTAGGTTTTGTTTTCAGCACCCAGTGGCTCACAACCATCTGTAACTCCACTCCCAGGGAATTCTGTAGCTACAAATATTCTCCAATCTGCTGGTTCCCCTGGTCCAGTTTCTCTCCACCCAATGGGTCCACTCACCTGCTCCTGCAGTCACTTAGGAAATAACCACTCTGAGACTTAATACTAATTACATACTCTTTGGCCTATTAGCTCAGGGTTCTTACTAACTGTTACATCTTAAATGAGCCCATTTCTATTAATCTATATATTGTCACGAAGCTGTGGCTTACTAGTAAGGTTCTGGCATCTTTCTCCTTTGGCAGCTACATGGCATCAGCCTGACTCCACCTTCTTTCCTCCTCTATCTCTGCTTGGATTTCATTCATTGTTATATTCTGCCCTGCTGTAGGCCAAAACAGCTTCTTTATTAAACAATGGTAATAAAACATATTCAAGGCATCCAGAGGGAAATCCCCCATCAGAATTCAATGCCCTCTTCTGTACTCTGAGCACACTGCATGCCCATTGTACACAGACATACATGCAGGTAAATACCCAAACACATAACAAAAATTAACATTTTTAAAAAGAAATGTTTTACCTGTATATCTTATTCTTTTTCTCATCTCAGTTTAAATTTCTTTTTTAAATTGAGACGTGATGTGTACTTACTTGAGCGAATGAGTCATGTGTGTAATTTTAATAATTTGAAATGACTCCATGAGTGTAACATCTGGCTGCTTATACCCAAACGCAGAATGGGGTATTCATAAGTGTTTATAAATAATACATATTTTAGTTCACACAAATTATCTTTCTGTGAAGTTCTCACCATGCCACCTACAGTGAATATATAAGCTTACATTATTAGTTAAATATTCTTTAACCACAAAAAGTACATTGCTATTACTTCATGTCATAGCACAGGCGTCAAGTTAATTAACACTCTGCATTGCAATTGTGTTGGAATTCCAGAGTATACTCATGTGTGTGTCCAGGATCTATGACCAAAACTGTTCTCTGGGGATAAAAATAAGAATTTACCACCCTAGTCACCAAATGGCTGTTTAGTGGTTTAAAACAATTGTTTCATTTTCTAAACTTAACTGCCTCCTTTCTGTCTGTGAGGGAGAACTGCTCGGAAAAGCAGTTCACAGAGCTGAAAGTGAATGCACCCAGTTCTCCCCCAAACTCTTCTTACTCCTACTGAAGACCTGATAGACACCCCATTATGCAGATATGCTCATGAAAAGAGAACCTGGTGTATATTTGCAGAATCTCAGTAATTTGCAAGAATCAAAATCTGACTCAATATTTCTGTGTGGCTACTGAATTCCTCCTCCATTTCTTTCCTTGAAATGCCCCATAGAATTCCTCACACAACATGCCACCCAAGCTATCTGCCCAGGTTTATTCTCCTCTATCACATTACGGAGGTTTCTTTCCACTCTGTAGCCCTTGTGTTGGGTAAGGGACCCCACCCTCGTGTGTGTGTGTGTGAGTGTGTGTGCGTGTGTGTGTGTGCGTGTGTGTGTGCGTGCGTGCGTGTGTGTGCATGCGTGTGTGCGTGCGTGCGTGCGTGTGTGTGTGCGTGCGTGTGTGTGTGCGTGCGTGCGTGTGTGTGTGTGTGTGTGTGTGTGTGTGTACTTACGCACACTGGCAGTTGCCTCCCTGCAACAGCTTTCCTTTCTCTCTGCTGTAATGTTTTTCTTTTTCTCTTTAATAGAAACAAATACTTCAAGAGTCTAGTGGAACATTTACACACAATTCATTAACATTTGTCAGGGGTTCATTTCTGACTCTCCTGTGATACTATAGACTTGTCTCAGTTTCCCTTTCTGTAAAATGGAGAGAGCAAGTTAGATTTAGTGGCATATGCTTATACTCTCAGTGTTCAGGAGGCTGAGGGAGGAAAATCCAGGGGTCCAGGCTAGCTTGAACTTACATGAGTAAGACTCTATTTTAAAAAAATGTACACTAATAATACCAATCTCAAAAGTTATGAGAGACATTAAATAAATTCTGTTTAAAGCTTACCCACTGGGATCACTACGTATTAAACCTAATTTTTATTTTTCACAATACCACAGTGTTGAACCCAAACTGGCCTGCATGCCAGACAACTCTCTTCCCGTGGACTGCATCCCCAGGCCTCTTTTGAACTTTTTTGCTATTGTTTATTATTTCTTTTTTTTACATTCCAACTGAAGTTTCCTATAGGCAAACTTTTCTTTCCTGCCTGCCAGTTGCCAATTAACTGACACAAAGGCTTAATATTAATTATAAATGGTTGGCTGATAGCTGAGGCTTGTTACATTTTAAATTAACCCATATTTATCCACCCTCTGCCACACGGCAGTACCTTCTTTCAACATGGCATGCGCAACTTGCTTCTCTCTGCTTCTGCTTGTGACTCCTCACACTCTGCCCTGCTTCTTCCCAGCATTCTCTCTGCCCTGAAAAACCTGTCTAGCTATTGGCCAATCAGCTTTTTATTAGCAGTGAGAGCAACACATTTTCATAGTGGTTTTTTTTTTGTTGTTGTTGTTTTGTTTTTTGTTTTTTTTTTTTTTTTTTTTTTTTTTGCTTTTTTGAGACAGGGTTTCTCTGTGGCGCCTGTCCTGGAACGTATGGAAAGATTATTCCGTCCATAGCAGTTTCCCCTCCTTTCTCTCCTCCCAGTTCCTCTTCCCACACCCACTTCCCATCCTCTCTCCTCTGTTTCTCTTCAAATACAGGTGGGCCTCCTCTGGATATCAGGCAGCCAGGGCATAGCAAGTTGCAGCGAGACTAGGCACCCCCTGTTCTGTTAAGGCTGGATGAGGCAACCCAGTAAGAGGAATGGGTCCCAAAAATAGGCAGCAGAGTCAGAGACAGCCCCTGCTTTTACTGTTAGGAATCTCACAAAAAGACCTGGTTATACAGCTGTGACATACAGGCAAAGGGCCTAGATCAGTCCCTTGCAGGCTCCCTGGTTGTCAATTCAGTCCCATAATTCCTAGGAGCCCAGATTAGTTGGTTCTTTGGGTTTTCTTGTGGTGCTCTTGACCTAACTGGCTCCTACAATCTTTCTTACCTCTTTTCTGCAGGATTCCCCAAGGTCTGCCTAATGTTTGGCTGTGGGTCTATGCATCTCATCAGTTGCTGCTTGAAGCCTCTCTGTTGACAATTGGGCTAGGCAACAATCTATGAGTATTTTAGACTCTCATTAGGAATCATTTAAGTGATTGACATTGGATTCACCTCTGTATGCTATGAATATGCTTTAATACCACTGATTGATAAAGAAGCTGCTTTGGCTTATGGGAGGGCAAAATGTAGTCAAGCAGAAAATCTGAGCAGAGATAACAGAGAAAGCGAAGGCGGATTCAGGTCAGATGCAAGTCAGTCTCCAAGGGAACAAGACATGTAGAAAAGCAGATAATACCATGGCCTCATGGCAATACATAGACTAATAGAAATGAATTAATTTAACACGCAATAGCTACCTAGAAATATACCTGAGCCATCTGCCAAACAGGGTTGTAATTAATACAGTTTCTGTGTAATTATTCAGCTCTGGGCAGCCAGGAAACAAAAGTGCAGTCTCTGTTTACAATTGATTTTTATCTCCAGCTGGGCCAGTTATTAGTTGGTCACTCCTGCAATCCAGTCCATCTTTACCCCAGCACAACTTGTGGGCAGGACAAACTGTAGGTCGAAGCATTTGTGGCTGGGTTGGTGTCCCAGCCCTCTACTGGAAGTCTTGTCTGGTTAGAGGAGATGGCAAGTTTGTGTTCCATATCCCCTGTTGCTAGGAGTTTTAAGCTAGGGTCACCCACATAGATTCCTGGGAGTTTCCATTGCTCTAGGTTTCTAGCTCATCCCAAAGATGCCCCAGATTCCGGTTGTCTCTGCCAGGACTCTCTCTCTCCCTCCATTCTCACCCCGACTTGATCCCTCCTGTTGCCATCCTCACTCCCCATCTTCCAGACACCTCCCCCGTCTCCACTGGCAATGTCAATTCAATGTTCTCTTCACAGTAAGATTTGCACATACTCTCTTGAGCCTTCCTTGTCATTTAACTTCTCTGGGTTTGTGGATTGTAGCATGGGTCTCCTTTACTTTACAGCTAATATCTAGTTATGAGTGAGTACATACCATGTTTGTCTTTCTGGGACTGAGTTACCTCACTCAGGATTAGCTTTTCTAGTTCTATACCTTTGCCAGCAAATTTCTTGTTGTCATTGTTTTTAATAGCTGAGTAATACTCCATTGTGTAAATGTACCAAATTTTCTTTATCCATTTTTCAGTTGAGGGACATCTAGGTTTCTGGCTATTAGAAATAAAACTTATATGAACATATTTAAGCAAGTGTTCTTTGTGGTAGGATGGGGCATTCTTTGGATATATAACCAGGAGTGGTATAGCTGGATCTTGAGGTAGCTTGATTCCCACTTTTCTCAGACACCACCATATTTATTTCCAAAGTGGCTGTACAAGTTTTCACTCCTACCAGCAGTGGAGGGGTGCTCTCCTTGCTATACAGCCTCTTCAGTATGAGCTATCACTTGTATTTTTGATCTTAGCCCTTCTGACAGGTGTAAGATGGAATCTCAGTGTTGTTGTGATTTACATTTCCCTGACGGATAAAAATGTTGACCATTTAAGTGTTTCTCAGCCATTTGAGATTCCTCTGTTGAGAATTCTCCATTTGGATCTGTACAAAGTTACAATTTTTGTAATTAGATTACTTAGTTTGTTGTGTCTAGTGTCTTGAGTTCTTTATATATTTTGGTTATTAGCCATCTGTTGCATGTGGGGTTGGTGAAGATCTTTTGGCCTTCTGTGAACTGCCATTTTGTCCTTTTACAGTATCCTCTGCCTTAGAGAATTATTTCCATTTCATGAGGTCCCATTTATTAATTGCCAGTCTTACTGTCTGTGAGATTTGTGTTCTGTTCAGGAAGCTGTCTCCTGTGCCAGTGTGTTCAAGGCTATTCCCCACTTTGTGTTCCATCAGGTTCAGTGTATCTGGCTTTCTGTTGAAGTCTGTGATCCACTTGGACTTGAGTTTTGTGATGGATGTGTATCTATTTGAATTCTTCTAATTCAATGCTTTGAATGCTGACATCCAGGAAGACCATTTGTTGAAGATGCTTTTTTTTCCTGTTGTATAGTTTTGACTTTTTTTTTTAAATCAAAAATCAAATGCCCATACGTGTGAGGATTTACTTCTGGGTCTCTGATTTGATTCAATTGATCAACCTGTCTGTTTTTTTTTTTAATGTCAGAATTATGGTGGTTTTTATTACAATTGCTCTATTGTACAGCTTGAAATCAGGAATGGTGATGATTCCAGAGATTCTTTTATTGTACAGGATTATTTTAACTATCCTGAGTTTCTTGTTTTGTTTTGTTTTTCTACATAGAGTTGAGTATTGTTCTTTCAAGATCTATAAGAAATTATGATGAAAGTTTGATGGGGATTGAACTGAATCTGTAGATTGCTTTTGGTAAGATGGCCATCTTTATTATGTTAATCCTACTGATCCATGAGGATGGAGGTCTTTCCATCTTCTGATATCTTCTCCAATTTCTTTCTTCAAATTTCTTGTCATATAGGTATTTCCCTGGCTTGGTTAGATTTACACCAAGATATTTTATTTTATTTATGGCTATTGTGAAGAATATTATTTGCCTGGTTTCTTTTTCAGCCCATTTATCATTTGTATATATGACGACTACTGATTATTTTGAGTTAATTTTTTATCCAGTCACTTCCTTGAAGACATTTATAAGATGTAAGGGCTCCCTGGTAGAATTTTTGGGGTTCCTTATGTATGCTATCATATCATCTGCAAACAGAGATAATTTGACTTCTTTCTTTCAAATTTGTATCCACTTAGTTGTCATATTGCTCTAGCTAAAACTTCAAGTACTATGTTGAATAGATATGGGGAAAGTGGACAGCCTGGTTTTGTCCCCAATTTTAGTGGAATTGCTTTACATTTCTCTCTGTTTAGCTTGATGTTGGCTATTCACTTTCTAGATATTGCCTTGATTATGTATAGGTATGTGTTTTGTATCCCTGATCCTTCCAAAACTTCTATCACGAAGGGGTGGATTTTGTCAAGGGCTTTTTCAGCATCTAGTGAGATGAGCATATTTTTTTTCTTTCATTTTGTTTATATGGTGAATTACATTGGCAGATTTTTACATGTTAAACCATACTTGTATCTTCTGGATGAAGCCCACTTGATGGTAGTAGATGATCTTTTTGATGTGTTCTTGAATTCAGTTTGTCACTATTTTATTAAGAATTTTTGCATGTACATTCATGACAGAGATTGGTCTGTAGTTCTCTTTCTTTGTTGAATCTTTGTGTGGTTTGGTTATCAGGATGATTGTGGCCTCATAAAATTAATTTGGTAATGTTCCTTCTGTTTCTATTTTGTGAACTAATAGGAGGAGTGTTGGTACTAACTCTTCCTGAAGGTCTGGTAGAATCTGTGCTAAAATCATCTAGCCTTATTTTTAGTTTTGGGGGTTTTTGTTTGTTTTTGTTTTGTTTTGTTTTTATTGGAAGACTTTTAATGACTTCGTTTTCCTTGCTATTTTCTTGGGGGTTGCAGGTTTATTTAAATTGTTTATCTGATCTTGATTTAACATTAGTAAGTGGTCTCTAGCAAGAAAATTGTCCATTTATTTTAGATTTTTCAATTTTGTGGAATACAGGTTTTTGAAATATGATCTTAGTGTCTATTGTTAATATCCCCCTTTCATTTCTGGTTTTGCTAATTTGGATATTCGCTCTGTGTCTTTTAGTTAGTTTGAATAAGAGTTTGTCTATTGATTTCTCGAAGAACAAACTCTTTGTCTCATTGATTCTTGTATTGTTCTCTTTGTTGCTACATTATTGATTTCAGGCAGAGCATGACTATTCTGTGCAGTCCTGAGTTGGACTATTTCTTGTGTGTGTTCTAGAGCTCTCAGGTGTGCTGTTATGTTACTGGTATGGAAATTCTCTCATTTTTTATGCAGGTACTTAGTGTTATGAACTTTCCTCTTAGCGCCATTTTCATTGTGTCTATAAATTTGAGTATGTTGTACATTGTACACTCATTTTCATTTAATTCTAGGAAATCTTTAATAGCTTTCTTCATTTTTTGCCTTGATCCATTGGTAGATTCAGTGGACCTTTATTTGGTTTCCATGAGTTTGTAGGCTTTCTGTGCTTGAAATTAAACTTTAATCCCTGATGGTCTAATAAGATACAATATGTTATTTCTTCTTCTTCTTCTTCTTCTTCTTCTTCTTCTTCTTCTTCTTCTTCTTCTTCTTCTTCTTCTTCTTCTTCTTCTTCTTCTTATCTGTTGAGACTTGCTTTGTGGCTAACTATATGGTCAGTTTAAGGCTCCATGAGGTGCTGAGAAGAAGGAATATTCATTTATATTTGGATGAAATATTCTGTAGATATCTGTTAGGCCCGGGTTCAATGTGTGGCTTAAGTTTTAGCAAATTACAAATGTGGTTACATTTGTATTTGGGACTTAGATGTTTAGAATCAAGACATCATCCTGGTGGGGTTTTCCTTTAATGAGTATGAAATGCCCTTCTCCATCTTTGATTAATTTTGTTTTGAAGTCTATTTTGTTAAATAGTAGGTTAGCTACACCAGCTTGCTTATTAGGTCCATTTGATTGGAAAATCTTTCCAACCCTCTGTCCAGGCCCTTCTGGCTTTTAGAGTCTCCATTGAGAAGTCGGGTGCATTTCTTATCAGTCTGCCTTTATGTGTTACTTGCCTTTTTTCCCTTGCAGCTTTTTATATTCTGTCTTTGTTTTGTATGTTTCATGTTTTGATTATTATGTGACATGGGAACCTCCTTTTTCCTTTTAATTTTTTTCATTTTACATACAAACCCCTGTACCCCTCCTTCCCCTTCTCCTCTCATCACATGCCCCATCCACTCCTCAAAGGGGCAAGGCCTCCCTTAGGGAGTCACCAAAGTCTGGCATGCCAAGTTGAGAGAGGACCAAGCCCCTTATCCGTGGTATCAAGGCTGAGTAACAATAAGAAGAGAAGAAGGAGAAGAATCACAGCTCAAACATCCAGAGAATGCATTTAACAAAATCATAGAAAATCTTCCCACTTTAAAGAAGGACATGCCTGGAAAGTACAGAAGCTTGCAGAATACCAGAGACATTGGATCAGAAAAGGAAGTCCTAGGACATTATTCTTAGATTTAGTCTTTTTGATGGTATCCTGGATTTCCTGGATGTTTGGTGGTAGAAGATTTTTAAATTTAACATTTTCTTTGACCAGTGAGTCTATTTCTTCTATTGTTTCTTCAATGGCTGAGAGTCTCTCTTGCTTTTGTCGGTAGTTCTGTTGGTTACCCAGATTTTCCATTTCCAGAATTCGCTCAGTTTCTGTTTCCTTTATTTGTGTCTACTTCGATTTTCATGTCATGAATACTTTCCTTCACCTGTTTGGTTTTATTCATAGATTTCTTGGCATTCTTTAAGGGATTTGCAGATTTCCTCTAGGTTGTTGGTTGTCTTTTCCTTGATTTCTTTAAGGGGGGTTTTTATTTCCTTTTTAAGGACTTGTATTATCTTCATAAAGTTGGTTTTAAGGTCATTTTCTTGAGCTTCTGCTGTATTGGAATGTTCAGGTCTTACTGTTGTAGGATAGTTGTGATATGGTGGTTCCATACTGCTCTGGCTGTTGTTGACTGTATTTTTACACTGCTGTTTAGGTATCTGGGTTTGGGATGATTGGCTCTAACTGCTGATTTCTAAGTTTGTCTTTGTTGGATGGGTGTTTTGTCCCTTGGTTTTTCTAGTCTTTGTGACTTGGATTTTTAGTGACTGACCTGACCTCTGATCCAGAAGGGGGAGTCTCTGTCCAAGTTGGGAGTTGGCCTTCTGGCAGTTCCTTGGCCTTTGATGGAGCTGAGGATAAGGTGGGTGTTTCTGTTCTTCTGATTGGTGGGGCCTACATTTGAGCAACTAAAGTCTGTACAAGCTGGTGTGGCTTGCCACTGAGTGATAGCAGTATTCTGGGTTTGGAGGCAGGGTTCAGCAGGGGTCAGGTGATGAGCTGGCATGGCATAGGCTATGGGAGGGGTCTTGTGTTGTAGGGAGAGGCCCGCTTGTTCTTGCCGGTCACCCAGATAGTTTAGCCCCAAAATAACCACATAAAAATTGTATTAATTAAATCACTGGTTGGCCCATTAGTTCTAGCCTCTTATTGGCTAACTCTCACATCTTGATTTAACCCATTTCTGTTAATCGCCACTTGGCAGTGGCTTACTGGGAAAGATTCTAACCAGCGTCGGTTTCAGGCAGAGGATCCATAGTGTCTCTCCTACTGTGCTTTCTTCTTCCCAGAATTCATTTCTGTCTTCTCCACCTACCTTAGTTCTGCCCTATCAACTAGGCCAAGGCAGTTTTTCTTTTAATTCATTAACCAATGAAAGCAACATATAGACAGAAGGACCTTCTATACCAGTCTTGGGGAACAGAATCTAGGAAGTAGGGAAGTTCCTCTAGCAGGATGGTCACTCACTGGTTCTAACTGGTGCAACCTGTACCTGAGTGGTAAAGTCTGCTAGTTTTGTGGGCAGGACCCAGCAGTGAGGCCTGTAAGGACCTAGGACAACTGAAAGAGTCCCAGAGGTCAGCACTTCTTTTAACTTTGGAGACAAGTTCTTACTAAGTTTGCCATTCTGGCTTAAAACATTCTGTATCCAAAACAGTTCAATAGCTTTTGATCCTCCTCCCTCAGCTTTCTAAATATCTGGGATTAAAAGCATGTACCACCCAGTTGGGCAATATTTTTATTCTTCTGGTTAGTGTTTCTTTAGGTGGCACTGTATGCAATGAGCATATATATTTCATCTCTGATGCACAGAATTCAAACTTTATACATATACAACATAATTTATGTTGATTGGTACTTTGCATGCATGTATGTCTGTGTGAGGGTGTTAAATGCCCTAGAACTGGAGTTATAGACAGGTGTGAGTTGCCATGTTTGTGCTGAGAATTGAACCTGGGTCCTCTGGAACGGCAGACAGTTCTTTTCACCACTAAGCCATCTCTCTAGTCCCCAAACTTCTTTCTTAAAAAGATAAAGTGTGCACAGCAGCTGAGATGGCAAGGATGAAGGGAAGGATGAGGATCGCAATGCACTGTATGACAGGTATTAAGGTTGGATGTTTTGTTGTTTGTGATTTCAAAAAGCTACAAGGCTACTGGGACTATTTCAAAACCTTTGATCATTTTGAGTGACATTATCATTTATTTCTATTAAGTTCTCTAATCCATGAACACACAATGTGGCTTTTCATTTACCTGTACTTCAGCAATGCTTTGTACTTGTTATTGTACAATATGTCACCTCCTTTAAAACATTTATTTCTAAGGACTTTTATAGTATTTTGAAATTGATTTAATTTTCCTTTATGAATCAGTTATCACTGTTTTGAAATTCAACCATTGTGTGTATAGTGATATTGTATCCTACTACAAAAGTGGATGTTTTATTTATTAGTTTCCACTGCTTTTTGTATGTGAAATCTAGAGTTTTAAAAAATTGCATCACTTAGGCAAATAGATAATTTTCTTTTTATCTTTTATTCTAGATTGATTCTTTTTTTCTTTTTTATTGAAAACAGGATTTTTTCCCTCTCACATAATGTACCCTGATTACGGATTCCCCTACCTCTATACATCTCAGTTCCTCCTTTCTGTCTCTCATTAGAAAACAAGCAAAGTTCTAAGGGATAAAATAGAATAGTTAAAACAAAACTATGGCATCAGAGCTGGACAAGACAAATGAACAGAAGGCACACGAACCAGAGACCCACTTGTTTCCACACCCAAGAGTCCACAAAAGCACTAACCTGAAAGATAATATGTATAGAGAGGACCTGGTGCAGACCCGCGCACACCCATACATGCTGCCTGGTCTATGTGAGTTCATATGAGCTTTGATTACATTGATTTAGTGGGACTTGTTTTCTTGGTGTCCTCCATCCTCTTTGGCTCTTATGCTCTTTCACCTCCTCTTCCATGGGGTTTCCTGAACCTGGAGGGAAGTTATTTAATAGACATGTCCTGTTTAAGGCTGAGTGTTCCAAGGTCTCTAACACTCTCCATAATATTTGGCTATGGCTCTCTGTATTCTTATCTTCTGGAAAAGGAAGCCTCTCTGATGATGGCTGTGCGAACAAGTCATTGAACTGTGAGTATAAAAGAAAATCATTGGGAATTGTTTTATTCCTTCTTTTTCTCTTTTTTTAGAACAGTATTAGTGGATTAAACCCTTGATCCCTGGACTATCTGAACAGTATTAGTGGATTAAACCCTTGATCCCTGGACTATCTAGCGATCCTTGGTCACCCAAGCAGTGTCAGATAGGAATTGTATCTTATGGAGTAGGCCTTAAATCAAATCAGTCACTGGTTAGTTACTTTATAGGTTTATTTCACCATTGTAGTGTATCTTTCAGGCAGGATCATTTCAGATCAAAGCATTTGTGACTGGCTTGGTGACATTTCTCTTTTGAGACTTACTTTTTCCAACTAGGCCATATATACTCCAAAAAAGTCACACCTCCTAATAGTGACACTCCTTTGGGGGGGGGGGCATTTTCTTTCAAATCACTACAGCAATCCTGTAGTGTCTCCATATGAAAGTGAAATTATCTTTTCAAGATCTGTGAAGAACTATTTTGAAATTCTGATGAGGATCACATTGAATGTGTGCATTGCTTTTGGTAGGATGACTATTATTACTATCTTAATCTGACTAATCCATGAGGACAGGAGATCTTTTTTAGCTTACAATGCCTTCTTTAAATTTGTAATGTCCTCTTTCTTGAACGTCTTAAAGTTTTTTCATTCAAGTCTTTCACCTGTTTAGTTACAGTTACCCCCAAGATATTTTATACTATTTGAGTACATTGTGAAAGGTGTTGTTTCCCTGTCTTCTTTCTCAGTCTGTTTGTTACTGGTATATATGAAGGCTATTGGTTATGTGAGTTAATTTTGTATGTAGCTACTTTGATGAAAGTGTTAATTAGCTGTAGGGATTTCCAAGGGGAATTTTTAGGGTCACTAATGCATACTGTCATATCATTTGGAAATAAAGATATTTTGACTTCTTCCTTTCTAATTTGAAAACCCTTGGTCTCCTTCAGTTGTCTTATTGCTCTAAC
Organism: Microtus pennsylvanicus; assembly: GCF_037038515.1. Taxonomy (NCBI): domain Eukaryota; kingdom Metazoa; phylum Chordata; class Mammalia; order Rodentia; family Cricetidae; genus Microtus; species Microtus pennsylvanicus. The sequence continues at coordinate 25,324,240 of NC_134583.1, forward strand.
TAAGATTTCGTTCGAGTACTATATTGGCAAGGTATGATGAGAGTGGACAACCTTGTCTTAGTCCTGATTTTTAGTAAGTTGCCTTGAGTTTCTCTCCATTTACAATGAGGTTGGTTGTGTGTTTGTTATAAACAACCTCTACTGTGATGAGGTACTCCCCTTATGTCACTAATCTCTCCTGAACTTTTATAATGAACGGTTATTAGATTTTGCCAATGGTGTCATCGGAATCTAATAAGATGACCATGTGGTTTTATTGTGCAGTTAGTTTATAAGGTGAATTATGTTTGTTGATTCACAAATGTTGAACCACCCCTGAATCTCTGGGATAAAATCTACTTGATCATGATGGATAGCTTTGATGTGTTCTAAGATTCAGTTTGCAAGTATTTTGTTGTGTATGAAATAATTTGAAGAGAATTTGAGTTAACTCTTCTTTGAAAATCTTAGAATTTCCAATTTTGTAGAGTAAAAGTTTTTAAAGTATGTCCTTATGATTCTCTGGATTTTGTTGGTGTCTGTTGTTATGCCCCCCTTTATTATTTTTTCATATATTACACCTCCTCTGAAGTTTTTCTCCCTCCCTCTCCCTAGTCCCACACCCTTCTCCCCTTTCCCCTAGATCCACACCACTCAGTCTTCCCTCAGAAAATAGCAGGTCTCCCCAGGACATAAACCAAGCACAGTCTAAAATGCTACTGTAAGACCAGACACTTACCATCATATCAAAGCTGGATGAGGCAACCTAGTAGGAATAAAAGAGTCCCATCCGTAAGCAAAAGAGTCAGTGGCCACCCCCAATTCCACTGTTAGGAATCCTACAAGAATACTAAGCTAATCAGTCATAACAATAACAACAAAAAGCAGGGGACCTAGGCCAGACCCCTACAAGTTCACTGATATATGTTAGTCCCCTTGAGTTCCAGTCAATTGACCCTGTGGACCATGTTCTCTTGGTGTCCCAGAGCCCTCTGGCTCCTGCAATCCTTCCTCCCTCTCCTCCACAGGACTCCCAAGCTCTGCCTAATGTGGGATTCTGTATCTGTTCCCATCAATTGCTGGATGAAGTCTCTCTGATCTCTTTGAGAAGATTCAACTAGCTCTGGTCCCAGAACACTCTGCAGGCAGGAAAAGCTGTAGGTTGAAGGTTTTGTGGCGGGGTTAGTTTCCAAGACCCTCTGCTTGAAGCTTTGTCTGGTTACAGAAAATGTCCAGTTCAGGCTCCGTGCATTATGTTCACTTTTTTATTTCTAACTTTGTTAATTTTGGTGTTCTTTCTCTGCCTTCTAGTTTGGATAAGGATTCACCAGTCTTCTTGGTTTACACAAAGAATCATGTCTTTGTTTCACTGAGTCATTCTATTTTGTTGTTATTTCTACTATATTGATTTCTGACCAGAGTTCAATTATTTCTTGCAGTCTGCTCCTCTTGTGTGTTATTTCTTCATTTTGTTCTAGAGCTTTCAGGTGTGCTGTGAAGTTACTAATTAGGAGTTCTCCCCATTTTTTATATGTAGACATTTCATACACTGCTTTCACTGTGTCTATAAGTTTAGGTATATTGTGTACTCTCTTTCATCAAATGTTTGCATGTGAGTGTGTGTGTGAGAGAGAGAGTGTGTGTGTTTGAGAGAGAGAAAAAGAGAATCTTTAATTTTTCCTTAATTTCTCTCTTGGCCCATTTTTCATTCACTGGCAAGTTGGTCAGTTTCCATGTGTTTGTAAGCTTTCTGTTGTTTCTGTCGTTGTTGAAATCCAGCTTTAGTCAGCAGAAGCCAGATAGGTTACAATGAGGTTGTCTCAATTTTTTTTTTTTTATCTGTTGAGACTTGCTTTGTAACTGAGTATGTGGTCAATTTTGGAGAAGATTCCATAAGGTGTTAAAAAGAAGACATATTCCTTTGTGCTTGTGTGAAATGTTCTGTGACTATTTTAGATCCATTTGGTTTGTAACCTCAGTTAGCGCCAGTGTTTCTCTGTTTAGTTTTGGTCTGAATGACCTATCTGTTGGTGAGAACAGGATATTGAAGTCTCCCACTACCAGTGCGTGAGGGTCAATATGTGATTAAGCTTTGGTTATGTTTCTTTTACAAATTTGGTTTCTCTTATATTTTGGGCAAAGATGTAAAGAATTCTAATGTCCTCTTGGTGGATTTTTCCTTTGATGGGTATGTAGTATTCCCTAATTCATCTTATTAGTTTGAAGACTGTTTTGTCAGATAATAAAATGGTTATACCAGGTTTCTTCTTAGGTACATTTGCTTGGAATACCTTTTCTACCCCTTTACCCTGAGGAGTTGTATATCTTTGATATTAATTGTGATTCTAGGATGCAGGAGAATAAAGGATCCTGTTTTCATATCCATTCTGTTAGCCTGTGTCTTTTTATTGGGGAATGAGACCATTGATAATGAGAGGTCAGTGAGCAGTATTTGTTGATTCCTGTTACTTTGTTGGTGGTGATAGTCATTGTGGTGGTAGTGGTGGTCCTATGGTGTGTGTGTGTGTGTGTCCCTTCTTTTGATATGCTGGCCTGGGATTACCTATTCCTTCTGTTTTCTTGGATGTAGTTGCCTTCTCTAGGTTGCAGTTTTCCTTCTGGTACCTTCTGTAAGCTGAATTTGTAGATAGATATTGCTTAAATTTGGTGATATCATGGAATGTCTTATTTTTATCTATTGTTCATCTATTTTTTTCTGGGTTTAGTAGACTGAGCTGGAATCTGTGGTCTCTTAGAGTCTATAGCATATCTATCTGTCTAGACCGTTCTAGTGTTTAGAGTCTCCATTGAGAAGTTAAGTATAATTTTAATGGACTGCCCTTTATATGTTACTTGGTCTTTTTCCCTTGCAACTTCTTAATATTCTTTCTTTGTTTTGTACATTTAATGTTTTGTTTATTATGTGACATGTTGGGACTTTTCAGTTTTCTGAAATTTGTTTTACATTTATTTATTTAGTATGTGTTCTGTGAGTGTGTGTGTGTTTTGTTTGAGAGAGAGAAAGAGGGGAGAGAGAGAGAGAGAGAGAGAGAGAGAGAGAGAGAGAGAGAGAGAGAGAGAGAGAGTTTGCATCAGGGTGCACATATGAAGTTCAGAGAAAAACTTATAGGAGTCACCTCTCTTTTCCCACCATGTGGGCTCCAGTTCAGGCTCAGCAGCAGCACCTTAATCAACTGAGGCATTCTGATGACCCTTAATTAATTTGGTTTTCTGAGACAGGGTTTCTCTGTAGCTTTGGAACCTGTCCGGGAACTAGCTCTTGTAGACCAGGTTTGCCTCTAACTCACAGAGATCCACCTGCCTCTGTCTCCTGAGTGGCATTAATGGTGTACACCACCACAGCCCAGGTAAAATTTTTTTATTATTTATTTATTTAAAATTTCCACCTTCTCCCATCCTCCCATTTCCCTCTCACTCCCCTCACTCCCCCTCCCCCTTGCTCTCCAGACATAAGAGAAGTCAGGGTGCCCTGCTTTGTGGGAAGTCCAAGGCCCCCCCTCCATCCAGGTCTAGGAGGGTGTGCATCCAAATGGACTAGGTTGCCAAAAAGCCAGCGCATGCAGTAGAATCAAAATCCAGTGTCATTACCATAGGCTTCTTAGTCCGTCCTCATTGTCAGCTGCATTCAGAGAGTCCGGTTTGATCACATGCTCGTTCAGAACCAGTCCAGCTGGCCTTGGTGAGTTCCCATTAGATCAGTCCCACCATCTCCATGGGTGGATGCACCCCTTGCGGTCCTGATTTCCTTGCTCATGTTCTCCCTCCTTCTGCTCTTCATTTGGGCTTTGGGAGCTCAGTTTAGTGTTCCAGTGTGGGTCTCTGTCTCTAACTCCATCCCTCGCCAGATGAAGGTTCCAGCTAAATATTTTTTTATAAGCATGTTTTTCCCCAGACAGCCTCAAGCCTGCTGTGTTGCCAAGGATACACTTCAATTCTTGACCCTATTTCCTCTATTTCCTGAGAGCTGGAAATAAAGGTATGCTCCAACACACATCATATAAAATATTTTAAATAAATTTGTTGATTATTATTGAAGTTTTATAGAATTCTCTAATTAAATTATCTGGTCTCACATCTTTCTTTGTGAAGGATTTTTATTTCTGCAGCACTGATTGTGATGGCTCTTTGCTCATTTCTGATTTTTTTTTCCTCTTTTATCTTGGTTAATCGAGGTAAGAATTTATCAAAACAACTGACTCAATTATTCTAGCTTCTTTCCCTATTACTTTTCTAATCTGTAGTCTATTTATCTCTGATTTAAATTGTGTTAGTCCATTTCTTCTTCTAACTTTGAGTTTGGCTTGTTTTCTCTAGTTACTTGGGATGTAATGTCAGGTTGTTGATTTGAGATAGTTCCCTTTTTAAACGTTCATAATTAGTTATAGATTTCTCCACAGACACCTTGCTTGCTATGTCCCCTCAGATTCAGTGCTGTCTTTTCATTTCCTTTGCCTACAGTCATCTTTTAAGTTTTAATTGGTTTCCTCTTTGACCCACCTGTTAAGAGTATATCGAATTGGTATATTTTTGTGGATTTTTCCAATAGGTCTAATTCCCTGCTATTTATTTCTACTTTCATTCTATAGTGATTAAAAGCATTTTATTTGCTTGTTTCGATCTTCTAGATGTGTCATGATCCCCTGTGTTTTTCTATGCCATATGAGATTTGTACTTTGACAAAACAACTGCTTCCTTCAGGCTCTCAGACTGGTTTCTGCAAAACAATGTCTGCTGTTACCCATTCATTGAGCTCTTCTGGCAGAATGTCTTCTCAGGGTTGGTGAATATGTTTGTGATTGTCTTAGTTGTACAAATAAGTCACCTGTCTTCTGAATCTCCGAGGCATCTGCCTACAGAGCAACATAATCTACATAGTTCCGACATGCTGAGGCTTATTTCTGGCTTTAGCGGTTTTCATATTGACCCGTTCTTTCAAGTTCTCTGAGACAAGTAAAGCAGAAACCTGCCCTTTGGGGAACACATAGAAAAACACAACCAGAACATTAGCTGTACAGCTCACTGCTCTGCTTCCATCCCAGGGAAGGAACCAAAGGGGCAAAATGTTGCTTTCCCTGGCGCTCCTCAAGCGGACTCTTGGGTTGTTCAGATTTCTGACTGATCACTGCTTCCCATGCAGGTATCTGGTGTGAACAGCAGTGTGAATAGTGGTGTGAAAAGCACTGTGAAGCCAGTGTCTCTGCCAAGGAATGTGTTCTAGAGCTTCTTAGCCTCCCAGTGTCCCGGCTGCTAGATCCCTCTTGACACTGGTTTCAGAGCTTTCATATCTCTGTACTGTGTGGCCCCAGGGCTCAGCCAGCCCGTGCCTTCTTCTAGGGAGCCTCTCTTCCACTCCATCAAGTTGTATTGTCAGAGCTGTGAACAGGTAGCTTTAGAAACCTAATCTATCATTCCTCTTCTCTTTCATAGAAATTTAACTTGTCATAGAATTTGTCTCTTTCTCAACCCTCATGAAGGAAGCTTCTTTTTGTAACAGACAGAGGTCACTATAGAAATCCACAACCAATCAAAATGTAGAGTTGTGGAACTCCATCATAACTGGTACATCTGCAAAACAACTTCTACACCTAAGACATTTAACAAAGAGGGGGCAGAAAGATTGATAAGAGCCAGAGGATCAGGGAGTTTGCTGTGAGATTGTATCTCGTAGCAATGTCAGAAGCTACCCCCATATGATGTCAGCAACATGACTACCTAAACAGGAGCCACACAAGGACAACACACCAGTGGACATGCCAAAGTGGGGGAAAGTCCATGGGACCTCAACTGTACACAAAGAACTACAAGCAACTAAGCAAGCTGAGAGTGAGAGACATAGGCTCCCCCAGGGAAGAGCTCATCAACTGATCCGCCATGAAAACATGCATACAAGCAACTTAGCATGTTATACTAGTGAATACGTATGTATATATGTATGCAACATATAGCTATATTAATGAACAGTTAGTAGAGAAAAGTCTGAGAATTTGAAAGGGAGCATATGTATGGGATGGTTTGGAGGGAGGAAAGGGATGGGAGAAATAATGGAATTATATTACGATCTGAAAAAGAAAAGAAAAGAGAAAATCAAGAACAAAGGAAGCAGAGCCAGCACTGACCTGGTTCCTCCGATATGAAGCCTCAGCTTCATCCCAACTAATAGGTATTTATTCTCCATCCATTTACCTTACCTTCCAGTACAATCCATCCACTGCCACAAAACATCCGTTCTGCATACCCCGGTGCAACCAGTTTCATTTCAGGAGCCTTTGTTCTCATCATGGCTACCAGGCTGACTCCCAAACCGTGGTTGCAGTTCTTTGCCATTGCCCAGCCAGTCTTCAAACAGCGGCAATGCCAATTATCTTCATAATAGCTCATTTCAGAAGTTTGGTCCCAAAGCTCAATAATTTATTGAGCAAACACGAAATCAAATCACTCCACTCTGGGTGGCCTATTGTTGTTGACAATAATCACCCTGTCTGGAAAGAATCCAGTCTAACAGACACCAAGCATGAAGGTGCTGTCCTCAGACGCCACCAACAGAAATGGAGTGGTTCTTAAAATGCTGCGGTCATTCTGAGAAGCTGCTGTAAAAGAGTGGGCATGCTCTCTCTGGTTCATGGGTGTTTCTGATTTGATGCCCTCCACCGCCTTGTGGTCCCACTGGCTACTGCAGGTACCCAGAGTCTGAGAATCCGCCCCTGAGCAACAGCTTCATATTGGTTTAGGGTGTTTCTGTGCTTCAGGCCACTGTGTTATAGCAAATGCTCAAAGCTGGATAACTTAAAGATAAAAGAGCAGAAAGGAGAGGGGGAAAGGAGAGAGGAGTGAAGAAGAGCGAGAGAGAATGGATATAGAGGAGATAGAGAAAAAAACAGAGGGGAAGAGGGAGAGAGTCAAAATGGCCTAAAAGGGTAGTAGCAGGGAAGAATGGGTTGGAATTTTTGAATTTTGTCTCAAAGCTTTCGCTCCTTCCTTTGCCTGTACTTGATAGACGGAACTGCTCAGTGATATTTCTTAGGAATTGTCCTGAAAGCCGTCTTTCTCACACGACCCCACAGTCTATTTTCCCTCTTCTCTCAGGACTTCCTTTCTTAGCAGCTGACTCCTGCTAGCAGGCAAAGGTGACTGGCTCCTCCTTTGTACTTTTCAGTAATATAATATGTATTGCTATGATCTGTTTAGCTTTTTAAAAAAGCCCCTTGTATAAATCAGTAAGTGCAAACTTACTAACTTAAAAGAAATCTGAATACAGCGGGTTGAAAGATACTTTCTTTTTTATAGTGACACCTTCAAAACAACTTAATATAAGATCAAAAATCTTTGACATGCTCTAGAAAATGAAAACTAGTATTAACATTGTTTAGGCTAAGTATCTACTGATACAGCATTGCAATATATGAAGGCTTAAATAATTCTACTACTTAAAACTATTTCCATTGATTTGCTAATTTTTCATTCTTTAAATTGGTACTTCTTGATAACTTACTATGTATAATGCTAGGCCTTAGATTACAAAGATAGATTATTGTTTAAAAGAGCCCAGCAATATAATTGGAAATTTAAGTGTGTGTGTGTGTGTGTGTGTGTGTGTGTGTGTGTGTGTGTGTATGTGTTAGCCCATGTAGCACTAACTGAAAACACCAGGGATGAAACTTGTCCCGGGATGTCAAGGAGGGATGCTGTCAGGGCTGGCACTGAAAGGAAGACTAGAGTTTTAGAAGGATTTCATCGTTTGGCCAAAAGGCAACAAAATGTGGCTTCCTTGGCAGCAGAAATATTATAGATACATACATAATAGATAAATACATGAGCTTTGTGGGAAAATGTGGAAGACATATTAGCGACTTCAGAGGAGCTTTTTCTGGTAAACAATGGAGAAGACGCTAACCCTTTATCATCATAGTGTTGCTCTGTCTAAACGTTGGAGAGATTCGTGTTAGTAATCCGGGGAATTTTAAAGTGTGGAACAGCAGAATCAAGATGACCAGTAATTTAAAAAAGAAAAAAAAAGCAAGACCAGCTCAACCAATAGGGTTCTTGCTGAGTATCAAGGTTATCAAGTCAAGTCTGACAACCCCGAGGACCCACATAGTAAGAGAATGTGTACAGTTGTCCTCTGACCTCCATATGTACCATGCACGCTCCCACACACATGCACATATATACTCACACATTATTAATTAAAAAAAGGTTTAAAAAAATCAATGAAGTATCGCCTGCTACCCCTGTGGCTGGGTAGGATTCCAGACACAAGGAAACACTTATAAAAGTCACTCACGTATTTTTACCACATTACTGGCGAATTAGGATCACCAGAGTTTGTGTGACGCTTTTTCTTCTTGAAAGGTCAATGACATTATCCAGGAATCGCCCCAGAAAGGCCAAAAAATGAGCCACTTCTCATTAAATGTCCATAAAAAATCTGTGAGGCCAAGGGGTTTCCATCAACTGAGTTTGATCTCATGCCTGAGTATCACAAGACACCAGTTAAAGCCGTCTCAGAGAAGAACACAGCAGTGAATCAGGCCTCCAGTTTGGGTGCTATGTCTGCAGACCACTGCATTTGATGGACAAGCTAGAAGACATTCAAAATAATATTGTATCTGGGGGTGGGGAGTTTTATCAATATTCTAAGTTCTGCGAACAGGCCTTTCCCGGATTCTGGCCTCCATCTGGAGCTCTGTGCACAAACTGCCAGAAACTTCAGACTACTTCATATAAAATGTATTCTCTAACAATCTCCACCACAGCATTTTAACTGAAATTACCATGTGTATATTTTAAATGTACATCCTATAATTATATAGTGAGCTAGACTAGCAAACTGAATATATCTGTGTAACAGGACTCAGGTTAGGGGCAGAACTCTAGCAATACAGTAGAGTCTCCCTGCCCAGGGAAACTGCTCTCATGACTTCTCCCACTGTAAGTTTGTTAGACACATCATTTCACTATTAATATGTATAATATAATATGTAATATCATATGATATAATTACCATATTATCTAGTTATCATATTATATATTATATACATATATGTTATCATTTCTCTAACTTTTTGTTTGGTTGGGTTTTGAGACAAAGTCTCTCTATGTGGCCCTGGCTAGCCTGCATCTTCTGTATGTACCAGGTTGGCTTTGAACTCACAGAGATTTACCTGCCTCTACCTCCCACAGGCTGTGATTAAAGGTGTATTTCACCACAGCCAGCTCTCTGACTTAGTTTATTCAATCGTTTCTGAGATTTACTTCTTTTGCTACATTTGGTTTGCTTTCATTACTATATTTTATCTCATTGTGCTTTACTTTTTTATATACTGACATATAAAAGAAGCCTATAAACTATGACTCACTGGCCAAATGCTTATTTTCGTTAAAACTTCATTAGTAGACTATGATCCCATCCATTCAAGTTCAGAAGATTCAACAAACCCAATACAGCCCTGAAAGCTACAATATATATTATCTGGCTCTTCCCTAAGAAATCCCATTAGCCTCTACTTATTCTACTGTGTGAATGTGTTTATAGGAAGAGATACATCTTTTTTCCTGGAGAAATATTCAGTTAACTCAGCACAAATCCAGGAAAGGCTTAAAAACCAGCTATGGCAGCACATACCTATAATCCTAGTGCTGGAAGGCAAGTAGAGGAAGATTCTAACGAGAAAGCTTTCGGCTCAGTGAGAATCCTGCTTCATAACAATGTGGGGAGTGACCTAGGAAGACATCTGTTGTCAACCACTGGCCTCTCTGTACACATACATAGGCATTTGCACACAGGCACACACACATTCACACACACACACAAATACAACTAACTGCAGCTTCCACAGTTTGCAGCTGAGGATGACCACCATCTAACATGTAGGGTGTGTAAAATGCACAAAGCATGACTCACCCTGTCAGCTCCAGATTTCTTTATTCTTACATATCCTTCCATGCCCTCTCTTTTCTGAAATGGATAAGCCATTTGTACACTCTGTTTTAAGTTTTTCTTGAAGGCAATGCATTGATTAATGCGTTTGCTTTAAAGCAGTTTCATCAGTAGTGATTACTGGGCTTCATGCAGCATGTTCAAGGAGACCTAAATCTCCAAGAAATCATTTTGTCCTTGCCTTGCTTCAAACTATATCTCTAAAATGACTGAGGAAAAGAGTGCTGGAGAGAAGACTTTGTGATTTAGAGTCCTGGTCGCTCTTCCAGAGACCCTGAATTTAGTTCCCAGCACCTATGTCAGGCACCTAAAACCTTTTGTGATTCCAGACTCAGGAATCTGAAATTCTCTTGTAGCCTCCGATGAAACCTTCACTCATGGTGCACATATCCACAGAGACCCAAATATATACACATAATTAAAATGCAATCTTAAAACCAATAAATAATAATTGAAGAAATAGAAATGAGAACATTTCAAAGTCCTTATATACTAAAAATTATTTTTCCCTCTGAGAAATTTAAAGAGTCTAAAATTACCTTGCACAGATGAACGAAGTTTGATAGTGATGAAGCAAGGAAGTGGACTGATTGGACAGAAAGTCCCGTTACAAATTCAAGCACATTGTCTTACAATTGACTTAGGTTTTTGTCTACTTATTTCTGTTTCTCTCGTTAAGGACACTCTTTGGGGTTTTCTCAACATACCACAAGAATCATAGTAGTAGCTGAAAACTTTTTTTCCTTTTAAAAATAGACTGGAACCTGTTCTTGCACAAAGAGACTATCAAGGCTTTTCACCACAGTAGGCAACAAAGTAGTCATACATGTATCCCTCAAGGTATTCTATCATGCATTGTTTCGTGCTGTCTTGGTCCCTTTTATTATGAAATAAATGTGTCTGATGACTATTTTCAACATCAAGTATAAAGTTAGAAAATGCACAAGCATTATTATTTGAGGGACAATTTATCTTTGCCCCTTATTAGTCTTCTTCTTCTTCCTCCTCTTCTTCTTCTTCCTCTTCTTCTTCTTCTTCCTCTTCTTCCTCCTCCTCCTCCTCCTCCTTCTCCTCCTCCCTCTCCTCCTTCTCCTCCTCCTTCTTTTTCCTTTCTGGAAAAGCAAACAAACAAACCCTGTGAGCTAGTGTAGTGCCACTGGGCAGGAGTGGAGCCAGGCAAGGGCTTAGAGAATGGGCTTTTGTGAGTCAGTCTTTTTTGTTTTGTTTTCCTCCAGGCTGCTTTGACGATGACTTCCTTCTTTGTGCCTTATCAGTGGGCAAAATAATCCTCTGGAAGAATGAAGGGTCGTTTGACCTCTCATTTATCTCTGTCTGTTCAGAGTCCACGGCCACCAGACTGATGAAAAGTGAGGGGAAGGACCCGTCAGCGGAGCCTGCAAATTCAAAGCACGCTGCCTGATTCACTTTGTTTGGGGAGTATAAACTTTCTTTCTGCTAAGTGAACAAATTATTTTCTTTCTGTTCAGTTCAAGCTGTAGAATGATTAGGGCCCCAGAAGAATAAATTAGACTCCGATGGCTGTGGTAACAGAGAAGTTGGAGAGTCAAAGGCGGTGAGAAACTAAAGCTTTCTTCTCAGTATCATTGTGTGTGTGAGAGCCAGCGGCTCATAACAGTGCTGAGAAACCTAGCTAGATTGATAAGACCCCGTGGAAAGTCATCCAAATAAGGGAAACACCAGCTGAGATTCGAACCAATCACACTGCCTAGAGCTTCGGGGACAGCATGGATCTCTGATCAAGCATTTGCCAAAACTTCAAATTATCTTCTTGAAGTCTGCTTTGCTTTTCTCCTATGGTATTTTATGTGTTAAGAACTTACATCATTTTTGTTATTTTCCTTTCTTAAACTATAAATCATTGAATACCTAGGAATTCAGAGATCATTAAATGTGTAAAAGCATTTCCTGCCTTTGAATATGTTCACAGGAACAAGGCAAGACTTAATAATAAATGAAAATTCTTCTGAAACTGGCCTGAAGAGAATCTAGTGGTTTATGTTAGCTTAGTTAAATAGTATAGGGAATTCTAGACAGTATGGTAAGGGCAGATGATACTGCCCCCTAAAATAACAATGAAACACCTAATAATTGAAATGAGGGGAAAATACAGCAATATGTTAGCCTTTGGCAAATAAGTTCAAACAAAGATTCAGTCTCAATATAGGACACACACATATGGCATGTATAATTAAATTTCAATTCAAACTTCATCAAATGTATTATATATAAGTATATACTGTTTCCTCAGGAATCGTCAACAGTAGCTGTTGCCGAATGGCAAGATCACAGTTGGTTTTTATTTTATTTGTTTTTCATTTTATAACATATTTAACATGACTGGCATTAATTCATTTGCAGACAGTGATTCTGGAAGCAAGTTACTCTACAGTTCTTAGTATATAAAACTGAGAAAGACATGCGTCATTGGTAGCTGTGAAGAATGAAGATTAATTCTGTGTTAACGTGGTAATTAGCCTCCAGTATTCTAGAGAGACTGGGGAAGGCAGAGTAGGAAAGGAAGTCATTTACAGATAAGAACCAGGGACTAGGGGCATACTTAGAAGTCTGTTAGCAGTGGAGAAGGTGGTAAATAGGTTAGCAGGACCATCTAAATGGTTTTCAAGATAACTTTGCCATAGCTCCCTGAGAACCACAGGACACTTTTGGCTCATCGTTATGGGTTCCTGTGAGCTCAGTGGCATGCCCAGGGTTACATCTTTCAGCATCCCTCTGGCCATGAAGTCCACTCTTCCCATCGCCCATTTCACATGAAGTTCTTTGAAAAATGCAGCAGTCAGCCCTTTCTCTGTGGATCCCTCCCTATCTGTCTTATTCTCTGACTCTAGATTTTCACCCTGTGTCTTCAACTCTGAGCTACTGTATACAGACTTTCTTGTGCCACACTTAATTGTGTTCTTAAATAAATCATCCCTGGCCCAACTCCTACATGTCCTCACAGTCACACACAAACACTGCTCACTCTCCTTCACCGATCGGGAGCAAAATTTCAATAAGGTTCAATAAACAATTTCAGTATTGAAACATTTATATTGTGATTTGTCTATTACTATGAAATATAAAGATTCTTCTCCATTCTTCATGTTGCATCTCTTTATTTTAATTGTATAACTAGTTCATGACATAAACATCATTAAAATTTGTTGAATAATAAATATTTTGGCAGGTAACACACACAGAAAAAAGAAAATGGGACATAATAAGTAAAAGTTATGTAAACATTTCACCGTATTTTTTCATTGTTAATAGCTAAAATGTCTCTTACCTACTCATGTTCCCAACAGTATTTATAATAATAATACAGTATTTTATTTTACTATTTATAACATATATTTGTGCTGAGGGACAATGGTTTTACCCTGTAAAGATTTGTTTCTTGTACTTGTTTAATAAAGGTTGATTGGCCTGGTAGCTCAGGCTTCTTATTAACTCTTATAACTTATATTAGCCCATAATTCTTGTCTATGTTAGCCATGTGGCTTGGTACCTTTTTTGGTGAGGCTGTCACATCTTGCTTCCTCTGTGGCTGGGTCATGACTGCAGACCAAAACTTTCCTCTTCTCATATTTTCATTGCCTTTTCTCTATTTCCTGCCTGGTTGCCCCACTTACACTTCCTGCTTGGCTACTGACCAATCAGCAATTTATTAAAAATAATATAAGTGACAGGATAAAAGACCATATCAGCGTTTATTAAACAAGTACAAGAAACAAATCTTTACAGGGTAAAACCATTGTCCCACAGCACTTCCACCTTTTCTTATCAGTTTATAATTGGAGTAGACCTCTGTGTAGTTCTTTGGGACTTATCAGCTGCAGGACTAGGTGGGACAGAAACCTCTGTCGGCAGAAAACTCAGGTAACAGAATAGTGCCCAACGTTTGGACAACTGTATCCACATAAAGCCTGAGAAAGCTTGGGAAGTAATTCTGGACAAAAGAGAATAGAGTTAAACACCGCTTTTTGATAGCAGCACTTTCTCTGGTGGGCTCTGCATCCTAGGGGCAAGAGCTTCATTTAAGAGAAGCAGCTCTTTTAAGAAGTCCTGACACAAAACACTTAAATTGTGTTGTTGAAAAGCTGCTGCATGCTTTTTGATAGTGGCAGGGACCTTGAAACATCATAGAGTTGTGGCAATAAACATGGCTCTGGCTGGCACCTCTGCCATAAGGCTAGACTCTCAGAAAAAAAAAAGCTAAGGAATGGGCTGGATCCAGCCATCAAAGCCACAGCTTTAATCTTAGCCATATCACTTAGCAAATTAAAGACTTGTGTGGTCAGAAAAAGAGAGATATACAGTAAAGATAGATTCAGATAAAGAAAACCTCTAAATGGTTTACAGTGTGTTTAAAAATATATGTAGGCTTGGAAGTAAAAAGGATAAAGTCCTTAAAATAAAAAAGAAAAAGAAAGAAAGGAAGGAAGCAAGAAAAGAAGGAAGAAATAGAGCAGTTGGATGTGATGGCACACACCTTTAATCCCAACACTTGGGAGACAGAGGCAGACAGACCTCTGTGAGTTCAAGGTATGGTAGCACACATCTTTAAACTCAGCACTTGGGAGGCAGAGCCTGGCAGACCTTTGTGAGTTCAAGGACAGCCTGGTTTACAGAGTGAGTTCCAGGATACCCAAAGATACACAGAGAAACCTAGTTTGAAAAAGCCAAAAATAAAAAATAAAAATAAAAGAAATAGATACTGTCATTATTTTCTCTTTGAATTGTTTGAATGCTGAGGAAGGAGCAACAGCTGCTAAAAGATATTTGTTTATAAATGCTGCTGAATTAATAAGATAGGTATTTTGAAAATACCTTGACTTCAGAATTGAAATCAAAAGGTTTGTTACTTTGGAGAAGAGGTTTTGCTTTTGTTTCCACAGGAAATGAGAGGATGTGGATTCATTTTAAGTTAAGAAAAATCAGGTTTGATCAAGAAAGGCCCCCTGAGAAATCTCCAATATGAGCAGTTGACCCAGATATCTAAGTTCTACATCCAGAACAGATTCAAGACTGCTGCTTGGGATAGCAAAGCCTCACAGGATACTCCAGTAATAACTTGACCAAAATTTTAAATTTTCTTTAGGTACCCATAAGATTATCAGCTCCCCCAATCAGCAGGAAGTAGCCTGGAAAACTATACCATGTTCACCCAAAAAATGGATTATGGATGTTTGCCTTTGTTTAGAGTGTTGGTTAAAATATATAGATAATAGTCTGGACAAAAAGCTAAATAAAGGATATTAGATTCAGAGTTCTTGTTTTAAAAAAAATGGGGGGGGGGTGCTGTGGGACAATGGTTTTACCCTGTAAAGATTGGTTTCTTGTACTTGTTTAATAAAAGCTGATATGGTCTTTTATCCTGTCACTTGTATTATTTTTAATAAAATGCTGATTGGCCAGTAGCCAGGCAGGAAGTAGAGGCAGGGCAATGAGAATTATGGGAAGAGGAAAGTTTTGGTCTGCGGTCATGACCCAGCTGCAGAGGAAGCAAGATGTGACTGCCTCACCAAAAAGGTATCAAGCCACATAGCTCACATAAGCAAGAATTATGAGGCAGAGGCAGGCGGATCTCTGTGAGTTTGAGGCCAGCCTGGTCTACAAGAGCTAGTTCCAGGACAGGCTTCAAAACTACAGAGAAACCTTGTCTCAGGGGGAAAAAAAGAGTTAATAAGAAGCCTAAGCTACTAGGCCAATCAGCATTTATTAAACAAGTACTAGAAACAAATCTTTACAGGGCAAAACCATTGTCCCACAGCATATTTGTTTATGTCTTCAACTACTTAAGGGTATATTTTTTAAAACTTTCATTGTAAAATGGGTTTAAGAGGGTGATTATAAAGTTTAGTATTAAAATCACAAAATTCTCCTTATGGAGATGACATAGTAGATAAAGCATTTGCCATGAAAGCATAGGGACCTAGGTTCAAATCCCCAGAACCAGCATAAAGCTGGATGTGGAAGTGCAATTCCAGGACACTAGTGAGATTGGAGGTGAAAACAGTAAAGAGTATCTAGAAGTTTATGGTCCAGCTATCTGACAGCAATCAACAACAGACTGTCTCCAACATGGCAGAAGATGAAGACTAACATCTAAGGTTGTCTTGTGATTTCCACATAAATGCCATGAAATGTATATATCTGCAATCACACATGAACACATACACACAAAGATTATTTTTGAGAAATTATCAATATTTATAATATAGTTGTTAAAGAACACTGAATTATTATAAGAAATTAATATAAAATTAACTTTTATCATATTAGGTAATAAAATGAGTTAGTTGCGTTGTTTTGTCCTATAGTTAATGGCAACAGTTCTATTGATATCTCACAATTTATTCTGCCCTCTAGATAATGTTAGATATTATGGTATTTTATTGAAGAATTTTTTTAACTCTGAAATTTTCATACATGCACACAGTATATTTTCATCATATTCACCTCCCACTCCTTCCAGATTCAACTGCTTTCCAAACTTTGTGTCCGTTTTTTATTGCAAGTAACTACTGATTCTAATTTGTGCTGCTCAGACACTTAAAGGTGTGGGGACACCACTGGAGCATGATCGACCTACCTGAGTTCCTGAAGAAAACCTACTCTCCCCTTCCAGCAACCAACAGCTGTAAGTAGATCTTCAGCAAGGCAGAGACACCTATGAACCCCTCCGCCCTCACAGACTGGCCTAACTCAGGTCGTATACAGACACAGCTTTCATGAGGTTTGTAAGCACAGGGGTTCAGTCATGCCCAGAAGGCACCAGTTCCCCTTGATCCTCCCTAACATCAAATCTTTCTGACCCCTCTTCTGAGATGGTACCTGAGCCTTGGGGAGAGAGGGTGACACACCAAGATTTATAAAAATTTATATTAATTTCAAATTTGAAACAATCTTGCTGAAGTCTCCTAATTTTCAAATATGGATTTTTGTTTTTCATCATACATGTAAAAAAAACATGTTCATTTCATTTTAGTCTCGAAACAGGGATGAAAACAAGCTGCAATAGCAGTTCCATCTTTCCAACATAGCTCTATGAGCCCATGTTTCCAAAAGCCAGTTTTCTCTTTAATGACCACTGTGGAAGAACAAGAATTCCAACATAAAAATATGGCATGCTGTGTGTCCCTGGGGCAATTATCTGAGTCACTGCTCTAAGAAAGAGAACTTGAGCATTCTCATAAAAATCCACAGTTGACTCACTGAATGTTTATGGCTCCGCTGATCTTGTGTGTGCTTTTCTTTGGAAAGGGAAATCTTTTTATGCACATTTTTACCCACAGCTACTGGGTTGAGATTAGGCCGTTTCATTATCTACTAAGTGGGAGAGTGTGCCTTTTCTAATCACTACGATTTTACATTCATTTGAATTACAAGTTTTTATTGTCTGTTTTTTTTTTCCAAAGCACAGTCCTGGGTGTTGTGTTCGCTCTTCATATCCAAATCAACTGCTAAAGTCAGTTTCCACACAGTATTTGTAAAACCCATCCAATGGATCTGTTTTCTCCTTCATTGCAACCATATCTTCCCACCTCGAAGCTAGCTAGTTAAACTCAAAGAAAGTGTGGTTACTTATGAAAGGAATGACAGAACACATGTGCTTACTAACATGTGCTTACTCACTTCAGGAGCGACTCATTGGTGCAGTTAATTTCTATATAAATTTTCAATAAGAAACTATTTAAAGTAACAGGAACATGTTTGGAGTTCTACATATAATCAGGATAAGGAGAGCTGTCTTCCACCAATCCACTCTGCTCTCAGTGTTATCATGACCATGGAAATCCTGTCACTCGGCCTGAGTGTTGATGGGCTCTCACCTTCTTTTTTATGCAACTTAATGGTGATTATGTCACATGGTCCCAGAACTTGAGGAAGATGATTAACAGCTGCGAAGAGGAAGATAATACTGTTTTAGCTTCATTTCTGTTTCTGTGGTAAACAAAACCGGCACAAAGCAACTTAGAGGAGCCTGGGTTTATTTTAACCCCCATCCCAGGTCACAGTCCATCACTGTGGGGAAGTCAAGGCAACAGGAATGTGAACAGCTGGTCATAGCTCACCCATCATTGGCAGCAGAGGGAGATGAATGCATACAGCTTTAGCCCTCGGTCGACTTTCTCTACTCCCATCCAGACTAGGTCCTAAATCCACAATGGTGCTGCCCACTTTCAGTGTGCGTCTTCCTGCATTACGAAGGCAATGAAGACAGTTCCCCACAGATATGCCTACATGGCCAATCTGATCTAAAAAAAAAAAATCCCTCCTTGGAACTCTCTCTTCAGAGGCGCTCGACATTGTGTTAAATTGACAACTAAAACTGACTGTCACAAATACCCATAAAATCAAAGAACCTAACAATGAACTTTTTGTAACTTCCAAATAAACACTGCAAAAGTCCAAAAGAAAGACCAATCCCTGAGCCTTATAGTTGTATATCTCCATTCACGTTCTGACACGAACGAATAAGTGCCTATGTTTGACTACTTCATATGATAATATGCCTCATGAAACTAAGAAAAGGTACTATTGTATGAATCAGTTTTTTAAAGATTTATTTAGCCCCAGGTATGTGTAGACTCTGGGTATTTGACAGTAACAAGACAGGGTTGTCTTTCAGGTGTAGAAGAGTCAGACAAACCTCCCCAACATGGTGACTCCTGAGAAGAAACTGATACAAGGGCATAGCTGCTGTGTGTCTTGCAGGAAAAGCTTCCAAGAAACTGGCAGAGATGAGACGAGACCAGGCTGTCCCCAGAATGGCAAGAAAAGCCACTGAGCTATCTAAAGGACATTAACGTACCAAATGTAGTTAACATCTGAACCCTTACCCCTCATCCTGACAGAATCTTCAGCAGAACAGAATAAAAAGCAAAACTCCCTAGGTCAAAAGTAACCATGACTGCAAACTCTGACCTTGAGCTCGAGGCTGCAGGACAGCACGCTGAGAAAGGACAGTCTGGAAAGCAGTGACCATTTACACAAAGGCCTGCAGGAAGGAGAAACTCAAGAACAGGAAGTGAACCAAGAACGCTAGGAGAAGACCTCAAATCAGGTGCTTACTTGGAGGCGTTTATGTATGTAGACCACGTGTCTATATGAGTGAAGGGTTTTCTTATTTTAAGCTGAAACTTTATTTTTGCTAAGTTTAAAATGCGGCTTGAGTTGACCAAAAATTTGATTTCCTCTCTCTGTTTTCAAAAAATGTGTGCAATTTCTTTAATAAGAAGACATTTAAAAAAATCATAGTGTCTGTGTCTTGGGAGTGTGTCGGGGGGAGGGTCATCTCCAAGCATCAATGACAATGATGTACTTGGGATAATTTATCTGACTCTTTTCACAAATCACTCATCTCTTTATTCATATTGTCACTTACTCAGTGAGCCAGGCAGTAATTGTTAAATACCTGCTGTTGAGAAAACACATCATTAAGAGCTGTGTGGATACAGAGTAGTTGGGGACCCAGTCACTGACCTCAAACAACACAGAATCACAGCCCATGTGAGACTGACGTTATTTGTAGGGGAGACCCAATACATCTCCACAGAATCTCTTAGGAGGTTGCTTATCGCTCTAGAACTCCTAAGGAAACACTTCGTCCAAATGAAAACACCAGGACTGTCATGAAATTCATAACACATATTAAGTTACTGCCCCGGGGTGGATGTAAGATGAGATGAAATCAGCTGAAGGCTTGGTGGTGAACTGGTTTTCTCTGCCAGGGCTTGGCTAGAATGTGTGACTGTATGAGAAGCCGGTAGGGTGGGATCACAGGCATCCGATGATGACAAAAGCTGGAAACCAGCTTGTTTATGCACTTGGCAGCCTGGACTGAGGAGCTCTGCTGTCAGGACCTGTTCGGACAGGAAGGCTTGTGTTTAGGAACACAACAAAATTTTACGTTCTGCTAAAAATCAAAACCACGGATGAGGCAGCTCCGAGTCTCTCTTCCCATAATTTCCTACAATTAAAACCATGAACACGGATGAACTTCTCTGCTTTTCTTGTGTAGCCTGCACATCTTTTTCCTCTGCATCTTTCTTTGCCGTCTTCCCTGACTGTGTCTTTTGAACGTAGTCTCCAAATGAAGGACCCCTTGAATGCCCTTTAATATAATAACTTCTTTTGGAAAGGAAAAACCAAATGTTTCTCGTCCCAAGGAAGAATGGCAGCCCTTTCCAGAGCCCTCCACGGACCCTCTACACTAAGTCGAGGGAGGGAGGAGGTGTGCCAATGAATATGCATTCTGTATTTTCTCTGCCAGATTGCTGCTTCTGACATCTCCACCCTCCCCAGAGAGAGCAAATAACTACAGAAATACTACAGGATTCATTTTAAGAACATTTTAATAATAACTGCTTTCATTTCAACTGTAATACTCCATACGTGTTGTCAGTGTGGTTCATTTGTGGCTCCATGTGGCTCATTTAACATGACATACCTACACATGTTTTCTTCAAGACTTCCTTGTCAGTTAATATATCCATACATTGTACCTATCTGTTTAACTAGACCTTACAATTTTGAAGTGTGGGTACAAAATGACATGTTCAGAGACAGAGGGTTAGCATGCCAAATTTTCTAAGGTCTCAGGGGTTTTGAATATTTAATTTAGATGTTGTAGGCTAGTTAAAGATTGCATAGTTAATTCGGTTGTGCCCTATACTGATCAAAGAGGCAAATGCCTTAGATCCTTTCCCAGCCGTTTGTCTAAGCATTTTGGAGGAGCCGCCCACCACAACTCTCGCCTTGGTGCTCTTATGAAATGAGTTACGTCAACTCGGATATCTCTCGCAAGGTAGTTCTCTGTAGGGATGGTGTAATTCCATAAGTCCAGTAATTCCACAACTCAGAATAAGGGCTATGATAACATGAGATGGGTTTTAGTGAAACAAATAAAGACATACTGAATTGATTTGCTCTTTTTTAAAAGCAATTTTTATTTATAAGTAATCCTAAGTTCACAAGGGACTAGCAAAGATGATGTGGAAAGATCTCAGGTGCCCTTCAGGCATATTCCCCTAACATTATTTGTGTAGAAAAAAAAATTCCCAAACCAAGAAAAGAACGAACATGGATGCATTCCTGGTAGATGAACTACAGAATTTATTCATATTTAATCTGTTTTCCCACTCATGCCCTTTTTCTGTCCCAAAATCCAATCTATGATCTCTCTTGACATTTGGGTCACGTTCCCTTAGTCCTAAAACTGATTAGTTATTTTAGCTGGTTGGAACAGGATTCTTACGGATGGTTCTGGTTCCGAATTGATTTTACTGTTGCCATGGAAAAATCTGAGCTTGTTCCTTTCCCATGAATAAAGCCATTATTTTAATAGTCAGCTTGCTGTCAGTTTTTAATCTCATCCAGCACTCCTTAGAGTTTGGAGGGTAGGTGTAAATGCACAAAATGGGATCTCTTATTTTCCTTTTGTCCCCTTAGCAACTGCCCTTACCTGAGAACCCTTGCTCAGGATAAGCAAAGGAGGTTTCTGGAAAGCACAGATCTTTATATTCTGAGCCCGTGCCAGGAAACATTTTTAGGATGTTTGGTGAGTATAACAAACTGACGTGGGTCCTGGGAAAGCACCCTTATCTAAAGGAAACACAGATCTACACCACCCTATAGTTTCCATTCTTGTACTACCAGGAAAAAGGTGCTAAG
Organism: Microtus pennsylvanicus; assembly: GCF_037038515.1. Taxonomy (NCBI): domain Eukaryota; kingdom Metazoa; phylum Chordata; class Mammalia; order Rodentia; family Cricetidae; genus Microtus; species Microtus pennsylvanicus. Next base: position 25,345,874 of record NC_134583.1, read on the forward strand.
GCTTTTGGCTCCATATTGGGCACAGACCCACTTTGCAGTGTATTTTTCCACCTGGAACTTTAGGAAGATTATTATCTCAGGAGTCTTTAGGTGAAAAGTCAGGTCTGGGGCACATACTGGTATGCCACCTGACACTAAGTGATCGGTTCCTGTGAAAGTTGGTGCTTTGGGGCCAACAACAATGGTAAGGCTCACCTCTGCCTGCTGTGTGCCAGGCTGCTGGGGATAACTCCTGAGCAAATGTCTCTTCTGGGATATTCAGCCTAGCTAGTCATTGCTAACTGCTGAAAGCCTTCTTCTGCAGTGGGGGAGGCTTGTAAGGCAGTCCGTCCCTCCTACTGTTTAAGCAATGCAGATTGTCAAATTATACATGGCAGATGGATTACGGTTTGTCCTTTTAGTGACAGGAAAAGCTGTTTCAACATCCTGGCAGAGACATTGTCTCCAGCAAGATAACATTTTGCTGCTTCTCGGCTCTATTTAGGAAAATTCTCGTTGGCCTGGTGTAACGAGTGACTAGAAAAGCTTTTAGTTGTATCATGCTATAATGGAAAGACAGGCTTTCATTAATATACTCTACCAGATGTGTTATAGACATCCCGTAATAACATGTGCAGCTTGGCTCAACTGGGTTGCCTTGGTGGTGTATAGGAAATTACAGGATGCATAGAATGTATCTTAGGAGTCATTGGCGTTGTTGGGGAAAATGTTCTGCTGATGTGAAATAAGCACAGGACAACTGCAGGACTCTTTTCTTTGTTGGAGCTCTTAAAGGAACTTAGGTTCAGCTCTCTTAATTTTTCCTGTGCCCCCTTTTCCTACAATTTTTATACCCTCATGTCTTCCCTGCTCTTTTCCTTTTGTCTTTTGTCTTCTCTCTTTGTTCTTTCTGGAGATAACTTTGATTTCTCCCTCATCAGTCATTCTTCAAGGAGGTTTTGACCTGGCTGGGGTTTGACTAGATAAGCTTCAAAGAACTGTCACTGAACTCTGCTTTCTAGTGAATGAATAAATGAAAGAAGGATCATAAAAAAATTATGTCCTATAATTTTGAATGAAGCTCTTACATGCTCTCAGCCTTTTCTCGATTTTTCGCTTTGGTCAATTCTGACTGAGAAAAACACCTATTTCCAGAGTGATAAGAACGATCTTCATGATACATCTACCCACTGCAGGATTTAATGTCTTCCTATCCTTCAGGAATTTCAATTTTCTTTTACCCTCCAAATGGCTAGTGAGTCATTCCAATCCTCTCCTGGGGGTATCTACCGTCTACCTCTTATTTCCTTTATTTCTACCAGGACCCTGCCCCACTCATTTCCAGGTATCGAGACCTTGGCAATTCCTCAGTTGTTTGGCTTGTCCCGATCTTCTCCTAACACTTGCACACCTCTGCCAAACTTCAATCTGAAACTCCTGCTTCCATCTCCAGAGTTACCTGCCCCAAACCATGAATGTTCTTGGGAAACTGTGACGCATTTATTTACGGAAGCAATTACACCAGAAACAGACTCTCTTGCATTTTAAATAAAAGATTTCCTTCTCTGAGTTCACTCAGTCCCCTACACCCTCTCACTCACCCCCTGCTTTCCACCATGGGCCTCAGCTTCTCCAACTTCTATTGTTTCCAATTGTCACCCCAAAGCCTACAAGGAACCACTGAGACCTAGCTTGTCATCTATTCAGAACTCTTTAAACCTGTTGCTTCCCAAAACTGAATAGAGACCATTCTTTCCCTTCAAAGTTGAACTTATTACCTTCCTATGAAATTAATGATCAATAATATTAGAATTAAACCTACAAACATCTAGTAACATTGTGTGTGTGTCTGTGTGTGTGTGTGTGTGTGTGTGTGTGTGTGTGTGTGTGTGTGCGTGTGTGTGTTGAGATAGGGTTTCTCTGTAGCTTTGGAGACTTTCCTGAAACTAGCTCTTGTAGACCAGGCTGGCCTCAAACTCACAGAAATCCACCTGCCTCTGCCTCCTGAGTGCTGGGATTGAAGGCATGTGTTACTACTGCCCGGCTAAAATAGTAACATTTTAAAGAGTTCTTGGCATTGTTTATCATTCTGCTGATCTCCTGTAGTCCAGAATGTAGTTACGGTTGCTTATTTGCTGTGATATAGACATGATCATCAGCTAGGAGACCTTCAAAGCACCGTTCTTTAGGGTGTTCCCCAAGCAAATTCCTGAAACAAATCTTTGTTACAGTTGCCACCTCTTTCCTCCTGACTCGTTAGCCTAAAAAATCCACTTCCACCGAAGGACTCATAATATTCTGACTGCACATTGCCTTTCCAGCCATGTCTGCCAATAATTCACATCTACACCTAAGAACAGGCTTCCATCTCTCTCTGCCGCATGCCTCACTTCCCATTCCCCTCTTCCGCATGCCTCACTTCCCATTCCTCTCTGCCGCATGCCTCACTTCCCATTCCTCTCTGCCGCATGCCTCACTTCCCATTCCTCTCTGCCGCATGCCTCACTTCCCATTCCCCTCTTCCGCATGCCTCACTTCCCATTCCCCTCTTCCGCATGCCTCACTTCCCATTCCCCTCTTCTGCATGCCTCACTTCCCAGTCCTCTCTGCCGCATGCCTCACTTCCCATTCCCCTCTTCTGCATGCCTCACTTCCCAGTCCTCTCTGCCGCATGCCTCACTTCCCATTCCTCTCTGCCGCATGCCTCACTTCCCATTCCTCTCTGCCGCATGCCTCACTTCCCATTCCCCTCTTCCGCATGCCTCACTTCCCATTCCCCTCTTCCGCATGCCTCACTTCCCATTCCCCTCTTCCGCATGCCTCACTTCCCATTTCTCTCTGCCGCATGCCTCACTTCCCATTTCTCTCTGCCGCATGCCTCACTTCCCAGTCCTCTCTGCTGCATACCTCACTTCCCATTCCTCTCTGCTGCATGCCTCACTTCCCAGTCCTCTCTGCCGCATGCCTCACTTCCCATTCCTCTCTGCTGCATGCCTCACTTCCCATTTCTCTCTGCTGCATGCTGGATTTCCCAGTCCTTTTTGCTGCATGCCTTACCTCCCATTTCTCTGTATTGCATGCCATACTTCCCATCCCTATGTGCCACATGCCTCACTTCCCAATCCTCTGTGCCGCATGCCTCACTTCCCATTCCTCTCTGCCGCATGCCTCACTTCCCAATCCTCTGTGCCGCATGCTGTATTTTCCATTCTTCTCTGCTGCAAGCCTTCCTCCCCCCACCAAAATGCTGTCATTATCCTCACTCTACTTTTGCTTTCTGAACAGAAATTCATATTTTAAATCTCAGAAACTCTCCAGCCCCCCCTTAGAAACCTGCATATGGTAGCCCATGCTAGCTGCTATGTTAGACCATCTCTAATACTCATAGTAAAATTTAATCTCCATAGTGATATAAAGAGGTAGATAGAAGTTTTGAGAAAATTCTGTCAATGAGGGGTCTACCACCATAAATTAGTTAATGCCATTACTTTGCGGCAGGCTAGTTATCTCCAGAGTGGCTTTGTTATAGGAGTGTATGGGTATGTCCTCCAGTTCCCATCATCTCTCTCTTCTGTTTGTTTTTCTTACTCTGTGGAACTCTCCAGCATGTTATAACGTAGCCAGAAAACTCTCATCAAACTCAGCCCTTCTGTCTGAAGCTTCTCAGTGGTAGAAAGTACATTTCTGTGTACATCCTCCAGTCTCTGGGATCATTACAACAAGAAAAATAAAGACACAAGGTATTAGGAACTCTAGAGGTTTTTTTTCTCCTATTATAACTGGGAACTCTTATAGATCTTGTCATTTATGACATTACTTCCTGTGGATACAACTCATTTTTATTTGAATTTATCAATATTTTGCTTATCTGTACATAATTCTCTTATCTATAACTTATTTCTCAAATGTACCATGAAATCCAAAGCACTGAAAATCTAAGTCAGTATTTCTTAACTCCTTGATCTTAGCCGTGCCATTTGTAAGAGGGAATAGAATTAGGGATTCCAAACTTCCGAGGTTTTGAAAGAGCCACTCAGAAGTGAAGCATTTCAGGTGGAGAGATGCTAGGGTTAGTGATTATTACTGAAACATGAGGCTCTGAATTTGAGTGCAGATTGCTGGGACTCATGGAGACAGCTGAGGATAAAGGTGCACACCAATTATCACGAGCATCACAGGAGAATCCACACAGCTTTGTGCACAGACAGCCTGGCAAGGTTGGCAAGTCATAGACAGGCAAGATATATGCCTTGAGATGTCAGGTCTCAAAGAACATTCAACCTCAACTTCTGTTTTATGTGCATGTGCACATATACACACACCTGTACACACACACGTGTGTGAGTGTGTGTGCACACAACATATAATTTTCTCTATTATATACACAGCATGACATTATAACTCTAAGGGTACAGTTGTGGCACACATAACCAATAGCTCTCTACTTGGTCTTGAGGCCGACTTAACAAGAGGGAAAACATACATGGTACTAGAAACCCAACCAACCACCTAAGGCTGGTGAAGTCATGGGTCTTAGAGGAGTCCCATCAACTGCCACTTTCTTCAACCAGCAAAACTCTTAACTAGACGCTAAATATTTGTCCTTATGATCATAGGTAAGCGTAGTTCTCATCACAGAAATCCTTTCGCAACAGATGGAGATCATTACAGAAAAGCACAGCTAATCAAAATGCAGTGAACAAGAAATTGTGTGTTGCCCAGTTCCAAATGTTGATAAAGCTCCAACATAATTCCAACATGTAACACTGAAGGATGACTTTGGAAAAGGCAGGTGGGAGGGTTGTTAGAGTCAGGGGGATTGGAAACTTGCTTTAAGATTGTCTCTCCAAGAAATTCGAGAGGCTATAGCCATGAAGTAGCAACATGGACACACACACATAAAGAAAAAGGAATATATCTGAATGGTATATCAACAATTAAAGATATATATATATATATATATATATATATATATATATATATATATATATTCGTGTATGTGTATGTATGTATAAATAATTAAGCAAAAAGATGCCATGACTAAGAGAGAGAACAAGAGGGGATGCATGGAAGGGGGTTGCAGATAGGAAAGGGAAGAGAAAAAAGTGATGTAATTACATTCTAATTTCAAAACCACAAAAAAATTATTGTATGAAATTTCTGAAGACTAAGTTGCATATGACTCAAAATCATATATGATAATTGTGTGCATATTGATATAACGACATATGTTAATGACTTATAAGTCTATTACAAATGTTTTCAATTTATCATTGTTTTATTGTTTTTTCAGTCAAAATATACTAAAACTGAAGCTATAACAAAATATTACAATAACTTTTATCTTTAAACATTTTTTTTTTAATTCCACAAGCATGCAGGCAAACATGAAACACTTTTCTAATAACTTTAGGGTAGCTTCTGCAACCTGATAAGCTCTCTTTTTCTCGGTTACAAAGGCTATATCATCTTTGTATATTTCCAAAGCATCAAACAGTTGGTAGATGGGACCAATTGTTGAATAAATGACACACAAAACACGACTCAGTGTAAAGCTGCAGGTTAAGCAGCGGCCAGGCACACAAAGGAAACCGGAGGCCACTGCTCTTCTGGGGAGCAAGAAGAGATGGCCACCAGGGTCTTTTCCCCTGTTCCCTCCACTGCCACCACATTTCTGAAATTTTTCCTGACTTTCCTTTCCAATCAGTGCTCAGAGGATTGAGGTCAATGGATTTGAGACATTGTAGCATTTGCTACAAAATGGAGTGCCATTGTCCAACAGTTTTCCAAGGGCCCATTGGCCAGGAACACTCCAGAAATAACAGTGACAGTGTGTGTGTGTGTGTGTTATGAAGTCAATAAGTGAAGAAGGAAGGAACCACCCTACATATGGAAAAGGAAAATATCAATTAGTGTTTATTTATTTATTTTAAAGGACTGTGCCACCACTGACCAGCTCATCAAGACCTTGGACCACACCATGTCACTGGCTCAGTTCATCTGTTAGCGAGAGCTCCCGTGCTCTCGTGCTTGCCTGTGCCCACTGACTTGTTTTGAATATCAGAGCACCTGTCTTCCTCAAAGGTCTTCTCCATGTCACAAGGCATAGATGTTAGCCACTAGAGATTTCTGTCCCTTCATTAACAAATTCAAGTGTGTTAGGACCAAAACTGCATTAACTACCAACAAATGTACAAAACATCTTTGTTGCTGACATCTTAATTAGCTCATTAATTACATTTTAATTATCCATTGTCCAGAATCTACAGTTGTCGACAACTAAATTTGCAGTCATTGATGCTAATTATGTGTTCTGTAATCACTCTCAATCACGGTCTGGAGCAGTCCAGTACAAATGAGCTGGTGTAACGAGCCCGTGCATTCCCGCCAGTTCACCCCAGGAACGTGACAGTGGTGACTGCTGCTTACACACTCACACTAATCATACTCCAATGAGGAACTGAGAAGACAGTCTCCAGCCAAATTTAGCATTGATTCTTTTTTTTTTTCCTCCAGTCACTCTCTCCTTACAATTCCATCAGGGATTTTGATTTTAGGTATTTTATCACTTAAAAAAACGAAACAAAGGAAAACAAAAAACCTTTAGGAATGTAATATAGCTCCTACTTGATGCAGCATTTCAGCCAACCAGAAAATAATTGACATCTACACTGCCAAATACCCACAGGGTCAAGCCTGTCATGCCCACTTCCCTGGGTGTGTGTTTGGGAGAGTCCAAAAAAATCGTTCCAAAAATATCTATGAAAGTAACTGTCCGTTACGGTTACCTGGAGGTTGTCTCTAAGCTAATAAGTAAGCACAGACTAGAGAAGGCTTTGTTTATTTGCTTGAAAAATTAAAGTACATTACATTTTGAGAATTTTTAATCACTTAGTTCTTGACATTTGTGCTAATCATAAGAAGAATGAATATGTTGAGCAGTGGTGGTGCACGCCTTTAATCCCAGCAGTTGGGAGGCAAAGGCAGGTGGATCTCTGTGAGTTTGAGGCCACCATGGTCTACAAAGAGAATTCAAGGACAGTATTCAAATTTACACAAAGAAACCCTGCCTCAAAAAATGAATGAATAAAGAAAGGAAGAAAGGAAGAAAGGAAGGAGGGAGGGAGGGAGGGAGGGAGGGAGGGAGGGAGAGAAAAGGGGAGGAAGAAAGAAAGAAAGAAAAAAAGAAAGAAAGAAAAAAAGAAAGACATCTATATGGAGTTATTACAATTAGCTTTACTAAAGCCTAGATTACGTTGCCAAAGAAATGTATGGCATTCTTAATGCAGAAAGATAAAAAAAAGAAAATACATATTTGGACTGATCCACCTTGTTTGTACTTATTTGAGACATGTGAGTTTTAGCTAATTTTTTTTTTACTTCTTCATTAATGGTTTTATTTTTTAGCAATCTGAAGTCACTGAAATTCTTAAGAGGCTCCAATAAAAACAAAAATCCTCGTGGAAGAAGCTGCACCTTTAGCAGTTATCCATGAACTCCTCAGTGAAAAGACACAGGCAGCAAATAAGAATTGATAAAGATTTGACAGCATATGAGCAAACGGGAGGTGCTAAGACTGCCCTCCGCCCATCACTCTGTCCTCTGCAGAATACACTGCCTATGCGCAGAGAGGTAAGATGTGCATAGGATAGCATTTTTAGGTCTGTTACATTTCACACTTACCTTAAACCACACATTCTTCTAATGGTATGATTCTGTATTGAGAAATATTCAGACCAACTCATAGCTACATTCATAGATATAAAGAAGAGAAACCATGAGCAGCGCAGGTTTATGGATACAGTAAGAAAAGGCAGGGAATGGAGAGATGGCTTAGCAGTTAAGAGTGTGCAACTGTTCTTCCAGAGGGCCCAAATGGAGTTTTCAACACACACACACACCAAGCACCTCACAACCACCATTAACTCAAATTTCTCATAATCGGGTGCCCTCTCCTGGCCTCCTCAGGCCCCACACACATGTTGTAGGAACTCAGTCACTCACACACACACACACATACACACAAATGATACTTTACATCTTGGAAAGAGAGAGAGAGAGAGAGAGAGAGAGAGAGAGAGAGAGAGAGAGAACTAAGCCCATGGAAAGCCAGCTGCTGATAATAACATCTCAGAAAATGAACCAAAGAGAAATTATTTCTATAACTTTAAAGTACCTAACATATTTGGAACACTGAATTTCCATTCCTACAATTTCTTTATTAAATTAGACATTGTCTCCTTCCCTTTGATACAACAAAGAGTTCTAAAGGGTAAAGACATGTTTCAACACTAAGAGTTTCTTCTTTTCTCAGAATTTTCCCTACTTCATTCTGAATTCTATATTTCTCCTTTTTCAGTGATTTAGAGCTTAGCCAGGGTCATACATTAGTCAAACTCCACCACCCTAGAACGTTCCTGTGGTAATTAACTTATGAAAAGAAAAGGGTTAATTAGACCCACAATTTTGAAAATTCTAGTCCTTGATCAATAGCTTCATCACTTTGGAACCATGCCCAGGCAACACATGAGGGCATGTGACAGAAGAAGACTCTACCCCTGAGGCAGGAAGCAACAGACAGAGGAAGAGTTTAGGGTCCTGCCATCTCCTCCAGGGCTGTACACTGATGATCTAAGACCTCTCACTAGGTTCTATCATTGAAAGCTTCCAGCACTCCCTCAGCAGTGACAATCTGAGGACCAAACCTTTGATATGTGGAACTTGCAGGAACATTTCAAATTCAAGCTACAGCAGGAGGTTAGATAGCAAATGGAATATCCCAAATGTCCTTGACAACCTCCCTGGACCCTGTTCTGAAAGGATGGCAGCCATGATGTCAGAGTTTAGAGTTGATACCATAATCAGAACAAAAGCTCTTCACATCCTACATGGACAATGTCAGATGATGTGACTGGAACCTCCCAGCCTGTTACTTTTTCAGTGGTCCTTATGTGGCCAGTGTTGGAGTTGGGGCTTAACAGAAGCCATGCATACCCTGAAGGGCCCCTAAGTAACAACATAGCAGGTGTGCATTCTGAATGTCTCCTTTTAATTGTAAAGCATAAAGCACTTTCTTAATTGTTTAGGAATGTGTTTTGTGTGTCTTGTTGCAGCTGTTTAGCTGCATGAACCGACCTTCCCATATAGATCATGCATCCATTTTCCCGAGCTGAGTCTCACGGAGATGGGGATTAGCTATCAGTCCATCAGAGTTTTGAGTAAGGGTTCGGAGGTCACAGCTTTTTCTGAGTGCTTACTTTTATTTTGCCATAGCAAAAGTTAGGTTTGTGATTCCTTGCATGAATACATAATTAAGAGTTCTTTTGTTTCGTTCTGTTCGGTTTAAATGAAGTTCTGCTAAGTAAATGACCAGGTAACCTGACAGTCATCTATATTGAAATGGATGAGAAGAACAGAAGGCATACTGTGCACTTGTGTTTCTCCCATGGTGGGGGCAGCATGTCTGAAAGTGAAAAGGAAGACAACTGTGTCCACCTCATTCAACCACCCAAAGGAAGCAAGCCCCTCGCTGTGCTTGCTCGACGCCAGATTCTTACTGAGAACCAGCGAGCAGGTTTGGGTTTCTCCTTTTGTGTCTGCAAAGCTGCCCATCATTCACCATACACCTTCTTCTCTACTCCTTTTCCCTACTACCTTAGTGCAGGTAGGCTGAGGCAGAGTGCTCTGGAGCATCGTGGACTTTTAAGATGCACATAACCCAGTGTTTCACTCCGAGGGTCTCAGCATAACCTTGCCCTGAGGTGTGCATGGCTTAAGGGAAATGGAACTAAACACACCAGGGTCTCTTTGTGCTTGAAGCTCTGCACCCAAAGACAAACAGAGTATGCTGGGGACATTACACAAGGCCTCGGTATGGGATGAGAGAAAGTGCTCCACCAATATTAACTGATGACCATGAGGAAAATATGTGTAACTAAAATGTTTAAAGCTTGGCTGGGTGTCACTCTTAAAGGCAGATAAACTAACCTCAGGATCCTGGCCAAATGTGCGCCAGTTATTAAAATCTGCATGGATTGCCTGGGTCCTCCTGTCTTCTTGAATTTCACAGCATTATTTTGAGTCCTTTTAGGGAGAATGTGGCAGCAATACAAATTTTGGCTAAAATAATGATCAACAGAAATGCTTCTCACACCCTAAAAGTGATGATCAAAAATCTGATGACCTAAAGAAAATAAAGCATCGGAGAGTTTCCTCAAACTATACCAAGATTCTTGACCTCGGAATCTCAGAAGTCGAACACTAAATCCAATTGGACATGGCTTGATGTAATTTTATTTTATACATAGTGTCTCCTTTGTATCCCAGGTCTGCATTTGGGTTATAAACCTCTCCTGTGTTCAGCAATCTTGAATTATAGACTCTTCGGTGAAAGGACTGCTTTTCTTTCCTTTTTTAAAATTTTATTTATTTATTTATTTATTTATTTATTTATTGTTCTTCACCTAAAAGGACCTTTTAAAAATTTGATTAAAAACACCCAGCATATAAGAAGGAATTCTAAAACAGAGTGGTGCTTTGGCCAGAGAGCTGTTTCTGAGCCAACTGACGGATGAAAATTGCTCATTCACCACCTGTTAGAAAATGTTAGTGTCCCTGTTCAATTATGTGCCTAATTTGGTGTGTAATTGGAAGTGCAGCGGTTGCAAAGGCAGGCGAACCTTTCTGGAGACTTGGCTATTTATATTGAGCGTATTAATTACACTGAAGTAGAGGCAAACACAAAGCCAGCGGGACAATGGAGGCCACTTTCAAAGTGACTGCTCACCAGGATGCACCCTGGTCACTTAGAGAGATGAAAGCGCTGTGTGGCCTGAACAAGTGTGAAATGTGTCGGGGCTGTCATGGTATCAGCGTCACAAATCCTCCACAGATGTTCTTCCATTGAAGTCCTGTGAGCCCCGCTTCATCTCATTATTTAAAGAGAAAAAGAAATCATAACCCCACTTAACAATCACTAGCTATTAAGATCTTTATATTTCTGTTATTATTTTAATATTATTTTTTCTACCGAGCCTATTTGTACACAATTGAAAGACAACATGCAATGGGTACATGGGACCATTTTTCTTTTTCACTATTCTGCCAAGTATATATGCATCCTCTGATACACCGAGGAAACAACAATGGTATTAAAGAGAACTTGAAGAGGCTTAGTAGGTAAAGGAAATTGCCACAAAAACTGAAGATCTGAGTTCAATTCCCACGACCTATGTTATGGAAGGCGGGAATTGATCCCTGAACTTTGCACTCTGGCCTCCATACATGACACACCACACATACAGAAAATAAATAATCTTAGAAAAGAAGAGAAGGAGAAGGGAGAGGGAAGGAGAAGGAGAAGGAAGATGTGGTAGTGCCAAAAGGGCCCTCCACAGATCATGTGGCCAACCAAAGGAGCTGTGGGGTAGAGCTGTATATAATCCAGGCATCAAAATGAGAAGCACATTCTGAATGATCCATGCCTACTGGCCGGGACTGCTGGCTGCTTATGTTAAAATATGTCATCATTGAGTTGTGCAAAGATAGAAATCCATGAGTTTCTCTGTACATCGAAGACACCCAGGTCCTCTTCCCACCATGTCGTTTCTCATACATCCCAACCACACACCCAGAAACAGGACCCCAAAATCTTCACAGTAATGGGGATGAAGGAAGGGAGAAAAATTTCTGTTGACGGAGAACAGAAATGGGGACAAGAAAAACATTGAAAATCCCAATTCCCAATTCTCCTGACTACCTGTAATTGTTTTTATTTAAAAAACAGAAACAAAAAAACTTGAGCTTATAATGACTGTCCAGTTTCTCTTCCTTCCCTGTCTTAGGACTTTACTGTTTAGAATAATCAATTTGTTGAGAGAATGAGTGCAGAGCCCTCTTCTGTGTGGTCATCTTTCTTCCAGATATGCCCAGCATTTTCAGTCACCCCAAAGACACTGAAACTCTGAAGTCAGAGGGTGAGAAAGCCCGTGAGCAGCATGTTACACACACATTAAAGTAGTTATCTTGTTTCTATTAACGTATATGCTTCAGTTATTCTGACACCTTCATGTTTTCTTTTAACATCCATGGAATATTAAAAGTTCTTCAGAAAATGAGTCAGAGAAAATGCAAGTGTAGAGGCTGGCAGGGAGCCAGAGAACAGAACAGGAAGATAAAAGATGAATGCTTGAGGACCTCCTCCTTTCCCACCGCCTTTTGTGGAGATGCAGAAAGGCCACAGGTATCCAACAGTATCAATACCTTTACATCCTAGCTGAAGAGGCTCGAGCTTGAAGAGGGGTAGTATCCTAAAGCTGGAAAACTGAGATAATTTGTGTACAATGGCTCTCTTTTTCTAAAATGAAATAATTATGTGTTAAAATGAGAGAAAGACAGACAGACAAATGAACAGAAAAGAATCATCATATCCACAAATAAGTGTCAGAAAAATAGTTAGGCAGCTACCTACTAATGTCTTAGCCCACGGAGAAATTTTAAAAACACTGAAAGAGATGCAACAATCCAATAGAGCACAAGGACAGAGGACAGAGACATAAAAGTGGAGGCTGTGTCTTATCTATAATACTCCATCTAGATTAGTTATTATGTGAGCTATAAATTGAATATAGTTTGCAAAAACTATACTGTATTAACTAATTAGAAATGTGAATTATAGATGCTAGATTTAGATCAAGATAGAGATAGATAGATGATAGATGATAGATAGATAGATAGATAGATAGATAGATAGATAGATAGATAGATAATAGAAGGTAGATTATATAGATAGACAGACAGACAGAGCAGATAATAGATGATAGATAGATAGATAGATAGATAGATAGATAGATAGATAGATAGATGATAAATAGATAATAGATAGAAGGTAGATTATATAGATAGACAGACAGACAGACAGAGCAGATAATAGATGATAGATAGATAGATTATAGATAGATAATAGATAGAAGGTAGATTATATAGATAGACAGACAGACAGACAGAGCAGATAATAGATGATAGATAGATAGATAGATAGATAGATAGATAGATAGATAGATAGACAGACAGAACAGATGATAGATAGATAGATAGATAGATAGATAGATAGATAGATAGATAGATAGATGATAGATAGAACAGATGATAGATAGATAGATAGATAGATAATAGAAGGTAGATTATATAGATAGACAGACTGACAGACAGAGCAGATAATAGATGATAGATAGATAGATAGACAGAACAGATGATAGGTAGATAGATAGATAGATAGATAGATAGATAGAACAGATGATAGATAGATAGATAGATAGATAGATGATAGATAGATAGATAGACAGACTGACAGACAGAGCAGATAATAGATGATAGATAGATAGATAGACAGAACAGATGATAGGTAGATAGATAGATAGATAGATAGATAGAACAGATGATAGATAGATAGATAGATAGATAGATAGATAGATAGATAGATAGATGATAGATAGATAATAGAAGGTAGATTATATAGATAGACAGACAGACAGACAGACAGAGCAGATAATAGATGATAGATAGATAGATAGATAGATAGACAGAACAGATGATAGATAGATAGATAGATAGATAGATAGATAGATAGATAGATAGATAGATAATAGAAGGTAGATTATATAGATAGACAGACAGACAGAGCAGATAATAGATGATATAGATAGATAGATAGATAGATAATAGATAGAAGGTAGATTATATAGATAGACAGACAGACAGACAGAGCAGATAATAGATGATAGATAGATAGATAGATAGATAGATAGATAGATAGATAGATAGATAGATAGATAGATGATAGATAGATAGATGATAGATAGATAGATGATAGATAGAAGGTAGATTATATAGACAGACAGACAGACAGAGCAGATAATAGATGATAGATAGATAGATAGATAGATAGATAGATGATAGATAGATAGATAGATAGATAGATAGATAGATAGATAGATAGATAGACAGATGGATAGATGATACCCATCATCTCTCTCTCATCCTGAATTCAGAATTTTAGATATTGCCTCCTGTTTGTTACCTCCAGAAAGATCTTCAGAATCAATATTTAAAGCCTGTCATCCCACATCCAGAATATTCAGTGATTCTCCACTTCCTTATACACAAAATCAGGACTACTCTAGTTTGTCTTCAAGGTACTCTGTGTTCTGCTAGCAGTATATATCCACTAAGCTGGTTTGCCCTTTACTCCAACAAACCAGACATGTTCACTGATTTCCAAATAAGTTCTGTATGAAGATTCACATGACTTTGCTCAGTCATCTGTGCATGCTAAACCCTGCTGTCTCTGCTGGCCAATGCTGACTGCTCTGAGAGTTTCTTGAGATTCTGCACCTGGTCTTCTCTCTCTTTCTCTCATTTTTGTGTGACTTTTTTTTTTTACAACTTGCACCTTCGCTCTGTTCTTACTCCAAAGCAAGAACAGAATCTGCCACTCCTAGAGTTCTCTATACATAACACAAAGACCTGCATGTAGAATAAATTAAATAATTATGCAATGAGGGAACTTGACAAAATAACCTTAGCTTCTCAAATTAGATGACGCTTCTAGTGAATCCTGCCAGCAGCCTACACATTCCCCTAGCACCAGCAATGAATTACAGTTGCTTTGTTAGTAACTTTTAAGAAATTTGGGGAGATAATTTTTAAGTTCAAATTAAATTAAATATGATAATATGACCTAAGATAAGAGAGTTAAGTCCTTTCATACTGAATGAGCACATGGCCTGATTTGAACAAGTTCATTAAGACACAGGGCTCTGCAAAGGCTACTTTTACCATGGATTTTTATTATGGCTTCATTTGTGGTAAGATCTAGGAAAAGGGATTTATATAAACACTACAGTATAAACAAATGAAGATGCCACACTTTCTCCAATGAATGTACATGTCTTCTATGAAATTTCATACATTCAATATGACAGCACATCTAGAGATGGCAACTGATCCAAACAACCACAATAAAAGTCAATAAACAAAGTACAGGAATATAATAAGTTAGTTATTATATTTATCTTTGTTTTTCCTAAAGGTATAATATTTTTCCACTTGAAAAATACATGCCTCTTAGAATCATCAGTTTTCTATTGTGTTGGCCAAGAAACAGAAGCCTCTATCTATGTCTGCTCCCACTGGGATAACATAGGAGTAGCAGGAGAAAACTCTATGACGGTCCACATAAGATGTTGTCTTCCCTGGGAAAAATGTATGCTTTTCAACTGATGTATTAATGGTCTTTCTAAATAGATCTATCTTTTATTCCAATTATTTCTTGCATTTGCATATGGGGGTCCTGTGAGGGTACTATAGCACAAGCGTGGAAGCCAGAGGACAACCTGTGGGAGTCAGAGGACAACCTGTGGGAGTCAGTAGTCTCCTTTCTCCACGTGGGTCCCAGGGATCAAACCAGGTCATTAGGACTGGTGAGAAGTGCCCTTCCATACTGAACCATCTCAATCATCACAGATGTATCTCCTTAGGTTCAGCTGTGATGTCTTTGAAAGAAATTAACATTATCCAACTTAATGACCAAGAATTGCAATCCTAACTTCTTTAAAGATGAGATAGGCTGATTATTCAAAACATACACTTCTTCTTACATTAATAACATGGATATGTCTTTGAATGACTGGCTCACAGAGCTACATATAGCAGGACTTCAAAAGAAAATTAATTAAATAATGGCAAATAAATAATGAATGAGTGAAAATAAGTGGAGTCCCTTTCAACTTGAATTAGAAAACAGGATAATTGTTTGCTTCTGTGCGGGAGAAGAAGCCTGGTAATTCTGAAATGTAGACGAAAGCATTCCAGTGGGGATTTCTAAAAGTCAGTGTGATTTTTCATTTTAGTTTCCATCCTTAATAGTTTAGCCCTGACAATTTTAAATTTTCTCCAATCACATGAAATAACGAAGACAAGGGTGAGACACAAGGAAAAAGAACATCTCTCAAATGTATGTGAGTGCCATTTGTTTGCTTTGTCTGCTGAAGTCCATGGCAAAAGCATCGTTTTCAAAACCTCTTATCGTTTTGCTCTTTGTCAGTTTTATTAGCCAATGAGCACAGACAACATTTTTTCTAAAAGGAATTGCCAAATTTCATGTATTTGCTTCTGTGTGCCTAAGCTTTTCCTTTCACCTCAGAACCTTACCCTGTGGGTTTTCCCAGCTTCTAGACATGGGTAGGAAGGTCACACCAATAAAATGACCTTTGCTACAATACTGGGCATTGTGACTCTTGTTTTACGAGGTTTTGTTTGTTTGTTTCTGGGATTTCCTTTCTTGTCTAGATCCATCAACAGAGATTCTTTAAACTTTCAAATTTCAAATTCTATGTATTTTCCAGTTACTATTATTTCTACATGCAAACCAGAGAATGTTTTTATGATCTGAATTCCTTTCTTATAAGGACATATGAACCAGTAAGATAACTTAGAGGGTTAAGGTGCTGGCCACTAAGCCTAGTGACCTAAGTTCTCTCTTGCACCAATATTATGGAAGAAGTAAATAAACTCCCAGAAGTTGTCCTCTGAACTTACATAAGTCATAATACATTTATGCAAACAGACACATACACAACAACAATAATGATGATGATGTTAATAATAATAATAACAATAATAATAATAACAAAAATAATAGTAAATTAAATTAAACTTATACTTTGATCCAGATATTTTATAAGCATTTATCAGACCACCAGACCAATAGACACTCATGAAGTTCTCCAAGCTTTTCCACGAGAACTTTGTCAAAGTTCTGCCACTGTGTAAAAAATATCTCCAAGTTTCCATGTCTCTTCTACTCGCTTCTTATGGCTAAGCCCAAGACATGTTCTTATTTTACAAGACAGCATACCGCTTCTGGTACCAGGTTTGATGTTGGCTAAAGTAATTCTAGCCACATTAACAGAAAAATCCCAGTGTCTCTGTGAATTAACACAATGCAAGATTAGTTTTTGTTCTTACGAGGGCTGAACTAGAGCTTTGGGTCTTGTGCCTCTCTCCTGAAATTTATTGGTTAAATAGACAAAAGATAGAACATGTATGAAATGTTTGAACTACCAGGGCTTGTCATGGTACAAATTATGGCATTCCCACCAATGGCCTGGCTAAGATCAAGTCTCCTTGATGGAGACTAGAGAAAGGAATGTAGCCTTGTGTGCCCCAAGAATAGAAAGTGAATATAAAGGTGAGATAGGCAGATGTGGGGAAACTCTTTAGACCAAACTCTGAACCAAACTAGCAACTTCTAAACATGGGTTGGGAGGCTACACCAATAAGCTGACTTTTGCCAACCACCCTGGACATCAAAGGCTTTTGTTTTCCTCTTCTTGCGCCAAATTGACTAACAACAGAAGCAGAGAGATTTGCTTTCCACATAACTATTAAGCAGTAGTCACTGGGTCTCTGAAAACCAGACATAGCCCTGGTCATATTTTCCTGACACAATTCTTTGGTATCCACCCCTTCGTGCCAACCTGTCAGCTGCTTCCAATCCAATCTCAAGGAAAGTGCATCTGCTTTGTGGGTCTTGGTCAGGTGCCAAATTCTTCATTAGGGACATTAGACAAGCAAATTCTGGTCTGTTCCACTTCAGTGAAAACCACCAGGATCTTCTTCCAAAAGGGTGGCATTCCACAGACGAGCAGAGAAAGCCCAAGATGCCGATTAGCCTCCCCTAGCCAGAGCAATAGGACAAATATGGGTCACATCTACCACAAAGATGAATGAATTGGCTTGGAATGGTTGGAACTAGGGCTGTTTTACTTACAAACCTCAGACCTATCCTGTATTTTTGGCTAAACACAAGTGTCTAGCAACGTTTTGATTCGTGAGACATTTGGAAAGTGCAGTCTGTTTGATGAACCGTTGAAATTTAAGATTGAGAAAGGTCATCAGTACAAGCACTTATTCACATATGAATCAGAAATCAAAAACGTCCTTACTCAATGCATTTGCCTCCTGGTTTGTATGGAGTTTCTCAGTGCAAAGGAGGAAGAAGCATTTTCTTTTCATTGCCCTTTGAAAGGCACTCACAATAATTCCAAAACATTAATCATCATTTTAACAGTTCTTCTGAGACTTTTTAATGTCATTCTCATGAAACCAAATCCTGAGGAACTACATGAAGGCCAAGGAAACAAGCCCACCTTAGTTCATGCATTGAAGTCAGAAAGTTTGCACAAGGGCCTCTACCTGCTGGCTATCCCATGATACTGTGAGGTTCAAGACAAAATTCCATACCCCTAGTTGTGTTCAGTGAGTTTTATTCAATAATAATTGAAAATACTCAACGTTTTCTGAAGGTCTTAAACTGAAACAAAGAAAGAAACGTCACCCTTACAAAGTGAAATATAAGTTATAACCCCCCCTGATAATGAAGTTAATATTGAATATGACAGTGAACATCATCTATCACTATTGGACACTTTCTGCTTGTTTGTGGGTGACAATATAAGACAATGGGGAAGAAGGCAAGCTCTTTGTTCTCCCAGTTACCCTCGGAGACCAAAAATCATTTTCTTGGTATTGTTTCTACATCTGAAATGGAGGGATTTAATAACACCCCTCTTATGAGATTTTTATGTTTATCCATATTTGGCAAATGCTTCTCATGAACCTAGACCATTGCAAATGACAAGTATATTTGAATGATCAGAACAGGTAAAATTATCGCTGCTCTTTGGAAACTAAACTTTAGTGGTTTCCAAAAATAAGTGAAATAACACATATAAGCCATCAATGTGTTTATAGCACAAAGAGGGAGTTCAAAAAGCAACATCTACCATTGTCCCTGGTGCACCCTCTTTGTTTTAGCATGTGTTTGTTTGTTTGTGGTGTAGTTTATACATGCACAGCACATGTGTGATGGTCAGAGGACACTTTATGCCAGTCAGCTCTCACCTTCCACCTTGTGGGCCCCAGACATCAAACAGGATGCCAAGCTTGACAACAGGCGATATTAGTGACTGGGCAATCTTACCCCCATCCCTTCTTTCCTTAATGGTTTGTTTTACAGCTCCTACTAGTGCCACGAAGCAAAATACAGAACAAAAAGCAATATTAAAAAAGTGTCTGAACTCTTTCAACTACTGGCTTGTGTCTCTTCTACTGTTCATTTTTATGAAATCTTGACTTCAGTTTTAAGTTTCTGAAATGCATTTTTAATTCATGGGAGCTGTCACTGATGATCAAACAAAGGCCAAAAAAAAAAAAGATCTTTTTTGTTTCAAATGCTATTCCATTCTTTTGGTTGAACACCAAGTCCAAAATCTAAACAGTTCTCAACTAGTAAGTTTCTTGAAGAGTTTTAGACTATTTTTGATTGACCACTAAAAATTTCCATCTTTGAGAGCTACCATTTTTAAGAAGTTCTTACCTCCACTCAGAATTGATAGGGATGGGGACAGCCACACAGACAGAGGGACATATCATAGCACGAAACTGCTTCTCGGACACAGAAGGGACTCAGTGTTTGGAAACTAACATAAATGGCATCCTTGGGTTTAAAAGCAAGATAATTTGTCTATTCTATAAGCCTTTGTTGTTTGTTGTTTCTTTTCAGTTAAATATGTTTCTCCTGATTTGTTGGTTTTGAAATATGTTGATTGTTGACTCTATAGACAAGAAATCAGAAGTGAATGGCTTTCCATTTGTATCACATAGAAGTTGTTTTCAGGCATCTAGAGGTTATTTCATGATTCTCCAAGCAGATTGTCATGTGCCTCCCATGTCTGATTTTGGAATCTCAAAACTCAGAGCTAATTGGGTGATTAATCCTCCCTCAATGGACTGTTTACAGAGAATGAAATGTACTCGCAGAAATTAGCCTGGTTTTGGAAAACGGATATGATGCATCTTTTATGATTACTTTGAGAGTCATTTTCCTCATTGTTCATATCAGAAAGAATAAGCAGTTATGTACCCAGGCACAGAAAGCTTGATGTTGAAGAAATAGCCCCATACTTGTGAGCATCTAAGAACTTGAAAGGGGGAGTATTCCACGTATCAAAGATCAATTTGCTTTTTAATTTTGCAAATACAGAATTTCAAACTGGAGGCTGGAGAGATGGCTCACAAGTTAAGAGCACTTTTTGCTCTTGCTGAGGACCTTAGTTATGTTCCCAGCACCCACATGACAGTTTATGACCTCATGCAACTCCAGTTCTGTTACAAGGAGGGCCCCTTTGTTCTTCCCAGCCACCCAGCTAGCTTAGCCCCTGAAATAACCACACAGAAACTGTATTCATTAAAACACTACTTGGCCCATTAGCTCTAGTTTCTTATTGGCTAATTCTTACATCTTAATTTAACCCATTCCTATTAATCTGTGTATTGTCACATGACCGTGGCTTACTGGCAAGATTCTAACCAGCATTTGTCTCAGGCAGAAGATCCATGGTGTCTCTCACTCTGCCCTTCTTTCCAGCATTCAGTTGTGTCTTCTCCACCTACCTAAGTTCTGCCCTATCAGACCCAAAGCAGTTTCTTTATTCATTACCCAATGAAAGCAACATATGAACAGAAGAACCTCTTACACCACAGTTCCAAGGTCTCAGATGGCTTCTTCTGACCTTAATGAGCAGTTGTGCACATCCATCCATACATACATGAATACAAAACATACACACAAAATAAATCCCCCAAAAGGATAATTTGTTTTACATGTATTGAGATGATACTATAGGCTATAAATTTCCCTCAATGTTATGTGTTTTTCATACCATATTTAAATATTTTTTTCATTTTCTTTGCGACTGAAGGGATGAGGCTTTTACAAACCACTTCTTTTCATAAAAGAACTTACAGACTAGGCAGAATTTAAAGTTGTGTAGAAGAAACTTTTAATGGCATTGTTGATGCCTTCTGAAACTCTAAGACAAGTTACTACAAATGCTACTAAATAATTTTACTTTATTAATGTGCTCCTTTGAACAATAAAGAAAACTTTACTGCTGTAGAAGCAGAGAAATCATCTCCAGGCAAATAAAATATAACTTTTTAGTTAGGACTTTGGGAAAAAGAAATTCTTTACTTTTTCAGTGTTTAGGCTCTGATATGAAACCAGGCTTCACACAACTTTCCTCAGTTATCTTAGCTTGCTTTCCTTCCTAATGCTCCCAGTTCATGCTCCCAGTTCCATTTCTCAGTTGTTTAACCAGATGGGAAAATATCCAGTAAAACACGACTATATATTTCTCCCAAGGACAGTTATAAGGATTGGATCCAAATTATCTTCCCTCCCCACCACTTTGATCATTTTCCACCCATTACAGAAATCCTGAAGTATCTTTTTATTCTCCTACTACATCATGCCCAGTACTGCATCTTGGAGTTCACAGTTGGGTTCAGTTCTCAGGATACTCCCTTTCTATCTCTTCCTGCCTCACCCCGCAAAGGCTCTTCACCTAGATAGGGAAACAGGTCAGCCCTTTCATCAGCGCATTCCCAGGACAGAAGCTATGCCTGGAATGCCTTCCCCCATCTCTTGATGGAGTCCCTCCTTGCACCATTTATGGAGCTTATCAGATCACACCTTCTTCTCATCCTCCCTCCAAATAACTGAAAAAGCAGGAGTTCCTTGCCCCAGCCCCTGACTTCAGAAGTTAGAAAACTTTGCCCACAATACAGTAGTGCTTACAGGGTCAACAATTTACAAGTTTTTGTTGTTGTGGATCTCTGAGCTTTGTAGCTCATTAGATCAAGGTCATTTCTTCAGCCAGAGCATTCTATAATTAATTGCTAATTCCAGTATTATAGATGACTATATAATCATCTGTATTTCTTAATTATCCATTACATTTTTAAGTGAGCTGCACAAACACAATACTTTAATCAAGAGCAAACTGACCTTAAATTTTTACCAATAAACCAAGATCCATACCAATGCAAATCTCTATAGCATATCTCTTTTTAAATGCAAGCAAACATATATAAACAATATTTGGAAATATGGGCATAGTTCTCTCTAAACTACTTCCTGCTATTTATTGGGCAAAGTAGTTTTTAGGGGTGTTCATGGCAACCTTTCAGGGGTCTTGGTCCATCAAACCACATTAGTCTGGAAGAAATCCATAGGTTCTCAACCCCTGTGGAAACAAAAGCAGAACCTCTTTTTCAAAGGAACATATCCCTAGACCCAAATTCTGAATTTAAGGTACCTTTATGTTGGTTTATCTTAGCAGCCCATACAATGAAATGTCTCTCTGTACTTAGCTCCTTCACAGTCAAAAAATTCAAAGAAAACACAATAATATACATAATCCAGACTCTGTGTATTTTCTATCTTTACATGGCTTATTTTTCTTTATTGCTTTAATCTATGACTGTCTGTACGCTGTCTCTTTAAAGACATTGATTTTTTTTAAATGATTTTTTTATAGCTCTTTATACTCTTTTTCTTCTCTTTCCCAAGGCTGTGTGCATTTGTCCAACACTGTGACCCATTTAGAGGGCAATATTTGCTTTCAGGATACACCACCCATGGTTGCCATCATGTCTCCAGGTCACATTACTCTGTGTGGGTTACTGTCATCAGTTACTCTAGTGTTGTCACGCTATCACTGTGCTCAGGGAAACACCAACTCAAGAACAAAGCAAACATACAAGTCATCTTCCTTTCCTCTTTCCTAAATGAGTCTCACACCAAACCCTTAGGAACCAAGTTTGTAAAACCCCTTTAATATTTTAAAAATAACCCTTATGTGTGTGATATTTGATTTTCATGGCCAATGTGACTACATTTAGAATCACCTACTAGATACTTTTGAGGCATTTTTTGAGGGTAATTCCACACAGATTTAACTGAGGAGGCAAGACCCACCACAGACTGAACAAAAAGTAGAAAGCAACCTGCAGACAGAGACTGGGCTTTTGTTTACAGCTCTCCAAACCCAAACAATCAAACAGAAACTATATTACTTATAACACTGTTTGACCAAAGGCTCAAACATATTCTTATATCTTAAATTAACCCATTTCTATTCATCCATGTATCGCCATGAAGCTGTGACTTACCTGTAATATTCTGGCATATTTCTCCTCCAGTAGCTACATTGTGTCTCTTTGACTTGGCCTACTCTCCCCCACACATACTAAACCATTGACCAAAACAGCTTTATTCATCAACCAATAAAAGTAACACATTTACAGAAGAACAACCCACATAAGCAACCAGAGTACCAGTGTCTTAGTTAGGGTTTCTTTTGCTGTGGAGAGACACCATGCCCATGGAAACTCTTGTAAAGAAAAAGTATTTAAGTGTGGTAGCTCACAGTTTAGAGGTTCAGTCCATTATCATCATGGTAAGACATGGTGCTGTGTAGGCAGACATGGTGCTAGAGAGAGAGCTGAGATTCTACATCTTGTGTAGGCAACAGAAAGTGGTCTGGAACTTTGGATGTGGCTTAAGCACATATGAGACCTCAAAGCCTGCCTACACAATGACACACTTTCTCCAACAAGACCAAACCTACTCCAACAAAGTCGCACCTCCTAATAATGCAACTCCCTATAAGCTTATGAGGGCCAACCACATTCAAGTTACAATAACCAGTCTCCCTCCCCTTTTCCTCCTTCCCACCCCCTACCCCTTTCACCACCTCCATTCTCCATCCATCCTGAATGCAGACACAGTATGACCAGCTTCCTCACATTCCTATTGCCACAGCGAGGGCTTCTCTTGCTTCCACAGCTTCCCCACCATGATGGACTACAGGCTCAAACTGTGAGCCAAGCTTTCCTGAAGTGGCCTTTGTCCTGTATTTTGTCACAGCAACAAGAAAAACCAACATCTTTTCAGTGTCTTGACAACATAATGTAGAATCTAGTAATAGACATAACCCTCCATCCAATCCAGCCCTGCATCCTGTGACTTAAATCTACCTCTGGAACCAGGCTTTCTTCCTTTAGGAAGATTTTCTCCCAGTCTTCAAATATCTTTTTCCTTTTCTCTGTAGAAAATCGAAGAATGATTCAAGTGATTCATCAAGAAAGGATAAGATATGGCCATCCAGTCTACCTTGGGCTTAACTGGGTGACAAGTAACATATACCAGCTCAGTGATTTAAACTTTCACCTATAGAAAATGACTTGTTAATTGTAGTTAGAGAGCGAGAGACCTTCCAGAAGATTTACAGTCATACCCTATCACTTAGCAACATAGGTAATAAGCAAATTGTATTCTGGGAAATTTTGGCACTGTATATACTATGACATAAAATCAATAGTCAACAATTTCAAATTTCTAATGCTATCCCCACCCCACAAGAAACAATTTTTAAATCATCAATTTTAATGATCACTATGGGACCTAAGATTTACTACGGGGATTTTGTGCAAGGCAATCTTGGGCTTGGGGATTAAGTTATGGGGAAAACCATAACTGATGATTCCCTTTTAACAAGTGCTAAAATGTCTTGTAAGCCTGAGCCCCTTTTTTATGGTCTCAAAAGGATTATTACATAAACATCTCTAGGAATAGATAAGTCAAAACCTCTAATTACATTCCATTGCACAGGCATTCGGTCTAACCCAGAAGATTTCAGTATGCCAGGTCCATCAAAGTATGACCATATCATTTTCTCCTCATTTTAAAATGAACATAGTTTTCATGTTTAACATACATTCAAGCTTTCTTATCCACTCAAGTCTTGGCTTATCATTGTTTAATTCTATCTATCTTCTTAGGTACTTTCTCCTCCAGGACTATCGAGAAGTGCCCTCTATATCCTAAATTTCATTTACTGAGACTTGTGAGCCTGTATGAGTCACTGTGATGATTAATCTA
This sequence comes from Microtus pennsylvanicus, assembly GCF_037038515.1. Classification (NCBI taxonomy): domain Eukaryota; kingdom Metazoa; phylum Chordata; class Mammalia; order Rodentia; family Cricetidae; genus Microtus; species Microtus pennsylvanicus. The sequence continues at coordinate 25,370,700 of NC_134583.1, forward strand.
AATTTACAGCTTACAGGATTGAATGCATTTCCAGAAAGGTTTAACTGAGTTAGAAGACCCACCTTAAATATAAGCAAAATCATGCCTGAGGCTGGGATATTGGATTAAACTAAAAAAGGAAAAAATGAACTGTGGTCATAGGTGAACTCTTTATGGCTTGAATATGAAGCCTGCACACCTTTGTTCTCCAGTTTAAACAAGGCGAGAGGATGAGTCTTCTGGGGCATAACTCGATCATGAGGGCTCTGCCTTCATGCACGGCTAAACCAACCAAAGGGATCAGATTTTGAATAGATTATTGAGAAGCACTGAAGATGTAGAAGGTGCCTCTCGGGAGAAGTAGGTCACTGAGCTGTAGTACTATCATCACACACAGTTAGTTACATGGATTCTAGGAATCAAACCCAGTACCCCATGCTTCTGTGTAAATACTTCACCAGCTAAGCTGTCTCCTGACCCAGGAATGAAACCCAGGTTGCCATGCTCATGTGTAAACAGTTTACCAACTGAGCCATCCCCCCGATCTACTACCCAAGACTTCCAGCACAGACTTTCTCTGTCTACACTAACTTACTTGTATCTTGTTTGTGCTCCAACCCAGCAAGCCATAGTTGCTACTCTTTTATGTTAGACTTTCAGATTCAACCGAAGAAATATCTCACCCTTAATAATATTGGAATATAAAATTTAGATAAGCATTTTATGATCCTTTGGTTTTTAGAGACTTTTTATTTCTCTCAATAAAACTGATCTAACACTAATGTGTAAACTCACCAATTTTATCTTTTGCAGTCTTGGTAATTCCAAGTGTCGTTAACAAATCCTATGTGATTAGATTCTTTTGCTAGTAAGACAGCAACAAAACACATCAATGTTCTTTTATTTTATTTTTTTATTGCTGAAATAACAGTTCATACAATTTCCAAAGGATTTAATCTCTAAACATTGCATTCTCTGGGCTTGAAATGAGAAGTTAATGAAAAAAATAATTGATACCCCTTTTCATTTTGCAGTGACAAGCAACTTTCCATTGGCAGTGCCATGCATCAGAATGTCTATGAGCAGCTAAAAGTGCCCGTAACTGAAATTTTGTCAGATGAGCTGGGTGACAGCAGCTAACAGAGTTAGAACCATGCTGGATTCATTGGAAAACCAGTGGATTTGTGCTTACAAAACTGCTCCTAAATTGTGCTTCCCATTCTGTCTTTTTGGTTTTTCCCCCCTTTTTAAAAATTTCATTTTCTCCCTTGCCAATGGCTCATAGTAACAGCTTTATCTGGCCTCTGAATTAGTCCTTGTCATTTAATGCCAGATGGAATCTTGAGGAGCCCTGACTTCCCTTCCAGCTTTGAACTTATCCAGACTGTGGGTCGTTAATTGTTCAGTAAAATAACGGAAGATCAGATAAAGATGGTTAACCCCTCCTAGCTGATGATCAGGCAGCCCGCAGCCTTGTCTCTCCAGGCCTTACCAGCCCTTCTGCCCCGCTGTCAGCTGTCTCGGGCCAGCTCTGGAGGGCTTCACACAAGATCCTTTTGTTGAACTCAATGCACCCTCTCTGGGGTACTAAAAGAATTAAAGAACATTAAAATCAAAATTTATTTGCACTTTACCCTTCTCAGTTGTGTTCTCTAGCTGGGTGCACGTAGCCCCCTTCCCTGCTTTCCCTCCTGGCACTTCACAGAACCAACAGTTAATGGATCTATTAAAAAGTAGGGCTATTAAAGGAGGGTGTTATATGTGTGGGCTGCGATTTAATAGAGCTGTAATTTACCCAATTAACTCATTAACTGCCTCTTCCCCCCAAGCTGTTCACTCTGGCTTAAGAATACAAGCTCCAGAAAATAGAGGTAGGGGAGCTGAGGATAAGGAGAGGGGGTAAGGGGAGGAGGGAGGAAGGGAGGAAAGGGGGGAGATTCATATAAAGGGTTTTGTGTACAAAATATATATAAATATAAATAACATACTAGAGAAAAACGCAAAAGACAAACACCACTTACTAAACAGCCAGAAGAGTGAATGATGTAGAAAACATGTAAAATTAATCACAGACTTAGGATAGTATATGTTCTCCGGCTAACTAACAGGAATACTGAGTGCATTTAATACAAATGGATTATAAAAGAACAAAAAACAGGGAGAAATGTGCAAACTCCCTCTTCTAAGTGTTGGAGTTAGGGATTAGAAGTCAGGGTATCAGTCTATGTGACAGAGATTTGGATGCTTGCTCCAGAGCCAGGTTTTTATTATTTATTTATTTAAGATTTTTGTCTCCTCCCCGCCACCGCCTCCCATTTCCCTCCCCCTCCCCCAATCAACTCCCCCTCTCTCCTCAGCCCAAAGAGCAGTCAGGGTTCCCTGCCCTGTGGGGAGTCCAAGGACCTCCCACTTCCTTCCAGGTCTAGTAAGGTGAGCATCCAAACTGCCTAGGCTCCCACAAAGCCAGTGTGTGCAGGAGGATCAAGAACCCATTGCCATTGTTCTTGACTTCTCAGCAGTCCTCATTGTCGGCTATGTTCAGCGAGTCCGGTTTTATCCCATGCTTTTTCAGCCCCAGGCCAGCTGGCCTTGGTGAGTTCCCGATAGAACATCCCCATTGTCTCAGTGTGTGGGTGCACCCCTTGCGGTCCTGAGTTCCTTGCTCGTGCTCTCTCTCCTTCTGCTCCAGAGCCAGGTTTTTAAAGAACACATTTAAGAAAGCCTACATAGGCACAGGGAAAATGACAGACATCTGAAGCTGTCAGATTCTTTAGCCAGCTTCCCACCCCCCACTCTTGTTTGGTTTCCTTAATGGCCCTCTTTTTTTTTTTTTAAGACGGGCAAAGGCTTTGTAAAGATAAGGGTACATTAGAGTCCATTCACACTATGAAGGCAAGTGTGTTGGAGGAAAGCCATTGAGCATAACAGAAATACTCAGTTTCTGCTCAGGCTGTGGTTTTTGTTTTGTTTTTGTTTTTGCTGATGTTATTCTGTTTTTTTTTTTCTTGTTGTTCCAGGTGGGGTGGATGTCAAAGCACCTTAATGCCATTTATATTTTACTTAAGGGGAATGTCGTGATCACAGATAAGCCTTGAGAATGGCAGAGCCCTTTAGCTGGACCTTGCATTGGGCCAAACAACAGCAACTGCAGGCAGACAGTTCCCACCTGTGAAAACATTCAAGTTCAGTTTATAGCTCTAGTGTGTGAACCAGGCTTTGAAAGCTCTCGCTGGCCCCTCAGCCCAGAGTTTCCCTCTATGACGACCTCAGGACAATATAGTTACAGAACTTTTTAAGGCTCTTTCTCCAGTGCTTTCTAGAGCATGAGAACCGGAGTCTTTGTAAGTTTGCTGTAGGTGTAGGGACTATTGTCACAGGGGATTGCATTTTAATAAAATTAATGACAGGAGATTCGGTTGCAGAAAATGGAATGCCAGAGTTAACATCTGACTTTCAGCTTTCACTTCTATATCCTTTCTTATTAAAAATCACAAATGGGAAAATTTGATTTTGACCTCTAAGGAGAAGAGGTCTATAAAATTGACTGGGGACTCAGCTCAGGGTTGGAAGGGACATACCTGATATGATAGTCCTAGGTTCAACCTCCTGTACTACACACACAAAACAAAAAACATAAATAAATAACTTTCACATCTATGAGGATTTGACATCCAAGCCCAAGGAAGAAAATTTTAATAAAGACAAATGAATGTTTTAAGCCCTGGTGCCAGAAAAGAACCATGAAGTTCCTGTGAATTTTGTCCTCCTTGACTGAAAACAGTTAGCCCAACTTTATTATCAGGTACACCTCTCAGTGTTTGGTATGGTTAACCTTGGATTCCTCCCATTGAACCTGTTATCATTTATGCTGTTCAGATATTATTAAAGATTCATAATACAGTTATGCCCAAATATTTAAGAAATGTCAGGCCAATGCCAACAGAATATAATGGAACTGAAAAGTAAAATATCTATGTAAAAATTTTATTGAATGGGCTGGGCAGCGGTAGCAGATGCCTTTAATTCCTCCCTGTGGGAGGTGGAGGCAGGCAGATCTCTGAGTTCAAGGCCAATCTGGTCTGGAATACAAGTTCTGGGGCAGTCAGGGTTACACAGAAAAACCCAGTCTTGAAATACCCCCTGCCAAAATTACTGAACAGAATTTATAGGAATTCAGGTACTGCAAACAAAATGATGGAGCTGGAGGGATGGCTCCACAGTTAAGAGAGCTTGATGCTCTTGCAGAGGACCAGAGTTAAGTCCCCAGTGTAGTACCACCTCTAACTCCCCCTCCATGGGCACCTACAGACACACACATGGGAGGGGGGAGAGGCATGCACATGCTTGCATGATAGAAATACAAATGAATAACAACAGAAAAGAAAATCGAATTTGTAAATAAATAAGCACATTAATTTAGGAAAATAATAAACAGCAAAAACCAAACAAATCCAAAGTTAGTAGCTTTTGGCACATACTATAACACAATATGTATTTGTGCAATCAAAGTTCCATCAGAAAAGAAAAAAATGACCAAATTTTTTTAAGAAATAATAGCTAAACTGTTTATAATTCAAATAAATCACCAAATATACAGTCTAGATGAGCTCAAGAAACCTCAAGTTGCATAAGCCAAACAACAAACAATTAAGAACATATCAAAGTATATCATGATCAAATTACTTGAAACCATTCATAAACAAAAAGTCTTCTAAGCAACAATGCAGAAATTCAGATTTTTAAAATACGCTACATATGAGGGGGAAAGGGGATGAGAACAAATAGAGCAACCACAGTATTAAAATCAAACTATTCTAATCATGGCTTTGCATGACCTTAACAAAAATGGAAAGAGCTTTCAAGGTGGACAAAGGATAAATCCAGAATGTTCTATCTGCTGTAGTTTGGAAGTGGCTTGAACACGGCTTCAATGCACTGGAAACTTGTCCACCACTGAGCACAGTAGGGAGGGGTGGACACTTAAAAACATAAGATTTAGTGTGAGGTAGCAGGACCATGAAGGCAGTGTCCTTGGATGAAGCTGTGGCCCATCTTAAGGAGAGAGAAAATTTACAAAAGAAAACGTGCTCCCTCCTGGCTCTCTGTCTTGTCATGGAATTTTTTCACACTTCTGCTGTGATGTCACTTGCCCTTTGACCCACTGCAGAGACTAAACAGATAAAGCTACCTGATCTTGGACATCTTGCCTCCAAAATTCTAAACTAAACAAACCATTTGTCATCCAAGACTACCCAGACACAATTATTTTGTTATTGGAATGAAAAATGAACTAATAAATAATCTATAAAAAATTAATCATATTTGTGTGTGAACATGTGTGCATTGCTAGGAATGAAACAGAAGGCCTCATAATCAGTCATACTAAGCAAACATTCCACCACTGAACTATATCCCCAGTCCATTAAAAAATATTATAACTATCAAAACAAGAGGCAACTAAAGAGAAAATTGCATATTGAGAAGCTAATACCAACCGTTTTAGGTCAATACTAATATCTGCTATTATTTGGATTAACGTCCCCCAAAGGCCCACGTATTGGAAGCTTGATCACCAGATAAGGGCGCTATTTGGAGGTAGTCGATCCTTTAAGAAGAAAGGCATAGTGAAAGGAGTCAGGTCAGTAAGGATATGCACTTGAAGGGGACACTGGGACCCTATCCCTTTCTGCCTCCTTCACTTCCTGTCATTATGAGGTTGTCAGTTCTGCTGCCCTGTGGTTCTGCCACAATGTGCAGTGTCGCCACAACCTGAGCACACCATGAAAGAGAATTGCAGAAGCAGTAAGCCAAGATAGACCTGCCTCCCCTTAAGCTGTTTATCTCAGGGATGTTGGCCTGATGACAAGAGGGAGATTGGAGTGCTGTGAACTTCAGAATGAGGAAGTTTTTCAAAGGCAAGGACGAGGGACACTTTATAATTCATCAAGGATACAAAGCAGGGACTAGAAAGATGGCTCTCAGGTTAAGGCTTGGATCTTGCAGAGGACCAGGGTTTGGCTCACAAAACACATATTGGACAGCCCACTCTACCCGCATTAGCAGGCCTCTGCGCATACATGCTGTACAAACAGATAAGCAGGCATACACAAACACACAAAATTTAAAAACAAAAAAGACTTTTTAAAGAAGACAAAATGATCTCGAATGTTTATGTACCTAATAACAGAGCTTCAGTTTTGTAGGAAAAGCTGACAGGCTGGCACAAATACAGTCACTTACATAAAATCGGTATGCCTCCAGGAAGCTCACCAACCTCATCCAAACAAGAGTTAATACAACATTCTGTCTAAAAGATGATGCAGAACTGATAAAGAGGGCTGGAGAGCTATCTCAGTCATTCAAGTCTAGACTCGCAACCATGATGTCAGGGTAGATTCAGAGCATTCACTGTGACTGAACATGGACTGCGAATAGATGTTACTCTGAGGGAAAGGTCAGCAGCTTGTTCTGTGCTTTGGCTTTGGGAAGAAATAAAGTTAAGTAGAATAAGTGATCAGGGAAAGAAATAAATTAATCGTGAGCAGAGAACAATAAAATGACAAGACAGAGCACTGGAAATATGTCTCCATAGTTAAGAGCATTGTCACTCTTGCTGAGGATCTGAGTTTACTCCCCAGCACCAACATCCATGACTTCAAGTCAGGAGTCATGACATCCCTTTTTGACCTCCATGGGCACCAAGCATGTACATGGTACACATGTGCATGCAGCCAAAACACTCATAAAATAAAATAAATGAGTCTAAAAGAAAATTTTAAGGACAAAACAAAAACTTATTTTTTGAATAGGAGTTATCAAAATTATTAACTTAAGGAACCATATTAATTACTCTCTTAACTTTCAATTAAAATTTTGGATAACAGTATAGATCATTATGTTAGGTTTTTTGTCATCTTGGCACAAATTAGAGTCATTTAAGTAGAGACTGCCCATTGAAAAACTATCTTCATTAGATTAAAATGTAGACAAGTTTGTGAGGCATTTTCTTGAGGGTTCAGCACACTGTGGACCAATACCACTCCTAGGCAGCTGGTTCTGGGTTTTAGAACAAAGCAAACTGAGTGAGCCATGGTCTTGGTTTTAGTTCCTGTCTCTACGTTTCTGCCTTGAGCTCCTGCCCAGACTTCCCTTCATAATGAACTGTTTCCTCCCTCATGTTGGCTTTGGTCATGATGTTCATGATGGCAATAGACAGCAAAGTAGCACAACCATATTGATGAATTTTTTATTCAATATAATTTCAATATAATCAAAGTCAGTCTTTCTTCTTGGAAGACTGATAAATTGATTTTTAAACTTACCATTAAATTAAAAAACAAAACAAACAAACAAAAACCAAGAATGTCTAATGTATCCAAAAGAAGAAAAATAAAATCAGGAGACTCAGAGCTGAAATAGGATTCCCCTCTGTATGCTGTGAATATGTTTTATCGCCATTGGTTAATAAAGAAACTGCTTTGGCCTACGGCAAGGCAGAAGATAGCAAGGCAGTAAATCCAAGCAGAGATAAAGAAGGAAAGAAGGGGCCGGAACCCGGACAGCGGAGGGGGCTGGAGGAAGCCCTCCGCAGCCGGCGGGGATTGGCTGGGACCGTCTGGGACCGTCTAGGACCATCTGGGACCGGAGCAGCAACAGAGGACACTGGCCACAGGTGGCGGGAACCGTCATGGCAGCAGAAGCAGGCTGCAGGGACCGCGCACAACACCGAGAACAGATCGCCCCACTACAATTGAATCAAAGAGTTAGGCCTTAGGTTGGGGAGGTCCCTGGCAAGGAGGAGTCGGGTCCTATTCCTGGAGACCCTTCTGAGGGGTGAGAGGGATCTTGGACCCCCGGCAGGAACCAGGAAACAGAGCAAGGGCCTTTTGTAAGAGGAGCCCCTGGCAAGCACGGAAACCTGAACCAGTTTTAACAGACCCCTTAGATAGCATTGATAGGAAGAGATGGGCAGGTGCCAAGGAAAGAATTCACCCAATAATCTGAAAAACAGCATGAAAACACCAGAACATAATGATCTTACAACAGAAGGTCTTCAACACCCTAACACAGAAGAAGTGGAAAAAATTGACTTTATGAAAGCAATAGAGTCCCATAAACAACATGTGAAAAATGCCCTTATAGAAATGGATAAGAAGTATAACCAAAAATTTGAAGAAATGAGTAAATACGTACATAATACCCTGGGAAACCAAGAAAGAATGATCAAACAGGTAATGGAAACAGTTCAAGAATTGAAAACTGAAATGGAAGCAAGGAAGAAAACACAAACTGAGGACCAGCTGGATATGGAAAATCTAGGTCAACGAGCAGAGCCTACAGAAACAAGCATAATCAATAGAATACAAGAAATAGAAGAAAGAATCTCAGATTCTGAGGACACCATAGAGAAAATAAACGCACTGATCAAAGAAAACTGCAAAGCAAACAAATTCTCATCACAAAACTTTCAGGAATTATGGGACACAATAAAAAGACCAAACTTAAGAATAATAGGAATAGAAGAAGGAGAAGAGTCACAGCTCAAAGGCCCAGAAAATATTTTTAACAAAATTATGGAAGAAAACTTTCCCAACATAAAGAAAGATATTCCTTTGAATATTCAAGAAGCATACAGAACACCAAACAGACTGGATCAAAGAAAAACATCCCCTCGCCATATAATAATCAAAACACAAAATATACAGGTTAAAGAAAGAATACTAAGAGCTGCAAAGGAAAAAGGCCAAGTAATTTATAAAGGTAAACCAATCAGACTTACACCTGATTTCTCTATGGAAACAATGAAAGCCAGAAGGCCCTGGATAGAAGTACTGCAGAAGCTAAGAGACCATGGATGCAAGCCCAGACTACTATACCCAGCCAAGCTTTCGTTCACTATAAATGGAGAAAACAAGACATTCCAGGATAAGAACAAATTTAAACAATATGTAGCCACAAATCCAGCCCTACAGAAAGTAATAGAAGGAAAATCGCAACCCAAGGAATCCAACATTGCCAACACTGCCTACAATAACTGAGGCATCTAGCGACCCTTCACTAGCACAACTCAAAGAAGGGAGACACACAAATTCTACTTCCAAAAACAATAAGAATATCCAGAGTAAACAACCACTGGTCATTAATATCACTTAATATTAATGGTCTCAATTCACCTATAAAAAGGGACAGGCTAAGAGATTGGGTAGGAAAACAGGATCCAACATTCTGCTGTTTGCAAGAAACACATCTCAAACACAAAGACAGGCACCTACTCAGAGTAAAGGGTTGGGAAAAGGTCTTTCAAGCAAATGGTCCTAAGAAAAAAGCAAGTGTGGACATATTAATTTCTAACAAAACTGACTTCAAACTAAAATCAATCAGAAGAGATCGAGATGGACACTTTATACTCATAAAAGGAACAATTCGTCAGGATGACGTCTCAATCCTGAATATTTACGCCCCTAATATAAAAGCACCCACTTATGTAGAAGAACTATTACTAAAACTCAAGGCAGACATCAAACCACACACACTAGTAGTAGGAGGCTTCAATACAACTCTCTCACCAATGGAGAGGTCAATCAGACAGAAACCTAATAGAGAAGTAAGAGAACTACTGGAGGTAATGAAGCAAATGGACTTAACAGACATCTATAGAACATTCCACCCAAATAGGAAAAAATATACCTTCTTCTCTGCAGCTCATGGAACCTTCTTGAAAATTGACCACATACTCAGAAACGAAGGAAACCTCCACAGATACAAAAAAATATCAGTGTCCACCTGTGTCTTATGAGATCACCACGGATTAAAGTTAGAATTCAACAACAATCCTACCTCCAGAAAGCTGACAAACTCATGGAAACTGAACAGTCAACTACTGAACCACACCTGGGTCAAGGAAGAAATCAAGAAAGAAATTAAAGTCTTCCTTGAATTTAATGAAAATAAAGGGACAACATACTCAAACCTATGGGACACAATGAAATCAGTGCTAAGAGGAAAGTTCATAGCACTAAGTGCCCACTTAAAGAAAACAGAGAAAGCATACAATGGAGACTTAACAGCACACCTGAAAGCTTTAGAAAAAAAGAAGCAGACGTGCCCAGGAGGAGCAGAAGACTGGAAATAATCAAACTGAGGGCTGAAATCAACAAAATAGAAACGCAGAAAACAGTCCAAAGAATCAATGAAACAAAAAGTTGGTTCTTGGAGAAAATCAACAAGATCGACAAACCCCTATCCAAACTAATTAAATGACAGAGAGAGAACATGCAAACTAATAAGATCAGAAATGAAAAGGGGGACATAACCACAGACATAGAGGAAATTCAGAGACTCATTAGATCTTACTACAAAAGCCTGTATGCCACAAAACTAGAAAATGCAAAAGAAATGGACACTTTTTTAGATAAATACCATACACCAAACCTAAACCAAGACCAGGTGAATGATCTAAATAGACATCTTAGTCGCGAAGAACTAGAAACTGTTATCAAAAACCTCCCTACCAAAAGAAGCCCAGGACCAGATGGTTTCAATGCAGAATTCTACCAGAACTTCCAAGAAGACCTAATACCTATACTCCATAATGTATTCCACAATATAGAAACAGAAGAGTCATTGCCAAATTCCTTTTATGAAGCTACAGTTACCCTGATACCAAAACCACACAAAGACCAAATCAAGAAAGAGATTTACAGGCCTATCTCACTCATGAATATCGACACAAAAATTCTCAATAAAATACTGGCAAACCAAATCCAAGAACACATTAGAAAAATTATCCATCATGATCAAGTAGGCTTCATCCCAGAGATGCAGGGCTGGTTCAACATACACAAATCTATCAATGTAATCCACCATATAAATAAACTGAAAGAAAAAACCATATGATCATTTCATTAGATGCTGAAAAAGCATTTGACAAAATTCAACACCCCTTCATGATAAAAGTCTTGGAGGGATTAGGGATACGAGGGTCATACCTAAATATAATAAAAGCTATTTACAGCAAGCCGAAAGCTAACATTAAATTAAACGGAGAAAAACTCAAAGCCATCCCACTAAACTCAGGAACACGACAAGGCTGTCCACTCTCGCCATACGTCTTCAATATAGTGCTTGAAGTTCTAGCAATAGCAATAAGACAACATAAGGGGATCAAGGGGATTCGTATCGGAAAAGAAGAAGTTAAGCTCTCGTTATTTGCAGATGATATGATAGTATACATAAGCCACCCCAAAAACTCTACCAAAAAACTCCTATAGCTGATAAACAGCTTTAGTAATGTGGCAGGATACAAGATCAACTCCAAAAAATCAATGGCCTTCCTATACACTAAGGATAAGGAAACAGAGAGGGAAATTAGAGAAGCATCACCTTTCACAATAGCCACAAATGGCATAAAATATCTTGTGGTAACTCTGACCAAGGATGTGAAAGATCTATTTGACAAGAACTTTAAGTCTTGGAAGAAAGAAATTGAAGAGGATACCAGAAAATGGAAGGATCTCCCTTGCTCCTGGATTGGGAGGATCAACATAGTAAAAATGGCAATTCTACCAAAAGCAATCTATAGATTCAATGCAATCCCCATCAAAATCCCATCAAATTCTTCACGGATCTGGAGAGGACAATAAAAAACTTTATATGGAAAAACAAAAAACCCAGGATAGCCAAAACAATCTTATACAACAAAGGATCATCTGGAGGCATTACCATCCCTGACTTCAAACTCTACTACAGAGCTATAATATTGAAAACAGCTTGGTATTGGCATAAAAACAGAGAAGTCGACCAATGGAATCGAATAGAAGACCCTGACATTAACCCACAAATCTATGAACAGCTGATTATCGATAAAGGAGCTAAAAGTATACAATGGAAAAAAGAGAGCATCTTCAACAAATTGTGCTGGCAAAACTGGATGTCAACCTGTAGAAGAATGAAAATAGATCGATATCTATCACCATGCACAAAACTCAAGTCCAAATGGATTAAAGGCCTCAATATCAGTCCAAACACACTGAACAGGATAGAAAAGAAAGTGGGAAGTACTCTACAACACTTGGGCACAGGAGACAACTTCCTACGTATAACCCCAGCAGCACAGACATTAAGGACCTCATTAAATAAATGGGACCTCCTGAGACTGAGAAGCTTCTGTAAAGCAAAGGACACTGTCGCTAAGACACAAAAGCAACCCACTGACTGGGAGAAGATCTTCACCAACCCTGCAACTGACAAAGGTCTGATCTCCAAAATATATAAAGATCTCAAGAAACTAGACCGTAAAAGGCTAATCAACCCAATTATAAAATGGGGCACTGAGCTGAACAGAGAATTCTCAACACAAAAACTTCAAATGGCCAAAAGACACTTAAGGTCATGCTCAACTTCCTTAGAGACCGGGGAAATGCAAATCAAGACAACTTTAAGATACCATCTTACACCTGTCAGAATGGCTAAAATCAAAAACACCAATGATAGCCTTTGCTGGAGAGGTTGTGGAGAAAGGGATACACTCATCCATTGCTGGTGGAAATGCAAACTTGTGCAACCACTTTGGAAAGCAGTGTGGTGGTTTCTCAGGAAATTCGGGATCAACTTACCCCTGGACCCAGCAAAACCACTCTTGGGAATATACCCAAGAGAGGCCTTATCATACAACAAAAGTATATGCTCTACAATGTTCATAGCAGCATTGTTTGTAATAGCCAGAACCTGGAAACAACCTAGATGCCCTTCAATGGAAGAATGTATGAAGAAAGTATGGAATATATACACATTAGAGTACTACTCAGCAGTAAAAAACAAAGGCTTCTTGAATTTTGCATGCAAATGGATGGAAATTGAAAACACTATCCTGAGTGAGGTAAGCCAGACCCAAAAAGAGGAGCATGGGATGTACTCATTCATATTTGGTTTCTAGCCATAAAAAAAGGACATTGAGGCTATAATTAGTAATCCTAGAGAAGCTAGATAAGGAGAACCCAAAGAAAAACATATAGGCATCCTCCTGAATATTAACCTTCATCAGGCGATGAAAGGAGACAGGGACAGAGACCCACATTTTAGCACGAGACATTAATCTCAAGGTCCAAATCAGGAGCAGAAAGAGAGAGAGCAAGAGCAAGGAACTCAGGACCACAAGGGGTGCACCCACACACTGAGACAATGGGGATGTTCTATTGGGAACTCACCAAGGCCAGCTGGCCTGGGTCTGAAAAAGCCTGGGATAAAACTGGACTCTCTGAACATAGCAGACAATGAGGACTACTGAGAACTCAAGAACAATGGCAATGGGTTTCTGATCCTACTGCACGTACTGGCTTTCCTAGGCAGTTTGGATGCTCAACTTACTAGACCTGGATGGAGGTGGGGGTTCCTTGGACTCCCCTCAGGGCAGGGAACCCTGATTGCTCTTCGGGCTGGGGGGGGACTTAATTAGGGGAGGGGGAGGGAAATGGGAGGCGGTGGCGGGGAAGAGACAGAAATCTTTAATAAATAAATAAATTTTAAAAAAAAAAGAAGGAAAGAAGGCAGAATCAGGCAGATGCCATGTAGCTGCCAAAAGAGGAAGATGTCAGAAACTTACCGGTAAACCACAAACATTGTGGTAAAATACAAAATAATAAAAATGTGTTAATTTAAGATGTAAGAGCTAGCTAGAAATATACCTGAGCAGTTTGCCAAGCAGTGTTATAATTAATATAGTTTTGTGTGATTATTCAGGTCTAGGTGACTGGGAAATGAAATCACAGTCAGTGGTTACAAAGGGCACTTCATTTAAACATTTCTTGTCTTAGTCACTCTTCTACTGTTGTGAAGAGACACTAGGACCAAGGTAACTCGTAGAAAGAAATCATTTAGTTGGGAGCCTGCTTATATTTGCAAAGGTTTAGTTCATTATCATCATGGTGGGAAGCATGACAATATGCAGGCTGGAGCAGTAGCTGAGAGCTACATCCTGATCCACAGGCAGAGAGACACTGAACTTGGCAAGGGTTTTGTAACCTCAAAGCCCACTCCCAGTGACACAATTTCTCCAACAAAGCCACTTTGTAATTCTTTCAAATAGTTTAGCTCTTTAATTTGTAAGCATTCAAATATATGAGCCTATGGGGGCCATGTTTATTCAAAGCACCACACAATTGTATTATAGTAACGATTTATGTCATATGGTCATAAGGATCAAAGGAACAGAATACAAAGACCTGTGGATATATGCTGCATTGATTTGTGCCTAGGTAGCCAAAAAAGAATGATTTTGTATTTTATATTGCAATGATGAGACAAATATTCATCTGGGAAAAAATCCCTCTTATTTTATACCTTATATTTAAATCAACTCATAGTTATATAACCAAACATAAAATATGAAACTATCAATAGTGATATTTTATTTATTTTTTAATAAATAAAGCTTGCCTGAATATGAGAAGGGCAAAACTAAGCCACTCGAGGTCAGGCAGTAGTAGCACACACATTTAATCCCAGGATTTTGGAGACAGAGGCAGATGGATCTCTATGAGTTCAAGGCCACTCTGCACTACACAAGTTCAGTGCAGAAACAAATCCAGGTGGTGGTGGCTCACACCTTTAATCCCATTGCTAGGGAGTCACACATCTTTAATCCCAACACTATAGGGAATATAAGATGGGAGGAAAGAGAGGCTCTGTCTGCTTAGTCTGCTAAAGCTGCTCAGTCTGCTTAGTTAGCTGTCACTCAGCCTCGGTATAGGTAAGACTTCTCTAGTGGCTCGGCTGCTTTGCTTTTCTGTTTTAAAGGTTGAACCCCAATATCTGACACTGAGTTTTTATTATTTGTGCTACAGCTACCTATCATATAAAGGAAAATTCAAAATAATACTTTGTGAATTTAAGAAAAAATATTACTTGGTAAAATGCAAAATAATAAACAGAAAGAATATGACCAAATTCATTTTATAAGGCCACAGTCAACCTGATATCCAAACCACACAAAGACTCAACAAAGAAAGAATTAAAAACCAATTTCCCTCATGACCATTATGTCAAAATACTCAATAAAATACTCTCAAAAAGAATCCAAAAACTCATCAAAAGATCATCCACCATGATCAAGTTTGATTCATCTCAAAGATGCTAGGGTGGTTCAACATATGAAACTCTGTCACAGTAAACCACCATATAAACAAAATGAAAGAATAAAAGAACCACATTAGACGCTGAGAAAAAACTTTGACAAAATCCAGCACTCCCTTCATGATAAAAATCTTGGAGAGATCAGGGATACAAGGAACAACGCTAGACATAATAAAGGCAGTATATAGCAAGTCAATAGCCATCACTGAAATTACATGCAAAGAAACACAAAGCAGGACTTTCAATCTGGACACCGTGAGAGCTATCATTGGAGTGAGTGAGTGCGGCGGCAGCAGGGAACAGGGAACTCAGACGTTCCTCATCCCTCCTCCACTTCCTAGTCATCCTGCAGGGGCTATACTTCCCAATACCTCCTCTCTCTTTCTATCCAACCCAGCTTACATCCAGAACCCCCTACCCCCTGTCTCCCTCCCTCCCTCCCTCCCCTCTTTGACGGCATAGCACCTCCCAGCTCAGCCTGCTTGGGCACTGGGACCGAGCCCAAATTGGGAGGGCAAAAGGGAGGGCGGTAGTTCCTTTGTCTCCATAGCCTATCTGCAGCAAGCAGGGTGGGCGCTTTATTGGCGAGCTACCCAAGCAGCACGGAGTTTCGATCTGGGCACCGGGAGAGCCATCATTGGGGTGAGTGAGTGCGGCGGCAGCGGGGAGCAGGGAACTCAGACGTTCCTCATCCCTCCTCCACTTCCTAGTCATCCTGCAGGGGCTATACTTCCCAATACCTCCTCTCTCTTTCTATCCAACCCAGCTTACATCCAGAACCCCCTACCCCCTGTCTCCCTCCCTCCCCTCGTTGGCGGCATAGCACCTCCAAGCTCAGCCTGCTCGGGCGCTGGGACCGAACCTAATCGGGAGGGCAAAAGGGAGGGCGGTATTTCCTTTGTCTCCATAGTCTGCCTGCAGCAAGCAGGGTGGGCCCTTTGTTGGCGAGCTACCCAAGCAGCACGGAGATCCAATCTGGACACCAGGAGAACCATCACTGGGGAGTGACATCACTGGGAAGTTACATCAGTGGGCAAGAAGACCTGATCCTGTAAAAGAAGATCCATAGGGGAGTATTCAGAGGAAGAGATGGGCAGGCGCCAATGCAAGAATTCACCCAACAATCTGAAAAACAACATGAAACCACCAGAACCCAGCGACCTCACAACAGGAGGACATGAACACCTTAATCAAGAAGAAGTAGAAAAACTGACTTTATGAAAGTGATAGAGGCCCTTAAACAGCATATAAAAAAAATGCCCTTATAGAAATGGATGAGAAGTATAACAGATAGTTCGAGGAATTGAGTAAATCAGTGAATGATACCCTAGGAAACCAAGGAAAAACAATCAAGCAGATAATGGAAACAGTTCAAGACTTGAAAACTGAAATGGAGGCAAAGAAGAAAACACAAACAGAGGGCCAGCTGGACATGGAAAATCTAGGTAAACGAATAGAGACTACAGAAACAAGTATAACCAGCAAAATACAAGAGATAGAAAAAAGAATCTCAGATTCTGAAGATAACATAGAGAAAATAAACGCACTGATCAAAGAAAACAGCAAGTCCAACAAACTCTCATCACAAAACATTCAGGAAATATGGGACACAATAAAAAGAGCAAACCTAAGAATAATTGGAGTAGAAGAAGGAGAAGAAGTGCAGCTCAACGGTCCAGAAAATATACTTAATAAAATTATAGAAGAAAACTTTCCCAACCTGAAGAAAGATGTACCTATGAAGGTTCAAGAGCATAAAGAACACCAAATAGGCTGGATCAAAAAAAACCAGACCCTCACCATATGATAATCAAAACACAAAGCATACAGAATAAAGAAAGAATATTAAGAGCCGTAAAGGAAAAAGGCCAAGTTACTTATAAAGGTAAACCTATCAGACTTACACCTGACTTCTTTTTGGAAACCATAAAAGCCAGAAGGTCCTGGATAGATGTAATGCAGAAACTAAGAGACGATGGATGCAAGCCCAGACTACTATACCCAGCCAAGCTTTCGTTCACTATAAATGGAGAAAACAAAATTTTCTAGGATAAAAACAAATTTAAACAATACGTAGCCACAAATCCAGCCTTACAGAAAATGATAGAAGGAAAATCACTAACCAAGAAGTCCAACAATGACCACAATAACTCAGACATCTAGAGACCCTTCACCAGCGCAACTCAAAGAAGGGAAACACACAAATCCTAGTACTAAAAAAGTGACCAGAGTTACAACCACTGGTCATTAATATCATTTAATGTCAATGGGCTCAACTCACCTATAAAAAGGCACAGGCTAAGAGATTGGATACGAAAACAGGATCCAACATTCTGCTGTCTACAAGAAACATACCTCAACCACAAAGACAGGCACCTACTCAGAGTAAAGGGCTGGGAAAAGGCTTATCAAGCAAATGAACCTAAGAAACAAGCAGGTGTGGCCATACTAATTTCTAACAAAACTTAAATCAATCAGAAGAGATGGAGAGGGACATTTTATACTCATAACAGGAACAATTCGTCAGGATGAAGTCTCAATCCTGAATATCTATGCCCCTAATATAACAGCACCCACGTACATAAAAGAAACATTACTAAATCTCAAGGCAGCCATCAAACCGCACACACTAATAGTAGGAGACTTCAACACTCCTCTCTCACCAATGGACAGGTCAATCAGACAGAAACCTAACAGAGAAATTAGAGAATTAATGGAGGTAATGAAGCAAATGGACTTAACAGACATCTATAGATTATTACACCCAAAGAGGAAAGAATATACCTTCTTCTCTGCAGCTCATGGAACCTTCTCGAAAATTGACCACATACTCGGTAACAAAGCTAACTTACACAGTTACAAAAAAATATTGGTAACCACCTGTGTCTTATCAGATCACCATGGATTAAAGTTAGAATTCAACAACAATGCTACCCCCAGAAATCCTACAAACTCATGGAAACTGAACAGTCAACTATTGAACCATACCTGGATTAAGGAAGAAATAAAGAAAGAAATTAAAGTCTTACTTGAATTCAATGAAAATAAAGAAACAACATACTCGAACTTATGGGACACTATGAAAGCAGTCCTAAGAGGAAAGTTCATAGCACTAAGTGCCCACTTAAAGAAAATAGAGAAGCACATATTGGAGACTTAAGAGCCCACCTGAAAGCTCTTGAAAAAAAAGAAGCAGAATCGCCTAGCAGGAATAGAAGACTGGAAATAATCAAAGTGGGGGCTGAAATCAACAATATAGAAACACAGAAAACAGTCCAAAGAATCAATGAAACAAAAAGCTGGTTCCTAGAGAAAATCAACAAGATTGATAAACCCCTATCCAAACTAATCAAACGGCAGAGAGAGAATACGCAAATTAATAAGATCAGAAATGAAAAGGGGGACATAACCACAGACATAGAGGAAATTCAGAGACTCATTAGATCTTACTATAAAAGTCTGTATAACACAAAACTGGAAAATGTAAAAGAAATGGACACGTTTTTAGATAAATACCATATACCAAAGTTAAACCAGGACCAGGTGAACAATCTAAACAGACCTGTTAGTTGCGAAGAATTAGAAGCTGTTATCAAAAACCTCCCTACCAAAAGAAGCCCAGTACCAGATGGTTTCAATGCAGAATTCTACCAGAACTTCCAAGAAGACCTAATACCTATACTCCTCAATGTATTCCACAATATAGAAACAGAAGGGTCATTACCAAATTCCTTTCATGAAGCTACAGTTACTCTGATACCAAAACCACACAAAGACTCAACCAGGAAAGAGAATTACAGGCCAATCTCACTCATGAACATCGACACAAAAATCCTCAACAAAATACTGGCACACTGAATCCAAGAACACATCTGAAATATTACCCATTATGATCAAGTAGGCTTCATCCCAGAGATGCAGGGCTGGTTCAACATACGCAAATCTATCAATGTAATCCACCATATAAATAAACTGAAAGAAAAAACCATATGATCATTTCATTAGATGCTGAAAAAGCATTTGACAAAATTCAACACCCCTTCATGATAAAAGTTTTGGAGCGATTAGGGATACAAGGGTCATACCTAAATATAATAAAAGCTATATACAGCAAGCCGAAAGCTGACATCAAATTAAATGGAGAGAAACTCAAAGCCATCCCGCTAAACTCTGGAACACAACAAGGCTGTCCACTCTCGCCATACCTCTTCAATATAGTGCTTGAAGTTCTAGCAATAGCAATAAGACAACATAAGGGGATCAAGGGGTTTGAATTGGAAAGGAAGAAGTTAAACTTTTGTTATTTGCAGATGATATGATAGTGTACATAACCGACCCCCAAAACTCCACCAAAGAACTTTTACAGCTGATAAACAGCTTTATGTGGCAGGATACAAGATCAACTTCAAAAAATCAGTCGCCCTTTTATACACAAAGGATATGGAAGCAGAGAGGGAAATCACAAAAGCTTCACCTTTCACGATAGCCACAAACAGCATAAAATATCTTGGGGTAAATCTAACCAAGGAAGTAAAAGTTCTACTTGACAAGAATTATAAGGCATTGAAGAAAGAAATTGAAGAGGATACCAGAAAATGGAAGGACCTCCCTTGCTCTTGGATTGGGAGGATCAACATAGTAAAAATGGCAATTCTACCAAAAGCAATCTATAGATTCAATGCAATCCCTATCAAGATCCCATCAAAATTCTTCACAGATCTGGAGAGGACAATAATCAACTTTATATGGAAAAACAAAAAACCCAGGATAGCCAAAACAATCCTATACAATAAAGGATCTTCTGGAGGCATTACCATCCCTGACTTCAAACTCTATTACAGAGCTACAGTAATGAAAACAGGGTGGTACTGGCATAAAAACAGAGAAGTCGACCAATGAAATCGTATAGAAGACCCAGATTTTAACCCACAAACCTATGAACACCTCATTTTCGATAAAGGAGCTAAAAGTATACAATGAAAGAAAGAAAGCATCTTCAACAAATGGTGCTGGCACAACTGGATGTCAACCTATAGAAGAATGAAAATAGACCCATATCTATCACCATGCACAAAACTTAAGTTCAAATGGATTAAAGACCTCAATATCCGCCAGATCACACTGAACCTGATAGAAGAGAAAGTGGGAAGTACCCTACAACAGATGGGCACAGGAGATTGCTTCCTATGTGTAACCCCAACAGCACAGACATTAAGGGCAACATTGAATAAATGGGACCTACTAAAACTGAGAAGCTTCTGTAAAGCAAAGGACACTGTCACTAAGACAAAAAGGCAACCTACTGACTGGGAGAAGATCTTCACCAACCCCGCAACAGACAAAGGTCTGATCTCCAAAATATATAGAGAACTCAAGAAACTAGATTTTAAAATGCTAATTAACCCAATTAAAAAATGGGGCACTGAGCTGAACAGAGAATTCCCAACAGAAGAAGTTCAAATGGCCAAACGACACTTAAGGTCATGCTCAACCTCCTTAGCAATCAGGGAAATGCAAATCAAAACAACTTTGAGATATCATCTTACACCTGTCAGAATGGCTAAAATCAAAAACACCAAGGATAGCCTTTGCTGGAGAGGCAGTGGAGGAAGGGGTACCCTCATCCATTGCTGGTGGGAATGCAATCTTGTACAACCACTGTGGAAATCAGTGTTTCGGTTTCTCAGGAAATTCGGGATCAACCTACGCCTGGACCCAGCAATACCACTCTTGGGAATATACCCAAGAGATGCCCTATCATATGACAAGAGCATTTGTTCAATCATGTTCATAGCAGTATTATTTGTAATAGCCAGAACCTGGAAACAACCTAGATGCCCTTCAATGGAAGAATGGATGGAGAAAGTATGGAATATATACACATTAGAGTACTACGCTGCGGTAAAAACCAATGACTTCTCGAATTTTGCATGCAAATGGATGGAAATAGAAAACACTATCCTGAGTGAGGTATCCCAGACCCAAAAAGATGAACATGGGATGTACTCACTCATAACTGGTTTCTAGCCATAAATAAGGGTCACGGAGACTACAATTGGTGAACCTAAAGAAGCTAAATAAGAAGGTGAACCCAAAGAAAAACATATAGTTATCCTCTTGGCTATGGGAAGTAGACACAATTGCCGGGGAGAAAATTGGGATCTTGGGGGTGGGGTGGGATGGGGGTAAGGGGAGATGGGGAGAGAAAAGTTAGAAGGGAAGGAGGGGGGGACTTGGGGAAACAGGAGGATTGGGATAAAGGAAGGTTGGACAGGGGAGCACGGAAGCACAATTCTTAGTTAAGGGAGCCACCTTAGGGTTGGCAAGAGACTTGACCCTAGAGTGGCTCCCAGGAGCCCATGGTAATGTCCCCAGTTAGTCCCTTGGGCAGCTGAGGATAGGGAACCTGAAATGACCCAATCCTATATCAATACTGACGAATATCTTGCATATCACCATAGAACCTTCATCTGGTGATGGATGGAGATTGAGACAGAGACCCAC
Source organism: Microtus pennsylvanicus (assembly GCF_037038515.1). Lineage (NCBI taxonomy): Eukaryota > Metazoa > Chordata > Mammalia > Rodentia > Cricetidae > Microtus > Microtus pennsylvanicus. Next base: position 25,392,312 of record NC_134583.1, read on the forward strand.
ACTGGAGCACTGGACTGAGCTCCCAAGGTCCCAATGAGGAGCGGAAGGAGGGAGAAGATGAGCAAGGAAGTCAGGACCACGAGGGGTGCACCCACCCATTGAGACAATGGGGATGATCTATTGGAAGCTCACCAAGGCCAGCTGGACTGTGACTGAAAAAGCATGGGATAAAACCGGACTCTCTGAACATGGCGAACAATGAGGACTGATGAGAAGCCAAGGACAATGGCACGGGGTTTTGACCCTACTTCATGTTCTGGCTTTGTGGGAGCCTAGCCAGTTTGGATGTTCACCTTCCTAGATATGGGCGGAGGGGGGCGGACCTTGGACTTTCCACAGGGCAGGGAAGCCTGACTGCTCTTTGAACTGAAGAGGGATGGGGAGAGGAGTTTGGTGGAGGGGGAGAAGGGTGGGAGGAGGGGGAGGGAAATGGGAGGCTGGGAGGAGGTGGATACTTTTTTTTCCTTTTCTCAAAAAAAAAAAAAAGAAACACAAAGCAGTTCCACTAAAATCAAGGACAGGACTGTCCATTCTCTCCATAGGTATTCAACAAAATACTATACTCATAAATTGGTGCCTAGCCCAGTTGTTATCAGGGAAGCTTCATCCAGCAACTGATGGAAACAGATGCAAAGCCCTACAGCCAAGTATTCCCATAAGCTCAGGGTATCCTGTGGAAGATGGGAGGAAAGGATTGTAGAAGCCAAGGACGCACAGAATCAACTAACCTGTGTTCACAATGGGGCCTCACAGAGATTGAAATACCAGCCACAAAGCTGGCATGGGGCTGACCTAGGCCCTCTGTATATATGGGACACTTGTGTAGCTTGTTCTTCTTGTGGGACTCCTAATAGTGGGAGCAGGGGTGGGGGGGCTGTCTCTGACTCTGTTGCCTGCTTTGGGATCCTTTTCTCCTACTGGATTGCGACATCTGCATAATAGGCCAGGAAGGGCCTAGTCTTACTGCAACTTGATATGCCATGACTTATTGAAGCACATGGGAGGCCTGCACTTTTCTGAAGAAAAAGGAGGAGGAATGGATTGTGGAAAGATGAGGTTGGGAGAGGGACTGGAAGGATCGGAGGGGGGAGGGGAAACTGATCTAGCTGAAAAAAAAATGAATGAATTAATAAAAGAGAGCGACTATAAAAGAAAACTGATAAAATAAAGCAATGGACTGAACTATTCAGAGTATACCCAGCTGAAACATGGCTTGTATCAAGAATATGTAAAACCAAACACCCAAATGAAAGAGAAGGTCCAAAGATTTGAGTAAACACTCACCAAGGGAAGTATAGGAATAGCCAATAAACACATGAGGAAATGCGAAGTAGATCTGTAATAAGATACGGCTGCGCATCCACTTGCACGGCTAAGCTAAAAGGACGGATGCTAGTGAATGCTGGTGATAACGCAGAACAAATGGCAATCTTATAGATTTGGGCAGGGATTTTAAATGGTAAAGCTCATCACAAAAATAGCATGGCGGGCTATTAAAAAGTTATTTTTTAACCACATTTTCCAACATTCCTATTCTTGAATGTTAATACTGAAGAAACAAAACCACATGTCCACAGAATCTTATACACAAGCATTCACAATAAATAAGTACCTTTACATGCAATAGCCTCTTGGTGACAGACAGTAAGGTAGCCGCCACTGTCACAGTCTTCTAGGTTTTAAGCTAAGCATCCCCCAAAATTCTCTTCTCTGGGGTGTGAATGGATCAGCAAGTTGTTTCTAACTGGTGGGATATATTCCCTTCTGTGACTGCACCGTGTTGTATGACTGCAACTTGTCAGCACACTCTCTGTGTGCTCTCCACGTCTGGCATCTAAACACCCACCAGTCAGAACTCCTGTGGCAACCTCCAGGAAGGGGATTCTGGCAACAAGCTGAGTAAGTCTGCAAGAAACTCCTTCCTCCAAAGAGAACCCAGCCTTGGCTGACACCTTGGTAGAGGGCCCAACTAACCATGCCTGATGAGATAGCAAATGTATATTGTTTTAGGCTAAATTCGGAATGATCTGGCACACAACAATATAAAACTAGCACAAATTCAAAGCCTGGGAATACCAACACTCCAATAAATACATATATGTGTGGCGGGTTCCTAGTGAACAAAGCAAAAATTTGCTGATATTCGTAACAACAGGATGAATAGCTGAGCAAAAGAAATGACAAGGCTGCATGGGTTTGTTTCTCTGTGGTTCTTCACATAGCACGGCCCTGGGCTGGGACTGTAGCGCTGTTACTTAGGTGTTATGAACATGCAGAAGGTCCTGGTTTTGATCCCTCCCACCACATAAAATTGAGTGTGGTGATACACATCTCCAATCTTAGTACTTTGGAGGTGAAGTCAAGAAGATGGAAAGTTCAAGATCATCCTCGGCTACACAGAGAGCTGAAAGCTAACTTGAGTTTCATGAGATCCTGTTTCAGAAAGAGAAATGGGGGGGGGGCATAAAATAGCTAAATAAAGATATATATGTATTTGAATCTGTAAAAAAATTAGAAACATAAACTAAAGAAGAGAAAAACTTAAAGCAACAATATGTTAAAGGGAGCTATTGCTATGGTTTCAGCTGATAGATAGATAGATAGATAGATAGATAGATAGATAGATAGATAGATAGATAGATAGATAGATAGATAGATGATAGATAGTGAGCATCACAGGGAAGGAAGCTATTGTCTTGGCCACTGCTGCTGCTGTAACAAAACATCTTAAACAAGAAAGTTAACACATAATTTTCTTAAAACCCAGATATTCATTTCTTAAAATTTACAAAGCTGTGAAGTCAAATATCAAGGTGTCTGAAGTACAGTGCTGGTGAAGGTTGCCCTTTTTTTTCCTATAGAATCTTTTGCTTCATCTCCATAAGGAAGAGAGAATGGGCACCACATCCTCACTTTGCAGAAGGGCCACAGAGAGAATCCGCTCCTTTTAAGTCACAGTAGGAAGCATTCCTGGTCTGTCATCCCCATAATAGCTCCCAGATTAGTCCCATACTGATGGGTCTCAGTTCCAACATGTACACTTTGAGGGACACATTCACTTAAACCACAACATTTGTCTAATGTGACTACCAAACTTCCAGCCTAGATATCAGACAGATGGCAATATCATTACATGTAAAAAAGAAAAAGAAACCCCGGATGTTTTTGCTGAAGAGAATCCTAAGGCGAATGTTTTATACTGAACTAAAGGTGGATTGAAATATTGCCTGTTAACTATATGAAATGTTTTGATTTCATTTTCCTGTTGACTTTTTTAAACTTAAGCTATTGATATGGTTCACTTGAGATTTTTGTTCATACTTATTAACCCATAATTTAAAATTATACCAATATAAGAAGAATCTAACCTTTGAAATTATCATGGATATTCTGACTAAAAAATATGATTATAAATAAACCTGGCTCATTTTCATGTTAATCTACAACTAAAACTTTGGAAGCACCTCAATCAACTGCTATTTAATTATCTTCAGAAATAGGATTATACTCCCTTCCCTCTGACTGCCCAGATGTCTGTTCCCAACACTTGTGAGACCTGCAGGTTTTCTTAAAAGAGTGGATGCTGGAAGAAGGGCCAAGATTCAAAATGGAGTCACCACGGGGAAGAGATTTAATGAAACACTTAGCTGGGTGGATCTAAAATCCTATGAGGTAACATTTCGAGTAACGACCTTTCAATCTGTGCCTTGTTCTCAAATCGATCATTATACGGTATGCTGGCAACAAAGCAGATTTGATTTTTCTCCTTTCCCTGATTAAAACATCACCCAACTGGCAATCAGAAAGAGAACACATCATCTGCATAAATATATAAAAGAAGATTGTGATTCAATACCACTAAATAATCTAGTGATACATCCGAAACATAATGAGCCTGAGATGGAATTTAGATGTGTCCTCCTGTGGCTCATAGTTCATCAAAGACATCTGAAGGGTGGCTGCTCCATTTTAACACCTCTCACTGGCACAATTACGACTGCACAGAGGTTTTACAAAACATTGACTGAAACTTACCTACCGGACCCTTGAAGCAGAGTCTTCCAATGAAATGGCTTTTTTTCCCTAGGGCGACAGGACAGGCTTTTTGTGAATTCTCTTCTCCTTGTTTTCCATTTTCCTTCCAAGGCCACTATTCCTCCATTTTGATAGTAGTCCTTCTTTTATTTATCCCTCTTTCCATTTAGGGATAAAAGTCCTGCATTCCCTTCCTCCCATCCCCCTCACCGCTACTCCTAGCAAGTCTGAGACTTTGACATCTGTCCTATCATCATCTGATCCCGTAGATAAAATTCCATCACAAAGGACTTCAGATGTCATAGCTACTGCTGACCTGACTCCCTGGTCACAAAATTCCTTGCTCTTCTTCTGATCCATGAACTTCATCTTTTAACCTCGCTTGCAAGCCATTCCCTCAGCTGAGGTTTTAGTCCAAAGTTCAAGTTCTCTGGCTATAAGTTTCCTCCTTCCACTGTCTCATTCCTTCACTCCCAGTACAAGAGTATTCCCAAGACATACAGGAAAGGATTAATACCTCATAACTCAATAAGAAAAGGTCAAACCACTGAGAGAAAATGAGAAACTTACTTAAACAGGCAATTTAGAAAGACCTCAAAAGACCTTCAGTTACTTGACTGTTTCTTTTTCTTTAAATCCGTCTTCCTCACCCCATAATTTAAGTCCTTTCCATTCTCTCACTTGAGTCCTTAAACTCTCCCCTCTGTCTGCTCTGAGTCACCACATCTTGTAGTAATTCATCTATCTTTTTCTCCAGTTCACCACTTCCTATGGATGGCTTCTGGGTACAATTAGAAAACCTTGGGACTTGGTGTCCATTCTTCAAACTGAAGTCTTTTAACCTCAGGTTGGGCCTCGAGTCCCACAGAAACTATTCAAAGCTTTTATCACAGTACTAATGATATTCATTTCCAGTCCATATGCTATTCTTTTGTTGATGCACAGAAATTTTCAATGACTAGGTGGGAATGCATAGCACAAATAATAAAAACCCAGAGACAGATATTGGGGTTCAAGCTGAAAATCAAAACAAAACAAAAAGCAAAATAGCCAAGTCTTAACCTCTACCAAGGCTGGATGACTACAGGCTAAGCCTGAACCTCTATCTTCTCCTGTTTTATAGTCCCCTTTAGTGCTGGGATTAAAGGCATGTGACTCCCTAGTACTGGGATTAAAACTGTGAGCCACCACCACCTGGATCTATTTCTGCTTTGACCTTGAACTCACAGAGATTCTTCTGCCTCTGTCTCCCAAATCTTGAGATTAAAGGTATGTGACACCACTGCCTAGTCACTAGTGATTTAGTTTGCCTTCTGACCTTCAGGCAAGCTGTATTTAGTAAAAAAAATAAATAAAATATCACAATAGGAATGACTTGCATCTCATTATCATAAATCAGTATTTTAGATCCACTCAATTCTACCAAAAAAGCAAACATTTACTTAAAGATCCAAGCCCATTCATGATTTCTGCCTCAGAGAAATTGTTTTTAATTTTTTGTGTGTGTCTTAAAACCATTTTTTCTGTATCAATATATTTGAAATATATCTTTGTGTAGTTAAGTTTTTACATAAACTCTGCTCTGTAGTTCTGAAACAATTCTCTATCTGCTGTGGGATAATGCTCTTGAACATTATAAATATTTGTCCCTCATATTGGTTTAATAAAATGCTGATTGGCCAGTAGCCAGACAGGAAATATAGGTGTGACAAACAGACTAGGAGAATTCTGGGAAGAGGAAAGGCAGAGATGCAGTCACCGTCCAGACAAAGAGGAAGCAAGATGAGAATGCCTTGCTGAGAAAAGGTAAGAAGCCACATGGCTAAACATAGATAAAAATTATGGGTTAATTTATGTTATAAGAGCTAGTTAATAATAAGCCTAAGCAATAGGCCAAACAGTTTATAATCAACATAAGCTCCTGTGTGTTTCATTGGGACTGAGTGACTGCAGGACCAGGCAGGACAGAAACTTCCATCTATTCCTTCCACACACCCCTGCCACCTCTCTCATGTCTTAAATTTCTCTACCATTGCCAAACTGTTGTTCTTATAAAGTTTAGTACAATGTGCAATCTGTATTGATGTGTAAGAATAGTTGTTCTTTGAAACTGTCAGTAAAACCTAACCCATTCCACTGTCTCAATCGGTGAGAACTGGCATTGCATTGAGTTGCCTGTCCCTGATTCTCAGCATGACGGCCTCCTTAACTGTTAAGCAAGTAGGTACTTCTCATGATAAAATGTCATTTATCTCTTTGACCCATTTTTCTTTTGGAATATTCTCTTTCCTATTGGCCAGTGGTAGCTATGTCATGGAAACACATCCTTTGAATATTTCAAATATTACTTTTCCCTCATTTCCCTCTCTTTCTAACAGCAGACTCTTAACCTTGTTTAGGTTGATAGTGGTATGAAATTTAAGGTGTTTAATTCTGACAGACATTATATTAATCTTTTCATCATACCTGTTTCTTTTCTATTTTCTTATTTCCTTATTTTTTTTCCAGACAGGGTTTCTCTGTATAACAGGTCTAGCTGTTTTGGAACTTCCTTTGTAGACCAGACTGGACTTAAACTCATAGAAATCTACCTGCCTCTGCCTCCCAAGTGTTGGGATTACAGGCATGAGGCACCACTGCCAGTCTTTGTTTATTTTAAATAAAATATTAAAATGCATTTTTTTATTGAACATAGATTCTTCTCTCCCACAATGCATCAGGACCACAGTTTCTCCTCCTCTACCCCTCCCAGTGCCCCACCAACCCCTTTCTTTTCCCCCAGATCAACTCTCCCCTATTTCCTCTTCAGGAAAGAGTAGGCCTCCAAGAGACAAATGAACCTCTGCATATGTTGGAGCTCTTGACTTGCCATTCTTTGTGGGACTCCTAACAGTAGGAGTGGCTGTTTCTCTGACTGTTTCGCTTGCTCATGCAACCTTTTTTCTTCTCCTGGGTGGCTTTGCTCAGCCTTGTGAGGGCTTTTGCCTTGTGTTATAGGCCTGTCTCATATAGAAAGAAAACCTTGACTTAAGCTAAAACCTGCCTTTGTCTCTATGTAATGCACACCAACATGTATACCTCTGGGGTACACATTTCAGGGAAGTCTTTACCTCAGTTATAATTTACATTTCCAACTGTATGTGGCAGGTTATTTCCATTATTTTACCTAACTGTCACAACACTGTATCTTAGAAACTCCATTTGGTTCTAAGTGAAGTGCGTCCTATTATTCCAAGTTCATCTATACCAAGGAATATTGCCAAATTTGTTGTGCTGTTCCACTGATTTGTTATTTCTGCATAACTGCCATGTTTGGGGTTTACCTTTCTAGGAGTCAGACTGAGGGCCCTGTGTTTGCCCAGCAAGAGGTCTTTCACTGTACCACATCTCAGACTTTACTGTTTGACATGTCACATCTTTACCACAAGTTATGAAGTTATATTTCAAAATTAACTTTATAATTTTACCCTTTTCCCCCTTATTCCCTTATTATGTTTCTTTAAGATCTCTCTCTGGGTCTTACTTGTACTGCTTTAGAACTAAAGGTTAGTCTGGGCCATATTTGAAATATTTAGATATTGTATCTTTCCATTCAAGAATATAGTCTCTTCATTTATTCTACTGCTCATTCCTTTTCCCAGTTTACCCCTTTTCCTCTTGTATGCTGTTTCATTTTTAAGGTATTTTATAGACTTACTTACTTACATTTGCTAGTTACTCCAGACTCACAGAACACCATTCTGTGGCTGGCAATTGCTTGGTAGAGTACTTATCCAGCTCGCAGGAGAACTTGATTCCACCCCCAGCTCCACACACACTATGTGTGGTCACCATCACCCACTCCAGTTATAAAGAGGCAGAAGGAGGAGATCAGGAGTTCAAGGCTATCTTCAGCTACATCAACAGACAAAAATGCTACAAACAATAACAACACCCCACCACACATACACAGAGATACACACATTTCTACAAACAATAACAACACTATCCCTTTCACACACACACATTTCTTTTTTTTAGTTGTTTTTTTTTCTTTTTTTTTTATTGAGAAAAGGAGGGAAAAAAACCAAGTTTCCACCTCCTCCCAGCCTCCCATTTCCCTCCCCCTCCTCCCACCCTTCTCCCCCTCCCTCTCCAGTCCAAAGAGCAGTCAGGGTTTTCTGCCCTGTGGTAAGTCCTAGGTCCTCCCCCCCTCCGTCCATATCTAGGAAAGTGAACATCCAAACTGGCTAGGCTCCCACAAAGTCAGCACATAATGTAGGATCAAAACCCCGTGCCATTGTCCTTTGCGTCTCATCAGCCCTCATTGTTCGCCATGTTCAGAGAGTCCAGTTTTATCCCATGCTTTTTCAGTCACAGTCCAGCTGGCTTTGGTGAGCTCCCAATAGATCAGCTCCACTGTCTCAGTGGGTGGGTGCACCCCTCGTGGCCCCGACTTCTTTGCCCATGTTCTCCCTCCTTCTGCTCCTCATTGGGACCTTGGGAGCTCAGTCCAGTGCTCCAGTGACACACACACATTTCTACATATCTCTCTGTCACACTGCAGGAGGAATCTCTTCTCTAGAGGACCCCACCTCGTCTGAGCTCTTCCTTGGCTTAATTACTCCTCTTTAATCAATGTTCTTCCTCTGTACGTGGAGGACCCTCCACACTGAACTCCTAGGTGTTGCTGGGTGGAGGAACTCACCACACTCCCCTGTAAGCAATCTCAGAAATGCAGGCTTATCACAGAGCTCCCCTGCTTGGAATCCTCCAGTAGCATTTCGTCAAGGTTATGCCAGAACTGTTTACAGAGCACACAGAACCTCCAGCATCTGGCTGTTGCTTTCCTACCATTCTTTGCAGCTGTGTCTCTAGCTCTTGGGTTCCCTGTAGGATGCTGAGCCGCACCAACCATCGTCCTCACCCCGATGGCACCCTGCTTCTTTAGTCTTCTGTACCTGGGTCCATACCTACTTTCCTATTCTTTCATGTGGAAACTATCATCTCCAAGAAGCTTGCTCTCATATTACAGAAACCTCCCTGACTCCTCTCCCGCTCTCCTACCCAGCGCAGCAGGAATCTGAGACTCATCTACACCTGTGTGCAGAGTATTCCCACACTGCAATATTTCCCCAACGTCTAGCAGCGAGCCTGTGAAGGAGTGTTGTGTGTTTTGAGTTTACTTACCCCTTCAAAACACATTATTAGTTCCCAAACATTTACTTAAGAACTTGTTATGGCCAGGGCTTTCTCTATGGGTTAATAAAATGTGGATTTTTAAAAATGTTCCCCGTTCATATTCACTGTACATGGCACAGGGTTGCATAGGAAATTTTCACATGAGTCTGTGATGCGCATTGAACCCCCTCTATTAACCCTGCACACACACCTCAGATGTCACTTTCAAGCAGATACATGCTTCCGAATTTAGGGCATGATCTTAATGATGATATCTCTCTAGTGGAGATAAACTTTGCCCAAAGACATTACAGCTTCTTAGAGTAAGAAAAAGTATTTCCAGTTTGCACACATTTCTCAAAAATAAAGAAAAAGTTAAAAAGAAAAATGATTTCAATATTCATAATTTAGTTTGTGGGAATAACAAAAAATGATAAAAAATATAATATATCCCTGTAGCAAATGAACACATGATATATATGTGCATGGTTTCCAATATACTAAATATATATATATATGTGTGTGTGTGTGTGTGTATATCAATATGACCCATATATATGTATATATAAAAACCTAGCCTGAATATATATAATACATACATATACATATGTGTCTTTACCCCAACAAAGAAGTATTTCTTCTATTGTTGGTCTTTAACCTATATTTTTCCCCAAGACAAAGAAACTTCTGGAAACTGCTTCAATTCTGAATCACACTTTGAAAACTCTTAGTTATAGCATCTTGTATCTAAAAAGATGAAAATAATTCCTGCATAAATGATTGAAAGTACAAATAACAAGTCTATTCATTCCCTCAGACTAAAACATACTTGGTGCCTATACAGGACAAACTGATCAAAACTGATGAAAATCAAGCCATGTGTGTCATTCTCAAATTTAACTACTTGAAGCTATTGACGTTTTGATGATTGAAATGATGAGTATACTTCAAGCACAATGTTCTAGACTGTTCCTATTGCATGAATTAAGATTATGTATTGAGCTTTGAAAATGGGTTTCAATTATATTTTTGCTGGTAACTTGCATGTCTTGGGACATATTAGTTACCTTTCAAAACTCTTGTTGGTTTTTCATATCTAAAAGAAGAAGATAAATACACACCATGTCGTTGTGGTATAGAATATTTATTTAACTATGTAAAGATCTGTTATGTTTGTTTGTGTTGCAAAATAATTGTTTACCTATATAAAGATACGTTGCATTCGCTAATGCTGCATATGCTTAACTGTAAAGAGGTGTTCCTCTTTTGCCTTGTCTGCCTAAGGCATCTGATTGGTCTAAGAAAAAGCTGAATGATAAATAGCTAGGCAGAGGAGGGATAGGTAGCCAGAGAGAAAAAGGGAGTCAGCAAACCATCTGGGGGCCTGCTAGCCAAAATGCAAACGAAGCAGAAGAGTAGGGACATTAGGAATGAAAGAAAGGTAAAACAGCCCAGAGGTGAAATGTAGAGGAATAGAAACAGGTTAAATTAAGTTAAAAGAGCTAGTGGGAGGCCTAAGCTAAGGCCGAGCACTCATAATTAATGTCTCTGTTTCTTTATTTGGGAGCTGAGTGGCCGCCCAAAAAAATGCCAACTCCACCATGTGAGTGAGGTCCCATTTCACTGTTGAAACTAGTCTCCACTGATTCTAGGTCAATATTGGAGGATGTAGACACTTGTAAGTGTGGCATCATACCGTGGCTTGGATGAGAGTGGTCCCATACGTGCGTAGATTTGAATGGTTGGTCCTCAGTTGGTGGAACTGTTTGACAAGAATTAGGAGGTGTGATCTTGTTGGAGGAGGAGTGTTGGAGATGGGTTTTTAAGTTTCAAAAGCCCACACCATGTCCAGCCTTTTTCTCTCTGCTGATGAGATGTAGGCTCTCAGCTCCTGCTCTACTGCCACGCCTGCCTGTTGCCATGTTCCCCACAATAGATGTCATGGACTCAACCTCAGAAACTGTAAGCTGCCCCCAGCTACATGCTGTCTTTTGTATGTTGTCTTGGTCATGATGCCTCTTTATAGCAATAGAACAATAGCAAAGGCATGCCCTTTGTCTTTTCTTACAGTGTTGACTTTCTTGGTAAGAAATTAAAAGAGAGAATGTTTAAAAATCTTCTCGACATTTTGTTTAAAAGTGTCTCTAATGCTATTATAGACCAAAACTTCAAATGAATTTATGTTCTAGGATTATTTTCAAATACAATATATAATGAATATCTAGAAAGAATTTATGGGACAAACTTTATCATTTGCTATATCCCTGAAGTACCCTCTTCTAAAAATCCCCATTTTCAGAGTGCTCAAAACTAAAATGACTTCAGCCACATTACCAAAATAAAGAAATAAAACAAAATAAAATAAAACAGTTTAACTGGTCAAACTAACATTATATCATTTACGTTTAATAATATACATTTACATTTATATATAGATAATAGTATGAGCATGAAAATATTTCAGTGGCGTAAAGGAAATGGAGTGTATATAAACAGGCATGTGTGAGATTACATGTGTGTATAAAGTACGTGTGCGAAAATGTGTGAGAGGGTAGGGGTCTCTCTCAGGTTTTACTCCTCAGGAGCCAACCACTTTGTTTTTTGAGGCAGTGTCTCTCCCTGGCCTAGTACACTAGGCTGGCAGCCAGGAGGTTCCAGGAATTCTTCTGTTTCCTCCTCCACTAGGCTTAGTATTTTTTTCAAGGATTCAGAGAATCAAACTTAGGTACTCATACTTGCACTCAAAGAACTTTACTGGCAAAGACATCCTCCCAAACCCTAAAATAAAATTTGAAATAGCATTTTACTGCAATTGTGGTCAAATGTTTGTGTTAACTTCAGAAAGATATTTATTTACTCCTTACTTATTCTAGGCACTCTATGTGTGGTAAGTCTGTGTTCTCAAAACTACTTTGTGGGTCGCAGTGTTCAGCTTAAGGACTATCATTCATAAATTAGACCGTGTGTGTCCATTCATAGGCTCACTCAGTGTATGAACTGTTGGACAATTAATCTTCAGGTTTAAAAACATAATCATTGCTGGAACATATTAGTTATATGTGCATAATATTTCAGTCCAACAAATATAATTTTACTGCTTTATAAATACATTTTTCAATGGAAAACTGAGCAGTTTCCAGGCTAAATAGGGTAACCTTAATGAAAAAAATCTATATATGGTTACTATGGGTAAGAATCCAAGATTTTGGCTAGGTGTGAGGGCACCTGACTTTAATCTCAACATTGAAGATACAGAGGCAAGCTAATTTCTGAGAATTCGAGACCACCTTATTCTATAGAGTGAGTTCTAGGCCATCCAGGGCTGCATAATGAAACCTTTTTGTCAAACAAGCAAGCAAAAACCAACAGTGGACTGGGGCACACACACACACACACACACACACACACACGCAGGCACACAAATATATTTACAGACACACACACAAAAAGGCACAAATAGTAAATGTAATTTTTAAACTTCAAAAAGAAACCTAAGCTCAGATTTCAAAAACTTGATAATTGCATCAAGGAAACTAAAGATTTTTCTTATTCTTTCCTTTAAGATGTAGAAGTTCCTCCTCTAAATTTATTGCTCCCACATTAATGATAGAAATCAAAAAATCATAAAATGATAGAGAAGTGTGTGTGTGTGTGTGTGTGTGTGTGTGTATATATATATATATATATATATATATATATATATATATATATTACATCAATTAAAAATGCTTGGATGCAAGTAAATCAAAGTAAATAATATTCCAGAAAATAATGAGTCCTCCCTAAGCGAGGAGAAAGTTTTACTCACTTTATTTCTAAGGACTTTGGCATAGTCTAGGGGATTGCAGAGAGGCATGAGACCAGTAAAAGTTGAAACTCTGGCTGTGAAAAGACAGACTGATTAAAAGTCTCAACCACCACATGTGTGTTGGCAAGTAAGACTGAAATCTGAAGGAGTCCAAACACTTAAGACACCCACCTATGAATGCTCACCTTGGGAGTTGTCCTGAATATGCAGCATCATTGAAAGAGGCAGTATATTAAAGAAGACAAGGTCTTTTGGTTCTGTGAGCTAAATGCTGAGCGAACAAACAAACAAACATATAGAACATCTACCTGCAGTCATCAAATACTTAAAGATAGACGTGGCCAGAAAGCAAGGAGCTTAAAGCTGTGTATGATACATTTCTCATTAGGTTGAAGGCAACCTTTCTCACTTGAGATCTCTGGTTCTCAACCTGTGGGTCGCAATCCTTTTGTGATCACATATCAGCTATCCTGCATATCAGATATTATTATGTTACAATACATAATAATAGTGGAAGTATATTTATGAAGTAACAATGAAACAATTTTATGGTTGGGGTTACTACCACATGAAGAACTGTATTAAAATGGTCACAGCGTTAGGAAGATTGAGAGGCACTGCTCTAGACTCTATCTAGCTGAACAAAGAGAGAGAGAGAGAGCAAAGCAAAAGATTTTCTGAGATAAATTAATATCTATTTCAGTTTCTCTTTGGTTTATATTTGATGTCTAGTACATAACCAAAATGTGAAGAAGAAAATATGATCTAAAACCAATAAAAATTTGCCAACAAAAGAATATTTAGTGATTGTCTACATGTTCAAATTAGCAGTCTCAGACTTTGAAATTATTGCCATCAATATGAAAATAGCCTAGAAGAAGAAATTAATGGAGAATTTTGATGGGGGAAATAAAGAAACTCCTTCAAAAGAAATTTAGGCTTTGAAAGAATATTATGTAAAATAACAAATCCAATGACCACTTTATGTCTGAACTAATGTGTATATGTAATCAGAAAAAAAAAAAACCAGATGAGAATGTGGTGCTATTTGAAGACATAAAAGTGAAAAATTCCCCAAACTGAGAAGGGCTATCTGTTTGCTGATACAGCATGCTCAATAAGTCTCTGAAAGGTCAACTACAAAGACATGACCATAGCTATCTCAAAGTCAAACTACTGGAGATCAAGATAAAGGAAAATCTGAAGATTGTGGGAAAAGGGGGTTTTCTAAGTTTCCAACATAATGCTGCTTTCCAGTATATTCCAGTACTTTCCCACACATTGCGCTTGCGAAAACAACATTAGTAATGATGGTGGGAATCTTGGGGGCAGAGGGAAGTAATGAAAACCAAAGACATGGAAACAAATTTGACATGCTAAAAGAAAAAGAAAGATCCATTTGCTTTGAATTTTCTGCTCAAGGAAAGTATCTTTCACAAAAGAAAGAACAAAACAAAGTCAATTTTGACAATGAAAACTTGGATATATCATCAGCAGACCCAAAGAAGTATCAGGAAGATCAGGAAGATGACTTAAATTTAGTCTGAGTCACAACAATTTTAAATGTAAATGGGCTAATCTTAATGGAAAAACTTATTTATTAAAAGATAAAAATGTAGGATATTTTTCAAAATATAGTTTAAATATGAGATTGACAAGATTGAAATTAAAAAATTAAATATACTTTATCAAAAATAATCATAAGAAAGACATAGCGGACAATGAGGAAGAATGGGAACTCAAGAACAATCGCAGTGGGTTTTTGATCCTACTGCACATACTGGCTTTGGGGGAGCCTAGGCAGGTTGGATGCTCACCTTAGGAGACCTGGATAGAGGTGGGCGGTCCTTGGGCTTCCCACAGGGCAGGGAACCCTGATTGCTCTTCGAGCAGATGAGGGAGGGTGACTTGATCGGGGGAGGGAAATGGGAGGCGGTGGCGGGGAGGAGGCAGAAATCCTTAACAAATAAATAAATTAAAAAAAAAAAAAGAAAGACAGGGGATTGTAAGATGACAGAAGTCTATTATTCTCCAGTTCTAAAAACTTGAGTTTGGCCCCTAGATCCACATAAATGAGAATGATTTTCTGACTTTGTCTGCTGACCTCTATACATGAGCCCCAGTGTGTATGCCCACACACATATACAATCCATACACAAAAATAAAGAAATAAATGTAAAACATACTTTTTAAAAATTGAAGATACCTGAATTAAACAAAGCAAATTTTAATAAAAAGAATTATCAGTGAGATGCTGAGATAGTTCATAGTTTGACGCCAGCCTGATCTACAAGAGCTAGCTCCATGATAGGCTCCAAAGCTACAGAGAAACCCTGTCTCAAAAACAAACAAACAAAAAATAGTCAATCAATTAGAAAGACAAAAAATTAAAGTAACATGCCTCTAAATAATCCATACATTAATAAATAACTGACATTCAAAAAGCAAAATTATGGGATATCTACAGCTCAGCTTTGGGCCATGGTAGAACATGAAGAACAGATAGGTAAATTCAAGCAAAGACTCACTGCTGGACCAGAGACCAAACTGGCCACCAGAACTCCAGATGGGAAGCCCACCCTTGGACTTCCTCCACTCTCTTAATATCCCTTTTCATTGCATGTCCCATGCCCCAACTCAGGCAGAGACACACACACACACACACCCCCGCTGAACCAAAGGCCAAGCTAGCTGCCAGAGCTCCATGCCAAAAAGGCCAGAAATTCAAAATAACCAAGGAACAAAACACCCATCCAACAAAGAATAACTCAGAAATCAATAGCTAGACCTATAATCACCCCAAACCCAGATGCATAGACACTAGCATAAGAATATAATAACAACAACCAGGACAATATGTCCCCTAGTATAGCAAGCCCTGAAAATTCCAACACAGCTGAATCAAAAGGAAAAAAAAAACACCTTAAAACCAACCCTACGAAAATGATAGAAATCCTTAAAGACGAAATGAATACGTCCCCTTTAAAAAACAAGAAAAAGCAAACAGTTGAAGGACACAAATAAAAGTATTTAAGATCTGACAATAGAAATAGAAGCAGTCAAGACAAAACAAACTGAAGGAATTCTGGAAATGGAAAATCTAGGTAAGTGAACAGGAAATAGAAACATAAGCATCGCCAACAGAATACAAGAGATGGAAGAGAAAATACCAGTTTTTGAAGACACAATAGAAGAAATAGATATATTGTTCAAAAAATGCTAAATCTAAAAATTTTCTGACACAAAGCATCCAGGAAATCTGGGACACTACGCAAAGATCAAACATAAGAATAATAGAAATAGAAGGAGAAAAATCTCAGATGAAAGGCCCCCAAAATATTTTCAACAAGATCATCGAGGGAAACTTTTCTAACCTAAAGAAGTGGATGCCTATAAAGATGTAAGAAGCATACGAAACACCAGATACATTGGACAAGAAAAATCCCCTCACCACATAGTAATCAAAACACTAAAAATACAGAACAGAAAAAGAATATTAAAATCTGCAAGGAGAAAAACAGCAAATAACATATAAATGCAGTTTTTTTTTAGAATTACACCTGACATCTCAATGAAGATTCTAAAAGCTGGAAGGGACTGGACAGATATCCTAAGGATTCTAAGAGAACACAGATGCCAGCCCGAATTACTATACCCAGCAAAATTTTCAGTCACCATAGATGGAGAAAGAAAAATATTCTATGATAAAGCCAAATTTGAACAACATCTATCTACAAATTCTAGACAACAACAAAATAACAAAAATTAATAATCAGTAGTTATTAATATCTTTCCATATCAATGGACTCAATTCCCCAATAGAAAAGACACTGGATAACAGAATGAACATGAAAACAAGATCCATCCTTCTGCTGCATAAAAGAAACACACCTTAGCATCAAAGATAGACATTGTCTCAGAGTAAAGGGTTGGAAAATTTTTTCCAAGCAAATGATCCTAAGAAGCAAGCTGCTGTAATCATTCAAATACCGAACAAAACAGAATTCAAACCAAAATTAATCAAAAGAGACAAGGAAGGAAGGTATCATTAAAGGAAAAGTCTACCAAGATGATTTTATAATTCTTAATGTCTTTGCCCCAAACACAAGGGCACCCACACGTGTAAAAAAAATTATTAAAAGTAAAATCACACCTCACACATTGATAGTGAGAAACTTCATTATGGTACTGAAATCAATGAACTGCTTATCCGAACAAAAACTAAACAAAAAATACTGAAAAGACTGTAATTAACAGATGTTATGAACTAAGTGTACCTAACACATAGATATTTACAGAACATTTTACCTAACACAAACGAATATACCTTATTCTCTGAACCTCACAGAACTTTCTCCAAAATTGACCCCATCTTTGGTCACAATGAAAGTGTCAACCAATAAAATAAAATCGAAATAACCATTTGTATCTTATCAATTCACCATGGGTTAAGGCTGCATTTCAACAACAAAAGCAACAGAAAATCTACAAACTCATGGAAACTGAACAACTCTCTACGGAATGACTACTGGGTCAGAAAGAAATCAAAGAGTTCTTGAATTCACTGAAAATGAATGCACAACATACCCAAATTTACAGAACACTGAAAATAGTGTTAAGAGGAAAGTTCATAGTACTAAGTGATTACAGAAAGAATTTAGAAGCATCTCATACTAGCAACTTAACATTACACCCGAAAACTCTAGAACAAAAAGAAAGAAACATACCCAAGAGTAGTAAACAGCAAGGAATAACCAAAATGGGGGTTTAAATCAATATCACAGAAACAAAAAGAACAATACAAAGACTCAATGAAACAAAGAATTGGTGCTTTGAGAAAATCAGCAAGATATAGAAACCTTAATTCAAACTAGCTAAAAAACACAGAAAGAATATCTAAATTAACAAAGTCAGAAATGAAAAGAAGGACACAACACAAAACACTGAGGAAATCCAAAGAATCATTAAATCATACTTTAAAAAACCTACACATCATAAAATTGGAAAATCAAAAAAAATAGAAAATTTTCTCTATAGATAACACTAAGTTAAATCAAGATCAGATAAACAACTTATACCTACAGCCTCTGAGGAAATAGAAATCTCCCAACCAAAACAGTCCAGGACCAAGGGGCTAAAGAAAGAGAGAGCAACTTTAAACTTATTGCTCTTACAAATTTTTTTTATTAAAATATACATCTCTTTCTGTGCACTCCCAGACCCTCAGCACAAGAATGATTGACACATTCTTCTTCTTATGCTCTTATTCCTTTTCTGAGCAGGGTTATATATATTCTGTCTACTAGACTCTTGCTAAATGCATTTGCTTTCTAATAATTCTATTTTCCAGGTTATAACTATGCTTCTTGTCTCTTCATCACTTTCTGTGCACCAACACTGCGTCCAACATTGTATGCACTTCACCATTTGATCCTCGCAAATTGGTGACTTTGCCAATGAAGAGACTGAGAGAGACTTCACTCCTAGAAGATGCAAGCCCTGTGTGATCCAGGAGCCCGTCCTTCTACTGGTACACCACCTTGCCACTAATAGTCAGGATTCACAGATGATTCTTAGCCAGTCTGTCAGAACTGCCAGGTAACGTCTCTGTTTGGAAGTGTTACCATTACTAATTGAGCCATAAAAATTAAGGATTTCAGAGGGGGTATTAATCCAGCTGTTCTTACAATATGTCATGCTTCAAACTGTGGAAAGTGTCAGACAGTGCATGAACTTCTTATCTTTGCTTATTCTTGGGAGCTTTCAGGGATTACTGAGTATGGATATTTGGATGTTTGAATTCCAGGTGTTGTTTGTTTGTTTGTTTTTGTAAAATTGAGTTAATTTAATGCAGACAGGAATGAGAACTTCTGCCTCTTAAAATAAGGAATATGGTGGCTTCTCTCAGGAAGATGGTACATGGTCTCCTCTGAGTCTCCCCTTCCACTTGTCTGGACTTAGTATTTTACTGTCATCCTCTCTGCCACCCTTATAGTTGACCCTTTAGGGACATTTATAGCACAGTGCTCAATGAGAACCCCTAACGGACAAAGCCTTGGTCTTCACAATCACATATGCCTAATATCAAACACACACAGGATACTCAATGAATATCAGATGTATGAACAAATAGACATTGTAGTCTTGGACTAGAGAGGTAGCTCAGCCATAATGCACAGAGCGCTGGGTTCTATCTTCAACATATCAATGTATCTCTTGGTCTCTCTGTCTCTGTCTCACAGACAGACAGACAGACAGACAGACACACACACACACACACACACACACACAGAGAGAGAGAGAGAGAGAGAGAGAGAGAGAGAGGGGGGGCAAACACGAGTATTATTTTTAGAGTATTTCATTGTAACTAAGAAAAATTGAAGTTTTCTGTTATTTTTGTTTGACTGACATCTTTCTGTTTATTTATTTTGTTGATTGGTTGACTTAAGGCTGGGTCCTTCTATCATAGCCCAGACTGGCCTAAAAGTCATTACACCTGGCCTAGAATATGTCTTTAAATTTCTACAGGATTTTAGGCCTTTAAAGGAAACAAAGTCTATATTGGAAAGTACTACACAATGAAAATATGAAGCAAAGACAAATGTAGTACTTAAGTAATTTCAAATTTTTCCAATATCCACATTCAATTTTTAATCCAATTTTAGTAATATATTTAACTAATGTATCTAAGATGCTATTATTTCAGAATGTAGACAAAAAGTTTTTTTTCTGAGTTCTTATTTTTTTTTTTTGGACAAGCCATATTTCACTTGCTTAATAGCCTCCTATAGCTACTGACAAGGAGATGAAGAACACAGAGTTGATGTTTATGGAAAAGACAGTTGGACCTGGAGGAGAATGCAAAGTCATCTGCCAGGTGGAGAGAAGTGAAAGTGGATAAAGACTTCCATTGTGAGCCACACAGAAACAAAAATAGAGGAAAGGACCTTTTTCTCTTTCCTTTTTGGTTTTTCACCTTACGCTGGGTAGTATGAGTCAGAGATCGCCAACAAAACCAGGATGGAAATATTTCTGAAAAGTGAATTGCAAATGAAAGGAGAATTCACTCCGTGAGTTGAGGCATAGTGAACATTATAAGCACTTTCATGAACTAGTTAGGTCAGGGTGGAAGAGAGAGAGAAAGTTATTATGCCTTTGGTGGATGGATACATAGAATCTGCATGAATTCCAAATCACTAAGATGAAAATCAGCTAAAACCCCAAAGTTCCTTGCTCATGTCCGTGTCACTGAGACTGAGAATAATTTACGATAACTTCTGTTTTTCTGAACTCTGAAAAATAGATTATGGCTAGACTGTAGATGGCTGAATTTGCCTCATGCATACTATGAATATACTTGACAAAATAAGAAGACTCATTTCCGTGAAACACCATTAACCTTCAATGTACAGGTAGCTGTCTTTTGATTAAAGTTTGGCACAAACTAATACCTCAATTCTGGGCTTATGAATCCACACCATGAAATTAAAATAACTGCAAATAATTCAGTTTAGGCAAAAGACCTACAGTTAAAGGTAAGCTGCTTTATGGCCCTTCTGTAAAAAGAATTGAGCCCTTCGGTGTTGCTCAGCCTCGCTGCCTGGTCATGAGGCCCATCACAGCCAACCAAGCCATGGATTCCCACAGGCCCAAATTGTCTTCCAGTCTACTAAAATCTACATGCAAGGGTATGTCTCTTTTACCAAAAAGAGAGTCCTTCCAGCCAGCCAAATCAATAATGAAATATTCCCCAAAACCTTACTAGCTGGTCCCTAAATTACATTAAAATACCATTGACTTGAAAAAAGTCTGTAATATTGTAAATCTCTGTGTATTTTAATGATCATTTGAGAGTGACATTCCACCTCTTACTAAATAAATTCCACCGAAACAACATCTCAGTAATATTCTTTATTCAGACTAGTGATAATCCAACAGGTCAACATTTGATATGAGCTACCCTTGTCCAACAACTGCCACAGAATTAGTTCTCTGTTGAAATGAGGCATGAACAGAAGGAAGCTATTCAGCTCCTTGGTGGACCAAGGGAGCTGTGGGGAAAGAGACACACCAAGTATGAAAGCAGTAAGTATTGACTTGTGAAAAGGATCAAAAGCTAAGCATTTCCAGGGAGCTTTTTCAGGCCTTTCGAAGTCACGCGGGAATTATAAAATGTAGTTCTGACTTAAAAGCCAGTACTGAGGCAAATTTATTAATTTTCTTGGAGCAAGTTAATCTGCACTGCGTTGTGCTCAGATTTCTTGAGCTGGTTAAAAATGAGGTGAGTCTCTGCACCAGTTAAAGACCTAGTCTTGGAGCAATGTGATGTTTTTTGTTTTTAATGTGGTTTCTCTTACTCTGGTTTCCACTGCCAGAAAGGTCAGTTTGTTAAGGCTGGTGACAGCTTCTCCCTCGTGGCACATGCTCAATAAATGTCAGTAAGTGAACAAAGAGAGAGATACTGGGACACCCCTGCCCCTAGTAAACCGAAAAGGTAGCGGGGAGTGGAAAGTTAAATATATTCAGAATAAAGGGGCCTTTGGAGCCCACTCTTCTCTGGTTGAGAGATCAGAGCAAATGAATCTGAAACCTAAAATAGAAGTTGCTTTATTCTCCTGGGTTCTGACATTTCAGTGGTAAGCTGAAAGTTATAAAAACTGTCACTAAATCCAAACTGCAAGCTAGCACCATATGGGAAAAGATGCCTGTGATATGTCTCCTATCGTGTGTGTGCACGTGTGTGCATGCGTGAGTGCGTGCATGCGCACACACGCGTGCACAGAAACACACTGCACTTGAATTATTGCAGAATGGATCTTAAAATAAGCCCAAAGGCAGGAAAACTGAAATATCAGGAGGCCAAACAGACTGACAAGCAAGGGCAAGCCCTGGGCTTCATGGCGGCATTGACCGTGTAAGTAGGTGACGCTCGCCTGCTGCTTAGCGAAGGTGGTGAGTTTCACAAAATGTTTTGTCATGCTTTTCCTAGCCAAACATCACATTTGACATCTGTCAAGCTTCTTCGGCTGTCAGGACTGCAGGCTTTATTTAACCATAGTTAGCTGAACCCAGATTTAAAATCAGTGTCTTAGTCCCTAACGTCAAGCAAGCACTGTCTCACTAAGTATATACTTTGAAACTACCGTGTTTTCTCTTTCCCTTCCTTTAGTAAGAAAACAAATAAGGAGGATGAGACACAAAGTGAACCCGCCCCATAGCCCAGCGGGAGGTGGGGGCATGCAGGTTCCTAGGCCCTGCTTTTCACAAGCCCTTCAAAAGCATGCATAGGTACAGTGTCAGCTGAGCGCCGCAGCCCAATCTCGTCCTACCAGAATCCACACTTTGGCGACATTCTAAGCCCTCATTCTTTTTCTTGAGATAAATCATCTAGAAAGTAGCAAGAAGCTTCTAGTTACAGCAGGAGACGATTTCCTGTTTCCTGGGGGATTTCCACCACAAACAGCAGCAACATTATCTTTCTCGGTTGTTGCTTAAGAAAGAAGTATAGAGGGTCCTAAGAATCACTGCTTTGACTGTACATTGGAGTCACCTGGGGAATTTAACTAAATATCAGTTTACAGGCTTCTCTCAAAACTGCGTCATCTAATCTTGAGTTGAACCAGAAACTCCATTCTGCAATTTGGGTTGACACATTGAATTAAACCAAGTTTCTCCCGCTGATGAATACACTGGAAATAAAAGGTAAGTTTATGCACATGGGAAACTCTGTCTCAAAGAGTCCTCACAAAACCTTCCTTGGTACCCAGAGGACCAGGACCAAGACCCATAGGACAAACACATGGCTACCATGCATCAGCCTGCATCAGCTGGCTCTGGGGAAACGAGAATAACGTGTCTCTATGCATGTATCAGTACATATCACATTGGACAATTTTTTGACCTGTGCAGGGAGCCACACGACATTACCTGAAGCTGTACTCATAATGCATTAGGTCACCAGGAAATGCCTTGTGCACAGGCTCTCCCATCCTTTGCCCTTGACTCCTTCCTGCATGAATATTCTGTTTATCACTCCATATATACTGCCAGGGGGATTCTGTAATATTGCTATGTGTTCCTAACTTAAAAGTTTATTATTCAGGAGTGGCATATAGCTACCATGGGACGATGCTGGGAATGGAAAAATCTGTAGTGCTTTTATGTAATGAGTATAAAACTTTCCATATGATAGAAATTCAAATTCAGGCAGCCAAATCACTGGCGGCTGAAAACAATAAATCTAATTAACTCGATTTTCCTTTAAAAAGAAAGGAGCTATACCACTTCTAGTGGTAGTATGAATTTGATATATTTACTTTAAGTATATTTGATGCCTAGATTTTTTAAATTATCAGTGTAACTGTTTCTCATGGATAGCAAAGGATGGGATAGTAGCATTATAAAATGTAGCAAAATAAAGGCTGGAGAGATGGCTCAGTGGTCAAGGGCACATATTGCTTTTACAGACAACCTGAGTTCAGTTCCCAGCCATCACATCTGGTGGCTCCCAAGGCTCACAACTGCCTGTAACTCCAGCTCCAGGAGATATGATGGTCCTGGTTCCACAGCTCCTGAGCTCATGCATACAAACATATACATACACATAATTTAAAATAATTTAACAAGTTATTTTACTATATACTGTGCTTGTGCAATGTGCAATCATTATGTATCAACTAAAAGTCAATAAAATTGACAAAATAAATATAGCTTAGGGGTCTGGAGGCAGAGCTCAGTAGTAGCCCATCAAACTCATTCTTCCATCCACAATCAAAAGGAAGACTGTAAGACAATTAGGGGAAAAAAAGAAGTTTTACTGTGTAGGGTCTACACAAAAGAAATGACAAAATGCTACTGAAGGACATAGGAGAGTGAAGGGTAGTATAGAAGGAAATATAAATACCGAGAAGATAGTCTTTTGTCACAAGTAATTCTTAAGCTCACAAAATTCTAATCAAGATTCTACTTTTGTGTTTTTACATGCACGGAATTTTTCTGAAGAAAAAAACAAAAAAAGTATTAAGACTAAAGAGTAATAATTAGTTTGGAGAAATTAAATGTGAATCTTTAAACATTTTTTTCTTATGTAAGTACAAAACTATGTTGAATAACTTAGTAACCAAAGGCCCAGAAATTGACTTTAATCATAATCAATTTTTAGTTATAATTATTTATAACTTAAAGAACAAAAAATCAAAAGGGAAAAATATAACTGCATATATATGTGTGTGTGTGTGTGTGTGTGTGTGTGTGTGTGTGTGTGTGTGATCCTGTTCACATAGGTGCATGTGATTGTGCATGCATAGGGCTTCCAGAAGCCTTGAGTACCCTCTTTAGCCATCACTCTGCTTTTGAGACAGGATCTCTCATTGGTCTAAAGCTCACGAATTGGGCTAGATGGGCTGGCCAGCACCCCAGTGAGCCTCCTGTGTCAGCCTCGCCAGCACTGGGATTACAAGGTTGTGTCCGGACATTGGGCTTTTTAGAAGGGTGTTGAGGGAAGAACTGGGGCCTTCGTGCTTGTGGGAAAAGTAGCTTACCAACCACACTGTCTCCTCAGCCCAGAAACTACTGTCTAATAACCGCTGGAAAAGCTGTGTTTTTGAAATCAGCCTAGACATTTTTGGTTTTGGTTTTGGTTTTGAGACAAGGTTTCTCTGTAGCTTTGGTGCCTGTCCTGGAACTAGCTCTTGTATACCAGGCTGGCCTCGAACTCACATTTTTTGTACTATATAAATGGAAAGAAAGGAAATACAAATTTTAAACCTCTGAGAGAAAATTTGTATTAATATTTACCTTCCTTCTAAATGGAAAGAAAATTTTGAAGGCATAAAAATAATAAATTTTAGGGGAAAGAAATAACACATTTGATTATTTATCTATCCATTTTAAATATCTACATATCAAAAGTTAAATCTAAAAAGAATCCTAAGTGGGAAATTGGGGAACTCTTTGCCATAATATAACGTTTCTTTCTTTCTTTTTTGTTTTTTGTTCATTTGGCTGGTATTTTTCTAGATAGTGTTTCTCTGTGTAGTTCTGGCTGTCCCGGAACTCACTCTGTAGACCAGGCTGGCCTCAAACTCACAGAGATTTATCTGCCTCTGCCTCCCGAGTCCTGGGATTAAAGGTGCACCACCACAGCCTGGCGATGTTCATTGATGTAATTAACTGATATAGTTAAAAGACCCAGCTCCAGGCTGTGCTCCAGCGTATTCTGAGCACGTGGATGGCATGTGTGAAGCCTGGCTTCAACCTCAGATAGACCAGCTACCACAGAAGAACCCAGTCCCACCCACAGAGTTCAGTCAATCACCAAACCACGGCTGCTAGAAAGTAGATGAGGTCAAGGTCATTAGCATGCAAAAAAATAGGGAGGGGTTTTGGAAGTAACAACAACAACAACAACAACAAAAAAAACCAACCTCAAGCCTATTATTATCTTAAAAGTGCAGCCCTGGCAAGCCAGGTGATACCTTGGATACACTAAGGAATGAAGGTTTCTATGTCAACACAGTCAGTGACAGAGTCCTGTGGCTGGAGCTCTCCTGAGCTGCTAAGTGAATGGTTTACCTGGAAAACGAGTTAGCCATCTGGAGTTGTTCTGAACGTAAGATCACTATGTTATACAGCACGATGTTAGCCAACCACCTTCTATATAACAATAAATCAGAAGCTGAGACATGGTCCCAATGTCTGGGGAAAGGAAAAGAACATGCAAGGAAACAATATAATAATTCAGTTAATAAAGATTATACTTTTAAAATGCAATGATTTACAAGTATGAGGATATAAAGTGAAGAAGCAGGGTACAATAAAAACAGCATGTGGGAGCCAGCGTCAAACATCTGTAGTGTTTTACATCCTCTGTGTGCACATGCTCATAAATAATCCTGGAAAGGAAACATGCTAGAAACCGAATTTCCCAAGAGTTAGCATTGGAGTTATTATTTGCTTCCAAATACTCTTTATTTGTTTTTGTTTTGGCCGTGTCCAAGTTTCTAACCTAGTCATAACTCAATTCATTTGACATCATATAATTAAAAGAGAAGACATCCTTAAACCAGCAACTCTCATCCTGTCTCCCCTTCCCCAGAGCTGGGATTACAGGATGCGTATTATCCCCAGCTAAGCATGCGTATAAGGTTTTGCTCTCACCTCACCCTAGATAGGGAGCAGACTTGAAATGACTAAGTACATATCTCATCAGTTTACTCAGGAAGATGAATAAAGCAGTGGAGTTGTCTCCCAAGTTCTTCTTTAGACTCGTGGCATGAAGGTATAAGCAGAAGGCCAGAGCTATCCATGGCCAAGCAGTTCTGGTCAGCACTGGGTGTCATCTTCTAACTCTCTTTTTGAGATCTAGTCTCTCATTTGGCTACACTGACTGGCCAGAGAGCAACCAGGATAGGATTTTCTCTGCCCCCAGGTGCTGAGATTATACAGGTACCTCCTGTCATGGACAGATTTTTAACATGGGTGCTGGGGGGTCCCATTTTCTGGTTCCCAGTGAATAGGACCCAGAAAGCAAGCCAGTAAATGGCATTTCTCCGTGGTTTCTGTTCATAGTTCCTGTCCTGAGTTTGTCCCCAACATTCCTCAGTGGCAGACTGTTAACTTAAGGTATAAGCCAAGTAAACCCTTTCCTCCCCAAGTTGTGTTTGGTCATGTGTTTACACAGGAGCAAAATATTCAAACCAGGCCTGGTGTTGGGGCGCATGCCTCTCACCCCAACACTCTGTAGGCAGTAGTGGGTGGACAGCTGTGAGTTCAAGGTCAACTCAAGTTCCAGGAAAGTCAGGAATCAAATCAAAACAAAACAATTGCAAACCAGGATACAGGGTTGATGTGGGAGGGTCTTCTGTTTTGTGTTGATTTCATTGGTTAATAAAGAAACTGCCTTGGCCCTTTGATAGGACAGAAAATTAGGTAGGCGGAGTAGACAGAACAGAATGCTGGGAAGAAGGGAAGTGAGGTCAGAAACGATGGAGCCAGCCACCAGGTCAGACATGCTGAACCTTTCCCAGTAAGCCACCACCTAGTGGGCTACACAGATGATTAGAAATGGGTTAATCAAGATGTGAGAACTAGCCAATAAGAGGCTAGAACTAATGGGCCAAGCAGTGTTTAAATGAATACAATTGTGTGTTGTTATTCCGGGTGTAAAGCTAACCCGGGCGGGATGACAAGCAGGCCTGCTCACCCTCTCTATACACAGGGTTACCTGATACTAAATGTGTTCTAATCTTAGTTCCTACTTGTATTCTGGTTTATATTTATTTCAGTCACAGACATAGTTCACCTCAAGGAAAGATTTTAGAGTTGGATCCACCAGCAACTTTGCTAATTTAGAGTCAACTAGACACTCACCTTCACAAATAGTAAATTACTTCAGACTTAATCTGTTTGTATGTACACACTGGTATGGGGAGGTGTGCATTATTGTGAAGAGACACCATCACCGTGCCAACTCTTATAAAAAAGAGAACATTTAACTGGGGCTGGCTTACAGTTTTAGAGGCTTAGTATATTATGCTCATGACAGGAAGCATGGCAGCATGCAGGCAGACATGGTAGCTGAGAGGTCTACTTCCAGATCTGAAAACATCAAGGTGAAGGAGCCAATGACTGGGCCTGGCATGGCTTCTTGAAACCTCAAACCTCTCCCCTACCAGTGATACACTTCCTCCAACAAGGCCACATCTCCTATGCTGACAAGGCCACACCTCCTTATGTTTTCAAACACTGCCACTCCCTGGTGATGAAGCGTTCAAATCTATGAGGGGTCATTCTTATATTATGGTTGTTAGCCTACCCTTTAATGGTTGAATGATCTCTCTAGTCTTAGAGGATCAATCTTATTCAAACCACCACAGAAAATTAACATTAAAATAGAATAGTATTCATTTTTATGAAAAAATACTTTTTCCAATATTTACATGTGCAGTATTTACAAGGATGCACAGAAGAAGGAAATCTCTGACTTTGGGAGACAACCATTAAAGACACGGGCTGAGGAAAAGTTAGCAAAAGATTTCAAAAAGACTAACACCTTTTAATTTGTAAACTTACCCTTTAGAAGTTATTCTTGAATCAAAACTTAAATGTGGGGAGAAAGGAATTCAAGATATAATTGTGGCTGCATTAATTATGGTAGTGTAAAATATGAAATAATGTCCAGGCCGAGAAAGAAGTTGATTAATCTTATTCACAATAAATTGTGCCAGGAACGGTTTTTAGAACAAACAAGTAGAGTGATCAACAATGCAGGCCCCAGAGCATAAAATCTGAGGGCGATGACAATCTGCAAATAATTACACAAACAATATTCAAAAAATCATACCACATGATGGAACAAGATATCCATCAGATATAAAAAAGTGAAAACAAAATTTACATAGGAAATGAGCAGCAAAAAGATGTCTTTGAGTTAATGATATTTAAATCAAGACTCAAGGAATCCAAGATGCATCAGAGGGCAAAAGATAAGGAGCACCTTCGGGGCTAGAAAAATGACGCTGCAATTGAGAGCACTTGTTCTTACAGTGCATGGAGGTTCCATTCCAAGCACCCACATAGAGTTCACAATTATCTATAAATCCAGTTCCAGGAATTCTGGTGCCCTCTTCTGACCTCCATGGGCATCAGGTATTCAGGTGGTATACAGCATACATGCTTGCAAACATTCATACACATTATGATGGTCTGGATGACAATGACCTCTCTGGGTTCATATATTTGAATATGTGGTTCCCAATTAGTAGAAAGGTGTGGGAAGGATTAGAAGGTGTGGTCTTATTAGAGGGAGGGCAGACTTCAATGTTTCAGAAGCCCAAGTCATTCCCTGTCTCTCTCTCTCTCTCTCTCTCTCTCTCTCTCTCTCTCTCTCTCTCTCTCTCTCTCTCTCTCTCTCTGCCTTGTCTCAACAAGTATGTTCTCAGCTACTGCCCCAGCACCATACTAGGCTGCCTGCTGCCCGCTGCCGTGCTCCCCATCATGATGGTCACGTACCAACCTTCTGAAAGTATGAGAAACTAAGTAAGGAAAGCTACAGAGGCTAAAGATGTGGCCAGAGTGTCCTTGAATGGAGACGCGGAGAAGCCTTCCAGTGAAGCTGTGAAGGTGAAGACTGGAGAGCCTCTGAAACACCGAGATGTTGGAGATGCCAAAGTTGTGGATTCCTGCCAAAAGGAAATGTTAACAGGGAGTGGAACCAGCCCAAGAGAGAGGAATATGATGCAGTCAACAAAGCTGAAAGGAGTTGGAGATCTGAAGAGCATTTTGTCATCAGACATGGAGATACAGAGTTTGGAGTTTGCCCAGCTAGTTTTTGGTCTTTCTTTGGTCCAATATTTCTCACTATGCTCCCTTTTTCCCCCTGTGGAATGGTAATGTATATTCTGCTCCATTGTATGTTGGAAGTATGTGATGTGCTTTTATATTTTGCTTTTACAGTGGATTACAGTTAAGAGAGTACCTGAGTCTCAGAAGAGACTTGAATTTTGGAATTGCAAACAGTTTTGGGACAATTACAGGCTATGGGGACTTTCTTTTAAAAAAAATATTTATTTATTATGTATACAACATTCCTTCCATGTGTGCTTGCATGCCAGAAGAGGGCACCAGATCTCATTATAGATGGCCGTGAGCCACCAAGTGGTTGCTGGGAATTAAACTCGGGACCTCTGGAAGAGCAGTCTGAGCCATCTCTCCAGCCCCCTATGGGGACTTTCGAAGTGAGACTGGATACATTTTTACAGTATGATATGGCTACAAACCTATGGGGACCAGGGAGTGAAATGTGATGGTTTGAATGAGAATGGCCCCCATAGGCTCATAGATTTGAATATTGGTCATTAGGGCAATTTTCAACTTGACAGGGATTAGGAGTTGTGGCCTTGTTGGAGGAGTAGGAATGACTTTGTTGAAGGAAGTGTGTCACTGGGGGGTGAACTTTGGGGTTTCAAATGTTCAGGCCAGGCCCAGTGTTTCTCTCTTTCTGCTCCCTACATATCTAGACTTCTCAGTTCCCTCTCCAGCACCATGCCTGCCTATGTACCACTAAGCTTCTAGCCATACTGATAATGGACTAAGCAATCCCTAGTTAAATGCTATCTTCTATAGGAGCTGCAGTGGGCATGGTGTTTCTTCACGGTAACAGAACACTGATTAAGACATAGGTTGTGAGGTGGATGAAAGCTTCAAGGTCTAATAGTGTAGGGGACCAGAAATATGGGAGGAGATGTCTGAACAAAGAGAAGGAAGGGAGACAAGGGGCCTTGCAGGCAAAACAGCAAACGCAGATGAAAAAGTTTGGAACCTCCAGGAATGACATAGACATGAATGCTTGTGCCTCCCTTTCCAAGTCTGTAGAAAAAAAAAAAAGTAGAAAGCTGTGAGTAGCTTGGATCTGGAAGGCCTACATGAAGTCCCTTAGTGAAAGTGTGGTCTATGCAGAGGTGATGGAACCTTCAAGATGTGGGGCCTATTAGCAGGAAATAAGGTTCTGATAAGCACGGCATGGTTCTGAGGCCCTGGCTGCTTCCTATCTCCCCTGCCTCCTTGTGGAGGCGAGCAGCTCTGCCATGTATGACACTGCATGGTCTTCTATGGTACCACAGGTCCAAGGCAACAAACAAAGCAGCCCCGGGCTGAAACTCCAAAACCATGAGCCAAGTAAACATTTTAGCTTTTAAGTTGACCCTTTCAGGCATTTCACGACAGCGAAGGAAAGGACAGAACAAGAGGTTCTCCAGGAAAGGGATACAAGTGGACTTACAAGTGGAAAAGAATCAGTGTGCTTTCTGTGCCAGCAAAACATGGAGATCAAAAAACAAGTCTACTGGTCCCTGACGAGATGAAAACAGCGTGATCACGCGCTAAGACTCACGGGGAGCCAGGAAAGGCATAGAGTAGGCCTCCCAGACAGAGAATTACAGTAAGTGTGGCCATGCCTGGACTGCAATCAATTGGATGTGTTAGTTTCCCACAGGGTCCTAGTTCCAAGTTCTACTTTTCTTGTTCTTCTTTGGTCACTTTCTCGGTCCTCGCAGCAAGCCATGACAAATAACATAGAATCCCATCCCCGTATCATAATGTTGACAGATACAAGCAATGTGAAATCATAGCATTCATCTCAATCCACAAATGTGCCAGTCAGTTGTAGGAGACGGAGAGGAGTGAGGGCAGTGACGCTGGACTGTCCCTGGAGGGCTTCAAGAGATGACTCCTTCGCTGCCAAACTGCCGCACTTAACTATCGTGGCTTTCTCTCTGAAAATGTCCCCTATGTCTTCTGCCTCTCGGGACGTCTTGAGCTTAAAATAATTTATTGGAGCATTTGAGGCATGTGGCTGGATTGATGGCAACGAGGGAGCTTTCCCGGGCCTGATCTGCTGTGCCTTCTTGCTCGGTTCTCCCTTATTTAGCAGTCTGGATGTCGTTGATTTGTGCCAGGCCTCTGGCAACCCCTCCAGTTTTCCATGTGCACTGACAGATTTTACAGGGTACGAGCTGCATAACTGCCCACGGCTTTTATGAGCTCCACCATAGCATGGCTGGGGCCAGGTGCTTTTCCCGGCTAACTTTCGCTATGGGTATGAGATGTAGTTTTGATTTCCTCCCTAAGGCTTTGGAAGGCAGGCAGGGTTTCTGGAGGTGTATTTAACAGTCCCATTACTGATCATTTTCCTTGGAATATTTAACATCCTTTTGCCTGAGTCTGTGTGTTTGAACCATTCTCTTAAGTGTTTTCTTTCTTTATCTGAAAATCCACATGTCTGGGAGGAAAGTCATCCATGCCAAAAAGGTCTTTCTGGGTTCCCTCAGGAATCGGAGAAGCAACCTGCAGAGGACATTTGGATGAACACGGGACGCTCTTTTGATTGTACCTTGGTGGCGGGAAATTTTCTGATTGGTGTGATTGGGCATATGGGTTTGAAAAATGAAAAAAAAATTGTGTAAAATAATTACTCCTTCTGAGGTCAAGATTATCGAAGAACACCTTGACCACTTTTGAGCTAATGATTTCTATAGCCTTCTTGTTGGCCTTGGGAGAAGACACTTCTATGTACTTCATAAGTGAAAACTCATGGACAGATGAAAAACAGAACTTGGGTGAGAAATGTGAACCATTGGGGCTCCTGAAGGCAGATGATGGGGTTTCACTTGATCATTTCAGCAAACGGTTTGGGGGAGAAATTTCACTGTGAAACTTAGAGTAAACATGGAACCACTCTGGGAGAAGGTAGTCTTGGTAACTTGCTCTGATTTGTTGGGTCCGGATGAGCTCTGGATGCTGAGCTGATTGGGTGCTGATGGACCCAAGTCCTTCCACTCAGGAGCAAGAGCATTAGAACAATCGCTCTAACATGATAGAGTAAGTTAGGGAGGTCAAAAGTAGAAAACCGTGCCCCCACAGAATTTAATTTTGAATTATTTGTGATGGAAAATAGGCAGAAGTATGTTTTTAATCTTTCCATGTGATTCTGCTGTATAATCAAAACTGAGAATTACATTTTTATTATATCAGAAAAGAGGCAGCCCAGAACACCTTGAAAGAGGGAGAAATGATGTAAGAAAGCTTCCAAATGAGCAAAATAATTCATTTAGGGAAATATATTCTCCATCATATGCAGTGTGACAATGATGGCTTAAGAGATCATGTATACTTAAAAGCTATAGTACATGGGTACTATTTGTATGAGCAATAGGGAAAAAAAGACCAAAGATTTGGCCATATGTATATAAAGCTAAAGAGTGTCTATGTGGAGCCTGGCACTGTGATGGTTAACTGGGCTGCAGTGAATGAGAGATGAATGGAAAGAGATGGATGGTTGTAAACAGAAGACCTGGGAAAACACTCTTGTTGAGTAGGAGAAAATTAGTCTTAACACTTTTCAAGGTAGAAAAACTGGACTAATATATTTAATCGTGTTAGGTAGAAAGAATGCAAAGAGAAAACCTTAAACAATCATGGAAAAAAAGAGAGAGAATTAAAGGAACAAAAGGTTTTCATGGCAAGATAAACTGAAAGTAGTGAAGCTCTTTGAGAAGGTGTGAGTAATAGTGAAATCAATACGATTCAAACTTGTCGACCCAAAGTTTAAAATGCATGCGCTATGAGCCTTCCGCTTCCTTTGTTAATTGCTGAGCAAATTAAATGAAGTGTTGTTGCTTTAACTCATTCTGTAACAAGTACATACTGTCCAAGACCTAGTGTAGACCAAAGACTCACTCAGAGATGCTAAGGATTGGTCAGGTCTGGTCTGGTCTGAATTAGTTTGATGCTGTCTTAGACTGAGATCACAGAGGACAGCTTTATTTTGGGGCTTTTCCTGAACCTCTTAAGGCTGTTTTTCCCATGTGGTTACTGTGGTGTTTTTACACTTTCCCCAGGACTTATTGTAACATGTCTTGCAGTCTGAAGCAGTGTCTCAGACCACCCTTCTGCTTAAGCTAGGGTAATCCATTTATCTTCTATTACGTTGCCCAAACACCTGCTGCTTCTCTTACAGCTTCTACAACATGTCCTTATTTCTTGATCACTTCTCTCCCTCTTGTGGGTCACTCTAGATTTTTTTTTGAGGGCAGGAACTGGGTTTTGATAACTTTTAAATCATAGCTTTCAACTAGACACTTCAAACACAGGAGGCTCAATAAAGAATTATAAAATTTGCCCAAGATTTTAATAAATAGTTTGTGAGTGTCTGCATGGAGACAGGTACTGTGATAGATAACTGTGCTACAATAAAGAAAGAAATCAGACAATATCCCATCCCAAAGGGAGACAATAACAACTTAGCAAACAGCTAAGAAGCTACTGAGTACCAAGGAACTCTGGACAAAGAATCCAAACCCAGTTATGTGCTAGACAGTGACTACCTGACTACAATAGCTTGAACGAGAATTCATTTAAAGAAAAGCTGAATGATAAAAAAAAAGTCAGAGATGTGAGGATCCAGAAGAGGTTGTGTCAGTGTCAATAGACAGAAAGAAGCTTAGTGTTCAGTGAATAAAAGCCAACAGCCTAGAGAACGGTGCACAGGGGAAATGACAGACAGTGAGGTCAAATACACAGCTAGTGAGGACCCAGTTTCTGCAGAATTTTGTAGACGACAATAAGAAGTCCAGATTTGAATGTATATGCAACAGGACACCACTCGTTGGATGGCTTAACTCTAGAGAAGAACATCATTGACTTACACTTTTCAGAAGCTATTAACCTTGCCCAGAATTCTAATAAGTAGTTTCTAATTTGGCCAAAATTATCTCAGGGTCTGT
Organism: Microtus pennsylvanicus; assembly: GCF_037038515.1. NCBI lineage: Eukaryota > Metazoa > Chordata > Mammalia > Rodentia > Cricetidae > Microtus > Microtus pennsylvanicus. The sequence goes on from NC_134583.1 coordinate 25,426,596, forward strand.
ACTCAAGGCCTATAGGATGGGAAAAAAGCCTGGCTTGAGTTCAGGGCCTGTACTCTGAGGCCTATAGGACAGAGAAAAGCCTGGCTTGAGTTTGAGTGAGGATGAGACAGCAAAAACTAGGTAGATACCCCTCCAGCCAGAGAGAGGGTTTGGCTGCCTCTCATTGGCTGGAGGTACTGCCACATCACATGGTGTCACTTAACCTATGTAAGCTGATGCTCACAGTAACAAACTGAGTTCCTGCTTTGACTCAGCTCCCTATCACATGTGATTGTCCTGCATTGTGGGGCTGCAGAACAAGCATCCTGCATTGTAAGTTGCGGGATGGTTGGATAGCACATTCACCTTTCTCTGGGTATGAATATGGAGGCTCAAGAAGCCAGCACTGAGCATCTGCTTGGAGGCAAACATGGAGAGATAACTATATGCTAAACGAATGAGGAAGTCAGACATCTCATCTCAGTGGGGTGAAGGCATAAAGTTACAATAGCCACTATGTTAACAAGGAAGAAACTGTTGGGTAGCCCCACGTGCTGAGCAGAGGATCCAAACCAAGAGGTGTACTAGAGAGCCACTGGGTGATTGCATTAAGCTGAGAAAATGACTGGGGAGATGAATTAGAAGATGCCTGCTTTGTGTAGAAGAGAACAGTGGACCGTTTTCTGGGCTTGGAAAACTGGAGAAGTAAACTGTGTTAGGAAATAGAAATCAAAAGCCATGATCTGATTGTTTAAAATATCTAGTAATAGTAGGTTAGAAGTGAATGGTCACTAACAAAAAATAAATAAATCAGCAACATCAACAAGAGAGTTTTATAGATAGATAGATAGATAGATAGATAGATAGATAGATAGATAGATAGATAGATAGATACACAAATGGGGATAAGGTCCACAGAAAAGTGTTTGACAAAAACTAATACATAGAATTGTAGCTCACAGCTCAGAGTGATGGAACAGAAGTTATGCATTGATGGGCCAGGGCGCTGGGCATAGAGAAAGTATATACAGATGAAAAGGAGAAGTGTGAGGGAAGAGAAGGGGACAACAAATTATAGGAAGAGAGGAGAGAGGAAAACAGAGGAGAGGGGGAAGAGAGATCACCAAGATGATGACTTGGTGAGTTCTTCAGGTAGAACTCAATGATATGATCTAGGAAAACAAAACTTGATGGGGCCTGGAGAGGTGCACAGCAGGTCAGAGCAACTGCTGCTTTTCCAGAGGATCTGAGGTCAGTTTCCAGCACCCATCTGGGGCTGCTCATAACTGCTTACAACTGCAGCACCAGGGAGGTCCAGTGCCCTCTTCTGGCCTCCACGAACACACACATACACGTTTGAACATGTGTGCGCACACGCGCACACACAAACACACACACACACACAGCATGCTCAAAAATAAAATAAATCTTTTTTAATCAATCTACTTGATTTAATTAAAATTTAAAACTACTGTTCCATGAAAGACAATTTTGCGAAAATGAGAAGACAACCCACAGGCTGGGAGGGAGGGGAAAAAAGGCACATCCTATAAAGTACTACGATACCAAACACACAACAAATTCCAAAAACTCCACACTAAGAAAACGAGCAACCCAATTAGAAACTAGGTCAAAGGCTTAAACAGACACTAAAGAAAATATACAGATGACGAAGCATATGAAAAGATACCCCACAGCATATGTCACCAGGAAAACAGAAATTAGAATAGCAAAGTGATACCATAAATACACTTGCTAGTTTGGAAGGCCAGCTTCCAAAACCCTGAACGTGTTTGTTTTGAAAGGGAAGCGGAGAGGCAGAGGGTCTTGCTCAGGGCCAAAGAACACAGCCACTCACTAAGACGTGGTCCTATCATGTGGCCCGGGCATTCATTCCTTAGTATTTACTCACCTTAGGAATATCTGCCAAAGCAGAAGTCTTTACCACACAAGCTCCTACCTAGAGTTCCTCCGGTGGCTTCCCCCCATAATGGACTACAGCCTCTTAGAATAAACCTTGTCTCCCGGAGGTGCTTCTTCTGGTCACAGTGTTTTCCACTGCAGAAGGCAAAGGAGAACAAGTTGTTCTAATACAATGGCCCCTCTCAACTGTCTTGGCTAACCCTGACCTTTGAGCCTGATAATCTCTTGCTTGCAAATTTAACTCATGACTTGATAGGGAAGTCCTAAAAACCCATATTTTATACCCAGTTCTTCACTGTATCCTCTAGGATGCAAACTTACTTGACTTTTGGAGGGGAAAAAAACCACCTAGATTACTTTTTACTTTCCTACACCTCCAATTTGTAATTATCTACTCTTCAAACTTACAAAATGATGTTTGAAATAGTGAGTACGTGTGTGTGTTATACACACATGTGAAAGCCACAAGAGGGTGTCAAGTATCTTCCTGTATCAATTGCCACCATTTTGCTTTTGATACAAGGCCACTTGCTGATCCTATACCTAGGATGGAAGCCAGCAAACCCAGACACACTCCTGTCTCTGTTTCCCTCAGCACTGGGGTTCTAGACAGGCACAGGACCACGACTCACTTATTATGTAGGCACTGGGATTCCAACTCTGATCCTCCAATGTGTAGAGAGACCTTGGCACACTCTGTCTTACATAGGAGGCCTTCATCAAATCCCTTCTCTCAGGGCTCAGGAAACTATGTGGAAGAGGAGGCAAAGAGATTGGAAGATCCATAGGAGATGGACGACTATTTCAAGACACAACTGGATAGACACACATAAGAACTCAGAGACTATGACAGCTTGCAGGTCCAGCAGAGGCCCCATCCAGACAGGCTCCCAGCACTGTGAAGAGAAGTGAGCATGAGCCCCCTCCTTTATCCCTAACCTGGAAGCGGTCTCCAATTAACTGTTTGCAAAGCTAAATATAGTTTCTCCAAGGGAGTCTCACTAAGCATACAGAGCAGTTAAGGGTAGGCTGCACGCTCAGCAATAGCTGACCAACACAAAACGAACTCAACAGTATATTTTTGAAGATATTTTTGTCTCATATTCTTTACTGGTCTTTTGCTTGTATATTATAATTTCCAATGTTGTGCTTTTACGGTGTGTGTGTGTGTGTGTGTGTGTGTGTGTGTGTGTGTGTGTGTGTGCTGTTTCTCATGCTCTATGTGTTTCTTTTTGTTGCTTTGTTTATTAGTTTGTTCATTTTATCTTATCCTTGTTTGTCTTTTTATTTGCCTGTGTGTTTTCCTATGGGAGAGAAAAAGATGGTGTGGAGTTGGAAGGGTGGGGAAGTGGTGAGGATCTGGGAAGAGATGAGGGAGGGAAACTGTGATCAGAATATAGTATATAAAAATGACTTTATTTTCAATTTTTAAAAAATTAAAAATAAAGCCAGGTAGTGATGGCACACACCTTTAATCCAGCACTCCGGAGGCAGAGGCAAGAGGATCTCTATGAGTTCGACACCAGCCTGGTCTACAAGAGCTAGTTACAGGACAGGCACCAAAGCTAGAGAGAAACCCTGTCTCAAAATACAAAAAAGAAAAAAAGAGAAAGAAAGAAAGAAAGAAAGAAAGAAAGAAAGAAAGGAAGGAAGGAAGGAAGGAAGGAAGGAAGGAAGAAAGGAAGGAAGGAAAGAAGGAAAGAAAAGTTAAAAGAAAAAGGTCTGTCCTTCATGCTAACACAAGCGCTCTTAACTGCTAAGTGATCTCTCCGGGCCCTGCTGTACACTCTTGATTCCTGATCTTTCAAATGCAGACATATAGAAGTCATTGGAATTCTCGATATTTTTTATGAATCTGACCTACTTGTGACCATAGTTTAGTATTATGAAAATGTCTATGCTCTTTAAAACAACCTTCAATAAGATTTGTGCAATAATTTCACGTCACGTAGGTTGTCAGCTACCAGCACATTCGCCTTTATTACAGACATCTATCATGTCCTCTTACTGTTCATCCAGCATGCATTTAGGCAGAAAGATTTTACTGATCTGTTTCATACAGATAATTACATAGTGGAAAAAACATCTTGAAAAGTATCAGAGAGACTATGAATCCTTAAAATCTCACTGGTTTAAAGAACTACAACTCAAAAAAAATCAAACTAAGATACCCAAAGTAAATAAAAATTTGTCCGTGGTAAATCTAAAACATTTATCCAAACCTTATTGAGACCATTTGGCTTCATAACCCTATTGGAAAGCCCTGCTCCATAAGCGGAGATGAAGGGAGGGGTATATCAGAAGAGGGACCTGTGCCTGCGAAACCTGTGAAATTGAAGTTCTTACCCAGAAGTCTCCTGACGTCTCCTCACACATCACCTGAACAATGTATGCATTCCCGAGAAATGGAAAACTTTATGATTGCCTTAATTTCAGCGGTGTTTGAAAATTTCATGTAAAAGACACTGTATTAAACCTCTCTTCCTTCTGGAGTCTGGCCAAACGAACCAGTAAGAGAGGGACTGGGTTTGTTTTCCTTGGCAGAGAGCTGCCATCTAGATGTCTTTCATCTGAAACTCTTCACCAGCTTTAGAGTGGGAGCGACAGAGATGATGGCTGCCTTGTTCCTGCTCCAAGGGACCCAGAGGGAGCCGGAGCCATCCCTTCACACAGTGATGTTCAGCAGGAACTCCAAGGGCAGCGTGTTAGGAGGGCGTGTCCTGGACCACTGCTATACAGCAGAGGAGAGGAGGGGGAAGCTGCCTTTGGAGTACATATTTGACATCCAAAAATATCCCTCATGAAGAACCAACAGGCATTAATTAATAGCAATCTGTTGTGAAAATTATGAATCCCCAGCTAACCACAGCACACCCTCGAGGGAAGCAGTTGCTATTTTACAGTCCTACTACAGAATAAACTGAGCCACGAGTCAAGAGAACCATATGGAAAACTAAACAAACAAAAATCTACGTGAGATGTGGTAATTTAAATATCTCATTTTGTTTACCTAAATCATCTAGCTATATTGATATTTTGGCAATTAGTTTTCTCAGTGGCATCTTGCATGAGTGACAGACAGCAGATCTTGAAGAAGCCAGGCATTAGATGAACCGTTCAGAAGGTTCTTCCATAGAGTGCTGGAGACCATATGGCCCAGAGATGAAGATTTGAAAATAGACGGCTGTTTTCCAGCGGGGCAAGCCTGGCTGCTCTCTGTGACGTCACTAAGCATCATCTTCTCTGTAAAAAGTAGTGAGAGGACAGCATCTACTCAGTACAGCGCTGCCTAGGGGCAAAACAGGAGCCTTGATAATTAGTTAATGAGAGCCACCATGGTAGCAGTGTGCTTGAGACACTGTTGCAAGTTCTTGGGAGAACTGCCCACTTTGAATAGGAACTGATAAGTGTGTGTGTGTGTGTGTGTGTGTGTGTGTGTGTGTGTGTGTGCCTGAACTGAATGGGAAACAAAAGAACAAGTTTTGCTTGTTTCAGCTACTTTTCTAACAGCTATCTAAAAAGCTTGGGAACTGGCAGAAGCAAGAACATTTTTTGAAATAATAGGAATGACATGAAAAGCTATCCCCATCCCTTTGACTCCCAGACTTTGGCAGATGCTAATAGTCCTGGGGAAGCTCACAAGCTAGCACCTGCAGTTTTGCATTCTGGTCCAGCCACCTTCCACCACCAGCCAAGCCAACGACTGGGAAGAACTGTGGAGGGTCACAGTGAGATATATTCAAGAACCTCTTGGACATCATATTTTCTTTGGACAGGACATAAAACAATCATCTTTGGTATTCTACTCCTTGGAGATGTTGCATTGCTTTCACAGGTGAATATTTTAAATAATCTTCTGCCTAGACTTTTGATGAAAAATATATTCAGATATCTTGTCGAATGGAGATATCTGGCTTAAATACACACAAAAAAAGCAGGGTGAAGACTGGCGTATTGTTTATTATCCCTTCTAAATATAGTGCTCTGTGAGTGTTATTCCACATGTGTCGTGGATATACGGTGATACCTTACTCTCCCCCCAATGCCCCCTCCCTGGGTCCTTACTGGGGACTGAAGGGGTGGGGTGCACTTAATCATCCCACATCTTCAGGAAGCCTTATAGAAAAGGAGACCGCGGAGTGGAGTGGAGTGTGATCACACATCCCAGGGGACTCCTGCATTGACTTGTGGCACACAACAAAACCTGTAAGATTTTACATACTCAAGCCTATGTAAATGGCAGGGTTCCAACCGTGAATGCAACTGCCCTCAACACTTAAAGAGAAGTCTTTGCAAGACTGCGACATGCTTTCCCGTAACGGTACTTGCTTACATGACTCGGTTCTTTATAACTGGGATGAACCAGGAGAGATGGACAAAAGACAAGCTCAGCTCCCCTCTTTCTGTGACAGTCACACTGTCTGAGGATCACTTTTCCGCAGAATATGATATCGAAGTAGAGCAATCTATTGTGACTATGGATTCTGATCTGTGAATTTAGACAGCTTTAGACTTAGTGAAGAACAGCACAATTTTTGCATTTCACTGGGGAGGGAGGCGAGGGGAGAAGAAATTTTTCCTAAACATATATCAGAAATGTTCTTCAATAAATTTTTATATCCTTACCCCAAAAGCCCCTCAGTAAACAATGCAAATACAAAGCAGAATTAGAGATCCCACTGGCTTTTGTCCCAGACAAAGTCCTCTCAGCAGATGAGATTTTTATATTTCTAAACATCTGAGTTTAATTCACATCTTCTCCCAAGTAGGAAATATGAGGCAGGAAAAAGGACCGCTCTTCATCAGCAGATCAGGGGCCGTGATTTCACTGGGCGTCTTAGAAAGCCATGCAGTGAGAGGCAAACCCTAAATCACCCTCACTGGGTAAGCCCTGTATCCCTCATGAAGCCAGTACTCCGTCCCACTTGGTAATAAACAATTGCCATCTAGACCATTTCCTTCTGCAGACCCACAAACTCTAAAATAGCTGAATAGCCCTCTTCCTTTGATGGCCTGGCCCAGGGGCTGCGTTCGCACCCCATAAATCCAGTAATTGTAGAGGATCCTCTGGCAATGTGTGGGTTTCTCTGCTAAATCTCAGTGGGAAGACAATCAGGAGGAAAGTGGAAAATGAAGCATTCTGGGGCATTAGAGGATTCGTAGTGGGAGCCAACAGCACCAGCTAAGCCCCAGCCAGGCCTTCACTGCTGGCACAGCTCAGTGCTGTCTCTTTGGTGTTGGCAGAGGACAAGGGGAGTTAGAGCTGGGGCTCACTTCCTCCACTTATTTCTGGTGTCAAGGAGTGTGGGATGCTTTCCAAAGAAGAAGTTGCTCCAAGGTTATCAACTAAGTTTTGCTCTTTTCTCTAGATATTTTATAAATGTATCATATGGAGAGGGGAAAGGCAAACACAGCAAACAGAATGACTAACCCAAGTATTCAAAGGTGTGTACGTGTGTGTGTGTGTGTGTGTGTGTGTGAGAGAGAGAGAGAGAGAGAGAGAGAGAGAGAGAGAGAGAGAGAGAGAGAGAGAGAACAGGATCTTAAATAAATCCATGTGGAAAAAAACTCCCTACAAAATCCTGCCATTTGGAGAGCTGTTTTGAAGTCCTGAAGTCCTGAAGGTTGATCCCGGGTCCCTGAGTAATTATGAATTCCACTACTTAGCTGCCCCCTTTAAGTCACAAATAACTAAACATCACAGTCACCTATGAATTCTCTCTCTCTCTCTCTCTCTCTCTCTCTCTCTCTCTCTCTCTCTCCCTCCCTCCCTCCCTCTCCCTCTCTTTCCCCCCTTCTCTCTCTCTCTCTCTCTCTCTCTCTCTCTCTCTCTCTCTCTCTCAGATGTCACATTTTCTGCCTGTTACATTCCCACATTTCAACAAGATGTGAGCATGCTGGGGAAGGCTTGGTGCCCTGGGCAGGGCTGACAGCTGGAGAGAAGGGACAGTTGGCTGGAAAGACAAATCAGACCCTATTTAACAGAGTCCGTGCTCGTCCCTGGATGAGAAGCCATCGCTGCTGTGTTATAAAGGCCTTGAGAACAGAGGGGCATAAAAAGACTCGACAAGCATTTCCCTTAATGGCACCAAATTTAAGCATTTTCCAGCATGTTGAAACCAGAATAAAGCTATAGTAATTAGCAGATTAAGACTTATCAACAGACTTCTCACATCAGAAGTTAAAAGAAAAATTATGGGTCTCTTAAGATGCTTAAAGCTTCTCAGAAAGCAGTGGCAAGAAATCACTGCACACCAGTACTAAATTGTATGGGATATATAATCCTAAACTCTCTGAGACTGAGAATTCTAGAAAATAGAAGCTTCATCCTTTGAAAAGTGACCACCTAAGTGTAAGAAATATGTTGGAAACAACCGATAACAAACAGCAACAGTTTGGAGCTTCCTGGGACTTTTTCTGAAGCCAGTTCCTCTCCATCTGTGTCTCTCTCCCAGTGGAAGGGGCATTAGAGGATTCACAATGGAAGCCAACAGCCCCGGACCTCTTCAAGTCATGAGTGAGCCAATGAATTTCAAAGTCATTGTCTCCCACTGGGAGTCCTTACCTGGCTTCCAAACAGGTGTGCTGAGTGGCCTGCCTGATCTGTGTCTAACGTGGCGTGCTTCTCAAAATGATGTCCAAATTCTGCTTTTGATTCTCCACTTCACTGCATACCAGATATAAATAAATAAAAGTGAAACTCACGCCATCTTGGCTTTCTCTAGACCATTAAAAATCACCACATTTACCCCACATCAGACAAATTACTGATCTCCAAAATATATAAAGAACTCAAGAAATTAGACAGTAAAATTCTAAATAACTCAATTAAAAAATGGGGTACGGAACTAAACAGAGAATTCTCAACAGAAGAATCACAAATGGCCAAAAGATACTTAAGGAAACGTTCAACATCCTTAGCTATCAGGGAACTGCAAATCAAAACAACTCTGAGATACCATCTTATACCTGTCAGAATGGCTAAGATCAAAAACACTAATGATAGCTTCTGCTGGAGAGGATGTGGAATAAGGGGAACATTCACACATTGGTGGTGGGAATGCAAACTCAGATGCCCCTCAACTGAAGAATGGATAAGAAAATGTGGCACATTTACACATTAGAGTACTATTCAACGGTAAAAAAATAATGACATCTTAAATTTTGCATGCAAATGGATGTAATCAGAAAACACTATCCTAAGTGAGGTAATCCATACCCAAAATGATGAATATGATATGTACTTACTCAAAAGTGGATACTAACTATAAACAAAGGACATTGAGTCTATAGTTCATGATCCTAGAGATGCTAAGTAATAGGGTGGACCCAAAGAAAATTATATATAGATCCACCTGAAAATTGGGAACAGAAAAGATCACCTGACAAAATCAGGAGCATAGGGGCAGGGGGTATAAAGAAGGGGATAAGGGGAAGAGGAGGGGAGAAGGGGAGGGTTGAGGAGAACTTGAAGGAATGGGATAGTCGGGGTGGAGGAAAGACAGATGAGAGCAAGGAATGAGATATCTTGATTGAGGGAGCCATTATAGGGTTAGCAAGAAACCTGGCTCTAGCAAAATTCCCAGGAATCCACAAGGATGACCCCGGCTAAGATCCTAAGCAATAGAGGAGAGGGTGCCCAAACTGGCCTTGCCCTGTAGTCAGACTGATGATTATCTTAAATATCCCCATAGAAACTTCGCCCAACAGCAGATGGAAACAGAGGCAGAGACCCACATCGGAGCACTGGATTGAGCTCCCAAAGTTCAGACGAAGAGTGAAGGGAATGAGAGTGTGAGTGGGGAGGTCGGGAGCATCTAGGGCTCATCCACTGAAGCAGTTTGCCTGGACTGATGGGAGCTCACCAGCTCTGGCTGGACTGGGAAGGAACAAGCATGGGACCATCTGGTCCCTCTGAATGTGGCTGGGGCATATGGGTGCCAGTGACGGTGGCACAGGGATTTGTCTCTGTTGCATGCACTGGCTTTTTAGGATCCTGTTCTCTTGGGATGTGTGCCTTGCTCAGCCTACATGTAGTTGGGAGAGCATTGGACCTTCCACAAGGCATGTGCCTCACCCTCTCTTGGGACTGGATGGGGGTGGGGTGGGAGGGTATGTGGAGGGAGTGGGAGGAGGAGAGGAAGTGGAAATTTGGATTGGTTTTTTTTTTTTTGAAAAGTCTAGTGAATTTAAGGGGAAAAAAATCATCACATTTTTCCCAGTCACCCAGACCCAAACCCAGGAATTTCCCACAATCATTCTACACCCCTCCCTTCCCATATATAACCCTCCAGCATGATCCATGGCTTCTACCGCTAAATTTAACCCCAATGCTGCCATTCTCCTTTGCTCCACTACTGCCTATTACGTCAAAGCTCCACCGTCTCTCCTTAGCTCCACAGAAGTTCTCCTGCTTCTGCTCCAGCAGTAGGTCTAAGGAAACACATAGGAATAGCGCCCCATAGTGATAAAGAGCCAAGGGACAGTCTTAGCAAGGGACACAGAAATTAGGCAATCTGTCAAGTGATCTAGCGGAACAGAAGGATCCTGTCACATAGAGCAAGGGAAAAGGGTGCAGGCCATTCAGCTTTTTATTAAACCAATCAGGTGCCTTAGGCAGGCAAAGTGAAACAGATGCAACACATCTTTACACGATTAATCACACATCCTTACATCATTAAACAAATGCAGCATAAAAAAATGCAACGCATCTTTGCCTATTTAAAATAATATTCTACAACAACACTAAACTTGAGATATGTTGGCTGAGACACATACATCTGTCGGCCTGCCTTCATCTAGGTAGAAAACTCACAGCACAGCAAAGTAATAGCAATATGCTATTGCTACCTGGATAGCAAGCCCGACAAGAAGGATATCACCTTTTTCTTCCAAAAGTGAAAAGAAGACAAAGTTTTGTAGGTAACTGGTGAATCTGTCCATGTAAACTGCGTGACTCTGTAGAGAAGAAGAATGAAGTTTGCTCTGGCACTGCCAGGCTGCGGCCATGAGCTCCCCGTGGTTCTGGGAGGGGAAGCTCTTCTTCCTATACTTGCTTGCAAAATAATTGAAATCCATAAGTTAATGAAACATTGCTTGAATAATTTTTTTAATCTTGGGGTGTATTTTCCAGCTTTGTCGAGGGTACTGGTCATCATATGTAATGGCCAGCAATGTGACTGATCAGACAGACCCTTGCTCCATGATCTCCTGTATATTCACTGGAAATCCCAAAGCTGTTGTGTTCAAGAGACCTGATGAAGAATCCTCAAGATGGCACACTGTGTAAAGCTCTTGTCATATAAGCACGAGGACCTGAATCTGAACCCCCAGGACTAGCACAGAGCAGGGCACCATAATGCACCTCTAGAATCCCTGTGAGAAGATTGGTGGCTGAGACAGGAGATGCCCTGGAATCTCCGAGGTCATCTAGCCTGGTGTACACACTAAACAACAAAGAGACCCTGTCCCAAGAAAGGTGGAAGACCAAACATACATCTGAGGTTGTCCTTTGATTAACACACACACACACACACACACACACACACACACACACGAATGTGCACACACATCATACACATAGCCACAAAAGTTTTGTTTTAAAAGTCCAGTGTGAAAGCAATCTTCACATAGTATGGCAAAACTGCATTGCTCAGTATGGTAGCAAGAGAAATGCCTAGCAGAAAGGACGGCACAGTTGACTGCTGGCTGGCTTTTAGACATTAGCCTCCTTTCCCTTACCCTCCCTGCCCACCTCTTCCTTCTCCTTCTGCTCAGTCTGTGGTACCTTCTAAACACCTTTGTGTATGGGGAAGCACCCTCATGAAAGGACAAAAGGGGGGACACTGAAGATCTTCACAGCCTTAGATATATGACTTTAAATCAATTAAGAAGGATGTTACAACAAAAACAAGATTCTCTTCTGGGAAAAAAATGAAAAGTTCCCTGAGGAGAGGAGAGATCGCTGTGAAGGTAGTGTTCAGGGAGCAAAGATGACTACAGAGGACGGGGCGACTAAAGATGACCAGGCTAGAACTAGAGGAAATGGGAGACAGGAGGAAGATATGGGGCCAGGGAGCAGGGGCAAGCTATCGGCAGCTCCACCCTTCTGGTGTCTGTTTCCCTCGGTTGGAATCTTGGAAGAATGACGGAAGAGACCGAGGAAGAAGAGGATGATGAAGACAGCAATAGTGAGAAAGAAGCTGAAGAGGAAGAAGATGACTCTTGGGCATATAGTGGGTCTGGAAATCTTATCACCGTATTTCCCCACCTACTGTCTTCAGCACCGTTCACTGTTTTCCCGATCTGAGTCACTAATTCATGTCAGGAGACACTCAACTGCCTGCCATTTCCACTTCTTTCCACACTCCTAGCTGTTTTTATAAATTCTTACCCTATAATTTTTTGCTTTTAATTTTCATATGCCTTCATGACATAGCAATGAAAAAAAAATATGTGACACCAAAATACTGTCTTGCTGTGCATGGACGACACCTTTATATGTGGCTTCAGTAATTGTTTCCCTGGTCGAAAGGCAGTCTCTGTATCCATTTGAGAGATGCTTAGGGTCTGAGGTCTGTGTTACAGCCTACTCAAGAGTACTGTGAGGGGCTCCAAAACAAATGTAACAAGGCACTGTTAAGCATAAGATCTGGCATGGCAAATGTATCCTCTAGAAAAATATTTGTTGTCTGAATATATGCTGTCTAAAGTTGACACAGTAGGACTAGACAGATAGGTCATGCATTAATGAATAGACTCACAACTAAAATATAAAATTGATACTATGGATTACTTTTGTAATCAACCCAATTCTTGAAAACCCTTTCTCAAAATAAATAAGTCTTTGTTAAAAAATATTTGTTAAAAATTTAAAAACAACATATTGACTAATGTAACATAATGAATTAACAAGAAAAGTATAGGGAAAGATGTTAACACCCTTCCATTGTAAGAAAGAAAGATGAACATTGTGTTTCTACGATAAATAAGGAAATATGATGACTCTGTTTCCGTCCCATCTACTACTTGCACGTTTAACTTACAGGGTAAGACCTGCTGTAGTTTGGATCTTGACCTTGGCTCTCTCACAAAGGCTTGCTCAGCAGCATATGGCACTGTTAGAAGATGGGAGAGCCCCCATGAGTAAGGACTAAATAGAAGGAAGGTGGAGTCTGGACGTTTTCTCTTGGCAGTGTATATTATAAGATCATCTCCTTCCTTTTCTTCTCCTTGCTTCTGGTGGCCATAGGTGAAGCAGTCCTAAAACACATGCCTCAGCCATGACATGGTGCACTACTCCAGCCCAGTGAAAAAAATCCTTGAACCCACAGACTGAAACTAGGAGCCAAATTCATTTAATTGCTTATATCAAGTATTTTGTCACAGTGATAGAGAGCTAAGACTCTACCTACAAAGAAGCAGGTGTACTTGCAGACGATGGTTAGCACAGACGCACAAGATATAATGTTTGCTGGACACACGGTTTGTTTTATAATACTTTAATTCATTGTTTATTTGTATATCTTACAATTAAGAACTAAAATTTCAGCATGCAATGATAGCAGTCCTTTAATCCCGGCACTCAGGAGAAAGAGGCAGGTTGATCTCTGAGTTCAAGGCTAGCCTATCACAGAGTAAGTTCAAAAATAGTCAGGGCTACATGGAGAAACCTTGTCTCAAAAAAGAATTAAAATTTGTATCTATAGTATTAAATGTTTAGAACAAATAAGAGTTTACTCAGCAAGCTGGGTGGTGGTGGCACACACCTTTAACCCCAACACTCAGAGACAGAGGCAGGTGAATCTCTAAGTTCAAGGCTAGCCTGGTCTACAAGAGCTAGCTCCAGGACAGGCTCCAAAGCTACAGAGAAACCCTGTCTTCAAAAATAAAAACAAAAAGAAAAAGAGTTTACTCAGCAATTTTTGCGGTAAGGGGTAGAACCCAGGCCCTTGGGAAGGCTAGACAGAAGCTCTAGCCACCGAACTACAGACCCTACCCCTCAGAAGAGTTTTGAATGCCTTGCCAACCGCATTACTAAGGAAGAAGATCCTGAAGAAAGCCCATCGCATCAGAATATTACTCTGTGCACTGAGTCATTGCTATTCCACCTCACTTTAGCAACAGACATCAAAGAAGGAGAGCTCTCTGGAATCTGTGGACAGCTCGAGATGGATTTGGGCATTCTGCACTGCCAGTTCACCAGAGAAGAATGTCCCCATTCCTTAATGACCTTACTATCTGCTGGGAAATTTCGATGGGAATTCATCTCCTAATGCTACAAAATAATTAGCAATGGTGAAATTGAAGCCAGTAAATCTTTTTCAGAGGTAGATGCTCTCAATTCTGGGAAGTCTGGCTGCATCATTGATAAGTTAGTTGTAAGTTGCCCAATATTTTCATAAGAAGTCACAGATTCCTGGAACATTTGGAAACAGGGTCTCACTGTGTACCACGTCTGGTTTGGAAATCAGTTTGCAAACCAAGCTGGCCTCAAACATACAGAGATCTACCTGCTTCTGCCTCCTGAGTGTTTGATTAAAGGTGTGCTCCACCATGGAAACGCCTTGGAACTGTTTTAAATTGTTTTAATGGTTCAAATTATCTCTTTTTCCCCAGAAATGCTTGTAAGTATATGAGGGAGGAGGGTCATCTTTCTATCTGTTGCTTTCATTGGTTAACTAATAAAGAAAACTGTTTGGCCTGATAGGACATAAAATTAGGTAGGCGGAGTAGACAGAACAGAATGCTGGGAGAAAGAAGCCGAGTCAGGCAGTCGCCATGATTCTCCCACTCCAGACAGACGCAGGTTAAGATCTTTCCTGTTAAGCCACCTCGTGGGCTACACAGATTATTAGAAATGGGTTAGATCAATATGTAAGAGCTAGCCAATAAGAGGCTGGAACTAATGGGCCAGGCAGTACTTAAAAGAATACAGTTTCCGTGTAATTATTTCAGGGCATAAGCTAGCCAGGTGGCTGGGAGCTGGGGTGGTGGGACGCAGCCCACTGCTCCTCACAACAAGTATATTTTGAGAAAAGATATGATTTGAATGGATTAACATGCTTAAATATAAAGTTTTCATTCTAATACCAGAAATAATGGTTTCACGGAAGCCAGGTGGCCAGTTTTAGGAAATGTTTGTTTTCCTTGCCCACACCATTGGTGTGGTCATGAGCTTTATAGTTTCTACCATGTTTTAAGTACTCACAGAACTTCATCAACAGTCATTAGAACTGAAATATATATGTCAATCCTGGAAACCACTTCCGAGCAGCACCTGAATTCCTAACGTGGGAACCTTTGCCAGCTAAGTCCAGCAATGTTGACTTGTCCAGCAGAACCAAACTTGCCCCCTAAAAATGCTTTCTTTCCCAGAAACAAATTCCTCTTCTTAGCCCATGGGCGACACCCATCATTTCACCACCTTCTTATTTTAAAGTTTTTCTTTTGCTGAGGATCCCACCCGAAACATCCCATGAACTTCCTTCCTCTCAAATTAGCTTCCTGTAAATCTTTCACCACTCCTCCCACAGGGGACAGAGGCAGAGCTTCGACACTCATTTGCTTTCCAGTTTTGTCTAACTCTGTCATCCTGCTTGCATCTGGAAGAAAAAAAATTCCTGTCATCATAACCTACATAACCTACAGATTGGAACCATAATAAAAACACTACAGATTGTTCCTTTATTCTCTTACAGAATACATGTTCCCTGCAATGAGACTTCGCTCTTTGTACATAAAACAACATCACGAGAAGAAAGATGTAACTCATAGCTTCCTACAGCTGTCCTTTGTAACATTAACCCCTTGCCAAATGCTAGCATCTTTCTGAGCGAGATTGCAGGGTCCACAGAGAGCAGACCTATGCATAGTGAATTTGATAAAGGAACTTGACAAGGAGCCATTGGGACTTGGTGTGGTCATGTAGAGGCATGTCAGGGAGCCATGGGAGCTGGCGTGGTGATGTAGACATGTAGAGAGGTGCCAGGAAGAATCAAGACAGCCAAGTTCTGAGCTTCAATAAGAACAGCTTGGGATGTCCATACTCAGTTTGCGATACCTCTGCCAAATAACCTTGTGCATCTAATTTATTTTTTAACTATAAATTAGAGATGATAGGGTCTGTATATGTCTCTCTCTCTCTCTCTGTGTGTGTGTGTGTATATGTGTGTATATGTGTGTTTGTGTGTGTGTATGCGTGTGGTGGAAGGGTATTTATAAACACATGTTTACAAGCGTGAGGATCCAGGGCTCTTCTTCAAATACCATCCTGGTCACTTTCTACCTTATTTCTGAAACAGGGTCTTTGGCTGAGCCTGGAGCTCACTAAGTGGTAGATGAGCCAGCGATCCTCTTGGACCATCCTGTCTGTCTCCTCTCACACATGCACATCCTCCCAGCACTGGGATTTCAGGGACTTTCCCCTGTAGGTGCTGATGATCCAAACCCAGGCACTCATGTTTATAGAGCAAGCCCTTCACCAACCAGGCCACCACCCCACCTCCCAAAGCCCTTATTTTTAAAGCAAACTTGATTTAGTCTTTCTGTAACTTTGGTTATTGGTGGGTAGTATCGCCTTCTCAGAATACTCCTCGCTGAGTGACTCTTGAGGTGCTATTACTTTCTTGTCATTCAGGATTTCAGAGAGTGGATTCTCCTACCTCTAAAGATGGGGGTTCTCTGAAACACTCTTCCTAACTCCTCTTTTTTTTTAAATTCTCTGAATAGCATCATCTTTACACACAGGTTTAAATAACCTCTCTAGTTATTTAATAGTCCCAATTCCCAGATTCATAACTCTGGCTTAGCCCTCTCTCCTCCATATTCTCTCTGTGTCTCTCTGTCTCTGTGTGTGTGTGTGTGTTTGTGTGTGTGTGTGTGTGTTTGTGTGTGTGTGTGTTAATGGAAAATAACCCCAAATCCTAGGCAAATAGTCTACACAGAGATACAGCCTCACCCTCGCTTTTTAGAATGGCATGTATTTACTGTATATGCCTCAGTGTGTGCACGTACAATACGTGTGTACAGGAGCTCAAGGAGGTCAGAAGAAGGCCAGAACCATAGAACTGGAGTTACATACAGCAGCAAGCCACCACGTTAGTCATGGGAATCAAATCCAGGACCTCTGGAGGAACAGCAAGTGCTTCTAACCTCTAAGCTCTCTATGCCAACTCTCCTGCCACCCCTCCCCATACCCTGAGCCTTTTGTTTTTGTTTTGTTGTTGTTTTTTTGGGGGGGCAGTGTCTCCATTTCATCAGACGGCCTTGAACTCATGACCCACATACCTTAGCCTCCCATGTGTTGGTTTACAGGCACAAGCCAGCAATCATGGTTTTACAGACTTATTGGACAACTCTACTGGATATTTCCTAAGCACCTCATCTCAATGCGTTCACAAGTGACAGTTTCTCTTCCCCCAGATCTGTTTTTCCTCGCATGTTCCCAAACTCAATGAAGGGAGTGGCAATCTATTCAAGTGGTTATTTGTGTTCGGGGACCCTCAGGAGCACCCTCAGTTTCAGAGATTCCCAAGAAGGATGCCCAGAGCTGGGGAAGGATATGCTGTTCACATTACATATGCTGGTTTAGCTTCCAGAGAGTTCTCACATTCATCTCATGCTTCCTGACTCCAGGGGCAGGGTGAGGACACCCCTGCTGCCCCTGCCTTCCTGCCATGGGGGACAGGACCCCACCATGGCAATGGAGAGCAGACTAACCTTACCTTCAGTTGTTTCTTGCCAGACGATCCTCACAGAGAGAAGAAAAGTAGCTGCTGCAGAGACGCTCAATGAGTCTGGCATATCGGAGGTCAGAAATGAAACAAAGTATCACCTCTGCTAGTGAGGTCACGCTGTTAAATAAACCAATCAGGATGAAGCTACAAAGGGTGTACATTTTTAAGAGCTTTCCAATACTTAAAACCATCTGCATTGTTTTTCTAGGCTGTGGGGGCTCCAGTTGTTGCAATGTGTTTTAGTGATGTCAGCAATTTTACCAACAGTAATAAACTTTTATCATCAAGAACCAAAAAATGTATAGATCTACTTAGTGGAGGTGTGAAATTTTTTATTTGCCTTATAGCCTCAAAAAAATAAGCAAAGATGCTGTTTTATTTTATTGAGTATTTGGCAGAGCAGCAATCTAAAAGTTGGAAGAAAAGAAAAGGATTTGCTCTTTTGTTTTTTTAACCTACAGATTAGTATTAATTATCGCATAATGAGCTGAAAATTCCTGCCAAGAAACTATGTTTCCTGGATCCTTTAATGTAATTTTTTTTTCTTACTGGGTGAAACAAGAGTTTGAAAGTGAGAGGGATTTGCACTATGGAAATGTCTCCAAGCTGTTTGGATAAGTGAGTCAATAGGAACAGCACATTTTCCATCAACAGCCTTTATTTCTTAGTTGGCCCTTCTAGCCCTGACATTTTCTGCAGTGTGTTGAGGCTGGTGGTGGCGTGGTGGCTGTGAGGAGGGAGGACATTAGCAGAGTGCAGCATCCACACTCGGGCAGCCCCAGCCCAGCATCCGCTTTAAGTTTAGTTTAGCTCATCCTAAACTTACACCTTAAACAGCAAATTTGATTTTATCATTTTTATTGTCTACTGTATCATCTCTTTTTCTCAAAAGCTGTACTTTGATTCTCTCTAGTCTCTCTTTTGTTGTGTCTGTACCTAGTGATTTTCTTTCTTTATGTTTCTTTATTGCCATAGGATTTTCTTTAACCTGCAGTTTTCTGAGTTTCTAGATTGTTCCATGGGTCACCTTTCAAAGCTTCCACACCATGGCCATGCCTTTTGGATTTCTCCCAAGCACGTTACCTAGCATTGTGACATCACTATGGCCTCCCAAGCCTCCAGGCCTTGCAGAATCTACACATTTGGAACCAGTAGGTCACAGTATCCAGTAAGTGTATTCCCTGGGAAATTTTAATGACTGCAGTGCTCTAAGATCAGAGTATGTGTTTTCCGCCAATTTTTCTAGATGATGGAAGCACACTGTATGTCTAGATAACTTGAACTTGATCTTGAAACAATTAAGAAAAAAATTAAAATGCTTTCATTAAAGCAACAAAAGCTTTTGGATGCAAAATCAGACAGAGAATCTTAATAACCTCTGAGCAAGAGAATGGCGCGTTGTACAACAATAAGACGGGATCACTCATGTCATGGTGCGTGTACACTTGGATGCACAGAACTTTGGAGTACTTTTAAAATTTCCATTTAAATAAATGGCTTGCCCTTCTCTCTTGCTCACTCTGCTAATAACCACTTATGCATGCCCAAGCTCATCATTGAAAAGAGAGGGTTTCTTCTTCTTAGTCTTTTTAGATCCATCATAAAAAAATTATATGGAACTAAACAATATGCTATTATAGTGTCTGCCAACTGAAAAAGTTGAAACCACTTTTTTCGCCCAAAGAAGATCCTGCCCTTATGTATGTGGGCTGTGAAAACAACTTCCTGTTCCAGAAGTTGGTTACTGGCTTTGGCAAGAGATGCTAGCAGTGCACACTTGGCCGATTGTTGTGGAACACTGAGGAATGAAGTTCATGAAGAGCATGATTGTGACAACAATGATGATCACAGGGCAGATGACAATGACCAGGACAATGGTGATGAGGTAACAATACTTAGAAACTGATCTGAAAGCCTAGGAGATGAAGGGAGTGGGAAAATGTGTGTCTGTGGGCTAATGTCCTTTGCTTCAAGGTGTCAGAGAATCATGCTTATTCTGAGGGTTTGGGAGCATTCCATTGTCTTGTCTTCTCCAGCTTCTAAACGCTGCCTGCATTCTTTGATCATGGAGTTTTCCTTCCATCTTCAAAGCCAGCAGTGGTACACCACATCTTCTGGGACCCTGAATGGCCCCTCCCTTTCCTCCATTGCATAGCTCTGGTTGACTTCTCTTTTCTTCTGTTCTACTTTTCAAAGCCACCCGAGAGTCTCTCCACTGAGGTGTACCTTCTTAGTTCCCATCAGTAAAGAGCACTTTGCCACATAAGATAACAAAGTCACTGGTTCCAGGGTCAAGGGTGTGCACATTTTTAATGGCCATTGTCCTGTCTACACAGAGGGAATGAAAGCACTTGTCACAATGGGAATAACTTAAATATTAGATTCGAAAGCTATGGCTTGCCTTCGTGATCCATGGGAAATAAAAGTTGTAAAATGTTCTTAATCTCCTTAATATTGTTTAACAGAGTACCTGAAGGTAGCCACATTTAAATATAAGGTTTATTTAGCTCATAGTTCAGAAAACCAGAGAATGGTTTAGGCATATGTTCAGCTCTGCTAAAAGTCTCTAGATGGAGTGGGGAATGGGTGAGGGAGGGGGGATACAAAGATGAGAAGAGCAGAAAACTTCACTTTATAGCCATCTAGCCACATGGTGCCCATTCCAATCCCACTCAAGATCTCCAAGAGACACCACTATTCCATTCATGAGAATGAACTCCTACAACCTAGTCACCTTCTACTTGACTCCACCCTTTTCATATTTCTATGTAGTTGTCATTTCACACTACGTGTGAAACATTTTCATCCTTCTCATTCCTCCTCACTGTCTCACATCTTCTGCCTCACTGAAGCCCTCCCTTCTCTCCCTGCCTCAAAAATAAATAAAATAATAACACACAATAAAACTTCTAATGAAGAAAGAATAAGTAGAGTCTCCCATTAACATACATAATTGGTACTGTCTATATTTAGGCATTCATATTAGTAGCACTGGGTTTTATTAAAAGATAGATTATATACTATTTTTATTTGATATTATTTCTTGCAAAGGAAACTGCTAGTTTCTCCTGTTTGAGTGAATACAAAAATCTAACTTCTTTGTTTCTTCCTAACACATTTGTTTGTTTGTTTAGTGTATGTGTATATGTACGAGAGCATGCATGTCTAAGCTCATGCCTGGAAGTCATAGGCTGGGTTATCAGGCTTAGCATCAACAGCTATTATCCACTGAGCCGTCTTATTGACCTTTTCTCCTAACTTTTTTTGCTTGTTTCTTGTTGTTGTTGTTGTTTTGATTTAGTTTTTCAAGGCAGGGTTTCTCTGTAGCTTTGGAGCCTGTCCTGGAGCTAGCTCTTGTAGACCAGGCTGGCCTCGAACTCACAGAGATCTCTCTACCTCTGCCTCCTGAGTGCTGGGATTAAAGGTGTGCACAACCACGGCCCAGCCCTTCCCCTAACTCTTAATGCCTTTTTTGGCAACGTTCATTTAGTAAAGTTTCAAGATCTTTTGAGACCTCACAGAGATCATGTCATCCATTGCCTCTGAGACGCCTAGTGGAGTGTGGGGTGACTAGGCAAGTATATCTTAATGGATCCAAAATCTTCTGGAAGATACAATAGATAACTGCGTATAATTAGACCAGCACAGTTGGTCTATTTGGTTGATTTTCATGGTCATGACTAAGATTTGTTGGGCAACCTTAGTTGAAAACCAGGAGCCCCAAAATGGTTAACATAAGTAGCTCAGAGCTCAAGCTGAAGTCAGGAAGTGAAGACTCTAGTCACAGAGCATGCAATAACCAGTAACGTTTCCGATACAACAGCTGCACTAGGAGCTGCAAACTAGGGCATGATTTTCAAAAAGCCACGGTGTTAGGAGAATAAGATTAAACCCTACTGCAGCCTGGGCATGTGCCCAGGGATCTTCTGACAGACACGTGACAGTGGAGGTATATAAGCAGCAACATTCTGTGACACCCCGCAGTGATTTACTTTCTGTGGCTCTGCTGAGGTGTTTGAAGAGAATCCCAGAGCTACTTAAATTCTATTTGAAATTAGTACACAAACTAACAGGTTCTCTTGTAGAATTTCCATACCTTCTGAGTCTTTATTTGATACTAAGAGAACTTACTGCTCTCCTCATGACCCTGACCCTCTCCTCACCTGTTCTCTTTCCAGTATTTTCCTTCCTACTTTAGTTTTACATGTGCTCCATTGTCCTCCTCTCTCCCTTGAAGCCTTCCGCACTGCTGTCATGGGACTCTTTCTAGCTTCCAGCTCTCTACTTACACACACTCTGTGTGTGTGTGTGTGTGTGTGTGTGTGTGTGTGTGTGTGTAGAAACTAGGACTTTCATAGCAGAGAACATGCGTTGTCTTTTGAAAGCTGAGTTATCACACAATACAATTTCTAGTTACATCCATTTCACAACTTAATTTTTCTTTGCAGCTGAATAAAATTCAATTATGTTTAAGTACCACATTCTCATTATCCATTCTTCTATTGATGGGCATCTACTCTTAATCCATGTCCTTGCTATTGTGAACAGAGCAGCGATAAATATGGGTGTGCACGTATCTCTGAGATAGGATGTACAGTCCTCTGGGCATATGCCCAGGAGTGGTGTATCTAGGAAAAGGCGCTTCTCCAGATCCTGAAATGATAGCTTAAGCATTCTATTTGTGATTGTTCTCCTACCCACTGGCCTTCTGCCTTCACCTCACCACCTTCTTCCTTTCTCATTCCGGTTGAGTTGCTTACACCTGCCGCCGTCTCCGTCTCAGCTCTAGCATAAAATCGGTGCTAGAAAGGCTGCCAGAGAAATGTTGCCTGTGAGCTGCCAAAGCCAAGTAGTGGACAGTGGAATGAATCTGTGATAGCCTCCCTCTTCACACGTGGTACGCTCTATGCAGGTCCCTGCTGGGGTCCTGTGCTCCCTTTCGAGAGGCTAACGGGGATGGGTCATGCAAAAATAGTTGGCTCCAGTCCCTTTTGCCCCACTTTAGGAGAGACATGACAGAGTCGGGAAGAAGTCCTATGACCTGGGGGCCATCGGGTAATTGGTGGCTTGTAGTCTACGGATCAGTCTTTCTCCTGTCACTAACTCAAGTCATTTACAGGAAAATGACTGAAACTCTAGACAGAAGCATGACTAAAGAGGCATCAGAAAGAATTTCCTGAACATTGCAAATAGTCTCTTGTTCTTTCCCACAGTGGGGAACTAGGGGACAGACGAGTGTTCTGTTGTATTTCTAAGTGTCTGTGCTCCTCAGAAGGTCCGCTGCCCTGCTGTGCATGAAGTCGCTACAGCTTTCCACGCAACTAAGAAAACAGACCTCCAACCCAAAGTCCAGAAAGCACTCACTTCAAATCCAATATCTGAGTACAATGCATAATTTTAGCCAGGCTTTCTGTGAACAGAATACGCACGAAACCATTCATAACTGAATGAACTCGGGAGTGCTGATGACGCAATATGAGGAGCATGTTTAATCAACTCTGCTGGATTCATTCGGGGAGAAATGGATATAGTACCTGATTGCGAGAGGCAGCACGGGCCCACGGACATTGAGGATCGTATTTTCATAAAGCTCTAGATTAGATCACAAACCTGCTCACATCGGAGGGAAATAGGCAAACACGCTGCATGAGTTGGCAGGGCTCTGGACTAAGCACGCTGTCATGTAAGAAGCAAGATGGAAATCATTCTGTATTGGAAGATCTGCTTTGTGTTGAATAGTTACAAGAATTCCTTCCCCGCTTTATAAATCAGCTGCTTAATTACCGCGCTCAGTTCCTGGCAACTGAAGCCCGTCTGTCCTTTGTAGACTAACTAGAGCAAAGATTACACGGTGAACGTTCTCATTTTTTTGCGTATCATATCCACATAATTGAACAAAGTTATTCTGACAGTCCTGAATTTTTTAGGCCATCCCAGCTTGTTATTGATATTGTTCTTTTTAAGGCTAAAATCTATCTTTCTAAAACTTAAGGACTGAATTAAGTTTTAGCAACACACATGTACACATGTGTGCTTGTACACACACATGCACACACACACACCCATACACATGCGCACATCCCACTTCTTTAGACATTTTTACCCTGAAACATTTCATTCTCCTAACTGGATCACTGTTCATAACATAAAATGCTCTTAACCATGAAAAAGAAGAAACAGACTCATACATTGTATCAATTTAGCCTACGAAAGGGATACCTCCTTCCCAAAGTGTCTGCCAACACTTCGCTTTATTTACTTACAGAATGAACCAAAGGGGACAAAGAGGTGGACTCTCCTGTGGAAAGAAAGAAATCATCTAACTCTGCTTCTCATTTGAAGCATAACAGAAAGCCACAGTTTCTAAAAGGACAGTGTAGTGTCTGTGCCACCCTGAGACCAGGCCAGGGGATCCAGGGTCTGAAAGAGCTCTGCCCCACAGCCTATGCACAGACCACAGGACTGTTGGAGCAGGGTGCTAGAGCGCTCAGAATCCCATACACTCTATAGGCTCTAACCAGCACATGCTGAAGGGTAAGAACATAGGCCAGGGTGGGAGGGAGTCTGTGCTGATTATCTAGATGCAACTCTCCCACTGCAGTCTGCTCCATGCTCCCAAGGTGCTGTCGTAACCTCAGAGTTAAAGATGCCACCAATACAGTTGGTTCCTGCACAGCCCGCCCCGTGACTGACACTGTTAGTCATCTTGCTACCTCTTGCCCCATGTCCACTAAACGAAAGGCCATCGTCGCCACATGCTATACCAGTTAGATACCTGATAGCTCAGAAATAGTTTTAAATTTGGGAAAGATTTAATTGGTAGAACATTTTAGAAAAAGAAAGAAAGAAAGAAAGAAAGAAAGAAAGAAAGAAAGAAAGAAAGAAAGAAAGAAAGGACAAACTGATTTATTTGTCAAATCCTTTCTCTTTGCCAGTCTTGATGAAATAAATTCTTTTTCACTAACATCACTGTGACCTGTCCAGTATCCATCAGGTTTTATAACAGGTTAAGATGGCAATTAATGCCACAAGCATCTCCTTGTACCCAAAAGGGAAAGTACAGAAGAATCAGGGGAGAAAAAGGGGCGATGCAATAAAGGCTTGCATAAGGAACCTTCATAACTAAAGCAAAAATAACATAAATTAGTGACTTTTCAAAAGGGAAAGAAAGTTTTGGCCTTTAAATACTTTAGGAATTGTATGTTTTCATCTGAACTTTCAACCATATCACCAGAGCCTGTTAGCAGAACATTTAAGCAAACCCCAGAAAAAAATTCAATTATCTTTGGCAGCTCACAATTTCAGTAACACTAGTGGTATAATTTTGCCTATTGATTTTACTTTACTCAATTAAATCCTATTTTTAAAACAGAAAGCTAGAACACATTTTATTGACTAGGTTAAAGTTTGGTTCGTAACTTTAAATCTCTGGAAGTGCTATTTAGTTGGATATTCTTATTTAATTGTCTATTTATGAAACTGCTTTTCAATACCACATTACATATTATATTTGCTATGCCAAAGGACAAGTCAGTCTTCTGTAGTAAAATATTGTTAACTGCCAAATATTGTGAAAATAACCTCATTTTTTTCTACTCTCAAGTGATTAAAGCCTTGTTATTGACTATAACCAAACTATAAATACAGTCTTCGAGGTTCTTTTCACCAAGAATATTTTGATAGTTAAAACCAAATTAGGGACTTTGCACAATGTTTTTACTTTCATGAGAGCTCTAGATTTCGAGCTCTTCTCTCTGCAGGAAAAAAAATAATTTCAACTTCACAACTGATTTTCTTAACAGACCCAGGTTCAAATTACAACTATCCTAGATCAATTATTTGAATAAATCTTCTTCAATCTAAAATACCTAATCTGAAAATAACAATAAGAATAGCAAATCTGTATACACACACACCCTCATTGTGAGTCTGGGTGTCCAGGCATCGCAGGCAGTAGCAGCCAGCATACATTGGACCACACGGCTTTCAGAGTTCCTCTCTCCAGTGTGCAGTCTCTGTGGGCAATCACGAAACACATCTTCAGAGTCCAATGTTAAAAAGCAATTAGATATTGGTTCATGGAAGACAGGAAATGTGCTCTAGCCCTTAACCTCAGAGTCTAGCATCTGGTACATTTCAGGCATTGGACGCCGTCAACACCTTAAAGATGTGTGTTCTGCTGTATCTGTACTGCAGGAAGCTGAAACGGCAAAGTCTGGCGGTGTAGCCAAAGTGTTGACTATGGAATGGGATCTGACCTGAAGCAGTCCAGAAACACTTGTTTAAAAAATAAAAAAAGGAATCTTTATTTCTACATCTCAAATTCACACAGTCTGCAGAATTTAACTGAAAATTTTCAATCTTCTAATACAAAAACAATCCTTTGGGAAAAGATCGTTCCATTTGGAAATACAGAAACAATAGAACCTGAGGCCGGTAGTAAACTAAACACAAGGCAAATAAAATAATTTTTGCCAACATCTTATTATGTATCACTCTGTGTGCATACAGTTGGTGACTGTAAACCGCTATCAGACAGAACTTCCCTATTTGGTAACAACGAACTTTTGAAAACCAGCTACTATGCTTTGGGTGGCCTAGCATTTTCCCTCATCTTTACCTGAGATGAATCCTTTGTGCTCTTTAGATGTGTTGGTGCACTGCAGCCATGACCCACATGGTCGTTCCTTTCAGAGTCAAACACAGGAGTCAAGGCAGTTACTCTCAGTCCTCGCTCATCCCTCTGCACAGACACGCAGCTCTAACAAGGAGTCAACAAATGCTAGATAAAAAATATCAGTCAGGATCCCAACAAAGGCAAAAGATGAGTAAAAAATGATCAAATAAGTGAGAAAAATAGGAAGGATCAGTGTTCGGGGAGGGGGGAAGAAGAGAGTGGCGTGGGAGAATAGGGAGGGCAGAGTGGGAAACAGGTTGTTCATTAGGTTACAGATATATCCACTTAACTGCTGAAACTTGAATATTAAATTTTACTAGATTCTAATTCATACCAAGGTGGTGGAACTGTTCTGGAAGGATTGGGAGGAGTGGCCTTGTTGGAGATGTGTCACTGGGGCAGGCCTCAGGGTTCCAAACAATTCATGTCAGTCCTGGTGTCTCTCTCTCTCTCACAGCCTCGTGATTGTGAATCAAGATGGGAGCTCTCAGCTGCTCCTTCTTCTTGACATCCTAGACTCTAACGCTCTGAAATCATAAGCCAAATCAATGTTTTTCTTTGCTTTGCTTTCATAAAATAAAATTTTGTGTTTTATTACAGCAATCGAAACGTAACTGAGACAGAATCTATCAACTTAGAGTGGTCACTAATGCTGTTGATCAAGTACTTAGGCAAAGACATGAGTAACATCCTAGGTATGTACTACACACAGTGGGTAGAAAAGTCTTGGCCAAGAAAGAGTTCAATGTCGCCACCAGGAGTGGAGCTTCTTGTAACAGTACCACACATAAGTCAGAATGGAACTATCCGGACAGCGTCTGGGATATGGCCATCCCTAACAATTACAGCTTACTTCTCAGTTTGTTGGCTTCTCTTTCTCTTGCTCCCCATCGTAGTCTAGTTTCAGCAGATTGTCTCGAGCCTCCAGACACAGACAAAAGATGTCCCTCTCCTAGAGTGAGGAGGAACAGACCTATAGAGCTTAGGCTGAGGTATCCTGTTTCTCTGCTCACTTCACAGCCACAAACAATCTGTAGGAGTGCCAGTGTGTTGTTCCTTAGTGTACAATTCTAGGTACTGGTCACAATCACACACAAAGAATCTTCCCAAACCTCAGTGCCCATGAGTAGGCTTTGTTGCATTGGGTAATCAATGAAACCCAGTGAGCTTCCCCCAAAAAAAACGTTCCACGTGCCTGAGAAAACAGAAGTTAGAAAAGGTGATTTGGATAAAACCACATGAATAATGCCACCCCAGGCTAGCTTCTAATTTCTACTCTTCCCACCTTTAAATCAAAAAATAAATTGAATTAAAAAAGAGTTGTCCCTGAATGTGATGGGCAAGCTTCAAGTGTCAACTTGATGGGGCAAATGGATGCAGGTCAACATGCTCTCTGGATCTGTGGGGAGAGGCTGGACCGACTGAAGAATCTCTGCCCACTCTAGTGTGGGCACCACTCAACCTCGCAGAGATCCAAATAGAACAGAGAAGAAAAAGGAGGAGAACAATGCCTGGGGCATCTGTCCTCTCCTATCTCCCAGTACCAGAGTCCCTGGCTTTCAGGAATTCTATGTGACCATCTTCCCTGAGGGCAAGCTAAAGAAGAAACAGGCATCTGGTTCAGAGCAGAGATGCTTGCTGGGGAGGGAGGGAGTTTCCATATTGTTGATCTTAGGGAAAGCTGCGACGGACTGCGACCTCTAACCAGCCAGCATTGTCTTTCCAACAGTTTTCCAGCTGACCAGTACCATATTATAGGACTTAGCACTATCCAGAATGCTGTCTGCCCATTCCCATTATACACCTTTTTTGTATCTACATATTTTTTTGTTTATATTTGTTATTATCTGAGGGAGCCAGGAGAGCAACAACCACTCCTTCTTCCCCTGTCAACCCTGAGTGGTCCAGAATACACAGAGAGGAGGAGTGGGGCTCACCTTCCATCTTATACAGGGCATTCCTGGTCCCATT
The DNA here is from genome assembly GCF_037038515.1 of Microtus pennsylvanicus. Taxonomy (NCBI): domain Eukaryota; kingdom Metazoa; phylum Chordata; class Mammalia; order Rodentia; family Cricetidae; genus Microtus; species Microtus pennsylvanicus. Next base: position 25,454,883 of record NC_134583.1, read on the forward strand.
TAAGAATAGTATCCCAGGAGCTAGAGAGATGGCTCAGAGGTTAAGAGCACTGGCTGCTCTTTCAGAGGCCATGAGTTCAATTCCCAGCAACCACATGGTGGTTCACAACCATCTATAATGCATTCTTTTGCCTGCTTCTGGCCTACAGGAATATATGGAAGCAGAACTCTGTATACATAAGAAATAAATATGAAGCATGATTAATAAAGACTCAGAGATAGATATTACGGTTCAACCTGAAGACCAGAAAAGCATAGCAGCAAGCTACTGGCTCTTATCTCAACCTCAGACAGAAATGGCGATCCTGACCCCAGGAATCTCACAATGAGATTTTTCATGAGAGCTGTCTTTTCCCGTTTTATAATCCTCTCTAGTTGTGGGATTAAAGGTGCACACAGCCCAGTTTCTATGGCAACTAGTGTGGCTACTGGGATTAAAGGTGTGTGTTGCCTACCACTGCATGGTCTGGAAGGCTGATCAGTGGGGCTGTTTTTCTCTCTGATCTTCAGACAAGCTGTATTTATCAAAATACAAATGAAATGCCACTACATAAGTAAATCTTAAAAAGAAAAAAAAAGAATGGTGTCCCTTTCGCTCTCAAAACAAAAGTCTCAGGTTTAGGCAATGTTCCCTAAGAAAAACCCAAAGCAGTTCACTTTTCACCTTTTCCATAGTCAGAGATACAGAATGTGTCCCTTATCCCCACACACCCCCCTTGAAGAAGTTGTGTCCACTTACCTCCAACAGCCTTCTTGTTACAGAGAAGCTTTTTTTTATTGTGTACTCTGTGTCCAGAGAAGCTTCCACAACCACCACCATGAGGGAAAGGGGATCCTGAGACCCAAGACAGCATGTGTGATAGAGGTCACCTACCTAAGACTTTGTAATACATATAATTTTCTGAATGTATCCTGCCATTTTCACACCGTTTGTCCCTGGAGAGGGGATCCTACTACTCTGCAGAAGCTCAGCATCCCGTAGCATGTTAATAGCTGGACTTTGAAAGTTGTCTCTTCAGTGAACTTGAGAAACCTCATGGTAAGCAGGTTCGAAAACTCAACACTCCTAACAGCATTCTGTATTTTAATGCATGCTTTGTGACTATGAAGGTAGAAGTATGGGTTATACTGAATGTTTACCAAATTCACTTGACCATGGAACACAATTTGAAAAAAAAAAAACGATGGCTCAGGTTTAGTATTTGAGTAACATATAATGATTTTTAAATGTTTTTCATATTTGGAGAATTAAAACAAATTTTAATTTCCCAAACAAATCCTGGCTTGCTGATGAATGAGTAATAACACAGCATTTGTTGAAACAGTAGACTGTCTTAAGCTCACATACAAAATCAGTCTCAGGAAATCTCACCAGGAAGAGAATTAATCTGCAGTTACCCCAAAAAGAATTCATTGTCAGGCTTTCTATCCAAACAGATGTTCCTCACAATTATTCTGCTAGCATTAACTGCTGGAAAGGCAGTGAACTGGCTGGAAGGATTCAGATCCACATGTCTACTACCTTACCTTCATATCTGCAAATGAAGTCAGCATCAAAACACAGTGTGATTCCCTGGGACTGGTGGCACAAGCTTCCCCTTGGGAGGATCTACCTGCCAATTGTCAGAACTTGGTTTTACTTCCAGTATCTCTGGGAAACATTTTCTCTTTTTTTCCCATTTTAACATCTCCCAAAACTTCCCATGATGTCTTCCACGAAAGTATCTACTAATAAGACAAATAAGATTTCTAAACCTTTTTGTCTATTGATTTGCAAATTGAAGAGGTCATAAATCTCTAACATATACACTCCTATGTTCCTTGCTCTCATTAGTTACTCGAGGCCTTATGTTAATGGCTTGGTCCGGGGCTTGATCTACTGGGATGTGGTAGAACCACTAAGAGGTGCCCTAAAGGGGATAGTGAGACCTGGGGCCCTTCCTCTCAGCTTCTTAGATACCAAGTGGTAAGCAGCATCCTCCATCATGTTCATCGCCCAGAAGGGTTGCCTTCCCACAGGCCCCAAAAACAGCCCCACCGCTGACCGTAGACTAAACCTCCAATTTGGGGCCAAAATAAGCATACCCTCTTTATAGGCTGATGTAACGCAAGTACCTTTTACAAAAATGAAATGGTGACTAACACTTTCTCTTCCTTGTTAGGTAAGTTCTTATTTGAGGGGAGAAAAAAAACCACTTCTTTTTCACAAAAAATTGGGATATTGAAATCTCACTCATTTGATGGTCGTGGCCACTGAAAAGTTTACAATGCTTCGATATTTGCAGCTTCGGGACTTCTTTGATTGTATTTCAGAACTCTGCCTTGTTTTAAATTTGACCATTTCAAAGCTAGGGAAGCTTTGTTAATATAGAAACATCATCAGCATTTAGATGTCATTTTTCTAAGGAATAATTCAGTGACTCTCAGCCCAAATGAAGCACATGGCTTGACATTTGCGCTTTGCGTGGTTTTCTTTGTATAATATACCATTTCTATTTTCACCAGTCACTCAGTTGAACTGACTTAATGGCAATCTTCTCATTACCACCTCATATTATTTTTAGAATGAGGCTAAACATAAATAGATACATACGCAAACAGAACTGGTAAATAGTCTTTAATATTTTCCAAGCAATTATGCAACCGTCTTTCTGTCTATCCCAAATATATGACAGCATCTTTTTAGATTTGTTTTTAGGAATCCATAAACATATAATAACAAATACAGCTTTAGAAAGCAAATGTGAAAAATTCCTCTGCCATCTGGCCCAGACATTTTATTAGAAAGTTGTGTGAGCACTTACGTGTGTGTACACTCACTTGTGGAATCAGCACGTGTTCAACTTTACTAGAAAAGATTGTTTTGGGGTCTAACTTCTTGGATCTTTATTGTTTTCTTATCCATTTTCGGCTTATTTCAGAGCGTATTCATGGCTGTGATGAAAATCAGAGCAACAGCATTGCCTGTGTTCATTGTGGCCCATGGTATGGCAGTCATTTTCTGTGGCTGTGAAAAGCTACCATGACCAACAGTAACAAGGATGAAGGTCTTTATTATAACTTAGATTCCGGTGGGCCACAGTCCATAATGACAGGAAAGACAAGGAAGCAGGTTGCGGGAACAGGAAGTGAAGGGGAGGTCACATTTTCATCCACAGACAGGGATAATTCAAGGATAGGATTCTTGTCTGCTACAGCCAGTTTATATCCATTAACTCTAGGGAAACATTTGTTTCAGTTACAGAGATCCTTTCACTAAACAGGGTAGTTAAGATTAAGATTTAAATGACTCACAAAACATTATTAATATACTTTTAAATGGGTTTCTTTAAGATTTCTTTAATTCCACAAAGAATTATTTAATTTACCAACCAAACATGAATGCTAGTGAGCTTGGTCTTCTACCCTTTGATGAAGGAATTGTGTTAACTGTGGTAGTCTTGGGGTTTGGCAATAAGCAGCTTCAAGATGCTATTTGTGTGGCAAGTCCTTCCATTTCATTTAGTAGTAGAGGAAACAACAGATATCCAAAACACTATGATACACAAAACTCATTCAAACAAATGTACACCAGAAAAGCAAACTTCATCTAAATAAAAACAAAATTCTCTCTGGGTAAAAGATACTATCTCAAACCAGGAGGTAGAGTACATGACTGTAACCACAGCTAGAGGAGAACATGTCTGTAACCCCAGCTATAGGAGCACATGCCCAGCATTAGGAAACAGAGGTGAGAAGACTAGGAATTCCTGGCCAGTCTGAGCTACAAAGCAAGGCCCCAACTCAAAAAGAAAGAAGGTGGGGCAGAGGTGGCGGCGCATGCCTTTAGTCCCAGCACTTGGGAGACAGAGGCCCTGTCTCGAAAAACAAAAATCAGAAAGAAAGAACGAAAGAACGAAAGAACGAAAGGAAGGAAGGAAGGAAGGAAGGAAGGAAGGAAGGAAGGAAGGAAGGAAAAAGAAAGAAAGAAAGAAAGAAAGAAAGAAAGAGAAAAAAAGAGAGAGACTGGTGCCCTGGCATAGTGCACACCTTTAATCTCAGCACTTTGGAAGCAGAGTTCACACTCATTTCAGTCTACATATAAAGTTCTAGTCCGACCAAGACTATATAGTAAGACCACGGGGCAAAACAAAAAAACAAAGGAAAGTAAAGAAGGAAGGAAATTTTCAAATCTTCCAAAGTACAACTATGTCAAAGTCCTTCACATCTGTGGCCTTCCTGTCTTCTGCATCTCTTTGGATGTTGTTCTTTATGCAGAACACATGGGCTTCTCACTTGTTTTTTTAATTTATAATATCATGTCTGTCTCATGTCAGAAATCCCAACTTTGGAGAGGCAGAAGCGAAAGGACTGAGGCAGGTCTGAAATGTTGGAGGCTAACGTGGACTACGCGGTAAGCTTCAGGTTGGCCTGAGCTAAAGGGAGTTCTGTCTGAGAGTAATGACTACAACAAAATCGTGTCTGTCCATCTGAGGCTTAGGCATTCTTAGACTTAGGAAGGAAATGACAGAAATAAAAGTCTATGGCAGTCTAATAGATTTTCATTTCAGTTCAGCCCCATTGTCACGCTGTAGTTGCCTTTACTGTGGTCTTTGTGAGTAAAACAGAAGTCATAGCTTTCCTAAATTGATATCATCAGAAAGCTGAGGTGAAAGTGCGTGTAAGCAGTTAGGAATCTTTTAAGTGAGGTAAAACTGGAACAGCAGCTTGGGCAGGTAGTAATTCTATGTCCATGGATATCTGTGACTATCTTAAATGGGATGCTCTATGCCTGGACACCAAGCATTGACCAGATGCCTGCTGATAAAGGTAATTGCAGGAAGGCAGATTTCTGAGTTTACCTAAGAGAGAGGAACAAGGCCTGGCAGTGGGAACCTGTTTTCACAAAACAGTTCCAAACTATAGGAATTAATTCCCAAATATGTAGCAGAAAAGAAAGTCAGCTACAGCGAAAAATCTACAGCAAAGGACCGTCACTTTATTCATAAAGTAACAATGCCAAAAAGTCTTGTCTTTTGGTTTAACCTTCACCAGATCCCATGGTTCTGATAAGCCACTTGTGAAAAGATGGCTGAGTGACTACAGTACAATGTTGTGGCTTGTGCCACTAAAAAAACATGGAAATTGAACAGTGTTCATTTGAATCACCCCTGGGTCAAGGAAGAAATAAAACAGAAATTACAGACTTCCTAGAATTCACCGAAAATGAATACATAACATACCCAAACCTATGGGACACTGTGAAAGCAGTTCTAAGAGGAACATTCATAGCACTAAGCAATATACAGTAAGCCAACAATCAACATCCAAATTAAATGGAAAGAAAAGGCAATTCCACTAAAATCAGGAGCAAGACTCTCTCTGTATTTATTCAACATAGTACTCAAAGTTCTAGCTAAAGAAATAAGACAACAAAAGGAGATCAAGGGTTTATAAATTGAAAAGCAAGAAGTCAAACTTTCGCTATTTGTAAATTATATGAGAGTATACATAAGTGACCTCAAAAATTCTACAAGGGAACTCCTACAGCTGATAAACACCTTCAGTAATGTGGCAGGATACAAGATCAATTCAAAAAATCAGTAGTCCTCCTATACACAGATGATAAAGGGACTAAGAAAGAAATCAGAGAAACATCATCATTTACAATAGCCACAAATAACATAAAAAATACCTTGGGGCAACACTAACAAGGAAGGGAAAGTCCTGTATGGCAAAAAACCTTTAAGTCTTTGAAGAAAGAAATTGAAGAAGCTGTCAGACAATGAAAAGATCTCACATGCTCTTGGATAGGTAGGATCAACACAATAAAAATGGCTATTCTACCTAAAGCAATCTACAGATTCACTGCAATCCCCATCAAAATCCCAACACAGATCTCGAAAGAATAATACTCAACTTCATATGGAAAAACAAAAACACCTAGGACAGCAAACAATCCTGTACAATAAGGAACTTCCAAAGGCCTCACCATCCCTGACATAAAGCTCTATTATAAAGCTACAGTAATGCAAACAGCTTGGTATTGGCATAAAAACAGATAGGTGGACCAATGAAATCAAATCAAACACCATGGTATTAATCCACACACCTATGAACACCTGATTTTTGAAAAAGGAACTAAACTTATACAATGGAAAAAAAGAAAACATATTCATAAATGGTGCTGGTATAACTGGATATCAACATGCAAAAGAATGCAAAAAGATCCATATCTATCCCCATGTACAAAGAGTCCAAATGGATCAAAGACCTCAATAATCCAGCCACACTGAACCTCATCTAAGAGAAAGTGGGAAGTAGCCTTGAACTTCCTAAATACAACACCAGTAGCACAGACACTGAGAGCAGCAATAAAATAAAAACTGAGAAGCTCCTGCAAGCAAAGGACATGGCCAATAAGACAAAAAGGCAGCCTACTGAATGGAAAAAGATCTTCACCAATCCCACATCAGACAGAGAAGTGATCTTAAAAATACATAAAGAACTCAAGAAAATAGACATCAAAATACCAAATAATCCAATTTAAAAATGGAATATAGAACTAAACAGAGAATTCTCAACAGAAGAATCTCAAATGACCAAAAGACACTTAAGGAAGTGCTCAACATCCTTAGCCATCAGGGAAATGCAAATGAAAAGAACTCTGAGATACCATCTTACACCTGTCAAAATGGCTAAGATCAAAAAAAAATGATAGCTTATGCTAGAGAGGATGTGAAGTAAGGGGAACACTCAACCATTGCTGGTGGAAGTATAAAATTGTACAGTCACTTTGGAAACCAGTATGGTGATTCCTTAGAAAACTGGAAATCAACCAACCTTAAGACCTAGCAATACCACTCTTGGGCATATACCCAAAAGATACTCAACCATACTACAAGAATGTTTGCTTGACTATGTTCATAGCAGCATTATTTGTAATAGCCAGAACCTAGAAACAACCTAGATGACTTTCAACTGAAGAATGAATAAAGAAAACATGGTACAATTACATAATAGAGTACTATTCAGCCATTGGAAAACAATAACATTTGAAATTTGCATGTAAATGAACGAAACTAGAAAAAAACATCCTGAGTGAGGTAACCGAGACCCAGAAAGACAACATGGTATGTGTTCACTCATAAGTGGATATTAGACATAAAGCAAAGGATAACAAGTCTGTAGTCCACAATCCCAGAGAAACTAGGTAATAAGGAGAACCCTAAGAGAAACATACATGGATCCCCCTGGGAAGGGGAAATAGACAATATCTCCTGAGAAAATTAGGAGTATAGGAATGGGAGAGAAGGGAGGGCAGAAGGAAAGGAGGAAGGGAGAAGAGGAGAGGGTAAGAAGAGAATATGAGGGAAGGAGATGGTAGAGATGGGGGAAGGAGAGAGAGGGAGAGCAAGGAAAGAGATATCTTGATCGAGAGAGCCATTATAGGTCTAGCAGGAAACCTGACACTAGGAAAATTCCCAGGAATACACAAGGATGATCTCAGAGAAGATGCTAAGCAATAGTGGAAAGGGTGCCTGAACTGGCCTTCCCCTCAATCAGATTGGTGACTACCTAAATTGTCGTCATAGAACCTTCATCTAGCAACAGATGGAAGCAGATGTAGAGATACTCAGCTCCCCAAATCCCAGTCAAAGAGAGGGAGGAGCAATATTATGAGCAAAGGGGTCAAGACCATGATGGGAACACCCACTGAAACAGCTGACCTGAGCTAATGGGAGCTCACTGACTCCAGCCTGACAGTGGGGGAACCAGCATAGGACCACACTAGACCCTCTGAATGTAGGTGACAGTTATATGACTTGGGACAGTGGGACCAGGATTTATCCCTACTGCTGGAACTGATTTTTTGGAGCCCATTCTCTTTGGAGGAATACCTTGCTCAGCCTAAAAACAGTGGCCTTGGTCCTGCCTCAAAGCCATGTGCTAGACTTTGTTGATTCCACATGGGAAGCCTTACCCCCTTTGAGGAGTGGATTGGGGGTGGGAGGAAGATGGAGAAAGAGCAGGAGGAGGGGAGGGAGTGGGAATTGGTGTGTAAATTTTCAATTAAATAGTAATAATAATAATTCTATTTCACAGTTTTGTAATGGCTCAAATAACATAAACATTCAAAATTATAAACTGTAAAATATTACAAAATAAAATGGTCCTACATCTCATCAACAGAGAAGACAAAATGGTCTGAGATACCGGTGGGGCATGAGCATGTATGAAACCTCAAAGCCTGCCTTCACAGTGACATACTTCCTTCAACAAGGCCACACCCACTTCAACAAGTCTACCTCCTAATAATACCACTCCCGTGAGTTTATGGGGGGCCATTACATTCTAATTACCACCATGCCCTTATAAGAAGAGTCATCAGGGAGTTTATTCTCTCGTTTTCTCCACAAATGCTCAGGGGACAGGCCTTGAGAAGGCAGACCTGGCAGACAGTGAGTCAGCTATAACTTTATTCCTTGCCTTTCCAACAGGCTGAATTGTGAGAAAAATATCATTTCTATTGCTTAAGGCACCCATCTATGGAACTCAGTTATGGCAACCTGACATACTAGTGAACCTGGCACCATTCACAAAGACCAGATAGTATCATTACCAAGAGAGTGAGACTATGCCAGAATATTCTTCATTTGTCTACTACAAAGTCCAGCACATGGTGACCTCTGGAGTAGGACAGTTAAACAAAAGACAATAACATAACCACCAAGAGCAGTCACAGACGGAGAATCCAAGACAAATGTGTTGACCTAAAGGAAATAGGAGGGAACACAAGTGGGCAGTCACCAAGCCCAAGCAGCAAGAATCAGGCCGAGAGTGAGCAGCAGGATCAGCAGCATCAATGCAGACTTGGGAAGGGACTGTTATTGGTCTCCTACGGACCCAGCCCAGGAAGAAGCAGCACAAGAAGGGAGGCCCACTAACTGCAGAGTCAAGGCTAGGCTGGGAAGAAACCACCATTGAAGTGTCGGGAACGGTACCTGCTGCTGGATGCTGACATCTCAGGATGGGAAGCGAAGAACTTGAGACTCAGGCGAACACCTTCCCACAGGCCATTCACAGTTCTGGAAGCAGAAGAATGTGCTGTGGCTGCAAGCGTAGCTTTCAGACTGCTTTTTGCAAAGTCACAGGTGACTTTCCTGTTCTGGCAGGCCACATGATTGGCATGCCTGCACTTCTCTCATTACGGTGACCTTTTTTTTGTGGCAGCGCCCCCGGACAATAAATAATGATGCTGAGGAACACTCTGAGACATGTTTACTCACACATGTTGGGGCAGAAACGGCACCATGGGATAGAATCTATCTACTGACCAAGACGGCCCCTGTGACCTTTGTCTGCCGCGTTCTTCAAACCCAGGCTGCAGCTGCTCCACAGGTCAGGTGTGGTCCTGGGGGGATGGCTCTCCAGTGTCCTCTCTTACTGTATTACATTCTCCAGAAAAAGTTTGCAGAACATCTGTTCCCTTCATTTTTTCCCCAGTCCTTCAGGAGACTAATTAGAAATAAAATCAAATACATACACCAGTAGTGTTTGTGTTCACCATTCAAAAAGTAACTCTTTTTTTTCTCCCCCTCAAATTTCAAGAGACACCAAGTGGACATTAAAGATACCAGGTGAACTCTGAAGCCTGAAGAAAAATTGCCTCAATTTACTGCTTCCAGCTGTACAGAGAATCAAGGCGTGAGACATCAGACAGAGAAACTCTTCCATGGAATTGCAGTTCCTGAAAAGAAAATGAGAACAGATCCATCTCTGTAAGATGGTTAGCTATCTATGGTGTGTGGGAAACTTCAAGGTAGACTTTTACTGTGGGAAGCTATACAGAGGGTTCTTACGAAAGTGAACCATTTCTAATCCAGGTTATATGTGGATTGTGTGTGTGTATTGCTGTAGTAAGAAATTGCCATACATATCTTAGTTAGGGTTATCGTTGCTGTGATAAAACACCATGGCCAAAAGCAAGTTAGGGAGGGAAGGGTTTATTTGGCTTACACTTCTATATTGTAGCCCACCACTGAAGGAAGTCAGGACAGGAACTTAAGCAGGAACCTAGAGGCAGGAGCTGATGCAGAGACAGTGGACGAGTACTGATTACTAGCTTGCTCAGCCTGCTTCCTTATAGAACCCAGGACCACCAGCACAGGGATGGTACCACCCACAATGGGCTGGACCCTCACCCATCAATCACCCTACTTAAGAAAATATCCTACAGGCTTGCGTACAGCCTGATCTTATAGAGACATCTTAACTGAGGCTCCCTCCTGTCAGATGATTCTAGTTTGTGTCAGTTTGACATAAAACTAGGCAATTGCCAGGCATTGGTTACACATGCTTGTAATCCCAGCACTTGGGAAGCAGAGGCAAGCAGATGTCTGTGAGTTCAAGGTCAGCCTGCTCTACTTCCCAGATATCCCAGACTACAGAGAGAATCTCTGTCTTGAAAAATAAAAACAAACAAAAATAACAACAACAAAAAACTAGCCAGCACAACAACCTTAGAGACTTGGGACTTGAAACAATAAGGACTTCCATATGATAGTTACTAGAGCTGACTTCCTTCCGTAATGAAGACTCGATAGAGATGGACTTCCTTGGTTTCTCTTTCAGCTTTGAGGGGCCATTCGCAGTCCTTGGCTTATGTCCCTCAGTCTTCAAAGTCAGAACAAACAGGGCATTCTCCACTGCATTACCCTGATCCTCTATCTGCCTCTGTCTCTGTTCTCCAAACATAAAAAGAAAGAAAGAAAGAAAAAAGGACCTGACTGCTCTAAGGATTGGTTGAGGAGGAGCAGAGCTAGAGGCATTAGTAAGGGGCCAGGCTGGAAAAAGAGTTAGAGTGGGCGTGGAGGATCTAGGAGACCAAGAGACAAGGATGTATAGCCAAAATGGCTGGGTTATATAGGAGTCAGAGAAGCTTGGGAAGGGAAATGAAGCTCTGGGGCTGGGGAGGTTCAGGGTGGGGGCATGGTGTGCCAGCCATGATGACTCTGGTACACATATTTATAAGGCTGAGAGCCCGGCTGCCAGTATTCACTTTGATTTGTTAAATTGATCCCTCAGCCATTTGTCCCTGGTTTCTTTGAGAACTAACACTTTCCTCCCTCCACATTCAGGGACCCTCTTTATACCTTGTTGGGACTTCCAGAGCGAACCAGGATTGGCCAGCCCCTCTTCCGGCTAACTGAACAACGATGACGCTGCCTCCTCTTGTGGCAAACCTAGTCAATCCAGAGCTCCTGGGACTGGGTTAGAGCCTTTCAGAGGGATGAGCGAGAGGCACTTTTTTAAAAAGAGGAGCTAAAATCAACTTTTTGTAAGAGGAAGTGGGCTGACTGCCAGCCCCTGCCCATGAATCTTGTGGCATAATAGAATCCCTAGTCAGAGTGCGGGTAAAAGGTTAGGAATCGTATTAGTTTAGCAGAAAGGTAAGGGAAAGAGAAGCAGCCTAAATCTAAGAAGCTTTCAAGGTCTATCTCTTGCTTAGGAGTTGACAGGAGTGCTCCCTCTGGATCCTCACAGAAGTAAGGCAACACCAGCGGGAAGGGTTGCATTGTATCTGGTGTGGTTAGGATATGGTTTGAATGCCTCCCCCAAAGGTTCATGCACTGGAAGTCTGAACCCCAATTATGATGTGTAGAGGAGGTGGGGCCTTTAAGATGTGGAGACTAGTGAACAATAGCCTGGGAGTACTATCAAAAATGTGATTAATGTAATTCTTGAAGGCCTTTGTCAGCATCGAAGACAGTGAATTGATAGAAGGGTTAGCATGGTCCCTGATCCCTCAGGGTTCCTATCTTCCATGTGGTTCTTACATGTACCCTCATACTTCAATGCTATCTGCCATGTTTTGATGAAGCCAGAGACCCTTGCCCAACACAAACAGACAGGATGCTCAACCTTGGACTTCAAGTCTGTAACTGTTTCCTAAACAAGTCTTTTTAGACAGACATGATGGTACATATGTTTGTAAACCCAGCATTGGCGGCAGAAAGCCGAAGATCTCTGGGATTCGCTGACTTGGCAGGCTAACCTAATCAATGAGCACAAGGCCAAGGAAGGAACCTGTCTCAAAGACAAGGCAGATAGCTTCTGAGAAATGACACCTGAGGTTGACCTCTGGCTTACACACACACACACACACACACACACACACACCTGTTTCGTGTTTGCTTGTTTGTTTTCCTCAAAATACCCAGCCCTGAGTATTTTGTTATGGTAACAGAGAACTAAAACATTACTTCAAGACTTTTACCAGAGCCAGGGACTTGACATTTACGGAAGGTCCCCCTCAGCTATTTGAGAGAATGTCCAGGAAAAAGGGACAGTTTGCCCACTCACAAGCAGCTAATAGAACTTTGAAGCCAGACTCATCCTTATGCGTTAGCATCATTTTTGTCTCAGGTGCGGTGGCACATACCTGTAATCCCAACAGGCAGAAGGTAAATTCAGAAAGAGCAGGTGAGTTTAAGGCTAGCCTAGGATGTACGGCAAGTCTGAGACAAGCCTGGATTACATTGCAAGGGCCTGTCTCCAAAAGCAAAGCAAACAAGCAAACAAACAAAAAAGGGTCTGGATTTAAGCCTTCTCTCTCTTACCGTGCTCACAGCCTCATAGCTTCCCATATTTTTAAGATAAAACTCGATAGCAAATAAAACTTGATAACATTTATTTGAAAGGCATAATTCATAGAATAATTACTCTTTAGTTATTTTTAAAATATCTACAATGAGACTTATGACTAAATAAAAATTAAATTTGCACATGGCATATAGTTTATATACATATATATATACATATATATATATATACATAATCAAAATCATTGGAGCCTGCTCCAACAGAAATCAGCAGGGGGTGTCTGGGATGGGACATTGAAGCCAAAGAAACCTTAGACTGAGAGAAACTGAGGCAGAAAACACAGGATGGATTCAGGGGACTGCCAGCTTATTCTGATGAGTCTCGAGTTCATTTCAGAGCTTGCTTATATACAAAAGCAGAACAAAGCACAGCACAGTCAGTCAGTATCTAACCACAAGGCCATTCCTGTCCTTGAGTGAGCAGCCTCCTCTCTAACACATGCTTACAGCTCAGAAGCAGTCTCGCTTTCTATCTGGATGTTCCTGAAGTTTGGCGTCAGCCATATTCTTTCTACTAGATAGTGCGTTCTTTTCTCATGGGCAAAATGCTCTTTCCCATGAGATAAATCAGAAGTCTCTCACAGCCCTCAAGGTTATTGGAAAAAGCAAAGCAGGCAAGCTTGAACACAAATGACTTATAAGTCAGAATGGACTCCATATGGAAACTGAGTCACACATGGGATCCCACATAAAATATTAGTAGATACTTAAATTCTTTCTCGATTGACTCTCAGTTGAATGATTAAACATGCTTTTGGTTGTTGTGATGAATAACATGTTGCTACAGATCTAATTTTTTTTACTCTATGTTCTCGCTTGTCCTTGTTTTTATTTCCTATAGTTTATTATCTTGAACATGTTTCTTAGCAATTTTCTCTATTGAATTAAATATACACACAGCATTGTACATTTCTCTACACAACAGTTCAATTTTAGAAACTACTTACCAATATACTTGTTTGTTTTATTTTCAATGCCAGACTAAAAGTGTGATAGAACAAAATAACAGTCGGTGCACAGGAACTTTCTAGGAAGAGACACATAAGTACTGAATAGGTTAGAAGGAAGTAATGGGCTTTCTATGCTAATCACCATGGAGTCTCAACAGAGCAATGAGTTCTAGAGGCACTAAGGCATGCCTAGGGAAGACCCATCTGAAGATAGAGCCAAATATAAGAGGTGCCAGAGGAAATATTCTTTACTGCAGAAGAGAAGAAAATAAGGAGAGGGTGGTTGTGATGATGCTAATGATTGGAAGACGAGAGGGCAGTGGTGATGGTGATGATGATGGTGACGATGATGATAATGACTGGAGAAGGGGGAAATGATGATGATGATTAGGGAAGGAGGCAGTGGTGATGATGCTAATGATTGGAGGAGGAGAGGGCAGTGGTGATGGTGATGATGATGATGACTGGAAAAGAGGGCAATGAGGATGATGACAATGATTATGATGATAATGATGATGATTAGGGAAAGAGGCAGTGGTGGAGATGGTGATGATGCTAGTGATTGGAGGAGGACAGGGCAGTGGTGATGGTCATGATGATGCTGGAGGAAGAGGGGGCGGTGATGATGATGATGATAACTGGAGGAGGACAAGGAGATGACTGAATCATCTCATTACTTTCAAGAGAAATTAAGTGGAAGGAAAAGATAAGCCTAAGATTGGACAGAAAGAAACTCTTGTGTGAGGTTTGTTGTGCAGTGTGACTTTGTGGTTCCCAACTGCCAGGAAACCTTTCCCTGCAGAAACCTTTTCCTTTCCACTCAAGGTATCACTGCACATGTTGGGATACCTTTCCCCTCAGAGCTATAACACTTACCTCAGTGCTTCCTAGCCACAAAGATGACTAGAAGAGGAAGAGTAGGGCTAAAAGTAGAAATAATATTTGGCATTGAACAGGCTGTCCTTGATATGCCTTCAAGATGCACAGGCAAAGTTGGCCAGCACTGGTTAGATGCCAGTCCCAGCCCAGGCAGAATGCTACAGTGTGCAGATAAACAACTTTCAGATGTTCTCCAATGTCCTGGTGTTGCCTAGAATCATGTAGAGAGAAAACCGGGCCAACAAAAGGAAGTAAAGATATGAGAGAAGTGAAAAAGAGAAGGAGGTGACATGGAACCAGATATTGAACTGCCTCAGAGGTCCAAGGTAGAGGTAGAAGAGCCCTCTTAACAGATAAATACAACAGATTCCAAGAGCGCTTGCTTCACTTCTGTCCTTACGGCCTTTTAGCATGAATCACAAGGTAGAGGCATCTGCTAACATAAACAATGCAGCAGAGAGGGTACTGTTTATGAACTTATAAGAAAGGAAAGGGTTGCACAAGTTTTATTTGGTATTAATAATAAAAACCCGAAGACAGATATTAGGGGATAAAAGCTGAAAGATCAGAGAAGCAGAGCAGCCAGTCACTAGAGATCTTACCTCTCTGACTCTCTGTCTAAAAAGAGACCCAGCTCCTCTCTCCACCCCACCTTATCATTTCCACTCTTCTTCCAGGCATATTACATCCTGTCTGTCTGTACAAGTCTATTTGTGCAGACCTCCAGATTTCTGTGGTTTACTAGTGGCTGGCTCCACCCTCTGATCTTCAGGCAAGCTTTATTGATTAGAGTACAAACAAGATATCTCTACAGGAAGGCAAAGTACATTGCTGAGAAAAGTCACCAAAAGCACATCACAGAAATAAAGTAAAATTCTCTTTGTTTTGCAGCTAAGTCTCATCACCAAAGAGCAACTTGAGACGATTCCTTTTTTCTACTCCTCTTCTATTAACTTCCAAATATTCATTCATGAAGATTGCTTTCTTTAGCATGGTACTCTGATGTGGGAAGTCCTTCTGTATATCTATTGTTTTTATTGCTTAATAAGGCACAATAGAATAAGGCAGGAACTCCAATCAGATAGAGGAAGAAAAAATCAGAGTCAGAGAGATGCCATGTAGCCACTGCAGGAGGCAGACACCAGACGGAATCTTACTGGTAAAACACAGCCACATGGTGATACACAAATTAATAAAAAATGATTTAATTTAAGATGTAAGAGTTAGCTAGAAATATGCTTAAGCTATTGGCCAAACAGTACTCTAATTAATAGAGTTTTTGTGTGATTATTTCGGGTTGGGCAGCCAGGAAACCAATGAATAGCCTCTGCTTACAGTACTCTTTGCTTTAAGGGGAATTTTCTATTTTGATTTATTTTGTATTATATAAGTGTAACCTTAAATTAAAATAGTCGGTCATCCACAGCTGTAAGGGCTTGCTAAGGGATAAGCTTACATTTGTTACATCATTTAGAGATTGTAATTATTTTCTGAAAGCCAACAAATGAGTAATAGTTTGTTCTTCCCAAAGCAGTGGACAGGCCGTATTAAACCAGTGCAGCTGATTCCATTTTGTTCCTTGATCACATACATTCTAATCATGCTCTCAACCTTCATCTTGCAAATAAGAGAGGAAGAAATACTAGAAAATTCTGCTTCCCTTTTCTTCTGTTCTGTAGTTTCCTCTTTTTTTGCACTTTGTTCCCCTGAAGCTCATGTTGGAATCTTGTTTCACTGTGTAGTGATGTCAAGAGGTAGTTTCAACCAGGAGACAGACATTAGTCCATTGGGGGTGTGTTTTTGGAAGAGATTAATGTAGTCCTTATGTGGCACGTCTCTCTGGACTCCTGTCATGATATGAGAGGACTCCCTCCTGCACGTGCCCCTGCCAGTGTTGCCAGACTCCCTGAGATCTCACTAGAAACAAGAGCTGAATAAACCTCAACATCCAGCCTCAGGTAGTCATCCGAGTTTCAGAGAATGAACTAATACACAGTGTGTGGCCATTTGCAGTAAGCAACCGGCCGATACTGAGACCCGACGTGGTAAGTGTGTCAGTTTGCTACACTGGCATGACAAAGCACTGTAAATTCAGGGGCTGAAATAAGGGGCCCTTACTTCCCAAAGTTCTGGAGGCTTCTAGTCTATACCAAGATACTGACAGGCATGCTTTCTTTGTAGGCTGCTATCCTTGTTTTGGAAGTAACCTTACCCCTCTCTTCAGCAGTTACCATCTGTTAGTTCACCTTCTCTTCATATAATGATAGTAACCATCAATCAACCTAACTGTCTCATGCAGCTCAGCTATTTCTACTAATACTGTCTCCATATCCAGAAGTACTGGTGGGGCGTGAGGATTTCAACATATAGCTTTAGGGAAGCACGATCCAGTTCACAACAGTAAGAAGGGAAACACTAGTGTTTCCCAGTTGGTCACGCTTTTCAGAATGGCTTCTTGGAGTTGCCATATTGTCTGTAGGCTCAGCTGTAAACAGAACACACTTGTATTCTGAGTCTCACTAACTCTCACGCAATGGGTTCCCCTGGGCCTCTGTACTCATGGAGCATTAACTAAGACTATATTCAGGTGAGTACACAGTTTACCTATCACATGTGCCCAATCATGCTAGGGCTCTGTGGGTATCAGACTTCACATGGAAAACAACCAACTTCCCACATGTACAGCTCTTAAGACTGAGGCAGCAGAACATTAAAACAAATAAAAGTCCTTCTGAGAACAAGGCCCTGGTAGAAGGTAAGCATGTTCTGGGATTGGCTTAGCCTAAGTGCAAATGCTACAAGACTGTGAATGAGCAATATGCACTTACATCATATATATATCCTTATCTCACATTTATGCATCTTTGACCTCTCCAGCTACTCTTAGAAAACATCAGTAAAGTTTTTATTAAGACTTGCAAGAGGGTAATGAGAAGTCACCAGACCAATTGTTCTTAGGCATGAGACTCCATGTATCCACACAGGAGTTTCCTCCAGGGAGTTGTTCTGGAGACAGACATGACCACCCACAAGAAATGTTGGCCACACAGATAGGAGGCCTTTTCTAGCAAGCCTCCCCTCTGAATTAGTCCAAAGTCGTGGTATCATGGGAAATCTCTTCTCATCTTAAGATTCTCACACAACTTCAGCAAAAGTACCAAACATAGCTAATGCAAGGATGTAACCCAGAGAACATAAAGACTTAAAATTCATTTAAGGAGCCACTCCTATTACATCTACTATATAAAATACTCATTTCAAATTATAACTTCACCTTACAGACAAAGATATTTGATAAAATGAAAGAGTATGTTGCCTGGAACTGAGTGTTAAGTCATGTAATAAAATGGTCTTAATCTTTGGAAATGTTCGTTTTTATATTTCATCTTTATTTTATTGGCAAAAAGCTCTTTAGAGTCAGCTTCCAAGCAAGACACCTGGGCGCCCTAACCTTTTCCTGTCTGGTCCTGCTGTTCTATTTCAGCAATTTCAAAGTATGTGTCAGCCACTAATGGCTTGTTGACCTGGCCCCATCTGTGTTGTGGTTAGCGAAGTTCTGTGTGTCTAGCAATCTATGATTTGACAGCCCTGTTGTTCAGCGTTGTTGGATGACTGCATCAATTTTTATGCTTCCCAGAGATTTCAGTGGGAGTGGCAGGAAGGACAATCAGCTTGCTGCCTTCAGAGCCAATAAATCCACCTGCTTCTCTGCCAACTAATGAGGAAAAGAGCCATGGGTTTCCCAAGGCCCAAACAATACATGCCACAGAACAACTTCTACTATTGGACTGCACACGCGTGCGCACGCGAACACACACACACACAAACACAATGTTTTTAGTAGGGAATGAGGGAAATGACTTGATAATACAGCTAGTATTTCACACGGTTCACTGACCTCCCACTCTAGTCATATGGGGTTCTGCTCTCTCTCTTATGAGAAATAAAGAACACTACAACACATAATTTGCCAAGAGATGGGAGTGTTATTAAATGTAAAACATGGTGGGGGTTATAGAATTCTGTGGAGGGAGAGTAAGAAGTGATATGCTGTTAGATAACTAATTCCCCATGGACACGCTTGATGACGGTGCAACATTTCAGAAGACACCTGCAGAAAGTTAGGAAGCAGCCATCCAGGTATCTAAAGGACTGTGATTACCGGCAGAAGCTTCACATGGTTGACAAAGAACAAGGAAGCCGGTCTCCCAGAGTAGCCTGGAAGGAGATGATGTTAAGATTTCCTTTAATGGTAAGATAATAATCTAGTGGTAGGTTTGCAACAAGGAGAGATGTGATCTCTTCTGTCTGGCTACTGTGTGGTTAATAGTTCTAGAAGATTGTGGGCAAAGGCGATGAGGTGCTTAGGGAGTGGGTACTGTAGTTATTCTGGAGACTGTAGTAGTGGCTCATACCAAGGAGGGAAATGGTTGAAATGGTGAGTTTTAGTCATGGATGAGATGCAATCTGATGGATTTTCTAGTAAAATCAATTTAGGGTGTGGCTGAAACAAAGCTGTCCATGGTGATTCCAAGTACATCAGACCAAACACTTAGGAGAACAGAGCTACCAGCTGTAGTTGGGCATGGGCAGAAGTGCTTGCTTATAATTCCAGCTATTTAGAGGACTGAGGTGAGATGACAAGTCAAGTCTAAACTAGCCAGTGAGGGAGGGAGACTGAGGTGATGTGAAGTCAATTCTAGCCTAGACAATGAGTGAGGGAGACTGAGGTGCGGTGACGGGTTGAGAGACTGAGGTAAGGTGAAGTCAAGTCTAGACTAGACAATGAGTGAGGGAGACTGAGATGGGGTAACAAGTCTAGCCTAGACAATATGTGAGGGAGACTGAGGTGAGGTAACAAGTCTAGCCTAGACAATGAGTGAGGGAGACTGAGATGGGGTAACAAGTCTAGCCTAGACAATATGTGAGGGAGACTGAGGTGAGGTGACAAGTCTAGCCTAGACAATGAGTGAGGGAGACTGAGGTGCGGTGACGGGTTGAGAGACTGAGGTAAGGTGAAGTCAAGTCTAGACTAGACAATGTCTTGAGAGAGACTGAGGTGAGGTGACAAGCAAGTCTAGACTTGACAATGTAGTGAGACCATGAGTTGTAACAAAATTAAAAGCACTGAGCAAATAGCTCAGTAGTAATGTACTTGTCTACACACATAAGGCCCTGGGTTCATTTCTTAGCAGTGAAAAAAACAAAATTACTACATGCAATTTTATAATCAAACCATAAAGTACAGTATAATACAAGTAACTATGTAAAATCACAAAGAACTACAATTTGTTCTGAGAGGCCACATTAGCTCCAAGGCCAGGCTTCTCCTGGTCCCAGGCTCTCCTAGGCTGAGTTTCCCTTTAGTTTCTCTTTCAGTTTCTGTATTCTGTTAAACAGGAAGAGGAACCCAAGTCAACCAGGTTCAGGATGACCTAGTCCCCTCCTGGCTGCTTAGAAAAGCAGCCTGTGGGCTCTGTTCTGGGACGTCGCAGCCATTTTATTGTCTGATTGGCAGACCCTAGCTTGCTGGAATAAACAGCACTCTTGCTGACTGCATTTGTGAGTGACAGTCTTTGTTTTGTGGGATGCTCCATGCACCCTAACAGTTCTGGCTTACAAAACAAAGTAACATTGAACACAATGGTTGTCTTAACTATCAGGTAATAAATTATCTCACAACCAATAGTTCTGGTATGAAAAAAAAAGAAAGAAAAGAAAACACATTTCAATCTCTGCACCTTTTAAAATCCTTCAGAATAACTGAGCTTTTACCGTTCCCCCAATGTAACCTTACCTTGAGGTTATTGTTCTAACAGGAAATTATACTGAAGAACCCTGGCTACTATCTTCATTGAGTTGTATATATTGTTTTTTGACACTCAGTTTTGTGCAGCCCACATTGCCCTTGAACTCCTGATCTCCCTGCCTCTACCTCCCCGGTTCTAGGATTACAGGCATGTACCATTATGGCCACTTTTGAGTCATGGTGAGGATTGAACTCAGGAATTCAAGCACATTAGGCCAGCTCTCTACCAACTGAGCAGCATCCCCACACTCAAGCTCCTTTTGAAAAGATCGCTTGTCAGGCATGAGTTTGTTTTGATTTTCGTTATTAAGTAATTAGTTGCCTAATTCCCTCTCTCCCCATCACACCTTGGCCCTTTGCTGTAGCTGTTTCTGGTGCTGTCTACTCAAGCACTTTCTTTAGAGGTGTATGTAAAAGTGAGTACATGATTCATCGTCCTCCCTGGGGTAGTTATAAACAGGAAAAGAGGAAAATCATGATAGCACAAAAGACATGCACAAGAATGGCCCTGACATTCATGCTGTGGAGCATGCTGGGAACAAATACAAGTCAATTCCAAAGCTACAGCCTGCTGAAGAAGTTTGAAGGACATGACAAAGTCAGAGCCAACCCACGCTGAGTTTGTAGTATAGGTGCCCTCACTTAAAGGTGGAGCATGGGAGCAGGAGCCTTCAGGTGGAGGCTGTAAAACTTACCGCTCTAGGAAAGCCTCAGGGTTAGTGCAGAGCCATGTGGAATCTGGAGAACAGAAATTACAAAAGTGGGGTCTGGTCAAGAAAACAAAGATTTGGGACATGGTTGTCTTAAAGCAGTGCTCAGAGTGTCACAGCCCTTGTCATTGCTCCTTGGTTCCACCAGAATCCTTCTTGTGGCTTAAGGCAAAAACATGTCCATATTACTGAATTATTGGGAGTGATAGGATTCTTGGTACACTAGTCATTTAGTATTATAGTTTCTACACACAATGTCCCCATAAGGTTCACACATTTGAACAACTGGTCCCCAACTAATGGTGCTGATTAAGAATACAGACACCTTTAGGTGGTAGAGCTTCCCTGGAGGAAGGAATCAATGGCTAGCAAAGTCCTTAGCCTGGTGCAACTTCTTGTCTGCTCTCTGCTTCCTGAATGCAGGTGCAACGTATAAGGCTACCTCCTGCTCCTACACAGGGTCTTCCAGCCATGATAGAGGCATAAACTCTTCCTTCCCTACATTGCCTCTGGTCAGGTCACTAAGGCAAGAAAAGCAATTAATACACGTTTGCCAATATGAGCTTTGAGAACATTGCAGTCCCAGCAAGGATTAATGCCTGAAGAAAAAAAAGGCTCACATCTGCATAGTTTTGCATGTAAGGAAATAGCAAAACATGAAATTTATAAAATAATAAAACTCAACAAAGGCAGCCATCAGAGACCAGTTAAAATTTATAATATGGAGTGTTTTCAAACACACACACACACCTGTGTACTTTCCAATTAGCTTGATCAAATCTAGTATTCTGCAATATTTGCATTCTATATTTTATGTTTCAGAAATAAACATTACAGAATGGAACAAATTTCTGCTCCCAGCCCATTTCATAACCCTAGTCAACAATTGTGTTTCCTCTTTCAGTGTAGATTTTTTTCTACACTGTACAAATGCAGATTGTTGTGTGCCACTTTCCCTACAGGGGCCAAGAATAAGAATCTACTGACCCCATGTAACATGAGCAGGCCTGCTTGTTGTTTGGGGTTTCTGTCTAGCCTGGTACCCCACAACTGTTTAGCCCCAAAGAAAATCACACATAGATCTCTATAAGTTATAAAGCTGATTGGCCCATTAGCTCTAGCCTCTCACTGGCTAACTCTCACATCTTGATTAACCCATTTTTTCTGATCTATGTTAGCCATGTGGCTCAGTACCTTTTTTCAATGAGGCAGCTCACATCCTGCTGCTTCGGTGGTCTAGGCAGGAGCGGGAGGAATCAACTTCCTCCTTCCCAGAATTCTCCTGTTCTCATTACATCATTTCTACTTCCTGTCTTGTTTTCCCACCTATGTTTCCTGCCTGGCCAGTCAGCATTTATTTATAACATGATTGACAGAATACAGACAATTCTCCCACACCAACCCCAGGTAGGGAACTGACCACAAACCAGTATGTTTTATTAGTTTTTTTACAGAAATATGGGTAAGGGGCTACTTCAGGCACATAAAGGACTCAAAAGAGAATCACTAAGGGCCACCGCGGCATGAGTGACAGATCACAGAAACTAGAAACCTGAGGCACACTGTACAACCTGCAAGCAGATCAACAGATTGGAGACTATCCTGTCCAGGTAGCCCAGTTGATTTAACCCTCTTCCAGGCAGCTCAGGATTTCTGAGAGTGACTCTCAGCAGTCTTTACTGCTCATACACTTTTGGGAGAGGAAGGAGCCTACAGAATCTTGTCAGTTTCAGGAACTTCCTTAAGCTATTCTGAATTGTTTATTTCCTGTCTTAATGGAGCTTCCCTGCAGGATGGAGCATCTCACTTCCTGCCACAGGATTTCCTATTGCTTCCACCTCCTTCTACACCTTCTGTCCTAAAATGTTCTGTTGTTTCACTTCCATTACATCTTATGATCTTAAGAAGTTTTTCTATGTGTGGCAGTGGTGGCACAAGCCTTTGATTAACCCCAGCACTCAGGAGACAGAGGCAGGTGGATCTCTGTGAGTTCAAGGCCAGCTGGGTCTACAGAGAGCTAGTTCCAGGACAGTCAGAGCTACACAAAGAAACCCTGTCTTCGAAAATTAAAAACAAAAATGAAACAAAACAAAAAAGTTTCTCTGCAAGATGAAAGGTTTTAGCCTTGGAGGAAACTCCTGCACAACACTGAAGAATACATTCAAATACATTATGGTTATGAGACTTTACATTTCTATGTAAATAATGTCATAAGATCCTTAGCACTCTGCAACGATTTGTTTTACCACACTATATTTTTATTTTAGACATGATTTTTTGCACTTGTAACTCAAATTCATTATTTCAATAGCTGAAATTTCATTATATGAATATTACCACTATGTATACATTATAGTATATGTATAGACACAGATATGTACATAGGCGGAAGAGGTAGATAGTAGATAGATTCATTGGTTTATAATTGGCTGATTGAAGACAGATATAGAGATTTAAAATGTTATTTGGCTGGGTAAATTGCTTCTAATTATTTGCTATTATAAATTATATCAGCAATGAATGAGAATTTCAGTCATTCCACATGCTTGATAACTCCTGAGTTTTCACACACACACACACACACACACACACACACACACACACACACACACACACACGAGTGGGTGAGACTCTGTCTTGGGAAACCAGAGATGAATAAAAACAGGATGTGGTTGGTTGCTCTGTTTCTGGTTCCCAACAGTGCAGAGACAGAAATCAATTTTGCATGCTGTGAGACTCTTGGGTTTTAAAAATCTCTGGTTCACATTCACCCACTTTTATCCAATGGTTTTGATATATTCCAGATTGAATTGTTTTTTCATTATATGCTTTACTAATATCCCCCACTCCCTGGAATGCATTCGCACTTTAATTCTGATGACCATTTTGTCTACTAAAGTTTGATAATACATTACTTAGCAAAATAATTAGAGTACATCTCCCCTAGGGCCTATGACACCCCTCCCCCTTCACAGGTTCTTGGCCAAATGTATAGCACCAAAGATGAGTTCCCTACTATGAAGCAGACCTTAAGTCCACTAGCAAAGTAACTAACCTCAAAACATTCATGCTATGATTGTATCAGAGTTTCTTGCCAGGTCAGTTGTTATTGTATCTCACAGAGTCCACAACTGGATAAAACTATAAAAGCTCACTAATAGGGATGAAGTTTCTTGGTCAATACCAACCAATAGGGATGAAGCTTCTTGGTCAGTATCAACCAATAAGGATGAAGCTTCTTGGCCAGTACTAGCCAATAGGGATAAAGCTTCTTGGTCAGTACCAGCCAATAGAGATTGTAACTTCTGCATTCACGGACCACTGTACCATTTGTGAGCCAGGCAAGGACCTGGAGATTGTAAGAACACAGAAGAAACCTGGGTCATTTGAAAGGAGATCAGCCAAATGCCCTTTATTCAAATTTAGGAAAAACCTTAAATACCTAGCTGCTACACAATGAAATACCCCGCAGGCAGGTGGAAAATTACCACACCCAAGATGGAGTAAACAATGCCCTATAGCTAATCACCAGGCAGGGCAGAGGGAGCACAGGAACAAACAGGAAACACTGGCTGGCCAGAAACTGTCCTCAAAATGAACCCAGGAGCAGGGGTAGACCCATCGGCCCTACAAGAGATGAAGCTTCTTGGTCAGTGCCAGCCAATGGGGATGAAGCTTCTTGGTTCATATTAGCCAATAGGGATGGAGCTTCCTGATTATTACCAGCTTGATTTCACCACATCCTGTGACCAAAGTGTGTGGTGTCTTCAGAGATAGGATCTTACCATTCTGTTCTGGTGGGCAACCAAGAGAAATAGCAATAATCTATATTAATTTGGGTTCTCTGAGACCTCCAAAGAACCCGAGGAAGTAACTCACATGTGACACTAACATTCCAGTTTACATTTCTATGAAAAGCACCTATTCTTTTCTTCTTCATGTGCTTGTCTTTAATTCTCCTGGCATTTACTGTTTAGGTTTGGAAAGATGGAATGTGACATTTATCCTTTTCCCCAGCTCTTCTGACACACAGCCACATCTAGTCCTGAAGATTCTTTTCTGTTTTATTAGTTCTTGTTCTAGACCAGAACTCACGTCAGTCTCTTAGTTTTTGCCTCATGACCAGTATCACCATGAGCTGTGTCAAGATCCCCGGTGTATCCACCATACATCTCTAAAACCGTCTACACTTTTTAAAAATCCTTCCTGTTGGTTGTTATTCCACATTAGTTTCAGAAAAAAATTCCACAGGAACTTTGACTGAAATTGCAGAGGATTTGTAAAATATGGGAGAAATTTTAGCTTTACATTAAGGCTTATCATCTATACATTTTTAGTCCTTTTCCTTTATATCGAGATTTCATTGTTATGTCATATTTGCTATCAGATGCCCCAACAAATTGCTTTCTTCCGTGATAACGAACTCACCTAGTTTCACTGTAAGCATTTAGTGAATAGCTGTACTTGGGTACCATCTCCCTTAGCCTGATCAAAGCTTCTTAATCAAAGCAATATAAAAGCTAATCCAGGAGTTAGCTAAGTGTTTAACGTGGGCCATGTCTGACCCACTTCTTATTTTTACAAGGCAAGTATATCCTGGAGGACAGCCCTACTCATTTGTTTACACGTCTGTATCTGCTTTAAACAGCCAAAGCGGAGCAAATCGGTTGTAACGGACACTGGCTATAGATAGCCACCGAAGCCTACCTGGTCCTGCCAAGGACAAAGCTGGCCAGCTGCTCAGATGGTATTTTCTGCCAGATGTTGGATTGGTTGGTTCTATTTCTCTTTGCCAGATGTTTCCTGTTCCTTTCTTTTTCTCAGCTGAAAACATCCGTGGAGCCCAGAGTTGGCGAACTACTTGTGGAGAGGCTGTGGAATTCTTCAGAAAGGCCAAGACCGTGAAAACACAAAAGCTCACGGTCACCAGTTCTCCCACTCTTTTCTTGCCTCCGCTACAAGATTTGAGGCTTCCAGTCAGAGAGCTCTCTTGCCATTTCAGAATGACTGCAATAGAGGGAGGACACAAGGACGAGCAATAAGCTGAGGTAACGGACAGGGTTGGCTACCTAATTGCTCAATCCAAAAATGAAAATGCTGGACCTCTAAGAAAGAAGTTTGGTTAAAAGTAGTACGATACAAACCTTTTTCATTTTTCCCCTATAGATTCTTTCCTCCTGTGTCATAGTGCTTCATTTTCTATGTAAGATTTTCAAAAAGAAAAATTAAGTATCAATTTTTAGCACAAATTTCAGCAGTTTCTCCTCTGTTGTGCAATACCAGTTTCTTGGTTTGATTTGTGTTTTATTTGTTGTTTGGTTTTTGCAATACTGGAGATGGAACCCAGGGCCTTGATATGGAGGCAGTCACTCTATCATGAAGCTAAATATTCTGCCCCAGACCCGAGTTGTTGGGCTTTGAAAAAAATTTTTTAACTATGTAGTATTTTTTCTAATGTTTATTTATTTTGGTGTATGTGTGTGCGTGAACAGCACACATGTAGAAATCAAAAGACAATTTGCCTGAGTCAGCTTTAACCCACGATCCAAGTGGGATCCAAGGATCAAATCAAATCATCAGGCTTGGCAGCAAATGCCATTATCCGTTGAGCCTTGTCACTGGCCCCTGGTGCCATTGCTAAACATGGTAGAAGAGGATTTGGGTGAATATGAAGAATCAAAGGTGCGTTATTGATAGTTCACGGCTCATGAGTGCATACCTATTTCACTATTTCATTCTCACCCAGCTGTGGAAACACTGCACCACACCCACCCACACGGTTTCAAGTTTTGATGGCACACATCCTGCCAACGCCCTTTATCTTCACATCCCTGACAAATGGAAATGACGGGAAAGAAAGGGAACAATCGTTACCCTAGAGCTGCCTTTCCTCCATGCCGTCATTTTTTAATGGGGGGTGGGGGTGGGAATTGGTGCATGTGCCCTTGTGTGCACACAAGTGGAGGCCAGAGGAAATCTCAGGTATCGTCCACCTGCTCAGAGATGGTGTTTCTACAATTAGACAAGGTTAGATGGCTATTGAGCCCCAAGAGTTCTGTCTCCATCTCCCTTGTAATCCTTTGGGATTACAAAGACCCACTGCCATGTCCAGCATCTTTATAGGTTATGGGGAGTCAAAATCAGATCTTTTCACTTGAAAGACAGGAGGATCTTATACTGACTGAGCAGTCTCTGAAGCCCACTGTGTCATAAATGAAATAAAAGAAGAGAAGCAGGATGGAGGGGGAAGGTAAAGAAGAGAAGTCTTCATGGGGTGGCTGAGGGGGGTGGGGGTACATTTCAGGGTTATGGAGAAACCTGGTGCCAGGGAGACTCCCAGGAATCCACAAGGATGACACCAGTTAAGACTCCTAGCAATAGTGGAGAATGTGCCTAAACTGGCCTTCTCCTCTAATCCGATTGGTGATTTACTACCCCACTTGTCATCAGAGAGCCTTCATCCAGTTACTGATGGAAGCAGATGCAGAGATCCACAGCCAAGCACTGGGCTGAGCTCCAGAAGTCCTTTTGAAGAGAATGAGGAGGAATTGTAAGAGACAGGGGTTGGGGAGGGTGCCAAGGTCAGTGATGACAGGGGAACCCACAGAGGCAACTTACCTGATCTCCTGGAAGCTCATGGACTCTGAACCAACAGCTAAGAAACCTGCATAGAACCAAGCTGGGCCCTCTGTATATGCATGACAGTTGTGGAATTTGGTCTGTTTGGGGAGGGGAATCCCAGCAATGGGATCAGTTATCTGCCCCTAGCCCTTGATCTGAGTTTGGGGACGTTATTCCCCATGCTGGCTGTAGTCCATCCTTGATGCAGGGGGATAGCTTCGTACTGCCTCAACTTGATCAGCCTTGTCTTGTTGATACCCATAGGAGGCCTGGACCTTTCTAAACAGAGACAGAGGAGGAGTGGATGGGGGTGCACAGGAGTGGGGGGACGGGAAGTAGAAGGAAGGCATGGTGGGTGGGCAACGGGAGCAGAGAAGGGAGGAGAATATGCGATCAGGATGTAAAATAAATAAAATAATTAGTTAATAAACTTTTAAAAAGAAAAAAGGAGGGCATGATAAGTGTCCTGAGTTGTTTACATTTCTTAGAATGGCATTCCTTATGTGTTCAAACATTCTTCATGTGTTCAAAGGAAGTTCTGGTCCAAATAAAAAGTATAGCTTCCCAGGGCTGTCACCTCCAGCCTTACTGAGATTAGTACCACATTGACTCAGGTTCACCCCGAGTCTTGCTAGGTCCATGCCTCCGGGGTCAATAGACCTCAGTGCTCATGGAGCATGGCCAAGACCACACACATGAAGCGGCAGGGAATGATGGATACCCACACTACACATAGTGCCTCTGTTCACGTGTGTTTCCTCATCTCTTCTAACTACATTTACTAAATCAGAGTTGAGAAATGAAATTACCAAGACTTTGAAATGACACAGCAAAGCAGTGAAGCAATGGGTCCTTCTGGGGGTGTGTGAGCCCTGTGTGAGTTTACAGATCGTGTGTCCACAAAGACAGCCTTGAAGCGGCAGAACAAAAAGGTACAGAGGGCAGGTTATCGTGGACATTGCTGAGCTATCCGACGCGCCTACAGACATCTTAGCAAAACAAGGGACGTCTTTGTTATTTGTGTCTTTTCCCTAGTGGCTGAAATCCTCATTCCATATCTTTGATTATTGTAACACCCGATTTGGTGTTACACCTTCGGTACAGTTCGTGCGCCATTGTACCGAACGTGAGTCGGGCAAGGGCCTGGAGATTGAAAAGAAGACACAGAGAGACCAGGGTCATTCGAAAGATCAGCCGAATGCCACTTATATTCAGCATTGAGGGAGTCCTTATCTACCCGACTGCAGCACAAGGATCTCCGCCCAGGCAGGTGGGAAATTACCTTATTAACAATGGAGTGAATGCCCTGCAGCTAACCACCAGGTGGGGCAGGCAGGCATAGCACAGAAACACACAGGAAGCTTAGTTAGTTGATCATAAACTGTCCCTGTGAATGCACCACAGGAATAAGGGAGACCAGGGCCCTACAGATTATATTTATTCCTGAGTAATATTATTGTGTTACCGTTACAAGGTAAAACCTGCCAGATCATATTCCATTTTTTACAGCACATGAATACAATGAACCTTTGCATACTGATAATTCATTTTCACTTTACTAAATTCTCTAATTGGACCTAACGAGTCTCTTGGATTCTCTTAGAATTTCTTGGGTTTAAAATTTTAAACATAAAAATGTATAAATGTTGCAAATTGTAACTATCATAATGCACTGTTTTTTTTTTAATCCAGATGACTTTTTTCTGGTCTTACCATAAGTATCCGGTACCTCCAGTATGATAACAGATGAGCTCTTTATTCCTGCTCCTGAAGGCAAGGGAATTCTATTCACCACCAGTACAGGACTTGTTTTTAGAGCTTTTCTCAATTATTTTTATCAAGTAAAAAAAAAATCACTGATAAGCTGGTGAGATGGCTTAGTGGGCAAGGGGCTTGCTGCCAAGACTGATGATCGGAGGGAGAACCCCAAAACCCACAGAGTAGAAGGAAAGAACAGATCTCTGCAATCTGTCTTCTGACGTCCACATCTGTACTGTGAGACTGGGTACTGCATTCATATGCACACACGCTACACACACACACGCACACACACACACACACACACACACACAATGAGTAAATAAGTAAGTAAACACAATTTAAAGGAAAGAAAAAACATGTATTTTAATGTTTCTGAGGGTTTTCATAGTGATAGAATGAAGGATTTTATCTGATGACTGCTCTGCACCTGCTGAGATAATCAAATGCTTGATGTCATTTACTGTGTATTTTGTGGGATTACACAGAAGTTGTAAATGTTAAGCATCTTCACTTTTTGTACTAAACCCATCATGATTATAATACATATATAATACATCATGATATATATATACATATTCACATAAATGCTCACATAGAAAATACACATATATAAATCTAATACCAATAATGATTCTCTAAGCATAATCAGATCAAAATATTCCTTCCCTGTGATATTCTTACCTGGTTTTTATTTTATTTTATAAGTTTACATGTACGGGCATTTTACCTTCATGTATGTCCATGCACCTGGTGCATATAATGCCTGCAGAGGCCAGAAGCAGGCATCGGATCCCCCTGGAACTGAAGTTAGAAATACTTGTAGGTCTCAGAGTGACTTCTGGGAATTGAACTCAGGTCCTCTGGAAGGTCAGTGCTGCCCTGAACTGCTGAGCCGTCTCTCTGGCCTTTCCTATGTCATAAAATAAGATGAGAAGAATTTCTCCTTTGCTTTTTCATCTTATTCAATGATCTGTTTATTTAAATAATATTTACTTAGAACATGCTATGACATATGAGATATGTCTACACTATATATAGAGAGAGTGTGTGCATGCATTGCACATATACACACATGCTACTGGATATATGGGTGCTCCAGTGTGTATGTGCACTTCTGTATGAAGGCCTGAGATTTATTTCAAGTGTCTTCCTCAATCACACACCACCTTACTTTTTCAGAAAAGACCTTGCACTGAGCCTGAAGCTTGGTAATTTGGTGAGGCTCACTAGTCACCAAGCCCCAGAGGCCTCCCCATTCCCACTACCCAGAGCCGGGATTAAGTGTATGCCACCATGCCTGGCTTTTTTCAACATGGGTACCAGTGATTAAACTCTGATCTCATGTGTGTACAACAAGCTCTTAACCAATGAGCTGTTTCCCAAGCCTCTGCTATTACATTTTTAATCCACAGTAACATGCATTTAATGGTTTCCTTTCTCTTAGTTTAATATTAGCAAAATATATTTTTCCTAAAAATTTCCCAATGTTTTTAAGTATTTTTATTATTGCATATCTGATATGGTTTGCTTCATTACAGTAAAATTATAATTTATTCATTTTAATATAATATTTAAGTTAATAAATAAGAGCTAGAGATTAAGGTAGAATTGTCATGAACTCAAGGCCAGTCTCAGACCCATGGGAAATAGTAATACAGTTAGAATTATAGCTGACATCCTGTCTGTAAAAGAAAAACAAATAAATTATATAGTTATTGTATAGAAAGTAAACATGATGTTTGGATAAATATATCTAACTCAACAGCAGATAAATAGACCAGCAGACAGACAGATAAACATAGTAAAGTTTTCAAATGTGTGAAATAAAATTTTCCACCCTATAAAATATTATAATTCTCCTACTTCTAAGCGCATACATTTGAATTCTCCCAGATTATAATCCTCCTTAGCACATAAACTAGATCCATGTTCTGCACTTTCTGCCTCTCCCCACGACAGACACTCCTACAACTCAGCAAGAATTCATGTCATTTAAAGGATAATTCAACTTGCTGCAAACGATCATTTTGTAACTTTTTATTTTTTCCTTTGGGTAACTTAATATCCCCAACGCAAATCCTGCTGCAGTCTGTTCAGAAAGTTTCCCTTCTTCCCCGAACTGTGAGACTCTCTAACCAAGTAACAGTTGCTAAGCGATTTGGAATGGAGATTAGCATAGATCTGAGCCACACAAATGACCCTTTGTGCGCGATAAACAGTCTACTTTTCATTTAAAAAAATTAATATCCATGTCTCTGATGCTCACTAAGACTGTTTTGAAAATCAGCTAGCTCTAATCCTCATCTCTTTAGTTTCTAGGGGAATGGCTCCGCTTGATCTGATTATGTAACATCAAAACCCAAGTTTTACCAGCTGAGAACACAGCCAGGCAGTGTCCTTGAACTACAGAAGCATTTGGAAATTAACAAAGCACCTATATCGCCTGCCCTTTCATAAACATTTGTTTGTTTGTTTGCACGTAGGGGGCAGTTGATACAGGGGTCAAAGGACAATTTTTAGAGGTCCCAGGATCCGCTTCAGGTTGTCAGTTTGGCAGCAAGGGCCTTCCTTCACCTGCTGTACCAATCTCACCCACCCAAGCTTCTCGCTCCTGAAGCTGAGGTCAGGCAGACCAGGAAATCTTGTAGAAACGAGTTAGCTTTGTTACCTGAGACTTTGGAAAGTCACTCAGATTGGGTTGTTTTCTTACAAATCACCCACACACACACACACACACACACACATACACACACACACACACACACACACACACACACACACACACACCGCTTCGCTTCGCAGGACCTCACACTCCCCAGTAAGATCCTTCACTTAAGACCTGGGTTGTCAGTTTCAGGAAAGCATTTTCAGGGCCCTGGTAGACCGGATACAGGTCTACCGGATGGGGATACAGATCCACCAAAAGGGAGTCCCCGACAGCCTCTGCTGCAGATCTAGGAGTGGAGCAAGGGGGTCAGCCCCAGACTCCTTCCTGGATCCCCTTCCTCGGGCTCCAGGCATTCTAACTGCGCTCCTCCTGTGAATTCCCAGGCTCACCACAAACTTCCACCTGAGCAGCAAGCTTTTCTGTTTAGAAATATTCCTCCAAGCCTGCTCTAGCGCGGTCACCAGGACACACCATGAGAGCCGTGGAACTTCAGAACGGCCACCAAGAAAAAAGTGTTACCCTTCTAAGACACAGACTGAGAGATACTAACACTCATAAAACGAAGAAAGAAAAAAGATGATTCGAAAGTTAAAGGCGTGGTGGCTCGCATTTCGCAGGAAAGCACACAGATATCGGGGAATAGGCATAGATATGAAACTCTCACATCTGGGTAGGTGAGATGCTGCCCTCAGCAAAGGCTCCTCCTGCCAGTGCGGGCTACTTTTTGTCAACTTGACACAAACCTAAACATACCTGGGAAAGGGACTCTAAACCGAGGACTTACCTCCATCTGACTGGCCTATGATTATGCCACTAGGGCACTTTCTGGATTACTGCTAATCGATGCGATGAGCCCGGAGCACTGCGGGTGGCAGCAAGCCTGGGCAGGTGGGCCTGGCTTGTAGGAGAAAGGTAGCTGAGCAAGCCAGGGAGACAAGCCAGGAAGCAGCATTCCTCCTTGGTTTCTTTTTCCAGCTCTTGCCTTGAGCCCCGACTTTGACTTCCCTCCTTAATAGACTATAAAACTGTGTGAGGATAAAGACCCTTCCCTTTCCAGGTTGGTTTTGGTCAGAGTTTTATCCCAGTCACAGAGAAGCAAACTGGAACACAGAACAAGTCTGGCAACATGAGTTTGATCCCCCCACCCCAACCCACAATGGCGGAAAGAGAAAAGCGACTCAGCATAGTTGTTAGAAGGCCTCCCCACGCGCGCGGCCTGACTCGCAGACACATGCGCACTCCATGCACGAGTAGACCTACATACCACGATTAATTAATTAATAATTTTTTAAAAATATGTACTTTTTTGAACTTTCAGATTAAGAAGCTCGGTAATCTGAGAAGTATGGGCTCTATAAATGGCATTGGTCCCATTCTGTCCCTGATGAGTTCATAACTGGTTAAAATGGTACAAGATATTCTATAATCATTTTTAAAATACAGTCTGGGACCAGAAATGTAGCTCAAAAGTAGAGTACCTTGCACAAGGCCCAGGATTCGATCCTACCCATAATAACTAAAGAAAGAAAGAAATGGAGTTATTTTGGAGTCTATCACATACTTATAACAACAGCATCAAGAGTGTATTTTTGTCTACGCACATCACAGTCCTAGATTTCAAGCCTCTGCCTTGGGGGACAGAAGGGAGTTAAATTAAAACCCAAGCAAATGAGTTCACAGCGGCATCAGTGAGCAGGTAGAGCCAAGGGGATATATGCAGGGCCTCTCAAACGTGACTATGCCGGCACAGCTGGTTACGTAATTTGTGGGGACACTGCGAAACGCCATAGGAGCCTCTGTTCAAACACAGAAGCAAAGACACTAAGGCGTGATTCCTTCTCCTTTCTTCCCATCCATGTGCTGTTTTGCCGCAGCTGTTTTCATAGCTGTCTTGAGACAGAGTCTCACTATGCGACCCTGGCTGGCCTAGAACTCACTCTGTAAACCAGGCTGGCCCCAAACCCACAGAGATGTGCCTGCCTCTACCTCCCACACGCTTGGACTAAAGGCGTGCGCCACCACAATAAGCTAGCAATGGGATGTTTACTTACTCTCTAATAATGTTCTCATTCCAGGATATCATTAAAAAAATTTTAAACTCTTAAATAATTATCATGATTATCATTTTTATATTGTCTGACACCAGAAAAAAAAAAACAATAGATCATTTAACACATGGTCAGTCTAAAAAGTGACCCAATTTGCACTAAGAACTTGTTCAGAGAAATGGAATACTGCACAAACCTAAATTAGATGTCTTGGGGCCAGGATGATTGATGCTCAGTATAGAAGAACTTGCCAAGGAGACCTGAGTTCAAGCTGGGAAGGAGAGGAAAGATAATTTATTCCATGAAACCATCCTCTGATTTCCATATATTTTCCTTCTTTGCCTTTCCTTCTATGTAACACACACATACATGTGCACACACAAGAATAGTAAAGCTTTTTTAAAAAAAATAAATTATTTGTTTTTATATTTTAATCTTAATATTTTATGAACTCTTTTCAGTTTATGGCTAGAATGCGAAAGAGAAGAGGACTACCTTTGTTCCTCCGTATAAAGATGGCATGAGTGAGTAAGATATGGTCATCCATAGTTGTTAAAGCACCATTGCCTTCTTTCCTTCTCTGCAGTAAGTTCTGTTCTGAGTAGAGAGGACAGTGCTATCTTCTCAGTTACGGGTGGGACATGCCCACTCAGTAAAGGCTGGAGCATGCCCACCGTGAGTTTCACTGTACTCCCAGGAGTTACTGGCCTACATGTACAAAAGACACCGTAAAGGCCAGATGCCAACAACGGGGACAGCAGACATGTCGGCTCCGCATTTTACAATGTCTTATTTCCGAAGATAAAGTGAAGATGACTCTCACTAGGATGGCAGAAGTCTTGTGAGCCTGGGTTCCTCCTGAACAGTGGGCCACAAAGTCTCCCAGTTTGCTGGACTCACTAAGGAACTTGTAACTGTAACTTGTAACTGAAAGTCTCCTCCAGGACATGTGATTTCATTGAAGCAGCGCTTAGAAACATTCAAAAAATTCTAGGTGCAAACTTAAGAAAATGTATCTCTATTTGTCAACTGAACTTGGCAATGACCCAAGGAGGAGCTACTAGGAACAGAAGTTACTACTTTTTCCTCTATCATTATTAGAAGATGGTTTCTTTCTCTCATCAGAATTATCAGCATGTTGGGAGTGAGCCTTCACACACATTTGATTATAATGAAAGCTGGTCCTTGCTAAATTACTTACCAAATTTCTAATTACAGCAGTGTTTTTGGAGAAGAAAGGGGGAAAGAAAAGAGCATAAAGAGCAGGGAAGGGAAGGCAAGTAAAATACCCAGAATTAAAAAGAAAAATAGGATTAAATCAAGTATTGTATAGTGATATAATGAATGAATTACCAAACAGTCACTACCCAAAACAACAACAAAAGGCCATGACTATACAGCTTGCTTTATTCTTATGAAATATAACAGATGAACCATCCACTCGTCTTTGTGCAAATACATACAGGCTATGAACAGTCTGAAGAAAGATCAACAAAATGACAACCGTGATTAACTCTGGGATGTAAAATTTACTATAACTCTTATGTTTTTGCTTTTCCAGTTTCTATTTAATTTAATTATATCAGGCAAAAAAAAACTTGACAAGGAATACAGAGGAGAAAGCTGGAAGATTTGTATTTTTTAAAGATTACTTGAATTCACACATTTGCTCACCACAAATGTGTATAGTCATCTTTCTCCACCAGAAAAAAATAGCAATGAAGGTTATATTTTTAGATATAAATGAAAGTATTTTTGCCTACATGTTAAATATGAATTTTGTTTGGTATTGTTATAAGTATTTAGGGTGTGTCTCAACTCTAGAATATTATTAGGTTAAGTGAAATGTCATAAAATATAACTCAAATCAATATGGATTTTGTGACTGTTCTCTGGTGAAACTCAAAGTCAGCGAGCTATAGCAGAGGGGTGGTCGGGGAACTTATGATTTACTTTGCAGAAAGCACGAAGCGGCTGCTCCAGGGTATTTAACAAGGAACAATTTCAATCAAGGTCTTGCTATTGTTCCCAAAGATGCCCTTATTCTTTCAGAAAAAGATAAATGGTGGCAATTGTCCCTATTAGGATGGAGAATAATGAGAAGGAAAGCACTTCCTCCCTAATTCCCATCTCCATAGAAACCGCTCAGCTCCCCAAGCCTCTTGTCCCTAGCATCAGTCAACAGCGTTTTGTGGGGTTAGGCAGTGGGAGCCAGGCCCCTGCCTTCACTCATACTGTGATACCTTGAAGGGGGAGCTGAGAGAACAAAAGGACCTGCGCCAAATTGTTCAAGACCCTACTGCATCAAATTTAAATCCTTCCTGTATTTTCTGTCTCATGTTTCGAAGAAAGTGTATTTAACGTGTGTTTCAAAGGCCCATGTAAAATGCAGCTGTTACCAGAAGGCCCTTGATCTTTGTGTGCCCTTCTTGTCCCTTTCCGTTATTGACACTCAAATAGCACATCGATAAGAATTTCTTCTCTTCCCCGCCTGGCTTTCGAAGAGTTCTGGGGCCCAGGCTGGTTGAATATTTACCTGCTGCGTGAAGCAGGCACTTTAATGTAGATGTGATGGACGGGAATTAGTCATTCCCCGCTCCCTTTGTTCCTATTCAGATTGGAGGCTGGGGGGTGTTAACGGCAATACTCCAAGTCTGGTTGAAATTAATTTAACCCAGTAGCTAATTGGATTTAATAATTACACCACAAGTTAAAAGTGCATTGAGAACCACTGACCTGAAAAGGAATTATCAAGCTCAAAATCTAGGGTTTGTTGAATTGGTAGAACTTTAAAGCCTGGGATTTAAAAATGATATAAACGGGACTCTAATCCTCGCTGGGGTGGGGGTGGGGGATCTGAATCCACATGAATGAAACTACAAAAAATGTATTTATTGAATTTCTAAGTTATTTTTTTAATGAATTGTATTTGGGAGCTAGTTTCCCATACTGCTCACTCTGTCTTTTACAGATAATGAAACTGATGTATATAGATGTCTGAATCAGAAAATGCAGCCAGACATGGTACCATCACAGGTGAGAGAGGAGCAAGAGGGCTGGGCTAGACAAAACAAATGCGCAGGGCTGGGACAGTGGCCACCAGGATAGCACATGCTTCTTCAGCAAGACGGTCTGGTGAAAAATCCAGTTCCGTATCAACCAATTCTCTCCTCCCTCTCTCTCTCCTTTCAAAAGCAATTAGAGTTCTGCATTTGGGCATGCAACCGTCCGATGTTCCAAATAATACTAGAAAAATAAAGCGCGCCACTAGCGACACTTCTTCCTAGCTGCCAGGTCTTCATCCCTACAGAAGAGGATTTCTCTAGGGTCATACAAACAGCGAGACCCAGGATTAGAGGATAATTGAGGTTACTTGGGCCTCTCGACAATGATTGCTTCTATCTTGGTTTCCCATGGCTTCGCGCACCATCAACTTCAAACCTGTGGCTCTACCCTAGCCTGGAGCTCTTCTTCACGGTGATTTTGCATCCTTCTTTCATAAAACCCTCAGCAATTAAAGTGCCCCAGTAAGAGAACCGCTAATGGCTTAGTGACCAAACAGGATCCTCTACAGCCGGCCAACAAAACAAACCAACGCTCAGTGTGTTTTTGTTATGCCTGTCACAAGGAAAGGTAAAAAGAGCAAGTTTCTCAAGTGTACGACAGTAGTGTTGATATTGGGCTTCCGGGAATATTACAACTGTTGAGGAAAATGCTCAGGCGCACTCTCTGAGTGATTTTAGCATCTACTGCGCTAGCTCTGGTCTCACTGGCAGGAAGCCATTTTTACCTCCTGTGTGTGACTGTTCGCTACTGGGTCTTCCCCCAGTACGTCTCCAGGCAACGTTTCCTCCATCTTTCTCTGTGTCCTGACTGACAAGAAACCCTGAGACAACAAAGTGCAGTGGAGAGGTCCTGAAAAGGCAGCCAGGATGGCATTGTTTGCAGGAGGCATGAAATTCCACACTTCGCTTCCTTGCAGTGCCTGAAATTCTACCCCTTAGAAAGGCATCGTGGTTCACTTGCTGAGAGGACAGCACCCTAGGGTGGATTTGTTTAGCAGTTTGCTTTATTGGAGAGCTGATGAAAACTCCAGAAGAGAATGCAGAGGAAAAACATCCCAGGGAGTTAGGTCATCTTGGGTCACTGGCCAGTTAAGACTTAGAAAGTTGAAGGATCAGGCAGCAGAAATATTTGGAGCTGTGACGGACGGACAAGAAAGAGAGCCATGGTGGCGATGATCCCAGGACTTTACCTGGCTCAGTCCTATAGAAGAACCAAAGTCAGGAGGGAGCGTCATTGCCTTTCGTGTCGGAGAAGTTTCTGAACCCTAAAACTTGGCTCTGTTTTTCATCTGCCACATCCCTCCCCTCCCATCAATCACCCATTCATCAAAAGTTGGTAATTACTTTTTTAGCCATTTACATTGAAATTCCATGACAGCTAACTGAAGTTGGTTTTCAAATCATTAAAAAAAATCAGTTATGGTTTTTCCATTAAGAGTCAAACCAAGAAAAATCCTTAAATTGATTTCCCAGGCGTGCTTAATTCATTTTTTAATTAGTTAACGATTTTTCCTCAGGAATATCTCCATATTCCTGATACACACCAGTAGAAAGAAAAAGCTCTCCACTTGGTTATTTTGATAGTGTGTAGGTGCCCTTCACACACGGTGGTTTGATTCTTTAGTTTAGAGGCTCCCTTCTTACCCTGAGTATCAGCTCATGGTATAGTAAACCTATAGAGCAGCGTGTTCCCAGCAGCTGTGACCCTGCTGGCTTCTTTTGTTCTTTCTGATTTTTGCAGAAATAACTATGGGCTTGTCTGTTACGGTGAGATTAATTAGTAAGGCATGATGTACAAGCATGGACACCAGAGATCAGGTCCTCGGCACACACAGGAACAGGAAAAGGCCAGACCTGTCAGTACACACCCACTGTCCTAGGAGGTCGGGAAGCAAAGGCAGGAGGGCCCTTGAGTCTGTGAGCTCCAAGCTCACTGAGAGACCCTGTCCCAAAAGCTAAGGTAGAGAGCAACAGAAGAAGACCACCAGCATTGACCTCTAACCTTCACACACACTCACATATGCGTATATAAGCACCTGCACACACAGAGAGTGATAAGAAAGAAAGAAAGAAAGAAAGAAAGAAAGAAAGAAAGAAAGAGGGAGAGAGAGAGAGAGAGAGAGAGAGAGAGAAAGAAAGAAAGAAAGAAAGAAAGAAAGAAAGAAGTTTGAAAATAATAACTTACATGTTTTCCATCTTTCTTTTTAAAAAGAATTCATCACGGGGTTGGGAAAATGGTTCAGTAACAGGACAGAGAGTTCATATGTATAAGGGGCTCAATCACTAGCACCAGAATAATGAAACAAATAAAATGAACTTAAAGGTAACTTATTAAGTATCAAAGACATGCTGAACACTGCATTTTACTAGCATCTTAGGATGCAAAGATGGATAAAAGTCTATTCTTCTTCAAAGAATATGCTTGATGATAACCATACCCAGGTTTTTTGTTCATTCTGGAATAAAGATATCAGCAGTCTGTTGCATCAGAGGAGAGTAGAGAGTGTTAACTCAGCACTGGACATCCAGGTAAGACTGTAGAGAGTTCATGAGTTCAGAGCAAATCACACACCACAGGGTGAAGGGGGGCTCAGTACTGGAGTGAGTACGAAGTGTAAGCTCAGTGCTGGAGTGTCTGCTTACCAGAGCAGGTCACTGGGATCGATCTAGAACCAAACACTGTTGGGGAGGGGTGGGGACAAGCAAGGGGCTGTGCTGTGAATCCACTGGCAACAGAAAAGGTGGGTGGAAATGCTGGTTTGAACCTAGGAAAGACCGGAGCTCACAGCTCACGACATGCATGTTAATGAATGGCAGTTGCTGAAGAAAACTGGGAGTCTCTGGCAAATGGTCACACCAACTCTGCATTCTAGAACATTCTTTCTAGCGCT
The DNA here is from genome assembly GCF_037038515.1 of Microtus pennsylvanicus. Lineage (NCBI taxonomy): Eukaryota > Metazoa > Chordata > Mammalia > Rodentia > Cricetidae > Microtus > Microtus pennsylvanicus. The sequence continues at coordinate 25,494,928 of NC_134583.1, forward strand.
GGCACATGAGAGTGTGAGGAAGGGGTCTTTCACGTCCATGTACTTTAATTCACTAAAGAACTCTGAGGTAGGCAAGACCAGCCTTCTCAGTAGAGAGACTAAGGAAGCAGAGCAGATCCTGTGATAGTGTGGACTGGCCCCTGGACTCTCTCCTCCGGGCAGCAATACCACACAGGGCGCTCAGCAGCTGGCTAGGCACTGCACCCGGGACTTTGCATTCACTTCCCATGCAGGTGTCAATCAAATTTGGGAAGTATAAATTTTACAAATAAGACAACTGAGGCCCGAAAAGGGCAAGCAACTGCACGTGAACAAATTCTTTAATCACGAAGCTGAGTGACTCAGAAAGACTTGTTTTAAGCCTACCTTGCTAAAATTCTTTCCAAGAAGAAGAGGAGGAGGAGGAGGAGGAGGAGGAGGAGGAGGAGGAGGAGGAGGAGAAGAAGAGGAAGAGGAAGAGGAAGAAGAAGAAGAAGAAGAAGAAGAAGAAGAAGAAGAAGAAGAAGAAGAAGAAGAAGAAGAAGAAGCATGTCATCGGTCTGCACAGGAGAGGGGCTTTTACGTGCTGCTAAAGGCTGAGTGGATATTCGTGTCACATAGCAAATTAGTGGCCCAGCTGCACCTAGAGAGAAAACAGGTCTCCTAGCAGCATTCTTCCCATGACCACACTTGGCAACAATCTACTTAGGACCTGACTTAGACAGATGAAGTTGTCAAACGCCTGTGGAGAAAAGTTCCAGAATGTCTCGAGATATGTTGCAATCTCCTGCTCCTGGATTCAATCTTTGCAGGCTGCACCTCCTTTCCCGTGCACAGCCAGCACAGTGGGGTGGCTTGGGCAGGAGCTGACCCTTGGAAGGACCTAATAACCAGGCTGGAAATAGCCCAACAGTAGCCACTGAAAGCTAGGTGAGATGAGAATAATGGCCCGTGACACGAAAACAAAAAAACAACAGAATCAGGGTTGATTTTTCACGTAAAGTAAGTGCAGGAAAATAGGCCATGAAAACATTTGGCAAATGTGGCTCTCGTCTCCTACCTTACTTTGAACATTACCTAAAGCACGATTTCTCCTGAAGGAAAAAAAAGTCAAGAAAAATGTGATTACACAAGGAAAATGACGGTATATAACAAGGAGACATTTGTCTTGTAGGAATTTAACTACAAGATAATTAAATTCAATGGGGTGTGTAATTACACAAAAAACGAAACCCAATATCCCTAGAAATTTCCCCTCTCCTACCTTGGGGGAATGAGTTAGACCCTGGCTTTTTTCTGGCTGGTGTGTTCTGTATTAATCTCGTCATTATTTCCCAAAAAAAAAAAAAAAAAAAAAGAACCTGTTTAACTTTCAAACTGGTTTCGAGTCTTCTGGAATTTCCATGTAGGAGAAGCATCTAGTTGATAGCTGGATGGAACATTCTGGTACCTGAAAGTGCCTTTCATGTTTCGCTGCAGCCCACTTTGAGCTTGAGACGAGGACAGCCTGCTGACCAAAGGCTTTTCTCAGTGAAGGGGCTGAGCTGATAATAATGACCTTTTTATAAAGCTATAACCTTCAGACAAGCCTCTTCAGGATGCTGTAACAGATTGAGCATGCTTTCGGGAAAGCCCTACTTGGTGATCTGTTTGTTTTATTAGCATTTAGAAGCTTATATAGAGATAAAAGAGATAAGGGAAGGATGCTCTTTCAGAACCCGTTTGTATTTTTTTTTTATAGTCTCTAAATTCTGTGATCTGCACGTGTTTATGTTTAAAAACAGTTTGGTGAGCTTGGTCCTTCACAATGCTTTCGGGAAGAGAGTCGGCATAGTATGTCAATCATTTTCCTGAACCCCGTCACTTTTCCATGGTTAATTCTTGGTAATTAACAACAGTCCACTTGCTTGTTTTCTGGCTAAGTTTTCAATTGTAAGACGTGCGAGGCATTAAGTAAGGTTTCTCGGGGTGTTCGTTCTAGAATATTGTTTTCTTTATTATGTGTGGATGTGTGTCTGCATATGGGTGCATGCTGATGCCTGCGGAGGCCAGAGTCGTGAGAGTCCCTGAAGGTGGAGATACAGATGGCTGTAAGTCACTCTACATAGATGCTGGGAACTGAACCAAGTCCTCCAGAAGAGCAGCGAAAGCTCTTAGACACTCTCCGGCCCCAGGAGCTGCCTCTTGTGAGATGGCAACGGGTTTCCTAGCGAGCAGAGAGACGCAGAGACTCCCCTGTGGCCAGTCACTCCCCTGTGGCCAGTCACTTTTCTTCCTATTGCACAGGGTTCTCAGCAGAGGGAACTAGAATGACGACACTAGCAGCAAGGCCAGCGAATGCTCAGCTGCCGTCTCTCTTGTTGCGTCACAAGCCCTATTTGGCCAGGTGAAGAGACTGGTGGCTTTGCAAGAGGCATGGGAACAGTCACTGATTCTATTTTCCTAATGAGACCTGGGCCGCAAGCTCCATCTTTGTGGACAAGGCTGGATTCCCCACTACAGAGGCTGTTAAGAGGCTTAGAGACAGGGAATCTCGTCACATCGTTCCGCTCAGTCTTAGGTTTGTAACAGGCTCTTCTCAAGAGGTTTGCACCACTGTTTCTGCAGGCAGTGAGCATGAACTCCAGAGCTTTGAAAGGGAAAAACATGCTCGTTCCCTCTCTCCCTCCCCTTCCTTGTTCCCTCTCCCTCTCCCTACTCTCGGCCTTCCCCTCCTCCTTATGGAAATCGTGGTCAAAATGGCAAGTACACACCAGTTGCTGAACAGGTATCAGCTGACTGTTTTACTACAGGAGCTCCGTGGAAGGAGTTGAAGTTGCAGTTGCTCCTGCATAACAATGTCTACATTTATCAGCCCACTCAGAGAATTCCTTATGCTGGCGTGTGGTTTCCATATCCATAAATGTCGCTATTTTTCATTCATGAGCATCTTTAGCTAGACACAATATTTTCACATACAGTTTGAAAACTTGAATGTTACATTTAAATGATTTAAAACCAGGTGAGCAGCATTAGTAATAATGCTCAATTTAAATGACTTCATTCCGAGACAGTCTTCTGAACACTGTCAATTTGTTCCTCGGTATGTTTCAAAATTTTTAAACCATTGCCGTTTTCTTGTTTCAACTACATATCCAAATTGAATAGGTTTTTCTCAGAAAATGGGCTTTTGATTTTTTTGGGATGGGGTGGGGTGTTTCTTTATTTGGTCGTTTTTGGTTTTTCAAGACAGGGTTTTTCTGTAGCTTTGGAGCAAGTCCTGGAACTCACTCTGTAGATCTGGCTGGCCTCAAACTCACAGAGATCTGCCTGCCTCTGCCTCCCGAGTGCTGGGATTAAAGGTGTGCGCCACCACCACCAGGTGTCTGATTCTTTAACAAAGTCAGCTGTAGAGCTTTGGTAGGAACTGTTGATGGGAACCTAGCAAGAGCTTCAGCTTCTTCTTCCTTTCTTTAAAAACTTTAAACTGACTTAAATAGCTAAGCAGAAGCATTTTAAGTCTGACTTAAGATTGAAAGTATCAGTGGGATGTTCCGATTTTTACTGACATCCATTGAACTGAAGAAGAGGGGAAGGTACTGATTTCAGCAGCTTCAATGAAGAGCAGCCCCTGCCTGGGGGAGTCTGCCCTGCTGCAGAGCTGTCTGTGTCTATGGACTTCTCTCCTCTGTGTTCAGCCTTCCTGCTCCACGCTTTTGCTCATGTTAAGGGCATGAAAACGCTCACCCCCTCCTCCATGTACCTCACACATGCGAATTGCTTTGCAGACATCACTCTGTTTACATTTTCAACTAACCCTGGGAAGCAGGAGTCCGTGTTTTCTGAGCTAAGAAACTGTCGTATGGAAAGTTGGGCTTATTTGCCTTAGAGCACAGGGCACAGAAATAGAGCGGAGATATTCCTTTCTAAATACACTAAGCACCTCAGTTACATACATAGTATGTTGGCTGGTGGAGAAGGGATGGGGGCAGTACTAACCTGGACTTCATGCACCAGGGGTGACAGTGTTACCTGAATCTCAGCACTTGGCACCTGGAAGGTCACTAGTTCAAGTCCGCTCAGGGCTGCCGAGCAAGGACTTGTTTCAACAAAAGGATATGACGGTAATTGAACCTTGATCGCTGAAAAGGGAAGAGAACCTCAGTGTTTCCCCAAGTCTGGGTTTCCAAAGTCAAAGGAGAGTGGACTAGTCACTCTACAGTCACCTACAAGGGTGACATCAGCAAGCACAGGCTCCACTTCCTCCATGAAAATCTGACAGTCACCTCTGTCCTCAGAGCTGCTAGCACAGTTCTCATTCTCAACTTAACTGATGGCTAATAATGTAACTTTTACAGACCTTTTGTCACTGGAAGGCATTATAAACTCCTGTGCTTGTCCATTTCAGTGACTTGCCAACAAGGGCACAACAAATGTTCTAACCTGCTTTCCATTTCATTATAATACACAGCGTTGATGGATGTCTCAAAAAGACCAACACCTGCCTGTGATCTATAGCAAGTCTGTTTTATAGGAAAGGGGACAGGGATTCAAGACCACAAAGAAAAGAAAAAACTAAAAGAATGTGACAAACTTTTGAAGGCCTCTGCTTATCATAATACACTGTTATCCAGAGGTGGTGGTGAAACCCAGCATTCAAGGTATGAAAACAGGAGGATCATGAGTTCAAGGCCAGTGTGAGCTAAGTAGTAAGTTCTACCCTAGCCTGGACTACATAGTAAAAGCTTGTCCCACTAAGTAAATGGAGGCTTATGTAAATAATAAGTAAATAAATCTGTCTCACTAAGTGAATAGATAGTAAACACATTGTTTGTTTACCAAAGGGTGCAAGCCATTGTGTAGGTGCTGTGGACCAAACCCAGGTCCCTGTAAGAACAGAAAATACTCAATCATTGAGTCATCTCTCCAGCTTGAGCCAAAAATGTACAGATTGAGCTATTTCCATACACTACAAAGAACTCTTAAAGGGTAAGAAAGGCAGAGAACCCAACAATAAAAATAAGTGCAGAAACTGGGCAGTGGTGGTACACACCTTTAATCCCAGCCCTCGGAAGGCAGAAACAGGAGGAGCTCTGTGAATTAGAGGCCAACCTAGTTGACAGAGCTAGTTCCAGGACAGGCTCCAAAGCTACAGAGAAACCCTGCTCGAAAAACTAGAAATAGATAGATAGATAGATAGATAGATAGATAGATAGATAGATAGATAGATAGATAAAAGCAATAAAAAACAGGCTGGAAGAAAGGTACACAATGCACTGTGACAAAGATAGATCACTAATTATCAAGAAATTAAAAATTAAGGCAGTTCTCTGATGCCACCAAGCACCTACAGGGACGGTCAGAACTTTTAGAAACCCTCAACTTTGGAATAGAAGGGGAATAATATCTGGAAGAAATGAGAAATTATACAATCACTTTGGAAAGGTCTGAGTTTTTAATTTATTTTATGTGTATGAGCATTTTGCCTGTGTGTTATGTATGTTTATGACCACATACATGCCTGGTACTTTTGCAGGCAGAAGGTGTCAGGTCCTGTGGAATTATAGTTACAAAAGGGTGCAAGCCATTGTGGAGGTGCTGTGGACCAAACCCAGGTCCCTGGAAGAGCAGAAAATACTCAACCGTTGAGCCAGCTTTCCAGCTTAAGTTCCCTCAGGAAATTAAGTGCTCGCTTATTGTATGATCCAGCAGCCTCTTCTATAGGTGTTCGTCTGAAAGAAATGAGAGCAGAGGTCCAAATACAGACCTGCACACAAATGCTTAAAGCAGCTTTAGGTCTCAGGGTTTTCATTTTCCTAGCGTGTGTGAGACTCTAGGCTCAACCACAGTACTCTGAAAATAAATAAACAAGTGCAGCTTTATTCAGTGAGCTTCCCAAAGCTACAGCCACCTGAAAGTTCTTCCAACTAGGGAAAGAATAAAGAAAGTATCAGCACAAGGGATTCAACCAATCATGAAATTCTGACACTTGCAGCAAGGACAAATCTGAAAGCATGATGTTAAAGGGAAGAAGACAGTCACAAAGGCTTCATACTATATGTTTTTATTTACATGTGACATTCTAGACTTGGCATAAATCAGATCAGTAGTTGTTCGGAATAGAGATGGACAGAGAGGACGAGCACAAAGAGCCATGAGGGAACCCTTCGAGCCTGGAAGAGTCTGTATGTTGAAGGTGGTGCTGCATGCCAAGCTGAGACCCATCAATCCACATTCCTAAAAGAAGTAAATTATACCATATAGAAATTATATCTTACTCTAAAAATGAGAGATCTGGTATCCCAAGGGAAGATATGAGGGCTGAGAATAGCTTAACCTAAGCCAACCCAGCTACAGAATTACGGAAATCACAAAAGGCTTCTGGGAGTATCATCCCTCGGCCTAGTCCACTGATAGTGTTAGGCTAGCAACAGCCTTATGCTGTCCCTCGCCCACCACGATCCTGTCAGTGTCAAAGACATCACTTCCCATAGAACATGGTTTCAGTTCCTAAATTCCAAAAGCATGTCAGTAGTAGCCAAAGGGCATTGGATCAGTCCCCAAATCTTTAGATGCAAATACTACACATTATTTTTGCTATTATTATCATCATCATTATTATTACTATTCTGTATGTGTGTGTATTTGCACAAACATGCATCTATGGAGCACATGGAAGTCAGAGGAAAATGTTCAGCAAGTAGTTTGTCATTTTATCTCGTTTATCTCTGGTTGATTCCGCCACACGGCGGACTCCTGGCCAGCTGGCCTACAAGCCTCTGGGCAATTCTCCTGCCTCCACCTCCTACAGCTGTGTACCACCACATCCAACTTTTCACGTGGGTCTGGACATCAAATTCAATCTTCCGGTCTTATACGGTTTATATACCCTCGAAGCAAGCTTAGCATTCCAGCCCTTACACTTGCACCATTACTTCAACACAGGGTTATGATATGTGTAGCAGGCGCACAGCTTTAATTGTGTCACATTCAATTTCCATGACAAGATGAAATTATCACCACTTATGCTTCCAACCGGACTGCCTCCTTGTCACTGGGGTTGCCAAAAATTGTCTGAACTCTTGTTCACATTATGAAGTCACAGCAGTGTTACCAGCAGTCCAGTTGCAGATTGGCCAGTCAGACCACGTGACAATCAATCACTCTAAAGTTGAGTTGAGACAGGTGGATCAAGAGCTGAAGGCCAGCCCTGGCTGTGGGCTGTTGAATTATCTGGGGTCGAAAAATACCAGGCTGGCTACAAGATAGACCGGTTATATATTTTTTTTATTATTATTATAAGGGGCACACTCATGAAACAGGAATGAGAAGTCCAAGCTCAGCTTGTGTAGCACAGGAACCACAGAGAGAAAGCACAAACCCTGAGTCGCCCAGTGTTTTTCACTGGGTACCCAAAAAGTCACACCCTAACTTGGTCCCACCCCTTATAGTACATTGGCTGACAGAGATTCCCCATCAGTGGGCTATATAGCAAATTTAATAACACCCTGAACTACAAGCAACCCGTGTGTGTGCGTGTGTGTGTGTGTGTGTGTGTGTGTGTGTGTGTGTGTGTGTGGTGACTTTTTCTAGAGGGACTATCTCTAGTCTTCTTAGATAAAGAAGGCAACGACAGATGAGAGAAAGATTCTCTTCAACTCCAGTTCATTGAACCAATGAATTTATTGGGGTTCCTTACAAGAAGATGAGTGAGGGGTGACTTGGGCAGGTGCCTCACCACAAGGTTCATCCCAGCATGAATGACAATTCACCAAAGCTGTGTCACTGGACACCCCCCCCCCATGCTACCTACAGGCAGCTACACCACTGACAAGGCTCACCTCCCTCAGCCACTGCTTACAGCTCAGACAACCTCTTTCTTGGAAGGCTCCCCACGGCAATGTGACTCTCACGTGCCTCTTGAGACCTCCATCTGTCTCCACAAGAGAACATTCTAATCTAGAGAAAACAGTTTCACAACAAAACCTGCTCGTTTAAAAGTGAAAAAAACAGGGAGCTGGAACAATGACTCAATAAAGTGCAAGCAGTACAAGAATGAGAAGCTAAGCTCAATCCCCAGCACCCATGCGAGGAGCAGAGAATAATGGTTCAATATTATAATTCCGGTGCTGGCAGTGTAAAGACAGGCAGAACTCTGGAACTGCCAGCCAGCTGGCCTTGCCTCATCAGAGAGCCGCAGGTCCCAGAGAGACATCCTGTCCCAATAAAGACAACTGGACAGCTCCTGAGGAATGGCCCCTACAGTCAACCTTTGGCTTCTCGTGTAGTTGTGTGTGTGTGTGTGTGTGCACTCACGCGTCTAGAGTCTAGAAGAATATATTGTGAACCACACCATGAGAAAGAACCAGATTATCTGAAAACAACAATAACAAAAACATGTTGGGAAGAAAAAGCACCCATGCCCATAGAATTCATAGAATAAACGTGTTGTAAATAAAGCTGAAGCTAGACAGTCTGAGGTAGGGCCAGGGAGGCTCATAGGCTCATTTGAAAAACATGCTAGCATATGACATGAACATCCACCATGAGATAATGGCTGGAAATTGTTCACAGCAGGTGCCGATGCTGCAGCCAGACAACATTTATTCCAACTGCTTTTTGTTGAATTTTAGAGTTAAGAACCACTGTTGCTTTAGGAAAAGATGATGTTTCTTGAATCCCCACACGTGGCGGGAAAAGGACCGAACTGAAACTAGAGGAAATAAAAAGGTGGACATCTGATTTTCGATGTCAACACTTTCAGCATGCTCCCGAACTGAGGCAAAGTGCAGGAAAACAGCCGGAAGTTACACATACCACAGGGAGAAGGCAAACTGATTTGAATAAGTTTCTTGGAGAAGGTAGATGGATAGGTTGTAATTGAGATAAAGCAGATGTTGCGTGTTTTCATGTATATTCATTACCCCGGTAGACTGGAGACTCCTCTATGTCAGGTCCTTTTACATGAGTTCTATTTTTGGAGTGCTGTTGAATTTAGCCATCTTAGAAAGTTGGTGAACAGGTGGCAGTCATTTGAAGGAGTCCTTGTCACCTAACCAGCGTTTAGCTCCTTTGAGTTCTAAGTTAGTAAACATAAATTGAATCCAAATAGAAGTCGTCTTGATTTTGGCCGCCTTTCATAACAATGCTCCTAAACTTTGGCTCTGACTTTACACTCTCCTTAATGGTAACCATTAAGGGAGTCAAACATGTAAGTTGCGAGACATGTGTTATCTTCTTGGGCCATGCACGTAGAAGGTGTTCTGTTTGTTACAGAAATCTCTGTGCCTGCTTGCATTTCCACCTGCCTTTACAAAAGCAAACCTGTTGTCTAAGAATTGGAGAAATCTTACACATGCTCAAATTAACAACTGTCAGTCTTTACAAGACCAAACACTAGCCAAATGTGGCACCCCATGCCTTTAGCCCCACCACTCTGGAGACATGTTCCAGGCCAGCCCAGGTTACATAGTAAGATCCTCTCTAGAAACAAAAATCAATCACTGGACTGGGAATATGAGCATACCATCCTTACAGAATCATGGCTCAGACTAGCAAAAGTGGGTAATTTGAACCCAGACAAAAGAGTTTCCTTGCCATTGTAGTTAATGTACAGCTCTTTAATGACTTGATCTTATCCAAATTTGATCCTCTTTCCCTTTTTAAGTGGGTCTCTCACAAAGCAAGCAGGTCTTTCCATTAAGCCTTCCCTTCAGCTGTCGTCTACTATGGGGAAAAATGCTATGAATTATCAGAAATAGCAAAAAGAAGCCTTTGAATGGTAATATAACCCAAGTGGGAGTGTATTCAGCATCCTTCCTCTTCCAGGGTCAGTAGCCACCAGCTGCAGCAGGAAGGACTCCTGACACAGCCCGTGGTGGACAGCTTCTGTGTCTGAGGAATGTGTGCTCATGTTTGCCATGGCCATTGTTAAAATGTAAATGGCTGCTTCCTAGTACCCCAAGGACACATCAGTTTTGTTCATCAGTTTGACTTTCCACCGCTCACAGTCATATAGGAAGGAAATGGAATTCTTTTTCTTTAAGAAGTTAAAATGGCTTCATTTACTGGTTTCCATTTCAATTATTATAAGTAAAATGGATCAAGAGCATCAGGGCTGATCCTTTCATATGCATAGTAACTTGTAGGAGAATTAAAATATTTTTGAAGTTCAATTGGAAACTATCCTTTACTATGAAGCTTCGATGATTAAATTCCTTTCATTTAAAATATCTACTGAAAACTAAAAATTTCCTAGTGAAAATTTTAAATTTAAATAGATAAATAGATATAGATAGACAGATAATAGATAGATAGATAGATGATAGATAGATAGATAGATAGATAGATAGATAGATAGATGTAGATAGATAGATGATAGATAATAGATTCTTATTATGTCACAAGAAGCTTCAATGATTAAATTTCTTTCATTTAAAATATTTACTGAGAAACTAAAAATTTTCTACTGAAACTTAAGGACAAGGCAAAAATAGATCCTCTAAGACTATTTTTAACATCATATTAGAAGCCATAGCTAATAGAATAAGACACAAAAAATGAAATAATACAGATGAAATAAATACAGACTGGAAAAGGAAAAATACTTCTTTTTATATGGATGATATAATTGTCTATGAAAAATCTGAAAGAATCATCACAGTAATTCAGGAATCAGCAAATAATTGTGAGAATATGGTAGCACACAAGGTTAATATATGAAAATTAACTGCCTTACAACTCACCAGAAATGTAGAAGTAGAATTTGTGATTTAAAACACAACAGCACCCAAATGAAATAATATTTTAAACTTACTTTATATGAATGAGTGCTTTACCTGCATGAATGTATGTACATTATTTGTTTTTCTGGCACCTAGACTGGCCAACAGAGAGTGTCGGGTCCGATGGAACTGAAGTAACAGATATTTGTGAGATATCTTGGAGGCGCTGGTAGTTGATCCCAGGTCTTCTGCAAGAGCAATAAGTGTTCTTAAATGCTAAACTATTTCTTAAGCCCAAAATTAGATAGATGGTAGATAGATCAATCGATAAATAGATAGATAGAAATATAGATGATAGATAAACAAATGGGAGATAGATAGATAGATAGATAGATAGATAGATAGATAGATGATAGATAGATAGATAATAGACAAATGAGAGATAGATACATACATACATGTGTATATATGCATGCATATGGCTATATGATGAAAAAATTCTGCTGAAAGAATCTAAATGAATATATTGACAGATGCTTTATTTTCATGGATAGGTACACTTAATATTATTAAAAAAAAAGTTCCCTCCAACTTCAGCTACATATTAGATAGAATCTCAGTCAAAATTCTATGAAGTTATATTATCTATAATAACAACCTAACTAAATCATGTATGAAAAGAAAAGAAAAAATTAGTCAGTTCAATGTTGAAGAAGAATAAGGTAGAAAACCCAACTTTCAGATTTACTGGGAGGCTAATAACAGCATGGAATTTTTGAAAAGAGGCACACATAGATCAATGGAGCTTAACAGAGCACCATGAATAGGACCACCAACATGTAGTCAACTGAGTTTTGTCAAAGGCGCTAAGACTAGACAATGATGAAAAATATATCTCTATTCAATAAGCATTGCTGGAACAGCTGGTCATCATCCATGTACCAAAATGAATGAACAAATAAAAATTATCTATATAAAAAACTTAAACCCTCCTCAAAAGTCACCTCAAATGTTTTACTAACCAAAGTGTAGGATGCAAAACTCTAAAACCCATAGAGAAGAAAATCTAGATACCATTGGGTGGAATGAGAATGTTGTTGTTGTTATAAATTTACAGAAACAGGTATGGAAGCTAAGTTTCTGGTCATACTAAGAAGGGCTCTACAGTGAGTTATATCCCCCATCCTCTCTTTGCTTTTCATTCTGAGATGGAGTCTCACTAAATTGCCCCACACTGACCTTGAATTCACCTTGTAACCAGTCTGGCCTTGAACTTGGAATCTCAGCTTTTTAGTAGTCAAGGAAAGAGACCTGCCCCCAGTCTTGGTTTGTGAAGACTTCTGAAATACAACAAGATACATGAAGAAAGGTGGATGGATAAGCTTGAGTTCAAGAAAATTAAAATGCCTGTTCTGTGATCAACACTGGTAAGAGAACAAGAAGAAAAGCCAAAGGCAGAGAGAAAATGTTGACAAGGCCAATTAAAGGCTATTATCCAAAATAGATAAAGCATTCTTAAACCTCTGTCTAAAGCCATAGAATGAACAACACCAAGAATGAAGACAAATGCAAGCTCTGGCCTTTGAGTGGCAGTGAGATTTCAATATCGGGTCATCAACTGTGGGTAATCCACTCTCTAGTGAGGGGTTCAGGTAGTGAGAAAACTGTACACACAGTGTCAAGGGACACATGGGGAATCTCTGTACTTCCATTGTTCAGTGGCACTATTTCTGGGGACATAAGAACAAATGTGTCCTCACCCCAGATAGGGAACTAATGACAGACCAAAGTAAGGCTATCGCTGAAGTCAAACACGATGAACCAATTAAATTTATAATCACTACTTACAAAAAATGGATAGGGAGTCCCTTTTAGGAGCAGAAATGACTCAGACAGCTGTGTCATCAAAAGCCCACCGCAGCATGGGTGATGGATCATGGAAGCTGGGGACCTAGAGCACACTGCACAACTTGCAGGCAGCACAACAGTCTGGAGAGTATCCCCACCAGGCAGAAGAGTGTCCCCATCAGAAAGGAGAGTGTCCCCACCAGGCTGGAGAGTGTCCCCACCAGGCAGCTCAGCTGGAGCCTCTTCTCTGCAGTTTAGCTTGGCAGATCAGCATCTTTTTTCGGGCAGCTTGCCTTATCTGATAGCATCTCTCAGCAGTTCGTAATGCTTCTAAAAGCTGCCCTATATTAGTCGAGATTTTAATTAGAGGTAGTGAAAGTGGTTACCTAATAGATTTGAACAAAAAGAAAGCAAATCCTCAAAAACAGACAGAATGTCCTAAACAACGACAAAGTCTCGAAGAAAAAGAACCAAAAGCAAAAGACATACGGAGGGAAGAACTAGAAAGGTAGGAGTTCATGCCTATTGACTATGCTCTCTTCCCATGCTTATACAAGTGGTAAAGTCCACGAGGCAAGAGTAAGGGGTCTTTACTAAATAGTCACTCATCTTTAATGGTTTTAAAGAGTTCCAAATATGTGCGAGACTTGGGTTTTTAGCTTCTTCTCTATTGATTTTTCCTATTGAAATCCACAGTGGTCTCCTCCTGACCTTCTCAAGACTTGCAGCCGCCTCTCACTCGGCCAACTCCCTTTTTGGCTCTGCTCAGAAAGCCTTTCCCTTGGCCCAGTCCTCCCCATATTATGTGTTGTTTGTCTGCAGCACAATAGCTGTGCCGTTGCTAAGGCCCAGTCCACCCTTCAGGGCTGCCGAGACTCTCCACCTATTATTCTAAGTTAGTGCCTAAGCCAAGATTCCCATTGCCATGTGGTCCAGATGGTGAAGCTCTCTCCTCCAGGGAGTTTATTTGTGCAGCTTTCACTCCCCTTGGCAGTTCCATCAGGCAGCCCTTCTTCAGCTACAGACAGAAATAGTTACAACCTTATTAGATGGCTATTCTGAGCGATCAGTCCAGAACACCTTGGGTACTCAACGTTTAATACTTTTTCCTTGACCCTTCCTCTTCATCATCAAGTCTTGGGTTCCCAAATGGATATTCTGCTCCACCCTTTTTCTGGTCTGAGGAATGTTCTAAGATGAAAATCCATTCCCAGAGCCAAAATGATTATCACCTTCTGTGGTCAGTATTTGTAGCCAGATTAACAAAAACCGAGAGACAGATATTAGGGTTCTGGCTGAAGATCGGAAAAGCAAAGCAGCCAACTACTAGAAAGCTCTTACCTCTACGAAATCTTCAGACTAAAAGAGAGCGAGTTCCTGTCTCATCCTGCCGTATATTCCTCTCTAGTGCTGAAATTAAAGGTGTACACTACCACCGCCCAGTTTCTATGGCAACCTAGTGTAGCTACTGGGATTAAAGGTATGTGTCACCATTGCCTGGCTTGTATAGCTGACTGGTGTGGCTAGCTTTGCTTCTCTGATATTCAGGGATGCTTTATTTGTTAAATAATAAATAAAAATAGTACTATAAGTATTCCGAGTGGGTGATGTTTTAGCCGGGAGCATCTTCAGACATGTTTGCAGAAAACTACACATTCAACTCTATTTCCATTATTTCATCTTCAGCACTATGATGATCCTACAGATAATGTTGTTTGGCAGTATGAATGCAAAATTTTGGAATATTTTCAGAAATCTGACTTTGACTTCTTCAGCTTTTCTCTCTCCCATAAGGGTGAAGTCACATTAGGTCTTGAAGAAAGCGGTGGTTTTGTTCTGGCTGCTTCTGCTGTCTGTCATTGTTAGGGCTGCACCATGTATTATTTTAATTAACTTAAATAACCAAGCTTCTACTCGGAAACACAGAAGTCAAGAAGTGTACCTGAACAAACAGCGTCATCAACTTTTCAAAGCTAAATGATGTACTGCAAGCTTTGTGTCTACTGTTTCACTAATACATACAGAACTATCCCTGGGAGGACACTGTGGCCGAGAAAGCAGCGGTGCTCATCACCAAGCCTGCCTGGAGGACCCCAGTTCTGTCCCAGGAAGACAAAGGTGGAGGGGGAGAACTGATTCCCACAAGGTGTGGCTTGACTTCTAACATACACTGTGGCACGCACATGCATTCACACATTGGTAGGTGTGGACAAAAGTGTGCACAGACACACAAGTGAAATATAGTTTTAAAATAAAAAATAAACCATTGGGGCTGGAGATATGGCTCAGTGGTTAAGAGCACCGGCTGCTCTTCCAGAGGACCCGGCATTGAATTCCAGCACCCACATGACATCTCATAACTGCCCAACTCCAGTTCCAGGGGATATGACACCTTCACATCAATGCACATAAAATAAAGTTAAACAAATTATTGTTTAAAAAATTATCGTAAATATCAATTTATTTAAAGTTGCTACTGCATTCATACACAGCAGATTTATCAAGATTTATTTCATTTTTAGATTATTTATTTCCTTTTATGCAGAATTGTTTCATCTCCACATATGCCCATATACTATGTGTGTGCCTTATTCCAGTGGTGGTGAAAAAGGACTTTGGATCCCTTGAGCTAGAGTTATGCATGAATAGAAACCACCATCTAAGTGGTGAAAATTGAACAAAGAGGGATTCCCCTCTGTATGCTTTAATTATCATTACTAAATAAAAAAAAACTGTCTTGGGTCTGTGCAGGGAACAGAGGTAGGTGGGAGGAACGAAACTGAATGCTGGGAGAAAGAAGGAGGAGTTAGAGAGAAGCCATGGAGCTGCTGCCAGAGACAAATGCTGGTTGGAATCTTGCCGGGAAGCCACAGCCACATGGTGATACACAGATTAATAGAAATGGGTTAAATTAATATGTAAGAGTTAGTCAATAAAAAATTAGAGCTAATGGACCAAGCAGTGATTTATTTTAATACAGTTTCTATGTGATTATTTTGGTCCTAAGTGGCCGGAAACCAACAAGTGGCCTGTTGCTACAGAGATCCTTTGCAAGAATAAGGAAGGCTCTTAACAACCGAGTCTACAAGTACAGCACCCAAATTTTACTGTTAAATCAATTTACTTATTAACTGTAATGCTAAAGCAGTATTTTAAGATTTTCTTACATAAAATACTCATTCGAAAAACAGTCATGTCATGGTGGCATGCATCTGTGGTGACAACACTCAGCAAATAAAAACAGGAGAACCTCGACTTCCAGAGGAGCCTTGGCGACAGTGCAAAACGCTGTCAAAAGCAAAGCACAAAGCAAACATTACCATGCATCCTTAGTTTCAGATAGTTTGTACTTTCCTACACATGACAAAAAATTCAGGTAATTAATATTTTTCTGGGATATTTTTTGTCTTCTTTCCTTTAAGATTTATTTTTGCTTTTATTTGTATGTGTATATGTATCTGAGTCACATGTGTGTGGGTGCCCACAACAGCCAGAAGAGGGCATCCAATCCCCTTGAGTTGGTGTTACAGGTGGTTGTGAGCCTGACACAACCACTAGGAAGCACGCCTAAGGGCTGAGCTGTCTCTCCAGCACCTCTTGCTTGTTTAAACAGAAGGACTCTTGCTTCAGCAAAATCTATAAATGTAGTAGGGAGGCTGCTTGTATGTTCCCCCCTGCCCTTCGCTTGTTTGTTCCCAGCTGCCCAGACTCCCAAAATAACCACACAGAAATTGTATTAATTAAATCACAGCTTGGTCAATGACTTAAGCGTATTGCTAGCTAGCTCCTACATCTAGAATTAACCCATCTCCATTATTTTATATTTTATCACAAGACTCATAGCATACCAGCAAGGTTTCAGCATGTCTGTGTCTGGCAGTGGCTCCATGGCTTCTCCTCTGACTCCACCTTCTTTCTCCCAGCATTCAGTGTAGTTTTCCCTGACTACCTTTGTTCTACTAAGCCACTGGCCGAAACAGATTCTTTATTAACCAGTGGCATTTACAGCGTACAGAGAGGGAATCCCACATCATATAAACAAGCACATCTTTTTCAAGAACTCCATTGGACTGTATCATAATTTCAGTTCACAGGAAGTGGAGGGAGAGGTGGGTGATGGGAATCACATAAAAGTTAGTAGTTCACTGCCTACTAACTAAAAACCACGTACATGGGGAAATTTATAGCTGTTAAACTCCCAGAGGGCATAGCTTCTAATGAAAACCTCATAACATGCTTTCCCAAATAATGGACATAATTTCAAGATCTAACTTAATTTTCTCATTTCAGAAAAGAAATTGAGGGATATGTGTCAGGTAGTGCTTGTGACAGCATTGCCATTCCATGGCAGATAACATCACAGCTGAAACCTCTCTGTAAAAATGCAGCTACATGATAATGGGTTTTTTTATTGTGTTTACTGAGCTGAAGATGTAGTTCAATGGTAGAGTGTTTGCCTGGCGCATGAAAGGCCCTGTATTAGATACTCTGCAACACACACACATGTGCACACACACGCACACACACGCACACACACATACACACACACGCACATACATACATACACACGCGCATGCACACACATACACACACATGCATATACACGCAACATACATACACACATACACATACGCGCACACACACATACATACACACATATACACACAGGCGCACGCACACACAGTAGCAGAGAGTCATTTCCTAAACAGAATTAAATAGAATTTGCAGTTCGTCTAGACACCATCATTAGCTAAGAAGGCATTGAATTTGGATAACTTGTCTCTCCAGAAAATGAGTATGTACACCCTAGTTAGAATCCAGATAATAATAAGGATAAAAGAAAAATGGACCTGAGGAACTGAGGAGACGGCTCAGTGCCTGCCTGGCATTCACCATGGGAACGTGAATTCTGATCCCAACACTTGTGTAAAAGCCAGCTGTGGTGGCATCCCAGCATTGTGGGGAAAAAGAAAACATTCAGCTCTCTGAAGCACACCTGCTAGCCTAGGCTATTCAGATTGGTGAGTTAAACACATTCAGCTTGTAACCCTGTCTCGAAAAGCAAGGAGGACAGCCACTAAGGAAGACTCATGGCTTCCACATGAATTCATACACATGTGCATGTACACATATACATTTATGAACACACACACACATATATACCACTTACCATACACTAAATAATTTTTAAGTGTACCTATGGTAGACCTAGAAAACAGCTCAGGGCACTTACTGCTGTGTGGGCCCAGGGACTGAGATTGTGTATTGAGGGAACTGTGATCCCATTCTTTGAATTCTGACCTATGACACAGCCCAGTCTGCTTTTTGGGCAACTCCTTGGGCCAATCTAAATAGTGTTAACAAATTCCTAAAGGAAGGTAAGAGTTTCCCAGAGAAAGGCTGGAGACACAGTAAGGCAAATTAAAAAGGCTTGTGATTCCAGCTTAACCAAAATTTCAAAAAAAAATATTCCAAGAGAGATGAAGAAAACATTTTCTTTCCCTTAGAATCAGACGATGAAAACAATAATCCAGCCCTAAGATAGTATGTTCACTGCCTTCCTTACTAAGGATTGTTTCTTCTCTCAGTTGGACAACATCGATAAGCTAATACACACACTGAACCTATTAACTTAAATGGGGCGTATGCTACCCTGAGGAGTCCTCTTTGAATTCCTCTCCCCTTTTCTGAAAGTCATGGTTAATCAAAAAGCATAGATCCCTATAAAGGAGGCTCCCCCTAATGGGTCTATCACTTGCCTCTTAGCATCAGGTTAATTCAGCAGCCAAGACTACATCCCAACAATCCCTAGTAGAAATTAGAAACTGGGCTTTGATTGAAGTAACATTACATTCAACCATAGGTTATACAGGTGATTAACTTCCAGCACCAGCTCAGCCAGAAAACATAAGCCACCGCTTCTGTGCCAACTCCAACAGAGTTTTATTTGATGCACCTGAATTTAAGCCCCTTTTTAGTATTCCCTTTTAATCATTTAATAAAAACCAGCTATAACCTAAGCAGCTTATGTGTGTGTATGGTCAAAACTCAGAACATTTCATCAGACAAACTGATCAGTTCATAGAAAAACCAGAAGCAGGGTATTATTATGTGACAAAAAATATTTAAATTAACTTGGTCCTTTATTGCAAATTATGCTCACAGTCTGTTTAGAATATCTGAGATCAAGCCTATCAAGACTTTCTGAAGGGCCTTCATTCAGGCCGGGTCTTTCTGTTCAAGAGCTCAGGCTGCTGGTTACAAGGGCACTGGGATTAGAAAGGAGGGTACCCAGCAGTGAGCATTCTTCCCAGACATCTGTAGTTACTGAAATGGTGACCTGCTCTGAGGACCTTGGCACAGACCATTGTAGCCTTTTGTTGATTAATGAATAAAGAAACTGCCTTACCCTGTGATAAGGCAGAATAGAGTTAGCAGGGGTGGGGGGAAAGGGTGGGAGGGATACAACCCTAAACTGAATTCTGGGAGAAAGAAGGTGGAGGTGTAAGAAGCCACGTAGCCTCCGCCAGAGACAGACACACCAGAACTTTACCCTTTAAGCCACAGCCACATGGCTATACACAGATAAAGAGAAAAGGGTTAATTCAAGATATAAGGGTAAGCCACCAGAAATATGCTTACGCTATTGGCCAAACAGTATTGCAAGTGATATAGTTTCTGAGTGATTATTTCAGGTCTAAGTGGCCGGGGACAAACGAGCAGTCTCTCTCAACAGAAGATCCTGCCTCCAGGATTCTCAGAATGAGACTGTATTTGAGAGCTGTTTCCTCCCCATTTTATAACCCTCTCTAGGGCTGGGATTAAAGGCATGCACCACCCACTTTCTATGGCAACTAGTGTGGCTACTGGGGTTAAAGGTGTGTGTCATTGCTGACTGGTCTGTAAGGCTGACCAGTGTGGTTGTTTTACTTTCCCGATCCCCAGGCAAGTTTTATTTATGAAAATACAAGTGAAATGCCGCTACAAAAGATGAGGCGTTAATTCAAAGTGTTATACGGGCTCCGCTTGATACTTTCTTTCTCAACTGTGTGCTGTGTTAGTGAATTCTTAATTTCTCTTCTGCCGCTCTGTTGTTCACCGACACAGACTTAGGAAGCCATGTCGCATTTCCACACACCGCCCAGGGCACACCACTATGCTCGCAATCACAAATGCAGCACACGTCTGAGATGAGACAATGACCTAACTATTTTTACAGGAGTTCTGGATATGACAAAGATTTAACGACACGCAGGATGGGGCTTTGATTCCCCTACTAGAGATGAAGGCCAAACGGTTTTAGTACAGTCGTTTTCATCGCTGTGCAAGCTTCTAAAGGCTGTGTGGACCCTGCGAGGCACGGAGGTGGCTATGGGATGCTGGCCTGAGCAACTGTCTTCCAAAACTCAGTGCCATAAAGGAAAGGCGGATCTAAAAATAGATGCTTAAGCATGAATACGCGAACCAATTGTAAACCAGGCACGACTTTCGACTTTAACTGAGAACAAATCCTTTCACTTAGCATTTCAGAATTCACCACTTTGCCAAGTTTTCATTAGTATAGGAAAATGCCAGGCCTTGTAGATGATTGCATCCCACACCAGCAACATCTTAAAAAGAGATTGAGCATTTCTGGAAATTTTGAAACCATAGGGGAAAAATATTTCCATCTCTTTGTTCTCTTCCTTCAAGGGAAGAGGGGGGAAAGGAAAGAAAAAAGAAATCTAGTGGGAATATAAAACCATGCAAATAGCCAAGCATATTTTCTAAATCTAAGATAACTTTGTTCCTTTATAAATATTAACTATTCTGTGTAGAAATTGGTTTGCTCATAAAATTATCTTATGCGTGTATACCGTATTTTAAAATAACCCTGTTGAAATAAACTTTACAGGTTACTTGTAAAGTTTCCTTTTTAAAAGAATAAATAAGAAACTGATGTTATAGCATTTTCTGGATTCCATGTTTCTTTTTGAAATTTTTCTAAGATAGGAAAAGTCAGCCAAAGCTTAGAAGAATCAATATTTTGTTAAGTCTCCTGCTGCATCATGGATTCAGAAAGCACTTTTACTTAGAAACAATGTTGAGGGAAAAAAAAAACGGGGAACGACATTAAACCCACTGACTGTGCTTATGAGACACTGCCTCATTTTGGACTGCATTTTCATGAAAAGTTATTTGGAAATTCCTTTCTCTTTTGCATTTGTCGGAAGTCAGTTTCAGCACCTTTCTGAAGGGTCAATTAGAATGTTGTGTTCCCTGAACATAAAAACCCAGAAGCCAACATCAGATATAGATCGAGATCTATTGGTCCCACCTGTAGGGGATCCGTCCCCAATCTCTGATTTTTAGGCCCTTTCTCAGGTAAAACTGGCTTTGGGGATTTTCCACATAATGCCTGTTTGTAGGGACCATGCTACGTTTCATGTGGAAGTCAGGAAACATCTATTATCAAATCAAATATCTATGTTATGACTATCTAACTCGCTTGTATCCTTTATGGTTTGAATATCTACAGTTTTCACACACCTAAAAAATCTAAAGTCAAGGATGACTTAAAATTTTGCCCAAGATATTTTTCTTTTTCCCTTTTGAAGATTAAAGCATGTTTTTCAAACACAGTATTGGTTGCCTGGACAGAAATTAGCAATTTCCAATTATTTTAAACATTTGCTCTTTTTTTTATTTTCTTTACTTTACTAAATCTTAAGTAGAGGTGGAGGGGCAGTGGGACTGTGCACATGAGTGCAGGCACCCAAGGCCAGAGGGGATCTAATCCCTTAGATCTGAACCTCGGGAGATTCTGAGGGCTGGGACCCGAACTTCGGTCTGCTCCAAGAATAGTCCATGCTCTTAACCACTGAACCGTCTTTCTAGCACCTCAGTCTCTACACCTGTCGTTTGCTTGTTTGTTTGTTTATGAGTAGCTCTCATTTTGTAGGATCTCGAACTCACAGAGACCATCCTGTCTCTCCCCTCAGACTGCTGGCCTTGAAGGTGTGCACCACCACACCGGGCGCCACATTGGTCTTGGTCTTCTGACCACTTTCGACAAACAAGATGATGCTTTTAAGTTTTTGTTCCTACGAGAATATCTGATGACCATTATTTCTGTGCCCTAAATTCTGATTCCTTTACACAGTAATGTGAGGGTCACAGATAAGAAACACGCGTTAGCGAATGAACACCTACACCTCTGCCCTTCTGATTTCCTTTACACAGTAATGTAAGGGTCACAGATAAGAAACACACGTTAGCGAATGAACACCTACACCTCTGCCCTTCTGCTCACGTTCATAGAATACCATATTTAATTGCTGCAAACCATAAATTATGTAATGAAAGCGGTTTCCTGTGCACACACTGTACTAGTCTGTGTGGGGTGTTGTAACAAAATCCCTTCATCAGGAAAGACATAAATAAAGCCATTTTTTTTAATATCATTTCTGCAGGCTCATGAACAGGGTAAGGGTCCCTCTGTCAGAGTAGAAGAACAGGATGGGCCCTTGCTCTTTAGTGGCTGCTGAAACAATTGTATTCTGTTGCCGTCATATTCTGACAGCAGGAGCAGAGGCGACTATACAGGAGTCTATTTTGGCTTATGGTCCAGAGGGACGGTCCATAGTAGTGAAGAAGGCATGTCAGTGGGAGGCTAGAGCAGGAAGCAGGCTGCAGACATTTAGGCCTAGCCCCAGTGACGCGCTTCCTGCAGGAAGACTCCACCTCCCAAAGGTTCCATAACCTCCCCCAAACAGCACCAACTAAGCAGAGGACCACGTGTTTGAACAGAAGAGCCTATGGGGGACAGCTCTCATTGAAATTACCACACCTGCTCTCAAGAAAAGTAGTTCACTTCATGAGGCCATCATTGACTCCTTCCGAGGGATGCCCCCAGGACAGAACTACTTTCCACAAAGCATTTCCTGCTAAAGGCTTCATCCCCTCAACACTGCTATGCTTGGGATCAAACTTTTAGCATAGAACCTTGGAAGGACACATTCAACCATGTCCAAAGCCTAACATAGGCTTTCAGACACCATGGTTTTTAATCTTCTAATCCCATGCCGTTTTGGTCAGTTTGTGGGGGGGAAACAAACAAACTTTATTCTAGACGTTTATCTTTCATTGACACATATTCCTCTTTACCTCTTTATTCTCTAATGGAAACCACATGTAGGAGAATAACACTAAATCTTTTCACTTTATCAACAGTAGTTTAATAGCACAAATAGGACTCTGGGATATAGCTCAATACACAACAAGTGCTTAACATCCATGGGTCCCTAGGTTCTATTGTTTCCAACACGCATGCACACACGCGTGCACACACACACACGAACATACACAATACACGAGAATCTGACTCTGGAAATCATATAGAACCACCATCACCCCCATTTCAGATCATAGCATGTTTGTATCAGTATCCTCCAAGGGACAACCCCCCTCCCAGCTCTGTTAGCAGGAGAGGGGAGAGCTGCAAGCAGCAAGCTAAGGGTATTAGAAACACTGTGTACAGCTAAAGGTAAAATATCTCCAGCAGAAGTTACTATTGTTCAGCCGGGGGGATAAAAACCTCTGTGGTGGGGACAGGAAGCTCATCCACAGAGAGCAAGCTCTGGCAGGGAACTGCAACTGACTGTCTTAACTTGCCCAGCCCACTGCTGCTTGATGCTGTAAGCCCCCTGATTTGAGGCATTCCCACTGCTTGATCTCCCCATCAAGCTACGACAGTTGTCTCTGCTGGATGTTCTCCACTCCTGATTTGATGATGTTTTACTCTCTTCCTCCTGCGTCTCTCTATTTGCTGTTTGTTCTTTTTCCTTCTATATGTTTAATAAACTCACTCATTCACAGTTTTAAAAAATGACTATTATAGACCATTCTCAGGTCACACAGAACATCCCCCCCCTTCCAAAAAATCTCTAGCACCAAAATAGTTATCTTAGCATCACCCTAGCACACCCCATGGTCCTGGTACTCAGTTCTATAACTGGAAAAACTATAGCTCAGCACACAGTAACTTATGTTCTTAACAGCCTCCACTCAGACTGAGCAATTTTGGCTCCTTTTGCTACCCATAATATCACACCTCAGTAACTGGAAAATCACCCAAGTTTGTTCTCTAAAGTATGCCATCACCACATTGTGAGACACGAGTCTTGCTGCTTCTTGTCTTCCAAAGGATGAGACATTGGGAGCCCGCCCAAATGCTTATGGAAAGGTTTAGAGGGGAAAATACATTTTCCCTTTTGTGTTGTGGGTGAGCTGACCGGTTAAGAATGTCTAGAATGTGGAAAGCGTTCCCAGTGTTTTCGATAAAATTCCAGGCATACGGGAGTTAAAGATACTCAGCTGTAGGTGTCGAGTACAGCTCAAAAGCTAGCAGCGTGGCTGAAGCATTGAGCTTGCTGGCCTTTAACGGGGCAGCGTTACCTGGCAATTCTGGGTATAACCTCTCCAAACGTCTTCCTTCTGTATGACTTGCAATTTTTGTAGCCATAATGATCTCACCATGTATTTTCACTCTCAGTTCTCAAACCCACATGCAAAATTAAAGCCTAGCACTTTCACGCTCCACCCTAGTAGACTCCATGGTGCAGCTCACTTGTAAAAAGCAGATTAGCTGGTTCAGGTTTTACACTAAATCAGCGTTCCTGTTTTTATATGTTTCTCTGGAAATGCAATGAACTCTTTATCCCAAGTTTTTCCCCCCACAAAAGTATGCATAAATAATGTACTTATTTTTATTATTTTACTTTATTTTTTATATTTATTTATCTATTTATTTTTGGTTTTTCAAGACAAGATTTCTCTGTGTAGCCTTGGCTGTGCTAAAACTCACTCTGTAGACCAGGCTGGCCTCAAACTCAGAGATCCACCTGCTTCTGCCTCCTGAGTGCTGGGATTAAAGGCGTGTGCCACAGATGCCCAGCCGTGCGACACCACATCCCTTCATAAATCCTTATAGAATTTTATCCTGTTATATTTTTTCTGTGATCAAACTGACAACAAACTTAAAACCTGGACCTCTGACATGACAGACACTTAGAGCATTGCCTCCCCAGCACCCTACTCTCCAGCTCTTCATCATTTCCATCTTCTGGATCCACAAGATCTGTGCTGACTGCAGATGTAAGTCAGTACATCCTCACAGTCAACTGGCCCAGAAATAGACACTTGACCCTAAAGTAGCCAATCAGATTTCTTGCATGGACATTTTGACTTGAATCCAATGTCGGGGATTGGTCCTTCTCCAGGAGTAGACACCACACAGTGATAAATCCCACCAGTCCTTGGGTTTTAGTGAGCTTGGTCCCTGTACCATAGAGGAAAAAAAGATGTTTCTCCATAGAGGAACATAAGAGCATAAAACTAATTTGGGGAAAAAAATGAAAAGGCAATTTCCATACACATACACGTACGTTGTGCACATGTGTGAATATATGCACATCAAGATATACTAAAATATATATGTGTGCGTGTTTATATATATATATACACATATATATGTATGATACTTCAACCTCCATATAATATCCAAATGACAATATAATCCATATTTGGCATATCACATATGAATATTTCATTCTGTTGTAGAAAGCCAGCAAAATAAGATGAGTGGGATGAAACTCACAAGGTTGATTAAGCACACACAGCAATTAAGCAAGCAACTTCTAAACACTGAGAAAACTTGCAAGATGTACTAATTGTACATAATGAGTAGGCGAGCAGTTCCAGAAATCCAGGCATAATGACACAAGAATCCTTAAACACAGAGCAATTTAGTAACTTCTAAGACATGCAGAATATCGCAAAATAAATGGAATCTGTGCTAGAACAAATAAGAACAGTGCTTAGAGGGGAAGGGGTGGAGAGAACGAGGATCAAATCCTGGATCTGCTGCCTGAACTCCAAAAGCTACGTTCCTGGCCACCCTTTACCATTTCAGCTGCACCTGCCACATGCTTATTCTAGTCCAGTTGATGCTTGACACAGGAATTCCAAGAAAGCCCAATGCCATTCTCCTGGCTACTTCACAAGGCCCAACATGCAGCAGGCATATTAAATGCCTCTTTGGGGTTCAGTAAGTGTATGTGTTGACACTGGATAAATTCCATTTGAAGGGATTTCTAGTAGTCAGGTCATCAACTGAAAGGAATTACGATTCAGAGAGAAAAAAATCAGAAATCAGGCCGTGTGGTCTTTCTGCCTGTTTGCTGCCCATCCAAGGTGAGTCAGCCTCTCCCATATCTTATCCCTGGCATTCTTATAGTCTGCTTTTAAAGAGTTTAGTAAGCCATATGATTTGGTTATTTTAATTCGACAAGTGAAATTGTTTCATAACAAAGAGTATCAACTCTCTGTCTAAATCAGTTTCTATGAACAGTGGCTATACATTCCCAACTTGTTAACTCCCCTACTACTTTTGACTTATTTGTTAATCTTTTCCAAAAAGTTATGAGAAATACAACACCAATATAACATAATATTGACCACATCTGTGGTAGGACACTACACACATGACTCATTATATTTGCATTGTGAATCTATCAAAAAAAGTTATCTGCATTTGGATGGGTGGACTGAGATAGTGGAAAGAGGACAGGGAGTCTAGAGACAGGACTCAGAAGTTACAGGCATTTGCTGCTCCTGCAGAGGACTCAGGTCTGGCTCCCACGACCCAGGCAGTGGATTACAACCATCTAGAACAACAGTTTCAGATTATCTAAACCCTCTTCGTGTCTCTGTGGGGACACTGTGAACAGACATAAACACAGGCTGTGTCAGTATACGTTTCTATTGCTGTATTGAAATACCATAAGCAAAAGCAAATGGGGAGGAATGAGTTCATTGGGCATTCACTTACTCGTGACAGCCCATCCTCAAAGGAACAAAGAGCAGGAACCTAGAAACAGGAACTGAAGCAGAAACCACAGAGGAATGCTCCTTACTGGTTTGCTCCACCTCTCTTGCTTAGCCTGCTTTCTTATAGCACCCAGGGCCACTAGCCCATGGATGCCACTAACCACAATGTACTAGGACCTCCTGCATTAATCACCAATCAAGAAAACACACCACAGGTGTGCTTACAATCTATTAAAGGTGTGATCACTGCTCTTTGTTGTCAACTTGACTACATTAGGAATTAACCCAATGACTGGGCACACCTGTGAGAGATTTTTCCCCACCTAATGAAATCATTTGAAGTGAGAAGACACACTTTCAGTCCAGGTATTTTGAGGTGGGAAGATCAACACTTTCTGCTAGCTGCCTGTATAAAGAACATGGGAGAAAGAAACTGGTCTCTTTGCCTGGCTGCTCTCATTAGCAAGCTTCTTCCTCCCCTGGCCTTAGAGCCTGCTTCTTCAGGATGGCAGCCTAAGCTAAAAACCAGCTGAGACATGCAGCCCCATGGACGGAACAGGTACTAGATTCTTGGATGTTCTGTTGGTGGACGATCATTGTTGAACTAGATGGACCACAGCATATAAGCTGTTATAATAAAACCTGGGAGGAGGGCTGTGGGTGTGGGTGCGTGAATATATATAACAAATTTACTATATGTGTGTGATATATATATGTTGCCACACAACAACAACTCCACCTAGTTGATATGATGTCATGATGCTGATAGCGCTACTATAAGATATGTTTGGGGTATCAGCTACTCAAGATGGTTCCAACTTGGTTAGCTGAAATGGTGCACCTTTTTTACAACATTCTGGCCAGAACTTCAAATAAAAACCTCAGAAAACCCGTACCGAATACTCAGAGACTATTTGTGATTATACTAGATAGTAAACTTGAAACTTAATCATCATTTTACTTTAACAGGATCCCAAAGAAAGAACATTGGCCCCATGACAGCTGGAAGTAATTCTAGAAGACAGCGTCCCCTCTCCCAACAAAGTTTGTCCTCAGGATTAAGGACATCAATTAGGGGTTAATTATAATTGGTATAGGGTTGGGGGTTGGGGGAATTATGTAGGCTCAGGGATCCTTTGGGGAAAAAAAAGCAGATATTAGATGGGATAATAGATTAGTATGAGCTTACTCACACTAATAATAATAGCAATAGAGTGAATACTTGTGAGCTATTATTTATAGGCAATTTACATTGGTATAGATTCTTGTATATTGATACAAACTTAAATTATATTGAATATGTTTATATTTTTGCCTACAATATTTGTATACCTAGGCAAATCTATTTTGTCATATTGTATACATGCATGCTTCTATCTCTGCTTAAGACATTTTGTATATTGATAAAATTTTAGGAAACAGTTGTGGGAGCTGCGGGCCTCTTCCCATAGCTCGGCTCCTGGCTGCCTGGCTAGCTTATACCCCAAAATAACAACACAAAAACTGTATTCATTTAAACACTGCCTGGCCCATTTCATCTAGCCTCTTCTAGGCTAATTCTCACATATTAATTTAGCCCATTTCTAATAATCTGTGTAGCACCACTAGGTGCGCTTACCGGGAAAGATTCAGCATGTCTGACCTGGCGGCTTGCTTCATCGCACCTGGCTCAGAGAGAAGAGCTGCATGACATCTGATCTCACTTCCTCTTCCTCCCAGCATTTTGTTCTGTTTACTCCACCCACCTAAAGGCTGGGCCAAGTCAGTTTCTTTATTAGCCAATGACCTTCCTCCATCAATATTGCAATATACATTTCTACATCAAGATACTTATACATTGCTTATATTTTGAGCTCATTGTCCTTATTTGTTGCACAGTTGTTTAAAGATTGTTTAATATTCTAATATGAAGTCCTAGTCTTTAAATTATATAGGTATTAAAAATTATAGGTCAATAGTCATTCATATCTGTTATAGTTAGACTAATCATAGAGATTGTATTCTGCATAGATAGGTAATCTTTGACCACTTCAAAGAGCTGTGGAATATGGCATTTAAATAACTTAGGGTTCTGTTGACATGAGACATGATTCCTCCTGGCAGCACCAATCTATTCCCAAGAGAATGTTGAGCACTGAAGCCACTCCACTTGGAGCTTGTTTTCTTCTCGGCAAAACTGGCCTTTGGGCAAGGAACTACCCATGCTTTGACCACTGACAAAATGCACAGTGTCTGGACAGGAAGCAGGATACAAGAAAAAAGACTGTCGAATCCTGTCAAGACAAAGTGAGACAGTTTTGAAATTTTTCCTGCCTCTAAAAGTGGTCTGTCAGTTACTCTAGGCCTTAGTCAAAGCTGGTTGCTCCAATACTGCAAATGAGATATTGAATGATTGCCCAGGTAAGCAGTTGTCTCTGTCATTTGTTGCACATTTTGAAAGTTGCTTGATTGCACTTCCTGCTTACTCAAATAATATTATTTCTTTTCTCAGGTCTTCGATGGGGTTGAAGACTAAATAGTCATAGTTACTTTCCTCTCATGACTTGGCCAAATTATTTATAATAGAAGACTTAGACTCCTTAGAATAGGATAATTACTGAAACATTTACCACATATTTGTTGCTTGATATTGTTTATGCTGGTTGTAATTCTAATTTTTATACTTGATATTTGTTCTTATTGTATATAATTTTGTATTAGGCTTAGAACTCTCTTATTTAAACAAAAGGGGAGGTGCTATAGGAAAATCCTTCAGCCTTTCAGTTATCCATCCACTTGAGTGTGGCCTCTTATACTATAAATGCTGATATAAAGCATGCAGTCGCTCTCTCTTCCAGCTGCTATATTCTCCATTTGAGAAGAGGACTATGATCTGTGAGTCTACCCCTAAATAAATAACACTTTATTATATTCAATTCTGAGCTAGTGTGGGATTTCTTTTAGTGTCCCTCTTCAGGGGGGTGGGGATTATAAAAACCAGAGAATTAGAGAGTTTGCTGTGAAATTGTGTCTTCTAGTAATGTCAGAAGCTACCCATACAAGTTTCATGAACCCAATGGCCCAAATGGGAGTTGAAAAAG
Source organism: Microtus pennsylvanicus (assembly GCF_037038515.1). Taxonomy (NCBI): domain Eukaryota; kingdom Metazoa; phylum Chordata; class Mammalia; order Rodentia; family Cricetidae; genus Microtus; species Microtus pennsylvanicus. The sequence goes on from NC_134583.1 coordinate 25,524,407, forward strand.
AATGGTACCAGTGAACATGCTGAAGTGGTTGGGGAAAAGCCCACAAGGCCTCCACCTTACTCAAAGAGCTTTGGGAAACAAGAAAGACTGAGAGTTAGAGAAATTGTCTTTTGGGGGGAAGAGCACACCAATTGATTATCCAATACTAAGTACTCAGCCCTGAAAACATACATACAAGTAACATTATACAGACTGAGCAGTTTATTTAGGAATACACACACACACACACACACACACACACACACACACACACACACAGAGTGACACACTTCCTCCAACAAGGTCACACCTACTGCAAAAAGGCCACACCTCCTAATACTGCCACTCCCTTTTGGAAACATTTTCTTTCAAACCATCACAGTAGATAATGTCAATTAAGTCCCTCAGCAAAAGTATACAAAGAAAATAACTTTCCCACTAAAGAAAATAGCTTGAACTTTGCTTGGCTCCTTGAGATCTATACAAACCATGAAATCCTTTTCATGGTTTTGATTGCTAACTATATTTCAATATCATAGAGAAGGGATGACCTAAACTCTGCCATCGTAAGAGCAGTCATATACTTTAGGTATGCAGTTTAGTACTGTGGTTGAACTGATTGAGTAGCACCACTATTCATTGTGCTTAGATTTATTTTTGTTTTTATCTATTAGTGTGTGTATATGCACATACACACGTGCACTTGAATGTAGGTGAACTTTTCTGTCCCACTAGCCAGCTCCCAAATAACCACACAGAGACTTACTGTTAATTATAAATGCTCGTTCAATAGCTTAGGCTTCTTACTGACTCACTCCTACAACTTAAATTAATCCATATTTCTCATCTATATTCTACTACATGGCTTGGTACCTTTTTTTAGCACCGTATGTTCATCTCACTTCTCCCCGAGTCTTCTTGCAACTTCGCCTTCATCTTCCCCATGTTCTCTCAGTCTGACTCTCACACCTAATTTCTTCCTGCCTAGCTATTGACCAGTTAGCTCTTTATTTAACAGTACCTCTTCACAACAGACCAAAGGGTTATTCAACAGCAGTTGAGTGTGCACATGCATGCACACATGAATGTGGAAATCAGAGGATGACTTGGTTTCCTCCTTCTACCAAGTGAGCCCCAGGGATCACGCTCATATTCTCATGCCTCTTGACAAACAACCTTACCTACCAAGCATCTCACTGACCCTAATTGTGTTTCTTACTTTCCTGGTTGGAGGCATAGTGGTAGACTCACACAGAAGCATCACAGTGTGTGCACATTTTAAAGTACATATTCAAAATGCATCCATCCTTTTACTCATTGTTAAGTTGGCAAATTAGTATAAAGTGCTACTAGTTGACTTTTTGTTCCCTCAGACTTATCAGAATTATTTCAATAATACAGGTCAGGCATGCTGTAAAAATATACTTCCCGTACTGAAATAACATTTATTACACAAATGCAATTTTGTCCTCCAAATAATCTTTTATAGGCTACTCAATGAATACATCATCAAGAATGACTAATATTTAAGATATGTACATATGATGAGGCCAAAGATTGTCAAATCAATTTGGTTGTCTAAAATTCTAGAAAAAAATGAGATCAAAAAGATATTATCATTGACATACATTTAGCAGCATCTTAATCAAATATTTTTAATTTCTTTTCCTATATCATTATCTTTTTTGGTTATAATGTGGTGGTTTGAATGTGGTTCTGATCCGCTAAATATTTGAATGCTTGGACTCCAGATGGATGGTGGGACTGTTTTGGAAGGATTGGGAGGTGTGGCCTTGTCAGGGTAAATGTGTCACTTGGGGGTAGGCTTTGAGGCTTCAAAAGCCTATATCATGTCCAGTCTCTTTCTCTCTGTGTCTGTCTCTGTCTATCTGTCTGCCTGCCTGTCTCTGTCTCTGTCTGTCTCTCTGTGTCTGTCTCTGTCTCTCTCTGTGTCTGTGTCTGTCTCTGTCTCTCTCTGTGTCTGTCTCTGCCTCTGTCTCTCTCTCTCTGTATGTGTCTGTGTCTGTGTGTGTGTGTGTGTGTGTGTGTATCTGTCTGTCCTTCTTTCTCTCTATCCCCTGCTTGTGGATCAGATGAAAGTATTGTTGACTAAGGTTTCTGTCCTGCCCAGTCCTGTAGCAATGTTAAGTACCAAAGAAATCATCCAGGGGTCTACATTGTTATAAACTGATTAGCCCATTATCTCAGGCTTATTATTAACTCTTATAGCAAATATTAGCCCATTATTCTTGTCTATGTTATCCACGTGGCTCGGTACCTAATTCAGTGAAACAGTCACATCTTGCTTGCTCGTGTCTGGATTACAACTGCAAACTGCAGAATCCGCTTCCCAGAATACTTCTGTTTTTATTGTCCCACCTCTATTTCCTGCATGGTCACCTGCCTATACTTCCTGCCTGGTTACCAACCAATCAGCATTTTATTAAACAAGTACAAGAAACAAATGTTTACAGGGTAAAACTATTGTTTCACAGTACTTCTCCCACCCACCCCCTTTTTTTTAAAGAACAAGAATTCTGAATCTAATATCTTTGTTTAGCTTTTCTCTTATCCATATCCATTATCCATAACAACTTTTAACCAACATTCTAAACAAAGGAAAATATCCATACTTCATTTTGTGTAATGTGGGAGTAGTTTGTCCAGGATACTTCCTGTTGATTGGGGGCAATGATAATCTTATGGGGACCTAAATAAAATTTAGAATTATGATCAAGTCATGACTGGAGTATCCTGTGAGGATTGATCATCTCAGGCAGCAGTCTTGAATCTGTTCTAGATGTAGAACTCAGACATCTGAGCTATCCACTCCTATTGGAGATTGCTCAGGGGGTCTTCCTTGATCAAACTTGATTTTTCTTAACCCCAAATGAATCCATAGTTCTCATTTCCTGTGGAGATCAGACCTTTGTCTGTTGCGGGGTTGGTGAAGATCTTCTCCCAGTCAGTAGGTTGCCTTTGTGTCTTAGTGACAGTGACCTTTGCTTTACAGAAGCTTCTCAGTTTTAGTAGGTCCCATTTATTCAATGTTGCCCTTAATGTCTGTGCTTCTGGAGTTATACCTAAGAAGCGATTACCTGTGCCCATCTGTTGTAGGGTTTTTCCCACTTTCTCTTCTATCAGATTCAGTGTTTTCAGGCTGATATTGAGGTCTTTAATCCATTTCGACTTGAGTTTTGTGCACGGTGATAGATATGGGTCTATTTTCATTCTTCTACAGGTTGACATCCAGTTGTGCCAGCACCATTTGTTGAAGATGTTTTCTTTCTTCCAATGTATACTTTTATCTCCTTTATCGAAAATGAGGTGTTCATAGGTTTGTGGGATAAAGTCCGGGTCTTCTATACGATTCCATTGGTCGACTTCTCTGTTTTTATGCCAGTACCAAGCTGTTTTCATTACTGTAGCTCTGTAATAGAGTTTGAAGTCAGGGATGGTAATGCCTCCAGAAGATCCCTTATTGTATAGGATTGTTTTGGCTATCCTGGGTTTTTTGTTTTTCCATATAAAGTTGATTATTGTCCTCTCCAGATCTGTGAAGAATTTTGATGGGACCTTGATGGGGATTGCATTGAATCTATAAATTGCCTTTGGTAGAATTGCCATTTTTACTATGTTGATCCTCCCAATCCAAGAGCAAGGGAGGTCCTTCCATTTTCTGGTATACTCCTCAGTTTCTTTCTTCAATGCCTTAAAGTTCTTGTCAAATAGATCTTTCACTTCCTTGGTTAGAGTTACCCCAAGATATTTTATTTTATTTGTGAATGGTGAAGCTTCTCTGATTTCCCTCTCTGCTTCCATATCCATTGTGTATAAGAGGGCGACTGATTTTTTGGAGTTGATCTTGTATCTTGCCACATTACTAAAGCTGTTTATCAGCTGTAAAAGTCCTTTGGTGGAGTTTTGGGGGTCGCTTATGTACACTATCATATCATCTGCAAATAACGAAAGTTTCACTTCTTCCTTTCCAATTCGAATCCCCTTGATCCCCTTATGTTGTCTTATTGCTATTGCTAGAACTTCAAGCACTTTATTGAAGAGGTATGGCGAGAGTGGACAGCCTTGTCGTGTTCCTGAGTTTAATTGGATGGCTTTGAGTTTCTCTCCATTTAATTTGATGTTGGCTGTCGGCTTGCTGTATATAGCTTTTATTATATTTAGGTATGACCCTTGTAACCCTAATCTCTCCAATACTTTTATCATAGAGGGATGTTGAATTTTGTCAAATGCTTTTTCAGCATCTAATGAGATGGTCATATGGTTTTTTTCTTTCAGTTTATTTATATGATGGATTACATTGATAGATTTTCGTATGTTGAACCAGCCCTGCATCCCTGGGATGAAGCTTACTTGATCATAATGGATAATTTTTCTAATGTGTTCTTGGATTCGGTTTGCCAGTATTTTGTTGAGAATTTTTGCATCGATGTTCATGAGTGAGATTGGTCTATAATTCTCTTTCTTGGTTGAGTCTTTGTGCGGTTTTGGTATCAGAGTAACTGTAGCTTCATAAAATGAATTTGGCAGTGCCTCTTCTGTTTCTATACTGTGAAATACATTAAGGAGTATAGGTATTAGGTCTTCTTGGAAGTTCTGGTAGAATTCCACATTGAAACCATCTGGTCCTGGGCTTTTTTTGGTAGGGAGGTTTTTGATAACCTCTTCTAATTCTTCACAACTAACAGGTCTATTTAGATTGTTCACCTGGTCCTGATTTAACTTTGGTAAATGATATTTATCTAAAAAAGTATCCATTTACTTTACATTTTCCAGTTTTGTGGCATATAGGCTTTTGTAGTAAGATCTAATGATTCTCTGAATTTCCTCTGTGTCTGTGGTTATGTCCCCCTTTTCATTTCTGATCTTATTAATTTGCAAATTCTCTCTCTGCCGTTGGATTAGTTTGAATAGAGGTTTGTCAATCTTGTTGATTTTCTCCAGGAACCAGCTTTTTGTTTCATTGATTCTTTGGATTGTTTTTTGTATTTCTATTTTGTTGATTTCAGCCCTCAGTTTGATTATTTCCAGTCTCCTACTCCTCCTAGGTGAGTCTGCTTCTTTTTTTTCTAGAGCTTTCAGGTGGGCTGTTCAGTCTCCAATGTGAGCTTTCTCTGTTTTCTTTAAGTGGGCACTTAGTGCTATGAACTTTCCTCTTAGGACTGATTTCATAGTGTCCCATAAGTTTGAGTATGTTGTTTCTTTATTTTCATTGAATTCCAGGAAGACTTTAATTTCTTTCTTTATTTCTTCCTTAATCCAGGTATGGTTCAGTAGTTGGCTGTTCAGTTTCCATGACTTTGTAGGCTTTCTGGGGGTAGCATTGTTGTTGAATTCTAACTTTAATCCATGGTGATCTGATAAGACACAGGTGGTTACTAATAGTTTTTTGTAACTGTAGATGTTTGTTTTGTTACCGACTATGTGGTCGATTTTCGAGAAGGTTCCATGAGCTGCAGAGAAGAAGGTATATTCTTTCCTATTTGGGTGGAGTATTCTATAGATGTCTGTTAAGTCCATTTGCTTCATTACCTCCATTAATTCTCTTATTTCTCTGTTAGGTTTCTGTCTGATTGACCTGTCCATTGGTGAAAGAGGAGTGTTGAAGTCTCCTACTATTAGTGTGTGCGGTTTGATGGCTGCCTTGAATTTTAGCAATGTTTCTTTTATGTACGTGGGTGCTTTTATATTAGGGGCATAGATGTTCAGGATTGAGACTTCATCCTGATGAACTGTTCCTGTTATGAATATAAAATGCCCCTCTCCATTTCTTCTGATTGATTTAAGTTTGAAGTCAACTTTGTTAGAGATTAGTATGGCCACACCTGCTTGTTTCTTAGGTCCATTTGCTTGATAGGCCTTTTCCCAGCCCTTTACTCTGAGTAGGTGCCTGTCTTTGTGGTTGAGGTGTGTTTCTTGTAAACAGCAGAATGTTGGATCCTGTTTTCTTATCAAATCTCTTAGCCTGTGCCTTTTTATAGGTGAGTTGAGTCCATTGACATTAAGTGATATTAATGACCAGTGGTTGTTAACTTTGGTCATTTTTTTTTTAGTCGTAGAGTTTGTGTGTTTCCCTTCTTTGATTTGTGTTGGTGAAGGGTCTCTAGATGTCTGAGTTATTGTGGTCATTGTTGGACTCCTTGGTTAGTGATTTTCCTTCAATTACTTTCTGTAAGGCTGGATTTGTGGCTGCGTGTTGTTTACATTTGTTTTTATCCTGGAAAATTTTATTTTCTCCATTTATAGTGAATGAAAGCTTGGTTGGGTATAGTAATCTGGGCTTCCATCCATGGTCTCTCAGTTTCTGCAGTACATCTATCCAGGACCTTCTGGCTTTCATGGTTTCCATGGAGAAGTCAGGTGTAAGTCTGATAGGTTTACCTTTATAAGTAATTTGGCCTTTTTCCTTTGCAGCTCTTAATATTCTTTCCTTATTCTGTATGCTTTGTGTTTTGATAATTATATGGCGAGGGGATGTTTTTTTTTGATCCAGCCTATTCAGTGTTCTGTATGCTTCTTGAACCTTCATAGGTATATCTTTCTTTAGGTTGGGAAAGTTGTCTTCTATAATTTTATTAAATATATTTTCTGGACCATTGAGCTGCACTTCTTCTCCTTCTTCTACTCCTATTATTCTTAGGTTTGGTCTTTTTATTGTGTCCCATATTTCCTGAATGTTTTGTGATGAGAGTTTGTTGGACTTGCTGTTTTCTTTGATCATAGTGTTTATTTTCTCTATGGTATCTTCAGAATCTGAGAGTCTTTCTTCTATCTCTTGTATTCTGCTGGTTATGCTTGTTTCTGTAGTCTCTATTTGTTTGCCTAGATTTTCCATGTCCAGCCTGCCCTCTGTTTGTGTTTTCTTCTTTGCCTCCATTTCAGTTTTTAAGTCTTGAACTGTTTCCATTATCTGTTTGATTGTTTTTCCTTGGTTTTCTAGGGTATCATTCACTGATTTATTCAATTCTTCAAACTTTCTGTTATATTTCTCATCCATTTCTATAAGGGCGTTTTTTACATGCTGTTTAAGGGCGTCAATCACTTTCATGAAGTCAATCTTTTCTCCTTCTTGATTAAGGTGTTCATGTCCTTCCTTTGTGAGGTTGATGGTTTCTGGTGGCTTCATGTTGCTTTTCAGCTTGTTGGGCAAATTCTTACCTTGGCATCTGCCCATCTCTTCTTCCAAATGCTCCCTTATGGATCTTCTTTTACCGGATCAGGTCTCCTTGCCTACCCAATGCGGCCTCCCCAATGTTGGCTCTCCTGGTGCCGAGAGATCAGGTCTCTGTGCCCAACGCTGGCTCTCCTGGCGCGGAGAGATCAGGCCTCTGTGCTCCTTGGGCAGCTCGCAAACAAAGCGCCTACCCTGCTTGGTGCAGGCAGGCCATAGAAACAAAGGAACTCCAGCCCGCTTGGGCGCCCCGAGGATTCGGACCCAGTGCCCAGACAGGCTGGGCTGGGCGATGCCACGTGCCGAAAGAGGGCGGTGGGGCCGAAGTGGTGAGGGCTCTGGACAGAAACTGGGTGGGCCAGGAAGAAAGAGGCAGCACCCAGGGAGTAGAGGCCCTGTAGAGAGCCCAAGAAGGACAGGGGGCCAAGGAACCCCCGAGCTCCCAGTCCCAGGCTGGTGTCGTGGGCCAGAAACTCACCCCAACGCTGGCTCTCCTGGCTTTTCCCTAGTTTTTAATTTGTTCAAAAAAGGTTTAGCCACATTTGAAACTATATTTAGTTAATGACACCAATTTATTAAAAATAATAAAAAGTATAAATGGTATTGAATGCATCATAAGATATCACATGCCTAAAGTTTCAATAAAGTCAAACTAAAAGCATTACATTGTTAAAATGGGCATATTTTTAAATAGTTTAAGCTATTGCTTAGGTATATTAAGCTCTTCGTACTTAGCAAATGTCTAAACATGATAAATTAATGAATGAACAATTGAATTATTTCAGAAACCATGTAGCATCTTTTTATATCAAGAATGGTGATCAGTATTAACTCCTTAGGAGTAGTTTGAAAAAATACCAGGCCAATAGAAACATTATTTGACAAATAATAAAACTTCCAGGATTTAGTGGCCAGCAGAGAACAACAGTCACTTGCTGACTTCCTACTCTTGCCTGCCACTCAGTAACAGCGCTGGTTTCTAGTTCTAGCTGCTGCCTAACTGTTACTTTTACATCCATGTATTTTTCCCAATTCCCTACTAAGTAAAGAAAGCCGTGGTGATTTGAAAGAAAATGACCCTCAAAGAGAGTGTCATGATTGGGAGGTGTGGCATTGTTGGAGTAGTGTGGTCTTGTTGGAGGAAGTGCGTCACTGTGAAAACAGGATTTGAGGCATGTTTAGTCAACTTTCTGTTGCCTTCTGGTCAAGATGTAGCCAGCTCCATGTCAGCCTGCTCCCTGTTATGATGATAATGGACTGAACCTCTGAAACTGTAAGCCACCAACTCAGTTAAATGTTTTCTCTGTAAGAGTTGAGTGGTCATGGTGTCTCTTTACAGCAACAAAAACCCTAAGACAAAAGCCAAGTCAACTCAATTCCCAATTTTTATCAGATGAATCTAAGGTATTCAGTGTGTATGGACTGACCCTGGAAACTATACTACAGGAAGGACGGCATATCATTCGAGTACACCAGGTTAACAAGGAAGATTTGTATTCCTTGATTCGGAAAGTTTTTCTCTTTGTCTCTCTGAACACAAAGAAAAAGGAGGACCATTTTTTAAACTTTCTCCAAGCAGCAAACCAGACTCATGACTTCAGGGAAAACATCCTTTGATCCAAAAAACAAACAAAGCTAATGTCCATGACAGTATCGAGAGCCAAGAACTAGAGTCTTGTCCATAACTCCTGCCCACCAAATCTCTGCAACTTGTTGAGCTGAAGGTAAAATGGTCTGTATTTGTAGGCTACTTTAAGCAAGGTCTTCTTTTCCAAGTGGAAGAAAATCTGCATCAATTTCAATAGTTTAATGGGCACTTACTACTGCCAGATGCTCCAAGCAAGCTGGAAATGCCTAACCATCAGAGATTCTCTAAACTAAGATGCAGTTAGTCAGCAAAAATGTGAATTTAAAGAAATAGGTTATTTCAGAGAAGAAGAAGAAGAAGAAGAAGAAGAAGAAGAAGAAGAAGAAGAAGAAGAAGAAGAAGAAGAAGAAGAAGAAGAAGAAGAAGAATTGATTATTCTACTCCAAATCTTTAACTGATCAATGGATGGGTTCAGATGAGAATCTGGGCTCCTCTGGTAGTTAAGAATTTGTTCTATAAGGAAAAACATTAGATGTAAACATAGAGAAAGTCGTTCCAATCTCTGTTCATTTCCACTGTGTTGTCATTGTGCTGAACCATCTCAGTATTCTATTTGCCATAATCCACCTCCTACTCTTCCCTTATAAACACAAAAAGAAAGAGAAATAGAAATAAGTCCACGTGTGTGGGGGTATGTCTGTCTGTACATCAAACTAGAAGAAAATAAGTCCACCGCACCACAGAGCTATTGTGAATTCAAACTGAACTGGAGTGTGCAAAGCACACTGAAGAAAAGCCAAACCAAACAAGTGAAACCATTGGGATACACATTCTAAAAGTGCTATTTAGGTGCTTGAATTGCTAAAAATAAGCATCAGCCTTGCATATAGTGGTATCACATTATTGTTTTAATTTGCATTTCTCTGATGACATCTGACAGAGTCTCTTTTTACATGCATGTTGACTATTTGCATGTCTTTTTTAGTGAGGTGTCTGTTCACACTGTATGCTCATTTCTTAGTAAGTTTTTTGTGGTTGAATTTTCATATATTTTGAATTATCATACATGTTTATCATACATGTGTCACACAAACACAGATGGAACACTCCTAGTCCAAAACTCTGACAGCCAGAACATAGGAAGGTTCTTCAGGACATCTGAGAGTTAAGATTGTCAGACTAGGGGTGTTCAAATGGCAAAGTCTACACATTTACTTCAAAACCTAAAAACAAAAAACTCTGTGACTTTCCCAAGGGATTCTCAACCTGCAACCTTTTCATGTGTGGCTTACCTTGTCTGCCAAAAGCGTTTTGTTTTATAAAAGACTATTATATTCCAGTTTCTGCTTTTAGTTCTGCATAACTGTGGTAGAGAAGGCACAGCACAGGCCTTCAACAGACCCATAATCAAGTCAAGGGACAGACATTAATAATGATGTTATTACAAGTGCAGTGGCATAGCAATCTGGAAATATTTATGCAACAGATTTTTGGAGTGACTAAAAGAAATGACCAGGGTAATTCTTCACCCAGAAGGTCAAAGACAGTGCAGGCTCTTTGTCACAGTGTAAGCAGACCAAGAAATAGCATGGTTCACAGGGAGAGCAATACGTACCAAGGTGTGAGACATGAATGGTACTGGAAATGGGTAACCATGACACCTGTTGTTCCCATGTGTGTATGTGTGTTTGTGCACACATGTGGGTAGGCCAGCTTCCAGTGTTCTCAAGTTTCTCTGCCTTGGGACTTGAAGCAGAATCTCTCACAAGCCTGGAACTCACCAACTGCTTGGCCGGTGAGCCCGAGGCTCACCTGTTTCCACCAGCTTCTGCCTCTTCAGGGCTGTGACGATCCACCCACGCTGTACACCCAACTCCTTAAATTGGGTTCTGGAACTTGAACTCTGATCCTCGTGCCTTTTACCCCCTGAACTGTCTCTTTAGCACAGCTTGTACTGCACAACTTTCTTCTGCCTTTAGAACATTCACAAAGCCAGACTAATGGCTCTCGGCTCTTCCTTTGCTTTCACGTTTATCAAAGCACAATGGGACTAAGTTGTTGATTTATCCTTTTATCTATAGAAATAATTAATGACTGTCAAAACTGAAACATAGCAGCAGTGTTCCCAGCAGGAAACCACTCTAGGTTACAAAAATATATTTGCAATTGCAGGGCAAGGTCATTCCAACATTACGAAATAGGATTTAATTTACTTTGGGTAGAATTATTCCCAATATACGTATACAGTGAATTCAGGATTCACAGTGGGAGTAAGCGGCAAATGAATGCTTCTTCAAATATGTTTTCCTTTCAACTTCAGCAGTGACAACATTCAGCCTGCCTTCTGCAAGTGATTATTGCCAGAAGAGACCCCAACTGTGTGGTCAACACTGGTCCGAGGCAGGGCTGGACTTCTCCACTTTGCAGGAGTTTTCTGGTGTGCTGGCCTACAAACCGGTTTGTCTCCCTTATTAAGACATTGACAGGCACACTCCTGAAGTGAGGAAGAAAGGCTTCAAAATTCATTAGACACCCTCGAGGTTTCAATCCTCGTCTGATAGGGTTCCTTCTTTCTTCTTCCTCCTCCCTTCTTTTAAATAAAGACTTCTCACAGCAGGGAACTGACAGACCCTGAAATCAACAGGAAATGAAATCTTTTAGTAAGACTGCTTAATGCTAAGACCAAAGCCTCCATCCTTCTAGTGTCCTTGTGACAGAAGGAGGTGTGTTGAAACCAGAAGTAGACGTCATTCGCAGCTGCTGGGCTAGTCCTGTCCTCCGTGCTGGCCACTGTCGCTGTCTTCAGGCTGTCTGGTGATGAAGAGGGTCCTCATCAGATTTCCATCCCTGCAGCGGGTAGACCAGCACATTTATTCATTAAAGTAACTTTAATGTAGCTCAAAGAGAAGAGCTGTCAGAATCAGTGACATGCTAAATTCATCACTGTTACTTGGAACTTGGGATTTTTTCTTCTCTGTCTTCTGTTCTAGGGTTTCACGACAAATATGATGGCATTGTTCTTTTTAACTCACTCTTAGAATTGAGTTTGCTGCCCAGTGTGGTGACTCAACCTTTAATCCCGGTACTTCGGAGGCAGAGGCAGGAGTCTGATGTCACCCTTTAATCCACAAACTCCAGGAAAAGGCAGAGGCTGATCTCTGAGTCTAAGGACAGCCCAGTTTGTATAGTGACTTCCAGTCCAGCCAGGGCAATATAATGAGACCCTCCCTAAAACAAAACAAAACAAAAACTACATGGGCATCTCTAAGGAAATTTGAGACAATCATTTTTGGGTAGGGAAATGTCATTAAGTTTTTTTGGGGGGGAGGTTCCAATTGCTCTTTTATCTTGGAAATGTCATGGAAATTCACAGAAGTTTTCAATTATGGATTTTTAGCTTTCCATTACCAAAACTTCCAAACATGTAAGAAAGTATAGAAACTTGCCCATTAAGTCCCCAATATACCCACGAAACACCTTAGAAATTGTCAACTAAAGAGCAGTATTTGGGGAGTGGAAGACAGGTCAAATGGTATAGAGTTTGCCATGTAAGCATTAGGGCCTGAATTGTTCTCAAAACCCACATACCTGCAATCCCAGGCCTGCTGAGGCAGAGGCAGAAGAATCCCAGGAACTTGCTGGCCAGCCAGTTGAGTCAAATTGGTAAGGTCTGAGTTCAGTAAAAGTCCTTGTGTCAAAGATTAAAGTAAAGAGCTAATTCAAAGAAGAGGCCAGCCTGGGCTACAGAGCAAATTTCAGGACAGCCAAGGCTTACAGTGAGACCCTGTCTTGAAAGAAAGGAAAGAAGGAAAAAAGGGAGGGAGGAAGGAAGGAAGGAAGGAAGGAAGGAAGGAAGGAAGGAAGGAAGAAAATACCTGTCGTTGACATATGGCCTTCATGCATACATGTGGAAATGTTCACACACTCACACACACACACACACACACACACACACACACACACACATTTGGAAATTCATCCATAGGAACTTATCAGGATCTTGACAGATAATGCATTCCCAAATTCATGGCAACATAGCCAAGACACAGAACAGCCTACGTTTCCTTTCCTTTGCCAGACAAATGGATTTAAAAAAAAAAACATTCTGTGAGCTGGAAATAGCTAAATGATAGAGCATTGCCTAGCATGGATCAGGAGGCTCACCAAAAGAAGAAAAGAAAGGGGAAAAAAGGAAGAAAGGAAATGTATGCATATATAATGATGTATTTTAGCATTAGAAAAAGAGTATCTTGATGCTTGTGACAAAGCTGAGTAAACCTAGAAGACACTGTGCTAAATGAAATAAGACATGCCAGGCAATCATACAGTCTCACTGAGTATATGTTCATTCTGTTGGAATTTTGTTGTTGTTGTTGTTTTCGAGACAGGTTTCTCTGTAGCTTTGGAGCCCTGCTGGAACTAGCTCTTGGAGACCAGGCTGGCCTTGAACTCATAGATATCTGCCTGCCTCTTCCTCCTGAGTGCTGAGATTAAAAGTGTGCCTCCTGGCTGGATCTTTGTCTTTTGAGAACACTGACTAATCCAGAATTGAGCTCAGGACCTCACTCACATTATTAGCCAAGCGATTTCCAGCTGAGGTACATACATCCTTTGCCCTGATTTTCCAGAAAATCATAAACATCCATACATGTATCTAGAAATCCCACAACTGTACTGTTTAATAGAAATCTGCCATTCTAAATGCCACTTCCCATGAAGGAATTTTAAATCATCAAATTTATAGAAGCAACAAATAGAATGGTAATTACTATGAACCAAAGAAATGGAGAGGTGCTGGACAATGCAAACAGACAAGCGTGGTGCTGGAGTTGTAGGAGACAGGCTCTGGGAGTCTTCTCTAAAGCATAGCACCTATGGATAACAGTGTTGAATTCTTAGGTTTACTATGAGAATGTGTACTCTTGTCACCACATGCAAAAAAAAAAATAGTGACAGCAATGATACAAGGTGTCGAGAGGAAAGTTGGTGAAGGATTTGCTCCTGGCCTTAATGATAGTTTCATGGCTGTTCGCTCATATCCATAATCCTTAAGCAGCTTGTGTTAATTGTGCACTGCTTCTTCCACACCAATCATATTCCAATAATGTGGTGTTGTTAGCCCAGTCTTCATCTACCTCTGAGTTATCTATTACCTACAGCAGATCTGAAACCATTCATTTGACTAAAGGTCTTGGCTCATCTTTCATGGGAAATGGCATTTAGAGTGACAGGTTTCTAGCAAGTATTACTAATTGTGGAACTGCTAAGAAAATGACATGTATGGTTATGTTATTGTAGAAAATTAGAACTGAGTATATACCTCAGTGATAAAGCAGTTGCCTGATGTGAGAAGGTCCCGAGTTCAATTCTGTATTAGTCAGGGTTCTCTAGAGGAGCAGGACCAACAGAATGAATATCTACCAAAAACAGACTTATTAGATTGGCTTACATCATAGGGTATGGGAGGATACCAACAATGTCTATTTTACACTGGAGAAGCTGCAAAGTCAGCAGTTGCTCAGTCCATGAGGCTTGATGTTTCAACAGTCTCAATGCAGAACTGAAAGCCAAGAGATGTACTGGGGAACTGCTCATCCTCAGTCCAGGTCTTAATGTCAGCAAAGGAATGTATCAGTAGCAGCAACAGGGTAGATGAGCATGCCAGTGAGAGTGAAGGCAAGCAGGTGAAAGCAAATCTTCCTTTCTCCATCTTTTATCTCAGCTGTCACCAGAAGGTGCTTCCCCATTTAGGTGGGTCTTCCACTTCAGCTGTTCTAATCACAAACATCTTCCTTAGAAACTCCCAGGACCTTACCTTTTAGCTGCTTTCTGATCCATTCAGGTTGGCAATCAATACTGAAAATCTTCATGTGAAACACAGGAAGGAAGGAAGGAAGGAAGGAAGGAAGGAAGGAAGGAAGGAAGGAAGGAAGGAAGGAAGGGAGATGGAGGGAGGGAGGGAGAAAGGGAGAGAGGGAGAAAGAGGAGTTAAAACATAACGAAGAGAGATAATTTGCACTGTTACCATATTTCCCACTATCCCCAGGCATTAGAGTCTAGGGAATATTTATTTGAAATGTCTTATGGCCCCCATAGGTTCATTTTAATATAACATTTTTATTAATTCTTTGAAATTTTATGCTTGTATATAATGTAATTTAATTGTGTGCTGTCCATATATTTAGGGATATGAACCCATCCCCTAGCCGACCTGCCAGGTGCCATTCCCTTCAAGGAAACTGGCTCTTTCTTCTCTAGAAGTTACCAGCTATCAATAGACGCTCATTTAGGGGTGGAGCTCATGCGCGCCCCATGCTGAAATCTTTTTTTTTTTTTTTTTTTTTTTTTTTTTTTTAAGATTTATTTATTTATTATATATACAACATTCCTTCCGTGTATGCTTGCATGCCAGAAGAGGGCACCAGATCTCATTATAGATGGCTGTGAGCCACCATGTGGTTGCTGGGAATTGAACTCAGGACCTCTGGAAGAGCAGTCAGTGCTCTTAACCTCTGAGCCATCTCTCCAGCCCCCCATGCTGAAATCTTGACTGACTCGATTTTGGGCAGAGTCTTGGCAGGTCACAATAGCTGCTTTGAGTTCATGTGAGTAGTGGTCCTGTCACGTCCAGAAGACATAGTTTTGCTCTGGGCCTGTGGGCACTCCAATTATAGGCTCATAGACAGATTTACAGTACTAGTACCTATAGAGTAGGTCTTGTATCCAACTAGGAGCAGTTGGTTACTTCATCACAATCATACATCTATTGTGCCCACTGGCATCTCTTGTCATGCCAGTTGTTGTTATAGTCCACAGGGTTCACAGCTGTGTAAGGCTGTTGGCGTCTTTCCCCCAGCAGCCTGCATATCACCTTTTGGTACCCTGAAAGCTGGTCCACAGGGAGAAAGCTTTCTGGTCAATAGCCATGATTCTTCCATGTCCTATGACCAAAGTATGTGGTATCCTCAGCAATAGGATCCTACCACCAGTCCTGGTGAGACCACGCCGGCACATATTTGTTCCTCGGTTGGCTGGTGTTTTAGGAAACTGTGGGACCTTTTAGTAAGTGAGCGTCAGCTGGCAGCTAGTAACTGATGTTATATATCAACTCAGTCCATGTTGTAGTTCAACTCAGGCTTCATCCTATCTCTCTGCTTCCACACTACCTTGATCTGAACAATCTCTTCCAATATTCTACTCCTGGCATGAACAGGAAGGCCCATTTATGCTTCCTGGGCCACAGTGGACTGGACTCTCTGAAACCATGAGCAAAAATAAATCTGTCTCCTTTTCAGCGAATTTTCTTCAGGGATTGTGGTCAGTGACATTAAGTTAACTAGGACTACATGGGAAGTACAGCGTAAACTCAAGACGAGAGAAGTTTAACCTTGCTAATCTTCTCTAACATTATTCTACACTGACAGGCTCTATTCTTATCGCCAGTGGAACTTCCATACCTGACTCCACAATGTAGCGCTCTGTGTTGGGATAGATGACAAAGACACCAGTGAGGACTGCTGGGGAATAACTGTAGGTTTCCGGCAGTTGTGTGTGTGTGTGTGTATGTGCGCGTGTATGTGTGTGTGTGTGCGTGCGTGCGTGTGTGTGTGTGTGTGTGTGTAGTGCAAAAGATGGAACCAGGATCCTGCAGACGCCAGACTGACACTCTAGAGTGAGCTGCTTCCCAAGCCCTTGTTCTCTATCCTTAAACTGGATCTTGTTCTTTATAAAAGTGGTGGTCTCTATGTCTGTTTGTTTTAAATGTGTCTAATTTGTTGTTTATTTAAATATATCTATGTATATTTTTGTGCACGTGTGCCTTGGTGCTGGTGTAAAGGTCAGAAACACCTTCCAGGACTCAATTCTCATCTTTCATTGCAGGGCCTGGGGCCTAAACTCAGGTCGCCAGGCTGTTTGATGAGAGCTTTTTACCTTGAGTGATTGCACTGGCACAAGTTTCTATGTTTCTAAAACATCATTCTGGAGGCTGAGTGTGACAATATGTGCCCAGCACGTTGAACACAGAGGCAGGAGAGTCAGCAGGTTGAGGCCAGTCTTGGCTACATAGTGAGTCTGAGACCATTCCAAACAAAATGAGATGAGGTCCTATCCAAAAACAGAAACAAACAACAACAAAAAAATAACACCACCACAATCAAAAAAAATATTTCCTCAATGTTTCCGCCATTTCCACAGTCAGTCATTTGTCCCACTTGTGCTTTTGATCTTTAGAAATTTTTAACTTTGAATTTTATTCTATAATTATGTAAAATGTTAACAGGACTCCAAGATGTAACAGGAGATCGTCAGAGTATTTCATCCCAGACTTTTCTGAAATAGTTTGGCTTTAATTCCATTAAACTGTTAAAAGAAAAAGCTCTCAATTTAAGTCTGCATTCTTTGACAAATCCTCATTTGTTGTCAGAGCAGACATTGTTTTCCTGCTCAGCAACCAGCTTCCCTTTCTTCTGTGCCAGCTGCTTGCTGGTTGACTCTGAAAAGATGCCCTGACTCCACGGAGCTCCCCAGCAGATCCACAGCTGTGGCTCAGCCCTTGGGCTCTCATTCACCCTGAGCATAATTGGTCTGGGGCAAGAGTAAAGTCCAACTGTGCCCAACCACATCTGAGCTGTGAAGAAAACTGAATTTCACCTGGAAAGCCAGACACCTTGTTTTCCTAAATGTTAACTCTTCTTTCTATACATGATAGTATGATTATTCCATGAACAGCCATAAAAGACAAAGAGATAAACCGGGCGGTGGTGGCGCACACCTTTAATCCCAGGACTCAGGAGGCAGAGGCAGGCGGATCTCTGTGAGTTCGAGGCCAGCCTGGTCTACAAGAGCTAGTTCCAGGACAGGAACAAAAAGGCTACGGAGAAACCCTGTCTCGAAAATCCAAAAAAAAAAAAAAAAAAAGAGAGAGAGAGAGAGAAAGAGAGAGACAAAGAGATATAAGAACTGGAAATGTAGCTGGGGATAAAGCCCTGGCATAGCATTCACAAACTGGAGCTGGTTAGATGCTGAGTACCATTTATAAAGTATATGTGCAGGAGACAAAGTCAGGCATTGGTGTGCTGGGTAGCACAGACCTGTAGTCCCAGCAAAGATAGCAAGCTGGAGGCTAATCTGAACTATACAGTAAGACTCTGTATCAAAATATGAATTGTAGTAAGCCTTGAAGCACAAGTTTGGATTTGCAGTGTAAATGTAAGGGCTTCACCCACACCCTCCTTTGCCCTTCTCTTCCTGGGCATGATATAAATGCCATTCTGTCACTCGTCTTGCCTGTATAACCTGGGGCAAATCATTTTATTAGCCAATATCTCAGTTTGCTCATCTATGAAATGGGATTCAGTGTAGCAGTTGCTTCAAAGAGCTTGTGAGACTTTATAAACAAGTACAGAATGCCTGGGAAAGCACCTGGAATGTAATAAACTTTGAGTGCTAAGTAATACTATTCACAGAGACATGCTCTTCATACATTCTTGTTCTTGTGCTTTTCCTCCAATTGGTATGGGAGGTCCTTCTCTCTATGTGCTGCTTTTATTGGTTAATTAGTAAAGAAACTGTCTTGGCCTGTGATAGGGCAAAAAAAGAGAGCTAAGTGGGGAAAACTAAAGTGAATGCTGGGAGAAAGGAGGCAGAGTCAGGGAGACATTATGGAGCCACCGCCAGAGTCAGACATGCCAAAACTTTGTCAGTAAGTCACAGCCATGTGGAGATACACAGATTAATGGAGATGGGTTAAATTAATATGTAAGAGTTAGCTAATAAGAAGCTGGAACTAATGGGCCAAGCAGTGATTTAATTAATACAGTTTCTGTGTGATTATTTTGGGTCTAAGCTAGCTAGGTGGCTGGGAAGAACAAGTGGCCTCCTGTAACAAATTGGTGCTACATCCAATATTAAAATTTTTCTTTTATCCTTTTATTAAAAATAGATTTTTTTACACCAGTAGCACTTATACTAGGATCAACAATTAATAAATGGGACATTATGAAACCGAAAACTTTCTGTAAGGCAAAGGATACTGTCAATAGGACAAAACAATAGCCTACAGAATGGGAAAAGATCTTCACCAACTCCACATCTGACAGAGGGCTGGTTTCCAAAATATATAAAGAACTCAAGAAACTAGACATCAAAAATAAATAAATAAATAAATAATCCAATTAAAATCTGGGGTACAGACCTAAACAGAGAATTCTCAACAGAGGAATCTCAAATGGCTGAGAAACACTTTTAAAATGTTCAATATCCTTAGCCATGAGAGAAATGCAAATCAAAACGACTCCATATTCCATATTATACCTCTCAGAATGGCTAAGATCAAAAACACAAATGACAGCTTATGCTGGAGAAGATATGGAGCAAGGGGAACACTCCTGTATTGCTGGTGGGAGTGCAAGCTGGTACAACCCCATTTGGAAGTCAGTGTGGCAGTTTCTCAGAAAATTGAAAATCGATTTTCCTCAAACCCCACCTATACCACTCTTGGGTATAAACCCGAAGTGTTGGAGGGAATGAGCCACTTGTTGGTTGCTCAGCCCCACAATAATCACACAAAAGCTGTATTATTTAATCACTGCTTGGCCCATTAGCTCTACCTTCTTATTGAATAACTCTAAAATATTAATTTAACCCATCTCCATTAATTTGTGTATTACCACATGGCAGTGGTTTACTACCAAAGTTGAAGCATGTCTGACTCTGGTGGCAGCTCCATGGCTTCTCTCTGATTCAGCCCTTCTTTTTCCCAGCATTCAGTCTAGCTTTCCCTTCCTACATAAGTTCTGTCTTGCTATGGTCCAAAGCAGTTTCTTTACTCATTAATGGTAATCACAGCACACAGAGGGGACTCCCACATCACCAAAGGATGGTCAATCATATCACAAAGACAATTGCTCAACTATGTTCATAGCAGCTTTATCTATAATAGCCAGAACCTAGAAATAATCTAGATGCCCCTCAACTGAAAAATGGTTGAAGAAAATGTATTACAGTTACACAATGGGGTACTACTGAGCTGTTAAAAACAATGATATCAGGAAATTTGAAGGCAAATGGATGGAACTAGAAAAAATCATCTTGAGTGAGTGAGGTAACCCAGACCAAGAACGACAAACATGGTATGTACTCACTTATAAGTGGATATTAGCTGTAAAATAAAGGATAGTTTTGCCACAATCCACAGACCCAGGTAACAAGAAGGTCCCAGGGGGGCACACTTGTATCTCCCTGGGAAGGGAAAAGAAAAGAAAAGTCTCATAGGTAGACTGGGGGTGGGTGAAGGATGGGAACATGAGGTATTAGGTCAGGGGATGGTAGGAGAGTTCTCAAAGAGATGACTTGAAAGGAGAATGTTTTGTGGACAGGTAGAAACCTGAAGCAAGAGAAACTCCCAGGACTCTACAATGATGATCCCAGCTAAGACTCCTAGCAATAGTGGATACAAAACCTGAACTGGCCATCTCTTGTGACCAGGCAAGACTTCCAGTGGAAGTATGGGAACACCAACCCAATAACATAACCTTTGACCTACAGTCTGCTCTGCCTATGGGGTGTGCTGGGGTAAGGGTGGTACAGAGGTTGTGGGAGTTTTCAACCAATGACTGATCCAGCCTGAGACCCATGCTATGAGAGTGACCCACCCCCGACACTGTCTAGAGGGTCAGGATCCAGAGGTTGGATGGCCCAGATACCTAGGATAGAACCAAATACAATTGGAGGAAAAAAATGGCAATGTAATGATATTCTGCTATACTCATAGATTGGTGCCTAGCCCAATTGTTATCAAAGAGACTTCATCTGGAAACTGATAGAAACAGATGCAGAAACCTACAGACAAACATTAGGCTAAGCTTGGGGAAATCCTGCTGAAGAGGGGGAGGAAGGATTGAAAGAGCCAGAAGGGTTAAGATCATCACAAGAAAACCCACAGAGTCAAATAACCTGAGTTCATAGGAGCTTACAGAGTCTGACCGACAACCAGTGAACCTGCATGGGACTGACGTAGGCCCTTTACATACACATGACAGTTCTGTAGCTTGGTCTACTTGTGGGACTTCTAACAGTGGGAATTAAGACTGTCCCCAAGGCTTTGGCTGGCTTTTGGAAACCTATTCTTCATACTGGGAATCCTTGCCTAGCCTTAATATAAGAAGAGAAGCTTGGTCCTACTGCAACTTGATACCTTTTGTTGATGTGATAAGTTTTGTTGATATCCATGGAAGGCCTGCCCTTTTCTGAACAAAAACAGAGAAGTGGATTGGGGGATGGGCATAGAGAAAGTGGGGGGAAGCAATGGGAGGAGAGGAAACTGTGGTCAGGATGTAAAATTCAATTAATTGATATAAAAAAGAAAATAAACCCGATTTTCCTCCCTCACATACTATATCCTAACTAAAGATTCCCCTCCCTCTACTCTTCCCATTTCCTACATGCCTCCCCTCTCATCCAGATCCACTCCCTTTCTGTCTGTGATTAGAAAACAAACATGCCTCTAAGGGATAATAATAAAATATGATAAGAGGCAAAACTAACAAATTGGAATTGAGCAAAACAAAGAAACAGAAGGAAAGAGCTCAAGAGAAGGGGAGAGAATCAGAGACCCAATTATTTGCTGTCAGAGACTGGCTTCGACAAGTATACCACTTACCAGGCCAGGGGCATGAGGATTAGAAAAATAAGTAAAGAGAATGAAGACGTGAGTGAAAATAATAAAACAGAAACATAGGATAGCACCGGGAGGGAGTTCCAGGGAATACGGAAATCTACCTGGGTTTAATTTTCCATACAAAGGACAACTAAAACAGGTGCTTGCTTCTATACTGTGTGCCATCAAGTCATGAATTCATGAGAAGAGCATTCTGTTGTTTAGGCAGTGAACCCATCCTAAACCAAGCATTCTGAACACAGTCACTCCTTATGTCAAATCTCTTAATTCAAAAGGAGGAGCAGAAGTATGCTAGAATTCCCTGACCTTTGGTCAGGGTGGAGTAGATCTACCTGAATGGGCCATTTTAATATTCAAAACACCAAGTAACCACACTCAAGGTCAGAGTATGTAGCTACACTTGATGGTAACAACTTTTAGCAAGTTGAAATTCTCTGACCTTCAGACAAGGTGGAAATAGGCTCACATTCGTTGGGTCTCCACAATTTGCACATTCAGGAATCCCATGCAAACACTGACCTGGAAGCTATAATGTATACAGAGAGCATCTGGTACAGGCAGGCCCTGTGCATGCTGCGGGTTCATACATGCTTTGATCATGTTTTGTTTTCTTGGTGTCCTCAGTATCTTCTGACTTTTACATTCTTTCTCCCTCCTCTTCCACTAGGTTACCTGAATCCTCAGGGAAAGGATATGATAGAAACATTCCATTTAGGGTTGAATGTCCTAAGGTCTCTCACTCTCTGCACATTGGCTGTGAATCTCTATATTTGTTCACATTTGCTGCAGGAGGAAGTTTCTCTGATCATGGCTGAGCAAGGCACTGACCTATGGGGTATAGCGAAATGTCATCTTTTTGCTACAATTGTTTTCTTAGAACAGTAGTATTTGGTTTTATCTTAGGTCTCTGGGACATCTAGCCTCAGGTTTTTGGTCACCCAAGCAGTGTCAGATATGGGTTCCATCTTGTGCTGTGGGCCTTAAGTAAAATCAGATATAGGTTGATTACTCCTGCAAGCTTTGTGCTACAATTTCCCTCCCATATCTTGAGGACAGGACAGCATTATAGATCAAAGGGTTTGTGGCTGTTTACATTTCTCTCTTGGTAGCCTGTAGAGGACCTTCCTGAATAAAAGACTCTAGAAAGTAGGGTAAAGGCTCTACATGGGCACCAGTTAAACATCTCCATGTCCAGTGAGTTGTGTAGTAACTTCTTCAGCAGTGGGATGTTGCTAGCAATTTGTGGAGAGTGACTTGCAGCAGCCTAGATTGCTTGGGGATTCTTTGGGTCCTCTGGGACAACAAATCAATCATATATAACCCAGTCCGCAGTACTTGATGACTAGGGATTTTTTCTCTTGCTTCTAAGCATCTTGGTTTGGGAAGGTTGTAAATCTAGGTGCTGATATTTGTCTTGTCTTTGCTGGGTGGGTGTTTACTTCCTTGGTTTTTGTTTCCTCTCTGGTTTTTAGGAGAGTGTGGTATCTGTGTGTTGCCTGGTTAGAAATTCTTTTGGCATCCTGATGGGTGTAGATACTGTGGGTTTCCAGGGAAAACGTGTTTCTAGGCATTGAGAGCTGACACTTATGAATAGGATGGGCTAGGAGTGGGTGCTGAGGTAATCACAGGAAGGAGGAAGGGAGGGAAGGAAGATGCTCCTCCAGAACCTGCTTAGTTTCCTAGGAATGGGGGCAAAGAGTGAGGTGAGGTCACAACCACTTGGTCTGCTACATAGATGGAGGTTAGTCAGGGTACTGGACTTGGAGCAATGGCGGGGAGAGACAAAGATCTGCAGCCAGCCCACCTGCTATGCTGATCTGCAGCCAGCCCACCTGCTATGCTGATTATGGGTTACAGGCCAACATGGACTAAAGAGCAAAGTTCTGTCTCAAATATAGTAACAATTTTCAATGTTGCAAGCTTACTTGTTTATCACAACTTAAACTTGTACATACTTGTGTGATAGTTTTGTGCCGGGCTCTTTATGTGACACACAAGTCACATTAAAAAAAAACATGGTGAGTTAAACATCTAAGCCTACTTGTCCCTCCCCAAACTGGCCTTCAGTATAAATGAAGAGGTTTGATTTTGTTTTGTTTTGTTTAGTTTTTTCAAGACAGGGTTTCTCTGTACCTTTGGATCCTGTCCTAGAACTAGCTCTTGTAGACTAAGCTGGCCTCGAATTCACAGAAATCTGCCTGCCTCTGCCTCCCAAGTGCTGGGATTAAAGGCATGTGCCACCACTGCCCAGCTGAAATTTTCTTTAACATACAAACCAGCAAAATTATAAAAGACAGGAAAGAAAACACGAATATCAAAGGTTTAAAAAGAGGAGAAATGTCAAGCCTTTAATCCCAGCACTTAGGAGGCAGAAGCAGGCAGATCTCTGAGTTTGAGACAAGTCTGGTCTACAGAGCAAGTTTCAGGACAGCCAGGGCTAAACAGAGAAAGCCTTTTTTAAAAAGAAAAAAAAACAAAAGAAATAAAACAAAACAAACAAAAACTGGGAGGGGAAAAAAAAGCAGATGAGAGAGCCATCTCATGAAAAACGAAACAAATGACTTCTGAGCCAGTAGAGAGAAAGCAGGAAGGGACCTGTTTTAACGTTGCATACGATTCCCTCATGGGCTCAGAATGCCGTGACACTGGGGACTTCTGGAAGTGGGATAGATGGAAATCACACAACATAAGCAAAGACAGTTGAAAGCCTGTAAAGATGCTCAGCCACATGTGTTCTCCCACACCTTACAACCGATGACCCCCATACTACCATGGCTGGAGACCAGAGCCAGGTTATCAGAAGATTCCCTAGGATAAGTGTGGGGGTCAGACATGATAAGCTAAATATGAACAGGTCACCCAAAGGAAATTCTTTATTTCCAACCATTATCACCTGCCAAACTAGAACTCGGCCCTGATAAATTTAATAAGAGGCCTAAGTCTCAGTAGTTTACTCTGAAGCAATATCTGGTAGCAGGAAAAGAACCACAAGCTGAGATTACCCAACCACCACACAGGAGCAGACCATTCAAAAGAAATTCCTGGATAGAAACACCTGCCAGTGCACATTCACCAGGACACCCTAGACAAATGTCAGCCAATCAGGGGTCCTGAACCTCAGAGACCCCTCACCCCCACCTTTACTACTATAAAAGCCCAATTCTAACTAAGCTTGGGGCTCTTTGGTTATTCCAATACATTGGACATGCATAGAGACTGAGTTTGCAAACTTGATTAAAATAAAGGCTCTTTGCTTTTACATATGGGACCCAGTTTCCTTGTTGGAGGATTTGGGACTAACAATAAGATCAGCAGGCCCAGGTTGTTGGAGGAGAAGCAGGAGAACCAGACTTCCTCTCTTCTACCCACTTTCGGCCCCCAAAAACCACAGAAAGGATCTGGAAGTCATCTTCTAGAGTCTGAGTAGCACAAGAAGATTGAGATTTTATATTAGAACTATGAACACACAAAAAGATCCTGTCCAGGCCACCAATGGTGACGACAGTTGCCAAATCTTCCCAGAGTCCAAGCTTGTACCACCCACCATCCAATATGCAATAGGCAACATGGAACATGTGCCATTTGAGGACAGTGAGGCCACAGGACCCAACAGACAACTTGAAAACTGACACCGTGTAAAAGGAAAGTTTTAAAAAAAAAATTGAACTTGATACTTTCCTTAATTTTATTTTATTTATTTATTGCTTATTTGTTTGGCCAGTTGGTGTAGAACACTCCTTTAATTCTAGCACTCTTGAGGCAGAGGAAGGCAGATCTTTGTGAGTTTGAGGCCTGGTCTACAGAGAGAGTTCTAGGACAGCCCAGGCTACAGAAAGAAACCCTGTCTTGAGAGACATAAAGACACACACACACACACACACACACAAAGAGAGAGAGAGAGAGAGAGAGAGAGAGAGAGAGAGAAGAGAGAGAGAGAGAGAGAGGATATCTCACTATGTAGCCTTAGCTTACCTAAAACTTACTGTATAGATCTTGAACTCTCAGAAATCTGCCTGCTGCTGCCTCCCAAGTATTGGAATTATGGGTGTGCATCACCACACCCAACCTATATTTGATATTTTTGATGAAATCACATAAAATTGCATAACTGTGTAATAAGAATAGTATGCTTTTCAAATGGATTTTGGAAACACAAAATAATGTTCTCAGTCTCTTATAAATTTAAATATGTATGCAAATATAAAATACATATCCATAGAAGAAAAGGAAGATAGGTCTCCAAGAAAGAGAAGTTGAAGGAGATGAAACTCATATACAAATGTAGATAAAGGCAGGCATACATTATCAACTATGTATAGTTACAGGTATATATCAACTATGTATAGTTACAGGCATATATGGACTAAATATAGTTACAGGTAGATTTCCACTATGCATAGTTACAGGTATATATGTATTAGGCTGAGAGGTCCAGAAAGCAAGACTAAGTGAGCAGCGTAGGGCATCAGCATAAAAATATGCCAAGGGGTTTAGGGATGTTGCTTAGTTGGCAGTATGCACTAGATACTGAGCTTGATGTACAGCACCATACAAACTAAGAATGGCGGCAGGTAAAGTCATCCTCAGGACTCTCTGCCATAAGGTTGAAGAATCCTAAAGATAAGTGGTTCCTTCCCTGATGCCAAGGAGGCGAAGAAAAAGAAAAATGTCCAGTTTGGCTTGGTCATTCAAGTTTCCACCTGGACATCAGGCTCACACGACTCTGCCTTTCCCTAGTTCTCTTTGTAAGACTGATAGCAGAGCTCCCTATATTTCAGTCTTTTTCCTTCCATGTGGGTTGGATGGGGCTTACCACTCAAGTTTCCTAAGAGTTTGCTTGTCATCCAGTGTGGGTACCTAATAATTAGGAAAGAGTTTGTAGATCTTTAGGAAATTAATGGACAGGTGATTCTCAAGTGCTAGCTACACCCAGATAAATAAAATGACATTACAATGAGTCTGTAAGGGAGGTATGAAAAAAAAATAATAAATGCTAAGCCAGAAGTTAATGATGCCAGCATTTGATGACAGTTTGTCTGTACTCAGAGAGGAGGAAATTTACTAACCATATCATTCCAAATTCACAGATTGCTTGGGGTGGTCTTAGTAACAGAGAGATTTTGAATTATCATCATCATCATTATTACTGCGTGTGTGGCAGCGAACAATGTTGTGGAATCAGTTTTCTTTACCAGGATCCCAGGGATGGAACCAGGGTTGTCAAGCTTCAATGAAAAAGGACCGTATCTGCTGAACACTCTTTCTCTCCCAATAGTAGAAAATTTTGAAGAAGAGAACAGGTTTAAGAGGGGCTGGAGACGTGCCTTAGTGCATAAGAGTATTTGCTGCTCCTGCAGTTCAGTTCCCAGCACCATTTGGTGACTCCCACCCACTTGTAATTCCAGCTCTGGAGGATTCATCACCTTCTCCTGGCTTCTGGAAATGCAAGTATTTATATGTACATGTGCACTCTCTCACACACACACACTGAGGGGGGGAGGGAGAGAGAGATAATAAAATATTAATAAAGGAAAAAATTTCTAAGATTTACAAGAAAATACTTTGAACTTCTAAATTTAAGTAGAGCAAAGGTATATAGAATTCTTAAAGCAGATTCATTTTTTACAGTCCCAGTAACAGTTGATGCATAGCTGTTTGGCTATGCCCCTTAACCTTTCCAGGGAAAGATTTAATTTGCCCCCTACTACCCTTCCCTCTTCAATAATTTCTTTTGTCCTTAATAGAACACTCCAGAAATACATTCCCTGACTCATTGTTGACTTACAGACATTTTTAGATTGTTTGTTTTCTATGACAAGTTCTTCTGAGACTCACCTAGGAGCTGAGTGAGTCACAATTCTGTCCCTGGCATCTTCCAAAATAGATTGTTAAAATAGCTTCTGCACTGAGATACAATCCACACACCACATAATTCTCCCTTTAAAAATGCGCACCGTAAAAGTAGATGGTGTGTTGGCAGATTCGTGTAAACATCATTTCAATCAATTCTCCGACCGTCTTCCTCAGCCCCAGGAGAAACCCACATCCATTAGCCGTCATTCCTGCCTCCTTCTCAGTCAGCTCATTGTGACCCCTCATCTACTTCCTGTCTCCACAGAGTTACTTATTCTGGATATTTTATATAAATGGAATCAAGCAATACTCGCCCTTTTGTGCCTGTCTTCTCTCGCTCAGCAGTGTTCTCGAGGCCCAGCCATGTTAAAGCATGTATCAGCTCTCTATTCCCTTTATGGCTAATTAATATTTCATTGTATGGTTATGCTATTTTTTTTTATCAATTCAACAGTTAAGGAACATTGGGCTGTTTCCATCTTTTGGTTATTGCATTATCCAGACAAAATACTAGAGATTGACAAGGTGCCGGTGGGCAGGGTGTGGTAGCACGTGCCTTTAATCCCAGCACGAGGAGACACAGGCAGGTGAGTCTCTGTATATTTGTAGCCATTTGAGGCCAGTCTGGTCTACACATTGAGTTCTAGGCCTGCTAAGCCTGTAAACCGAGACGTTATCTTTTAAAAAATGAAAGTGTCTAGAGGAATAATTTTATCTCACTGTTTCCATGGTTTCATTCTGCGATCCCATGACCCCACACTTTGAGCCTTTGCATCAGCGAATTGCCGTAGACGCACACGTTGAGGGAAACCGCTCACACCGTGGAAGCTGAGAGGAAAAGAGGAAGACTGGAAAGGCTTGGGATGTCGCATCAGGGGCACACTCCCAATAATCTAACTTCACTCTAGGAGGTCCCGCATCTAAATGTTCTACCATTTTCCCATGGTGCCAAGCTGTGGACCAAGGTTACGACATGGACCTCGTGAGAAACTGTCAAACCCAAACAGCAACCTTAACCTTTGAATGAACATTTATTCCTGAGTCTTTTGTGGACAAATGTTTCCATTTCTCTTGGATTTGCATGTAAATTTCACACTACTACAGATTAGATTTTAATCTGAGTATGCTGGATACACTAGAGTGTGTGAGGGAGAGGGCAGCTGCAAATGCTTGGAAAGGGGGCTGGGAAGGAATCCATGGAGGGATGGAAGGGTACGTGGGCAGAGCTTAGTTCCCTCATTTTCCAATTTCTAAATCCTCCTCATAGAAAATGATAAATTGTCGACTTGACACAGGGTAGGGCCATTTGAGGAGGAAGTTACACCTGAAAGCTTGCCCAGATCAGACAGGCCTGTGGATATACTTGTGGGGAATTCTCTTGATTATTAATTGATGTAGGAATGCCCAGTCCGCTGTGGAGATGTGTGACACTGTTCCCTGGGCTGGTGGCGTGGACTGTATATGAAGCTTGCTCAGCATAAGTTTGGGATGAGCAAGCGGCAATGGCTTCTGCCTTCAAGTTCCTGCTTGAGTTCCGGATCTGACTTCCCTTAATAATGGGCTGAAACCTATAAGCAAAAGTAAACCCTGTCCTCCCCTAATTTGCATTTGGCCCATGGTATTTGTCACAGCAATAGTATGAAAATATATATATGAAGATCTTTGCATCATCATTTTGCATATGAGCAACTGAAAACCCAAAGAAAGAAAATTGCTTAACAAATTGTTAAGAATTAAGAAGACCTTAAAGACCAATGCTTCTAATTTTTAGTATGTATTCTTTTAAATAATCAGTATTGAATTAATATATTTAATATTCAGATGCATCTATTTAGAAAAATTTTAAATGTCAATAATCCTTTCTTATTTTTTCTTTTATCTAACATAGATTAATTTTTAATATAATACATTCTGATTTCTCCTCCCCTTTTCCCAGTTCCTGTTCATTTCCCCTCGGAACCTGAACCACACCCTTTCTGTCACTCGTTAGAAAACAAACACAGACTTGTGAGGAATAATAATAAAATAACATACAATAAGAAAAGATTAAAAACAAACTAATTAAAATAGGACGAAACAATCATACAAGAAAAAGACCCAAAGGAAAACACAAGAAATACATATAAATGCAGAGATACACACTTTCCTGTACACACACACAGGAATCCCATAAAAACATGAAGCCAGAGTCAAGAACATATCTGCAAAAGACCTGTAAGGCTAAAAACAAAACACCAGCAACAAACAAACATGACAATATTACGAAACAAAGAAGCTCCAAAGATACTACAGAGTTGTTTACGTGTTGGCCAACTGCTGCTGTTACAGAGTTCCAGACTACCAAGACCAAAACCTTAGATCTCAACAAAGCCAACAGCTGTTCCCCAGGTTGAGGACAGGATAGTTTGTTCAGTTGTGTATTTGTCTGAATGCCTCTAATTCTGGGAACATGTCTAAAGGGAGGGTCACTTACTGAGCTCTTGTCTGTTGCGTGAGCTTAGTCCTGGAGGATGTAAACCGACCCTCTGTATGATTGGGGGATTGCCAACTGTTAGGAGTCGAAGGCTTTGAACTGTGGAAGTCAGTTCCAGTTTAAGCAGTTTAATTTCTTTTATTTTTTATTTTTATTTATTTATTTGGTTTTTCAAGACAGGGTTTCTCTATATAACAGCCCTCACTGTCCTGGAACTAGTTCTTGCAGACCAGGCTGGTCTTGAACTTACAGAGATCTGCCTGGGATTAAAGGCATGCACCACCACTGCCCAGTGATGGTTTTGTTCTATGTGGTGGTGCCTTCCTCTTTTGTTCATTTTTTCACGATTTTCAGACTGATTGGACTGTCCTTCAACCTCATAGATACAGGTCCCTGGAAGAAACCACCGTTGTTTTTGCTAGTCTATTGTCCCTGGCTCTCTTCTTTGGCTGTCTCTACTGTTAAAGGCTTTTGCTTTTTCCAGTAACTGTGACCTAGTCATCCCTTCAAACTCCTCCAGTTTCTGTAGCTTCTGTGAATGCCTGGAGCTGACAGAATCACAAAGGCAATATTGATAGCCTACTGGACTGCTGGTCTGAATCAATTGAGGTATATTCTCAGTAAACACATTGGCGCCTCTCCAGGAACACAGCAGGGGACTCCTAACTAATTTGAATAATTACAGACACTTTAGAGTAATTAGCTGGTCTCTAGCAGGTGCTCTCATTCTGGTCAGTAGGGCCTGGCCACCAGCTTCAAGTCCCCTAACTTGGTTGGTGTCTGGGTCCCACATGGGTTGAGTCAAGGACAAGATATGCTCAACCCTGTCATCTGATCCTCCCAAGTCACCCATGGGTCCACTACAGCCTTCTGGATCTCAGCAGCAAAGGAGGGTTCCCCTCATTCAACATCCTTGCCAGCATGAGCTGTCACTTGTCTTATTGATCTCAGCAATTCTGACAGATGTAAGATGAAGTCTCAAAGGAGTTTTGATTTGCATTCCCCTGATGGCTAAGGATGTTGAACATTTATTTCTTGACCATTTGAGTTTCTTTTGAGAATGATCTATTACATCTGTAATCCATGTTTAAATTGGGTTAGCTGTGTTCTTAATATCTAGTTTTTTGAGTTCTTTATATATTTTGGATATTAACTCTCTATCAGATATATACTTGTTAAATAACTTTTCCCACCTGAAGGCAGCCACTTTGTCCAAATGATGGCAGTCCTTTGTTGTGTAGCTGATTAATTGTCTGTCTTAGTGCCTGTGCTGCTACGGTCCTGTTCAGGACATTGTCTACCATGATGATGAGTTCAAAGTGATTTTCTGCTTTCTCTTCTGTCAGCTTCATTGTATCAAGTTTTATATTGAAGTCTGTGATCCATTTGGAGCTGAGTTTTGTGCAAGGTGATAAGTATGGAACTGTATGGATTCTTCTACATGCAACTGTACAGTTTGACCAACACCATTTCTTGAAGATCTTTTTCTTCAGTATATAGTTCTGAATTCTTTATTTAAAAAAAACCCTCAAGTGTCTATAGATGTGTGAATTTATGTCTGGGTCTTCAATTATTATCCATCGATCAACATATCAGCTTTGTGCCAATACCCTACTGTCTTATTACTACAGCTCATAGTACAAATTGAGATTAGAGATGGGATACTTCCAGTGGATCTTTAATATTTTGTATTGTTTTTAGCTATCCTGGGCTTTTTGTGATTCTGTATAAAGCTAAAAATTATCTTTTCAAGATCTGTGAAGAATTGTGTTGGTGTTTTTAAGGAAATTGCTTTGAATCTGTAGATTGCTTTTGGTAGGATGGCCATTTTTGTTTGTTTGCTTGCTTTTTGTTTTTATTCTTTTTTATTACTTTAAAAAAATACCAAATCCAAATTTCCACTTCCTCCCCTCTCCCCCCTCCCCTCTCACTCCTTCCACACACCTTTCCCCTCACCCCCCTCCAATCTTAAGAGAGGCTAAGGCACCCTGCCCTGTGGAAAGTCCAAGGCCCTCCCCACTACATCTAGGTTGACCAAGGTATACATTTAAAGAGAATAGGATCCCAAAAAGCCAGTACATGCAGTAGAGACAAATCCCAGTGCCATTGTCATTGGCCACAAAGTCTGCCCCAACTGTCAGCTATATTCACAGGGACTAGTTTGATCCCATGATTGTTCATTCCCAGTCCAATTTGAGATGGTGAGCTCCCATTAGCTCAGGCACATTGTCTCAGTGGGTGAATCCTTCATGGTCTTGACCTCCTTGTTCATAACATCACTTCTTCCACTCTTCAACTGGACCTTGGGAGCTCATCATCAGTCTGACTACAGGGAAAGGCCAGTTCAAGCACTCTCTTCTCTATTGCTTAGGGTCTTAGCTGGGGTCATCCTTGTGGATTCCTGGGAATTTTTCTAGAGCCAGGTTTCTCCCTAACCCCCAAAAGGCTCCCTCAATCAAGATAGCTCTTTCCTTGCTCTCATATCTGTCCTTCCTCCATCTCAACTATTCTATTCCCTCAAGCTCTCCCCAACCTTCCCCATCTCCCCTCCTCTTCCCCTTCTCTCCTTCCCTCTACTGCCCCCAACCCCATGCTCCCAAATTTTGTCAGACGATCTTGTCTGCTTCCAATTTCCAGGTGGATCTATATATGTTTTTCTTTAGGTTCACCTTATTAGTTAGCATCTCTAGGATCATGAACTATAAGCTCAATGTCCTTTGTTTATGGCTAGAATCCACTAATGAACAAGTACATATCATATTCATTTTGGGGAGTCTGGTTTACCTCACTCAGTATAGTGTTTTCTAATTCCATCCATTTGCATGCAAAATTCAAGATGTCATTGTTTTTTACCACTGAGTAGTACTCTAATGTGTAGATGTGCCATAATTTCTTTATCCATTCTTTTGTTAAGGGGCACCTAGGTTGTTTCCAAATCTGGCTATTACAAATAGTTCTACTATGAACATAGTTAAACATGCTTTTGTAGTGTGATTGAGCATCTTTTGAGTATATGCCCAAGAGTGGTATTGTTGGATCCTGAGGTAGGTTGATTCCCAATATTCTGAGAAACCGCCACAGTGATTTCCAAAGTGGTTGCACAAGTTTGCATTCCCTCCAGCAATGGAGTGTTCCCCTTACTCCACATATTCTCCAGCATAAGCTATTATTAGTGTTTTTGATTTTAGCCATTCTGACAGGTGTAAGATGGTATCTCAAAGTTGTTTTGATTTGCATTCCCCTGATAGCTAATGAAGTTGAACATGTTCTTTAAGTATTTTTTGACCATTTGAAATTCTTCCGTTGAGAAGTCTCTGTTTAGTTCAGTTCACCATTTTTTAATTGGGTTATTTAGATTTTTAATGTCTAATATCTTGAGTTCTTTATATATTTTGGAGATCAGTTTTTTGTCTGATGTGCGGTTGGTGAAGATCTTCTCCCATTCAGTAGGTTGCCTTTTTGTCTTATTGACTGTGTCCTTTACTTTATAGAAGCTTCTCAGTTTCAGGAGGTCTCCCATGCTCTTGGATAGGAAGAATCAACATAGTAAAAATGGCTATCCTACCAAAAGCAATCTATGCATTCAATGCAATCCCCATCAAAATCCCAGCACAATTCTTCACAGACCTTGAATAAGCAATAATCAACTTCATATGGGGGAAAAAAACAGAATAGGAAAACAATTTTATACAATAAAGAAACTTCTGGAGTCATTACCATCCCTGACATCAAACTCTATTACAAAGCTACAGTACTGAAAACAGTTTGGTATTGGCATAAAAACAGAGATGTCAACCTATTGACTAGAATAGAAGACCTGATATTAACCCACAACCCTATGAATACCTGATTTTCTACAAGGGAGCTAAAAGTATACAATGGAAGGAAGAAAGAAAGCATCTTCAACAAATGGTGCTGGCATAACTGGATGTCAACCTGTAGAAGAATGAAAATAGATCCAATCTATCACCATTCACAAAACTCATGTCCAAATGGATTAAAGACGTCAATATAAACCTGACCACACTGAACCTGATAGAGGAGAAAGTGGGAAGTAGCCTACAACACATGGGCACAGGAGACCACTTCCTAAGTATAACCCCAGTAGCAGAGACAATAAAGATGGCCATTTTTCCTATGTTAATCCTATTGGTCCATGAGCATGGAAAATCAGTCCATCCTCTAAAGTCTTCTTCCACTTCTTTCTTTAGTGTCTTAAAGTTTTATCGAACATGTCTTTCACTTGCTAGGTTAGAGTTATGTCAAGACATATGATTTTTTAAGGCTATTGTGAAAGGTGTTGCTTTTCTGAATTATTTCTCAGAACATTTGCCATTTGTATATAGGAAGCCTGATTTTTGTGAGTTAAGTTTGTATCCAGCTACTCTGTTGGAAGTGTTTATCAACTGTAAGACTTTTCTGGGGGAGTTTTTAGGAACAGTTATTCTATTGTCATATAATTTGCAAATAAGGATTCTTTGATTTCTTCCTTTCCTAATGTATCCTCTTAATCTCCTTCAGTTGTCTTATTTCTCTAGCTAGGATTTCAAGCACTATTTTGAATATGTATGGAGAAAGTGGATAACTTTATTTTGTTCTTGATTTTAGCAAAATTGCTTTGAGATTCTCTTCATTTAAGAAGATGGTAACTGTAGGCTTGCATAAACTGCCATTATTGTGTTAAGGTATGTCCCTTATATTGCTAGTCTCTCTAGGACTCTTACTCATGAAGGGATGTTGGATTATGTCAAAGGCCTTTTGTGCATCTACTGAATAATGTTGTTGTTTGTTTTAGTTTGTTTGTGGGGTAGATTACATCCATTAAGTTATATTACTGAACCATGCCTGCATCTCTGAAATCTACTTGATGGTAGAGGATCTTTATGATGTGTTCTTGGATTCAAGTTTGTAAGTATTTTATTGGGAATTTTTCTAACTGTGTTCATAAGGGAAATCAGTCTGTAATTCTTTCTTTGTTGGGTCTTCATGTGGTTTGGTTTGAAGTTTATTTGGATAGATACTAAAATGGCTACACAGTCTTCATTCTTTTTTTAAGATATTTATTTATTATGTATGCAATAATCTTCGTGCATGTGTTCCTACAGGCCAGAAGTTGGCATCATATCTTATTACAGGTGGTTGCTGTTCTAATAAGATTTACTCCTTGTGTTGTCTTGCATATGGTTAACCTCTTTAGGTTGAAGTTTTCCTTTAGCACCTTTTATATAATTGGATCTATAAATAAATACTACTTGAATTTGTCCTTATCATAAAATGTCTTGTTTTCCATCTATTGTGAGTGAGAATTTTGCTGGGTGTAATAGTGTGGACTGTCATCTGCAATCTCTTAGAGTTTGTAAAACATCTGTCGAGGACCTTCTGAATTTTAGAGTCTACTGAAAAGTTATTCTGATAGGTCTTTCTTTATATGTAATTTGTTCTTTGTACCTTGCAGTTTTTAATATTCTTTCTTGTTTTGTACAGTTAGTGTTTTGATTATTGTATGCCAAGGGTTTCTTTTAAAAGTCTAGTCTATTTGGCGTTCTTCAGTATGCTTCTTGTACTTTAATAGGCATCTCCTTCTTGAGGCTAGATAAATCTTCTATGATGTTGAAAATATCTTCTGTGCCTTTGATCTGGGTTTCTTCTCTTTTCTCTATTCCTATTATTCTTAGATTTATGGTCTTTTCATGGTGTCTTAAGTTTCTTGGAAGTCTTTTGCATGATTTTTTTTAAGATTTAGCATTTTCTTTAACTGAGGTACCTATTTCTTCTATTATGACTCCAATGATTGAGATTCTATCTTCCATCGCTTGTGCTCTGTTGGTGAAGCTTGCCTCTGTGATTCCTGTTCGAGTTCCTAAAGTTTTCCTTGACAGAAATCTCTCAGTTTGGGATTTTCATTGTTAGTTATATTTCTATTTTCATGTCTTAAAGTGATTTCTTCATTTTCTTCCTCTGTTTTTTCATTGATTTCTTTAGTGGATTTATTTATTTCCTTTTTAAAGACCTCTAACATATTTATGAAGGCTATTTTGAAGTCTTTGTCTTGTGCTTTAGCTATATTTGGCTTTAGTGGTCCTACTGCTATAGCAGGGTTGCAGTGCTTTAGAGGAGTCCTATTGTCCTGGCTGTTTGGATTGTGTTTTAAACTGGTGTCTAGGCACATAGGTTTGGGACAATTGCAATTCTAGCTGCTAAAACCTGGTCTTGTCTTTGTCGGGTGGGTGTTTTGTTTCTTGGTTTTTGTTGCCCTCTCTGGTAGGGAAGAATATGGTAGTTGTGGATCATCTGGCAGGGGATGCCTCTTAGATCCTGCCAATTGTAGCCTCTGGGCATGCTGGAAAGAACGGTTTCTTAGCTCTATTTCTTAGAGCTGACATGTAGAGATGGAAATAAGCTAGAGGGGGTCTAAGGAGGGAGGAAAGGATGACATGCCACCAGGAACTGCTTAGTCCCCTGGTAACAGGAACAGAGAAGGATTGGGGGCCACAGGGGGTGATCTGCCACATTGCTGAGCATGAGACTGAGAAATTAGATTTGGAGGAGCGGCGGGAGACAGATCTATGATCACCTACCTACTTTGCTCCCTTTGTATTTGCTTAAGTTTAGGGTGAACTAAGAATTTATTTCCGCAGGAGCACCAATACCTCTTGCTGTTTATCCAGCCTCCTGTCCTTTTCCATGGGCTAAGTGGAAAGCATTACCTAAGTACCATATTTAATTTTGAAAACAATCTCACTTTACAAATGAGGAAACAAGTTTTTCTTAAGAATTACATCATTTTATACATAATGAAGAAGAAACTCGAAGCCTGAAATGTGTCATTCTATCCAATGCTTCTTAAGTATTTTGTTCTAAGGATAAAAGTTGGGGAAACATATTCTGCCCATTCTCTCTGTCCTCTTAATCCAAACTGTTGCTCCATAGACTATAATTTTTTAACTTTCATTAATTTTTTGTAGATTTCACATCATGCATTCTGTTCCCACTTATCTCCCCTCTGCCCTTGCAATCTTCCCCTCCCAAATCAAAAATAAGAACTAAACAATTCCAATTATAAGAATCAGAACAGAACAAAACAAAATCAAAAAAACAAAAGAGGAGAGGGAGAAGAATCTTGTAGAAGCTGTAGTGTGGCCCATTGAGATACAGTTTACCCTGAAGCCCATTCACCTTTACTTGCAAGGGCTCATTGCCATGAGTCATTGGTCTGGCTCAAGGTCTCTGGCTTCTGCTCCACCACTGGCAATGGGCTCTCACTTGGGCTCCTCTTGGATATCCTGTTGTCCTCTCTCATGGAGATCCTGCTGTTTTGGGTGTGTACGTGTGTTCCCTTCACACGCTCCAACAGTTCATAGATTTGGTCAATGTTGGGGTAGGCCAACTCTTAGCCCTGGTTCTGGGCCTGGGTGATAGCTGAGTTGGTCGGCCCTCAAGTTCAGCCAATGCAGCCTGCAGCAACAAGTGAGATTATAAGCTTTTAACAACCTGGAAGTGCAGTATTTGTAAACTAGGAACATCTTACATACAAATTTATAAAAACACTAAATGAAAATAAGAAATCAATTCATTTCTAAATAAAATATTATATATCTTTCTCCAAATTTATCAAACTAAGTGACATTTTCCCTTTAAACCCAGATAGGGTTAATTGCTGGCAACTGTTAGCAATTAAGGTGTGCTGTCTTGAGAAGAATATGCAAGGCTGAGACAGGTTCACAAAACTGAGCTTTCCAATTCATGAAGTAGGGGCACAGGGCCTGCATCTGTCTTCCCAAAGTTCTTTTCAAAACTCCCACATCAAACTAAGGGCAGTAGAATCTGGTTATGTGCACACTTCCTCTGAAGGTTATTTTTCTGTAGATATGACCACTTTTGTGTGCATTTGTGTGGGAGGGATGGGAAGAACAGAAGTCAACATTGCATGACTTCGTCAATTGCTCTCCACCTTGTGTTTTGAGACAGTGTCCTTCACCAAACCTGAAGCATAGCAATCTGGCAAGTCTGGCTGGCCAGCAAGCCCCAGCGACTCTCTTCTCTCCATCTGCCCAGTGTTAAGATTACAAGCTGCTATGCCCCTCCGCCCTCCCCCGCCATCCTCTCTTCCCTTTGTTGAATTGAGTGCTGAGGATCCTAACCCAAGTCTTCATGCTTGTACAGCAAGCCCTTTACTCACCAAGACATTGCCCCAGCCCCATGATAGCTCGTGGGTTTTGTTGTTGTTGCTGTTTTTACTATAAAAAGGAGCTTTTATTGTCTCATATAGTGTATATGGTAGTTAAGTAAAGAGAGACAACAGAAAATCAAGGGCTGGAAGCATTTGCTTTGCATCGGATGAGAGATGTCACTAGCACACTTGAATTCAACGGTGGCCAATAAGAAGAGTAACTGCAACAGAGGGGGGCCTCTCTGGACACAGCTGGGTGGTCAAAGGAAGTCCATCAACTAGTATACTGACCATATTTTCCAGGTTGAAATCATAACATAGGATCCCATAATAATTTTTTAAGCAAACAACTAAATTTATTGGTAGAAAGGCATTTTGCAAAGATATTAAAATTAAGAAGCATTCAAGGAATTTTAATATGAATCACCTTTACTAAAAAGATATACAACTCTAGTACATTCTATTTGGGAACGATCCCAGAAAATAGAAGAGCGCTGATTTAAAGACCAGGAAGAGAAGTCTGCAGTTGCTACTCTCTGACTTGTGCACAGGAAAGTCCTTACCGTCCTGCCAGCTCCATAGAATAGCCTGGAATGTGTGCACCTCCCGTGGCTTCTGGCTGAAATCCAGAGGCAGGGGAAGGACTGTTCAAGCCAAAAAGAAACATACATTTCACTCCAGAATGAGCTAGTTTCAGAAACAAAGTGTTTCTAGAAGCAAGCAGAAATCACTCCTTGCATTAGCTATGATGTCAGGATCATTTACATGGAAATTCTAGGCTCACACCCTCTTGGCTGAGATGCGCCCCCCCTCCCACCCGCTTCTAATCATTTTTTTGCTCTCCAGTGGAGGGCTTAGTTTGGGTTTAGTGTTCTCTGATGAGTTAGGCAACCTGTTGTTTTCATGAGTGGTCTGGGAATTCTTCAGTGGAGTACGAATTCTTCCAAATTCCAGGCCTATTGTCCTTGCCTATGACCTTTAGCCCCAGTTTAAGACTTTTCATAGTCTCCCGCGTTTAGCTGCGGGACACTCTGCCAAGCCCAATGCTACAAAGCCTTTTGAGCTTTGGCATCAATGTTCAGCCGTATCCCTGGATGAATGTTTGCTGTTTTTTCCATAACTAATAGTCATGAGGGTCAGCATATTTATTGAGACCCGAAGGCAAACCCTTACTTCAGTGTCCATCAGTAATGTGATATTTGTGTTTAAAGGTCAAATCAACCTTTCTGGCTCTTTCGTCTGTTCCTTCTCTTCTTTTAGACTACATCGAAATCATAATGCTGGATTTCTGACGTCACTCTCAGTTGTTTCCAGATGGTTTCTCAGCCTGATCAAAAAGAAGATGAGGCCAGCGTATGTGAGTGGAAACCTAGATCTTCAAACAGAAAGAGGGTTCGGGGAAAAAAAGTATAATAATGTGGAGATCACAAAACAACCATAGGTAAAGTAAATTGCCTTTTCCCTCTGCTTAAAAACAGTCTTTGATCAATTGTGCCAATGTGTAAAAATTTGAGCTCTAAAGAAGCCAGACAGGCTTCTAAAACCCAAACATCAAAAGCTTTGCTTCCATTAGAGAAATTTAAAGCCATGATACTTTGAATGGATTTGAAATTCACTAAAATCAGTTCTAATAATAACCTTCACAGGCAGAAAGGCAAAGAACAGTAGGTTACGTGGCTTCATGCTACCATTTTCTCTGGTACATTAGTTTTCCAAAGATGGCATTTTGCCTTGTACCAAATAAGAGGGCAAAGGTTACCAAATGCAAGCCTGAGGAAGCCAGAAACCAGAACAGACCTCACAATGGAAGGGGAAATCCAAGCTGTCAGCTCTGAATGGGGAGAAATTGTATGTGTGAAATTGACAACCACCAGCAGCCTGGCACCTTCAGAGAGGCCAGGAAATTAACTCCACCGGGTTCCTACTTACTGTATTAGAGCTACTGTTCTGTCAAGATTTATTCAAGATCCACGTCTAGAAATCTCCAGGCCCTTGATTTGCATTGGCGATGTCCGTTTTTATTTGGAAAGCCTTCTAAACAAATAAGGGATCAATGAAAATGATTTTTAGGGATACAGAAATAAATATAAAAAATATAACTACATCTTAAGAACCGTTAGCAATAGACACATCTGTCTTCTCACACATTGCTTTACAAGCTGGGAGCCAATCTGTGTGTATCATTTCGGTGTTTGCATTTCTGCTAATACTATGTAAATTTTTGGTCAGGGGAAGTTAGCCGGAGCCCGGGGACAGCAGAGAAAGATAATAGAAAAAGATGGTGAGCAGTGCACCTGGGAGAGACGGCAGCACAGATCCATCAACCATCCATTGTTCTACCACAACGGGAAAGAAACTGAACTCAGACACACGCCAATAGGAGACGTGCCGAGGAAAGAGCCACAAAGCAGTTCTCTTCTCAATGGGCTTATGGAGGAACAAACCTAACCCAAGGAAATAATAATAATAATAATAAACCCAACTGTACAATGAAAATTGTAAAACCCTGAAGAAATGACAGAAGATGCTAGCAGACATGCCTCCCAATCATGTGGAGACATAATATTGTTAAAGGCCAAATTAGCAAAAATCATCTGCAGATTCATTGTAATCTCCAAAGTTCTAATGACATTGCTCACAGGAATAGAAAAAAAAATCCCAAACTCATATATAACCCCAAAAGTCCTCTAGCAGCCAAAGCAATCCCAAATCAAAAGGACAATGTCAGAAACCCACAGTATCGACTCTGCCACAAAACCATAGTCACAAAACAGCGTGCCACTGGCACAAAATGTAACAAAGTGGAGCCCATGCGAGACCTATCAGTAAGCTCACACAGCTACAGCCATCTCGTTCTGGACAAAGGGGTCAGAAGCGTGCACTGGATAAAGATCTCGCTACAAATGGGTCTAGAAAACCAGGATTTCCTCTCATAGGAATCAACTAAATCCCCATCTCTCACTCCTGGAGTAGATCAAAGTCCCTAATAAAGAATGGAAACTTTGAAACCAGGAATATT
Organism: Microtus pennsylvanicus; assembly: GCF_037038515.1. NCBI lineage: Eukaryota > Metazoa > Chordata > Mammalia > Rodentia > Cricetidae > Microtus > Microtus pennsylvanicus. Next base: position 25,565,357 of record NC_134583.1, read on the forward strand.
CCAAGATACAGGTGCAGGCACGGACTTTTCAAATAGCCATCAGTTGCTTAAGAAGTGATAGTGAGAATTCGGAGATGAAATTGCATTAAATCAAATGCTTTCATGCCACAAAAGAAACAGCAGAATGAACAAACAGCCTGCAGAATGGCGGGGGAAAGTGCCAGCTACTCATCTAGCAGAGGACAATATGCAGAATACATGAAGAATTTGAAAACTTAAAAACAAAAATAATATGCATTTTAGCCAATTAGCAAGCAAATAAATTGAACAAGCATGTTTTAAACAAAGTTCAAATGGTCAAGCAATATGCAAAAAAAAAATGTTCAACATCTTCAGCCATCAGAGCAGCAGCAACTGAAACTCCACTAAAATCCGGCCATGCAGAATAGATTATTACCAAGAAAACATTAAACGACACACAGATGCTGCCAAAGGCACAGAGAACAAGGACCATAAATTAGGTCTCTCACCATGAAAATCAATATGGACGCTCCTGAAAAGACAATTCAAACTAGGACTGTGAGATGGCAAAATTATTGAAATTGTGGCACTTCTGGCAAAAGCCAACAACTTGAGTCTGATCCCTAAGCAGAAGGAGAGAACCAAGTCCCGCAGGTCGTCGTCTGAGTTTACACATTTGTAAACAATCATATTTGTTTATTACATAACTGTTTGACTGTTTCCTTACAACAGCAGCTACCATTGGGCTGACTGTATCAACTTCAGGTAAATACACAAAGAAACCAAAGTTTGAGAACACCAGGGATCACTGCTTACTCAAGACTATTGCAGCATCATTCCAAGGTCTTAGGCTCAGTCCCTATGTCCGTCAAGTTTGAATGCATTAAGGAAAATGAAACTTACATACTCAATGAATGCAATATGATTCGGTCGTAAAAAAAACATACTAATTGCAGGAAAAGGATGGAGCTGATGGTGTTCACTGAAATAAAGACAAATACCACAGATATGTCTTCTATCAGATACTGAATATTTTAGCCAGGTCTCCGGTATTCAAGGCTGACCAAGGATGAACTGAATTTTTTTCTCCCTCCATCTGTCAAGTGCTGTAATTATAAGCATGTACCACCATGCCTAGGGGATAATTCACTGAAGATCCAGTCCAGGGCTTCATGCATGCTGAGCAAGCATGCAACCAAGGAAGCCATGGACCCAGTCTTTTTTTTTTTTCATCTATTCAGTCCTGGCTGGCCAGGAATTTGTAACCATCTTCCTGCCTCTGCGTCCCAGTCTTGAGATTACAGTTGTGTGTCACCATACCTAGTTTCAACCCTTACTGTAGAGAATTTTATTATCCCTAGTGTTTTGTTATAGCAAAATGCATACATTAATATAATAACAAAATAAGAAAGAAAGAAGAAGGATTGTAGAGAGGGCTCTGCTGTTAAGAGCTGTGCAGGACCCCAGTTCTTTTCCCAACACCCACAAACCCAGCTCCAGAAGAACCTAAGGTCTCTGAAGGCTTTTACACCCCCTGTACACTCCCCCCCACACACAAACACAATTAAAAATAAACTAAATGTTAAAATACAATGGCAGAAGGGAAATCAGTAAACAGAACTAAGGAAACTGAGAAAAGGATTCTAGGAATATTGATGCTCACGTGACGCTCAGTGACCAGCATAGTTGCCATTCTTGACATTGCTGTTTGATTAAAAGTGAGACCCCAGCCCTCTTACACCCCTATATCCAAGGAGTCTGGGATGGTTGGAAGGATCATCCCAGCCCCTGACATTCATCCTTGGGGTTCCAGTGGAGTGCCAATGGAGCAGAAAGCTCCATCTCAAGCCCCCTTCCCATGGGAGCTGTGTTGGTCGGGACTCCACCTCCAGAAAAGCCCACCAAGTGCTGACCCCTCCCCAGGGAGGGTCATGAGCATTCCCACAGGCTATTTAGGCTGCCACTGAGAAAAATAACAGGTGGTCTTTGGATTTTGTGTGGGCCCCCCCCCTTCTGTTTCTCTCTCTCTTTTCCCTCCATGCCTTTCCCTCCACCCAGAAGCACCGCGGTAAACGTGGGCATTGATTCAGTTGAATTTGGTCTGATTGGAATTATTTGAGTTGGCGGAGAGGCTCATCTTAAGATAATTCCTAACAATTGTGACTTCTAAAACTTTTCTAAGTTTCTCATGCCCAAAAGAAATGTGTTTGCCCAGAACTACCCCTGAGCAAAGTCCCCATTGCCTATCCTTCCACCCAGACTACTGACTTATATCATACAACAAGTAGCTTTAATCTGTGTTTTGCTCCTGAACTCACAGATCGTCTTTTTCATATCTCTCTCCCTTCCGAGTTCAAAAAAAAAGTTAAATGTTTTATATTCTATTGAACTAGGTAAAATAAAGTCATTTTCATGCCATTGTGGGGTGGGTTTTGAGCATATCCCCTCATTTCCCATCCTTGGCGGGTCCCAAATGGTCCCTGTGCCCCTCACACCCTTCACTCCGCAGCATGGACCCCTGGATTCAGGCTTTCATCCCCGAAACACTCAATGTTTGTGGCAGCAGTCTCTCTGGACGCATCACGTACAGTATGCTCATCTTACCTTTCCTCAAGCCGCAGCACATCCATGCAGAAAGGATCTGGGAAGTCATCAACTGTCTTGCCCTATGAAGAGAGGATGCGAGAGCCAACAGAAACCTCTGCCTGCTGATTCCACAACTTCCTTGATTGTCAGGACATGGTAAACAGGGCTGCAGAGATGGCTCACTGGTTAGAGCAATGGTTGCTCTTTCCGAAAGTCTGGGTTCAACACCCCTACACCCACATGGCGGCTTAGAAATGTAATTCCAGTTCCAGAGAATCCATATAGCTCTCTGGCATACATGGGCGGCATAAAGCATGCATACATGCACCTGTATACATGCAAGCAGACACTCATATTCATAAATAAAAATTTAAGTTAAAAAATTAAAGATATAGCCGGGTGGTGGTGGCACACACCTTTAATCCCAGCACTCAGGAGGCAGAGGCAGGCGGATCTCTGTGAGTTCGAGGCCAGCCTGGTCTACAAAGGGAGTTCCAGGACAGGCTCCAAAGCTACAGAGAAACCCTGTCTCGAAAAACCAAAAAAAAAAAAAAATTAAAGATATGATAAAGTAAGAAGTAAATTTGGATATAATCGTGGCCACCCTCATGGCCTGTGAGGAGGGCCGTTCTCATGGCAAAAAAAAAAAAAAAAAAAAAAAAGACCAAATATAAATATAACTCACTGACTCTCAGCATCCCACTACAGGGACCTCAAACAAAACTCACAGCAGAAGAACTATCCATCAATATTTATATCTCTCTGTATCTTACTATGTAGCCTAAGCTGGTCTTGAGCTTGCTCTCCTCCTGCCTCAGACTTTGGGTACTGAGCATATAAGCACATACATCACATCTAGATAGAGTTGGAGTTTTCAGAGCCAAACCCTGTCTTCCTGACCTTACTCAGTGTGACATCAAACAAAGGAAAGTATTCCCCTCAAACTGAGACTCCCTGGCTGATACCTGGTGAAGATGGAAGATAGACTTTGATAATAAATGAGGGGAGAGGTCTTTGAGAGCTTGGGAGAGCAGCCCTAGGGCAAAGTGAATGGGAAACATTTCGATGTCGGGAAAACAAAACTCAGATGTGCAAAGTAACCCACTCAGTATCACTTCAAGACTAAGAACAGAAATAAGACTAAGATGACCTATTTCCCAGAGGAATACTCTCTTCTCTCCCATGGGTCTCACACCCTGCTCTCCTAAGTAGTGCAATGCTCTCTGAAGAGTAACATTTGAAACCCATGGAAGGAACAGAATCACTCTCTGCAGCGCTCTGAGTCCCACTAATCTTGGGGCTGAGATCACTGTTCTCAAGCCTCTGACCTCATGATCCTCAGAACTTCCCCACATATGGATACCATGGGTATCCCTTGTTGTACAAACTACTGAACCTAAAACAGTGATACCCAGTGTGGCCCCCAGTAAGAGCACGGTCTCAGGAGAGGAGATAATGGTGTCCCAGTACTTGACCATTTTGCCATCACCAGTAACACAATGGAGGTTTGAATGATGTTGGAATGCAGCGAAAGAAAGCATTATTGCCTCTTCATAAGCAGAGAAAATATTCCTGTAGGTGGCATCTGAGTGGGGATTTGAAGCACCAAATGGAAGCTCTCCTGATAGGTGGTAGGATGGGCATGTGCCGTTGCACCATCCTCAGAATACTGGGTATCCCAGAACCTGGAATCAGGGATGCAGTAAATGGCCTTCCTGGGAGGAAGGAATACATTCTAAAGAGACTCTTGTGCCCCTCTCTTTGGCTATCAGACTATTAAAACAACAACCCCCAAGAAACTGGGCCTTCCACAAGAATCTTCTGCTTGGCGAATGAATGAAACTAGGAAAAAACTCATCTTGAGTGAGGTAACCCAGACCCAGAAAAGACAAACATGATAGGTACTCACTTTTAAGTGGATATTAGCCATAAAGCAAAGGACAACCGTGGACTGTACTACAGATCCAGGGAAGCTAGGCAGCAAGGAGGGCCCAAGAACTGACGCATGGATCTTCCTAGGTAGGGGAAATGGAGGGAAGTTCCTGGTTGGACTGGGACGGGGAGGTATGGGAGCGTGAGGGACCAGGTTGGGGGTCTGGGCAGAGGAGGAGAGTGCTAAGAGAAAAGACTGAAAAGGGGTCTCTGCCCTTCTATGAGTCTACAAGGATGGCCCTAGTTAAGTCTCCTGGCAGCAATGGATACATAGCTTGAACTGGCCATGCCCTGTTATCGAACTGGTGACTACCCCAATTGTCATTGGAAAGCCTTCATCCAGTGACTGAGGAGCAGATTCACAGCCAAACATTGGACCTAACTAGGGGAGTCTGACTAAAGAGAAGGAGGAGGGATTGTAGGTCAAGGACATTGAAGGAAAGCTCACAGAAATGACTAGTCTGGCTCATGGGAACTCAAAGAGTGTGAACCAACAACTAGGAATCCTGCATGTGACTGACCTAGGCCCTCTGCCTGTATGTGATACTTGTGTAGCTTGGTGTATTTGTGGGAATCCTGAAAACGGGAGTAGGGGCTGTCCTCGGTGCATTGACTGGTTTTGGGGGAAACATGTTCCTCATGCTGGATTGCCTTGCCCAGATTGGTCTTGGGGCAGCTAGATATGCCATGTTTTGCTGCTGCCCATGGGAGTGAACAGGGAGACAGGGCAGATTTAGGTGGGGGTAGGGGGTGGGGAAAGAGGAGGGAAGGGAGGCTGCAGTACGGATGGGAAAAACAAATAATTTTTTAAAAAAAGAATCTTGTGCTGAAGAAGAAAAGTCTGAAGCCGAGGGATGTGGGAATGAGGTGTTAGCCAGGGGAATAACTTGTCTCCTGGAGAAAGTGTCCAGAAGAAGCTTGGGTGAGACAACCATGGGCCACACTCTCGCAGGTTGCATAGTTGATCAGCTAATCTCTTGCTGTCCACTTAAGCCTTACCCTCAAATGAGAACAAAAGAGATGGCCTAGGGAAGAAGCATACCCCATATCTTTGTCCCTTTCCACAACACAGCCACACAGAAAAAATGTCCTTAATCTGCTTTTTCACTTTTAGTCTCATTTGATTGGCTGTTTGAGATGGGTGGCTGAGCCTGGCTTCTTGAGCACAGGTAGATACAGCAAGCTCAAAAGAAAACAGCTCTCGCTGCCCTGTTATGAGAGCTCCAACCAGGAGCTAACAACAGGAGCTTCAGTAGTCTGGACAGAAATTCCTGACCCTTTGCGCACTTATTGTCACATTTAGGAATGTGTTTTAAATCTTCATGGAGAAAGAAACCTGTTTTGATGACTGTCACCTGCTAACTAGAAAAGGGCCTGCACCTCTGCTCCAGTCTGTGGTTATTTTATTTTATTGTTTGTTCTAATCATCGCAGTCCATCAAACCAAGCCAAGCTTGTGTACTAACTACGTCTCAAGCAGGCACAAGCTCTGTCTAGATCATGATGCTGTCTGGCCTCTCGCAGTCCAACTGAACTTAACCATTTCCAATTAATGGTACGTCAGCCCCCACCCTTTATCCTGCCGACTTCTAGAGGCCTGATCAATCTAATCTCTGCACCTGTCTTTCCGTGCTGACCCATCCCATAGGTCTTTTTCCATGGCTGTATATGGTTTTGTTCTGCCCCAAACCTAGGCTTCTCCATCCACAAAGAGACCCACATTTAGACTTTTTATAGTACAATAGTCTCTCTTATGGACAGATTCTGCATCAGTAGATTCAGTTAACTGCAAAATAGACATACTCCAAAGAAAAGTATATAGACTTTCTTAGTTGTCATTTCCCAAACAATGTAGCATACACATCACTTGAGTTGTAATAGGTTTGCAGTGGTTTGAATGAGAATGTCCCCTGTAGGATCAAATGTTTGGATACATGGCCGCAGGTGGCAGAGCTGTTTGAGTAGGTTTATGAGATGTAGCATTATTTGATGGTCGGCAAGAGACCGGACTCTAGAGGGGTTCCCAGGTGTTTAAGGAGATGTTCCCAGCTTGTTCCTTGAGCAGCTGAGGAGAGGGCGCCTGAACTGGCCCTATACTACAGCCACTCTGATGAATATCGTGCATATCACCATAGAACCTTCATCTGGCGATGGATGGAGATAGAAACAGAGACCCACATTGGAGCACTGGACTGAGATCCCAAGGTCCAAATGAGGAGCAGAAGGAGAGAGAACATGGGCAAGGAAGTCAGAACCGAGAGGGGTGCACCCACCCACTGAGACGGTGGAGCTGATCTAATGGGAACTCACCAAGGCCAGCTGGACTGGGACTGATGGAGCATGGGATCAAACCGGACTCTCTGAACATGTCGGACAAGGAGGGCTGACTGAGAAGCCAAGGACAATGGCACTGGGTTTTGATTCTATTCCATGTACTGGCTTTGTGGGAACCTAGTCTATTTGGATCTTCATCTTCCTAGACCTGGATGGACGGGGGTAGTCCTTGGACTTACCACAGGGCAGGGAACCCTGACTGCTCTTTGGACTGGAGAAGAACAAGGAGAGGGAATGGGGGGAGGGGAGGGAAATGGGAGCAGGGAAGGAGGTGAAAATTTGTAATAATAATAATAAAGAACACTTTTTTAAAAAAGGAGATGTGGTATTGCTACAGAAAGTATGTCATTGGGGGCTGACTTTGAGAGTTTCAAAAACCCCATGCCAATCCCACTGTGCTTTTTGTGCTTGCTGCTTGTGGTTGGAGGTGTGGGCTCTCAGCTTGTTGTTCAAGCCACCTGCCTCCATGTTGCTATGTTTCTTCACTGAGACAGTGGTAGACACATGTCTCCAGAACTACACACTCCAAATAAACCCTGCATTCTATAAGTAACTGTGGCCATGGCATTTTATCATAGCAATAGAAAAGTAACTATGACACTAGACATCCAGAAAATCCAAAAATAAAGTACTATTGGTCAATATGTACAGGCCATAGGCAAATGTAACATCATTTTATTGGTGCATACATGGGGTTAAGTGTCTACGGGTATCCTGGAGACAACTCTTGTTGCTACTGAAGATGAGTATATCTCCAAATTCGATTACATTAACTGACCCAAAGTCCTCCAAAAGAATTGAAAATAGATATTTGTCATCCATCTTAAATACTTACTCTATTTGTAATGCATGGCTGTGGTATGCATCAAGAATTACTAGTTTCAATAGACCTTATAATTTTAGTGTGAGTGGTATGTCTGTCAGGTACCAAAGAACCTTAGAACAGATGGCTAACTGTGGTGCCTATTAGCATACCAAAGTGTCTGCTTGACCCCTTGGCATATAGGATACCTGTGGTTCTTCCCAGTACTTCTCACCCCATCCCCTACCCTAAACCTCTCCAGCCCAGGCTTTGCTTCCCTTCTCCCAACTTCTCTTTCCTACATAAAAATGCCTTTTTGGCTACATGTTCTCTTGGCTCTTGGTTGGCCTTTTTGTCCTCTTGGCCTTGGCTTTCTCCTCTTCCTCTCGCACTCCATCCTCTCTCTTCTCATGGCTTGGTCCAGTCTGGACAGATGCATTTGACTGTTCTTTCCTTCATATCTCCGCCAAAACCCTTCTCCTCAGCACACCTTGGAGAGGTCATGTCCTCCTTTTATTCCTTCTCTACATCACATTATGTATTCATAGGATACATCTCTAAATTTCCAAATGTAAACACAACATATATGACAGGGCTATGACCAGCTATGGCCGTTTCATCTTTTAACATGCCAGAAACTACACATGCCTGTCATCTGCCTTAACTATTATCATGAGCAGAGATTCCCCAGAACTTGGTACCCAAATACCACTTCAGAGATGAGTGAAAGGAGGCAAAAGAAGGGATTTGAGATGTGAGTTCATACTAAGGTTGTATGGGAGGATATAGAGACTGCATAATTTTCATAAGTTAAATGCATTGCTAGCTTAGCTTTACGTTAATTCATGTCTTAAAACCATCTATCGGTAATAATAGTTAATATGCTGGACTCGGACATTTTTGACTTCTGGTATCTGTAAACTAAAAACCTGTTCATGATGGGACAATGCTAAGAAGCAGTTAGCTTTTAGTCAAGTGTCAAAAGCCTAATTGACCTATTGAATAAGTAGACCATGCAGCTCTGGGTGTGGCACAGAGCAAGAGGCTAGACCATGCAGCTCTGGGTGTGTCACAGAGCAAGAGGCTAGACCATGCAGCTCTGGGTGTGGCACAGAGCAAGAGGCTAGACCATGCAGCTCTGGGTGTGGCACAGAGCAAGAGGCTAGACCATGCAGCTCTGGGTGTGTCACAGAGCAGGAGGCTAGACCACGCAGCTCTGGGTGTGTCACAGAGCAAGAGGCTAGACCATGCAGCTCTGGGTGTGGCACAGAGCAGGAGGCTAGACCGTGCAGCTCAGAGTATGTCACAGAGCAGGAGGCTAGACCATGCAGCTCTGGGTGTGGCACAGAGCAGGAGGCTAGACCATGCAGCTCAGAGTATGTCACAGAGCAAGAGGCTAGACCATGCAGCTCTGGGTGTGTCACAGAGCAGGAGACTGTTTGTTTCCTTGAGTAAGTCCGGTCTAGACAGGAACAAGGAGAGGTTTGATTGCTTCTCCTTCTACATGTCTCTTGGTCTTCTCTGACCCATAACCTTCCTTAAAAACTCCACAGCCTTTAATCCCAGCCCTCGGGAGGCAGAGGCAGGTGGATCTCTGTGAGTTCAAGACCAGCTTGCTCTCTGTAGAGTTCCAGGACAGGCTCCAAAGCTACAGAGAAACCCTGTCTTGAAAAGAGAAGAAAAAAAAACTCCATGTCTTTGGTACTATCTCATACATTCCTTCTCAAAGAAATGAAGGGTAAGCATCTTTGTTATTGTTTGTTTATAAAATTACTCTTGCTGGGAGTGGTGGTTCAAGCCTCTAACCTTAGGAGTTAGGAGGTGAGGGAAGAGAATCAAGAGTGCAAGGCCAACCACTACATAGACAATCTGAAGATAGCTTGGATTATATGAGACCTAGTCTCAAACACACCAACACCTTCAAAATTTAAAAAAAAAAATCCTATTCCCTGGTGTGGCAATTTACACCTCTCATTCCAAACACTGGAAAGGGGAATCAAGGCGAGTCTGAATCCACTTGGATTTAATATGTTCCTTTCAGGCCATACAAAACTACATACAGAGCCCTTGTCTCAAAAAAATAAACAACAACAAAAACCTACTACTAAATCAGATAAATTTCCAACAGAGAAATTACAAATGACCAGATTTCTCTAGCCCAGGCTCAGAGCTTTCTGTTATTATCTGGTTCCCTAAATTTCTGTATTATAATACTCAGGTTAATATATAATTTCAGAGTTTTCGTTGATTCTCAAGTGTATTCCAAATTAGGAGTCTTATAGCACAAAGGCAAGAGTCGGGTGTGCCTTGGACACTGAATGTTCCTTAAAAGATGACTTCTCCTGTCCCTGGAGCCTGGCTTCCTCTGCTTTGTTTTACTTTATCATGTATTTGGCAGTGATGTGAATGGAACCTGGAGCCCCCAATGGTGATGGGCAGGTGCTCTTCCACTGAGCTACACCCCCAAACCTGAACTTCTGTCTTGACTTCGATATTGTATTGAATTCATTTTTGTGAGATTCAAAAAAAAAAAAGCCTGACTAGAGGCTGTTGAGTTTTTCTATGTGTTTGTTTATTTTTGTGTTGCCTATCTGACAGCGATGGGGAAGAGACCCACCTTCCCTGGGCTCAGTGTCTGATGCTGACTTGATATAATAAACAGCAGGTAGCAGTAGAATTCCAAGGAGCAACGTGCTACTTTAAGCTGTCCCTCCAGAAGACTTTTCTTTCCAGAACAGTGAGGTACAAGCCCTTGTTTTTCACTTAGTGGCTTTCCAGACACGTGGTCTGAGGAGTTTTCTACCAGCTGACCCTTTAGGGACCCATTCCCCCCAAAATTTCCCTTGGATCCAATCATTTACCTACCTTAGATGATTCTAAGTTTCTTCTCCTGAATTTAGTCACATGACTCTTCAGAAAATATCTTCACAATCTCACGGTCAAGTGCAGACCTTCTTAGACTCAATGAGATACGTTGAAAATATATTTTCATTTGGAAATTTCTTCTGTATGATTACTGAAGTATTTTCCTTAGGAGAGCTTGTTATCAATAAATAAATTTAATACATTTTCTAAGAAATATAGTTAGGTAATAGGAACAGTAGTACAGGACACATCAAATTTATTTTGGAAAACCATTTAAGAAATATTTCTGGCGGGGGGGAACCCCATAGTTCTTTTTAAATGCTGAAGCACTTTATATTCACCCTTTGGCTTCCTTTAAATCTAGTTCCTAATCCCATAATTGAGTTCTTGGTGGTTTAAGCTGTTATCAGACATCTCTGGGATATTAGAACTCACTTCTGGTTCAAATGAAGCATAAGAAAAGCATGCTTGGTGCTGTCCTGAGAAAATAAGGTGTGCCAATTTAAATTCTCCTGGGGCCAATTAAAGGACTTGGAAATGACTGATTAGGAATGCTACTTAGTGACTGCCATGGGGATATTTACCTTATTTCTAAAAATCAAATACATGTGGCTATCAGACCCCACAGGAGATGTAGGGGCGGGGAGAAATGGTAGCTGAGGAGGCTGCTGTAGGTGTAAGTAGGTAAGCACACTGGCTTCCCTGCCACTCAGTGTTCTGCTGGCTGCTGAGGGATGCAATCCCTTCTCCAAAACACAAAACACAGACCATACAAGGGACCATTTTTTTTCATTTTTTGCTCTCATCTTTTCTTTTTTCTTTTCGGGTTTTGTTGTCACTGTTGCTGTTGGTTTTTTATTTGGCTGACTGACTTTTTGAGACAGGGCCTCACTATGTCGCCTTGGCTGGCTTGTAACTGGCTACATGCACTAGGCTGACTTCAGACTCACAGGGCTCTGCCTCTGAAAGGCCATTGCTTGAAGATTCACCTGAGTCACAGTGCAGCGCAAAAATAGGGAATTACTTCTACAACTGTGGGAAATTCTTCTAGCTAACACAAAGGCAGGAGGCCATAGGACGGTAAAGGAGGCTTCAGATGGATGACTCTACCGCTTTAAAATTCTTACAAACAGGATGCAAAGTGTTGAGCAAAGGACAGACTCATTAGTGAGATAAATTCTGGAAGCAGGAACTCATGTCTAGACCCTCCTTCTTACTAGACAATGTCCATAGCTCTTAGTATTTCTAAACCTCAATTCTCCTGTCTGTAAACGAGAGCTAAAATTAGGACCTCCCTCATCACTGTTTTGTGAGGCTTAAAATATCATCCAGAAAGCCTTGAGTTCCAAAATTATTAGTTATTTTAGTATATTAAAAACGTGGAAAAACAAACTGTCTTTTTTTGTGTGTGATTGATTGGGGCGGAAGGGGGTGGGTGGCTCAAACCAAAGAAGTTATCTTTATAACTTATGAAAATACGTCAGCTTTTGCAGGGCTTTCCTTAACAGGAGAAAATTGAAAGAAACTGAAATATAAAATCCCGGAAAGTCTTTTGGGAGAAAAGAATTGTGATAACTAATTTTGTTTTCAAAATAAATAAGAGCCAAGGTAATGAACCATGAGAGCGTATTGTCTTTGGAGCTCTGGCTTTAATATTGTAATGGATGGTATTAGAAGTAATTAAAGCATTAATTAGAAATCTGTATTGGTTCAAAGCAATGAAGAACGAAGCTACTTCAGCATTAGCTGCCGACATATTTACTTGACATCAAAGTTTTTGGTAAGTTATACCAGAGGGAACTACTTAGCATAAGAAAGGGTTAGCACCTGAATAGGACATAAGAGTGTCCTAATTTTTTTTAAAGAGAGATTTGTTGGAAAATACTTGTCAAATATGCCTTTAAATGCAAAAATATTGTGACTGTCCTTTCTGCAGATTCACCAGGGAACTTAGCCAATGGAAAAGAAGTTGTGGTTGTCAAAATAATAAGCAGACTATATTGTATAACTATCAAGAGAAAAAGAATCCATTTTCCATTATTTTGCAGTTTTTATTTTTTTTTTTTGCACGGCCTATTGTGAATGACTAAGGATGACTTTCACACGGGTATGTTAATAACAGCGATTTGTTGACTATCTTTTCAAAAGAATCTGAAGAAAATCAAAGTTTGAATTTAGCCTGTGGAGTTCACATAGGTTCCACAAAACAACCCCACATAGTTGCTTGTTTAAGAGAACAACTGAAAACATAACAACAATAAAGAAAATTCAGAACCACTAAATCTTCATAGTCAAGGGCAATTTTTCCCATCTGTAAGCTGTGCTTCTTGGTAAAGACTATCACAGCAGTGAGTTTATGTGGGCAGCTGTTTCCCATCTGCTTCTCACAGACTTCTGGACTGCCCACTTCCCAACACTGGTGAGCACAACGCGTGTATTATTTTCCTTTTATATGTATTTTTTTAAGTTTTCGTTTCTAAACACGGTCTGCTGTAGCCAATGCTATTCTTAAACTTGCTGTGTGGCAGAAGATAACTTTGAATTTTGATCACCCCACCCCCACCTCCCAAGTGTTGGGATTATTGATCTTCATTGCCATAGTCTTCATACATAGTAGGCAAACACTCTACCAACTGAACCAGAAGGCCCCGCTCCCAGACTGCCACACCTGAAGTAAAAAAGGAGGGTGTGTCAAAGAACCACATCTGCTTTTGAAGGACTGTGTTCTCAGCAGCTCAGCGTGCTCAGGAGAATTTGCAGGGTGCTCAATCAGGCCAATGGGGACGTGCTGTTGTTCGAGAAGTAACATCTGCATGTGCTATATGCAGGTGCTCTGCAATACTGCAATTTTTATTAAAGGATTAACTATCAGCTCAGTGGTGGCATATTCCTGTCCTTACCAGCATGTGAGAAGTAGAGCCAGGAGGATAAGGGGTTCAAGGTTATCCTCTGGTACATAGAGACTGGAGGAAGGGCTTCAGGAGATGCTACTTCAAACTCTCTCAATTTTTTCTCTCTCTCTCCCTCTCTCTCTCCCTCTTTCCCTCCCTCCCCTCACCCACTCTCACACCACATACAAAGTGACTTACCATGTCAGCACATGTGCTGAGTTGGCAAAGAAGAGACAAAGGAGTATCTGTCCCCCAACCTGTTAGGATTTGGAAACAAAGTCATTTGGGGACCTATGAGAAGGACATTCCCTACTCTGGTTTCAAATTCAGGACCCCCTGCCTCCACTTCCCAAGGTCACAGGAATGCCCTGTTTTATTCTCTTTGCCTTATACACACAATTCTCTGTTTCCTGCAGCCGTGAGGCTTGAACAGTTACTGGTTGGCCCATCAGTTTTTGTTCTTCTATTCATACGAAGCTCTGCTTCATTTTTTAAATTATTTCAGGCACATGTCTGAAAAGCTGTGAACTCTTTATTTTTTTAAATATGATACTGGATGAAAAGCTGCAAACCTTTGTTAATTTCCTACTCATTAAGCAAGAAACTGGGGCATAGTCTTGCCCTACATTCAAGCTGCCATATGACCCAGAGAAGGAAAAGCTGCAGTCCAGGATCTGATGCCCATTGCTTCAAAAGCCATCTACCTAGCGTTTATCTCTCTGATATATCCCCAAATCTCTATATTATGAAAAGAGTACAAGAAAGTAGACAAGAAGATGAGGTCTCTCGGGACCTGTCCTATTTTTTTTTACAATAAAGCATGGCCTTAATAAATTACACTTTGTCCAGTAACAATGAAACAAAGCTCTCTTGTCCTTCCTGACCCAACAATCCCCACATTTATTTAATCACTCTGATAGCTTAAAGAAGAAATACCAAATAATTGGCAATATTTTGTGAATCTGAATTCACACTGGCTCTTTCAGTCATGTAATACAGCCAGAGTAAAATATAATCACTCTAAGAGAATGCTTGCAGTTCTGAATTTTGTCTCTAGAGAAAATTATATATTGCTTTTTAGAGAAAATAGACACGTTAATAGATTAATTCTTGGAGCTTATTGGTCTTCTACCTATGGCTCAGATATTACCCTTATGTCTTCCTGGGTTGTGGTTTTGTCTATTATTCCTTCCAAAACAAAAAACAAAACGAAAAACCCTCTACTACATACTAGATGTTGAGTAATGCCCATGGCTGCACTCAAGCTCCTACCTACCCCACTTGGTGGGGATGGAAGCTGCCAGCTCACATGGGTTGGGCAGTGCTCAGCACTGAGTCAAACCCATGGCTCCAGCTTTCTGCTTTCATCCACTTTGCATTGACTGGGAAATGTACATATTACAGAGCAAAGATTACAACTTGGCTTTCCAGACATAGGGTCTATTCTGTCGCAATTACCCACAACCCTACCTGCAAGTCAGTCTAACCAAACCTCAAGATCCTTCTGCTGAAATCCCATTATTACACCTTTCACACATTTAATTCTCTGCTTAAAAGGGAATGAAAGCCCAAGGCCCCAATGCTGCTTTCTACAAATATGGATTTAGAATTGGTTCCTAAGACATTTAGGATTGTATTGCCATTATTCTATGCAACCCAACATTTTGTGTTAAATTAACCCATGTGTGGGTCACTCTTTCTTAAGTCATCCACCACCCCACCTCATCCTCCTCAAATAATTTAAGGTTCTGGCTGGAGAAGTGGCTCAGAGGTTAAGAGAACTGACTGCTGTTCTGAAGGTCCTGAGTTCAATTCCCAGCAACCACATGATGGCTCACACCCATAATTTAAAAAAAAAAAAAAACAAAAAAATAATAATTTAAGGCTCATTTATATATACTTTTCAGTCTGTTTTAAGCTGTGCTTGCTGGACAGGCTTTGCTTCATGGATAAAACCATTCTCTGTAGCCAAGCACAGTGGCATATGCCATGAATCCCAGTAAAGATGAGCAGGTCTTTGAGTTCTAGTCTGGTCTACATAGCAAGTTCCAAGCCAGTCAAGGCTACATAGAAAGACTCTGTCTTTAAAAAACAACAACAAAAAATGGGGGCTGGAGAGATGGCTCAGTGGTTAAGATCACCAGCTGCTATTCCAGAGGGTCCAGGCTCAGTTCCCAGCACACATGGCAGCTCACAATTGTCTGTAATTCCAGTTTCCAAGGATCTGTCACTCTTGTAGAGATAAATGCAGGCAAATAATTAAATAAAAAGTCAATGCACGTAAAAACAAACAAATCTTTAAAAACAGAAGGCTCACTGCTTGCTGTGACAGCTCCCACTGGCTTGAAGATGATCTCCCACAGAGTAAAACATACAGCCACGGCGGCGAATCTGAGGCTAGCGCGGGTCTCAGCCTATGAATTCACATGGCAAGCAATCACTTTCTCTCTTTTTGAGAAGGACATGGTTTAATGTGGAAGAGGCAGTAAAGTTTAATTGAAGGAGAATAATAAATTAACAGAGGATGTGCAGTCTTGCCTGATTTAGAATCATAGGCTGTTCCAATGACAAGATCTATAGTACAACTGTGTACACATTAGGGTGTGAATGGCAATGGGCTACTTCCCATACATGTTTCTTTATATGTACCTATATGGGACTTTTCGTGGCCTTTGCCATTTGCTGGACACACAAATTTTAAGATCTGCTTTCACTGCATGAAGGAATTCGGCAGCATAAGGAAAACTTCAGATACTCCTTAGCAGATGCACTGGCGACCAGCACTGTTTCCTATTTCTGATTTCAGAAATAGTTTTGTTTTTATTTTAAGACAGGTTCTCACTATATACTATATAGCCCAGACTGCCCTGGAATTTGTATGTAACCCAGGCTAGCCTCCAATTCATATTTATTTTTTCCAAGTCCCCAGATGTAATGTTTGGGGGTTTATCTCAGGGATAATACTTTCCAAGAATGCTGAGGCCTGGATTTGATGCCCAGAGCTATAAGAAGTAGGGAGAGGGGTAGAAGAGAAAGAGAGAAGAGACGGATTGCATCAGATTTAGAGGTGTTTTATTCCAGATTATGCAGGTGTGTGCCTGTGCTGGTGAAGGCCAGAGATTGATGCTGGGATCTTCCCCAGGTGTTTTCCACCTTACTTTTTCAGATAGGCTTCATTCTACAACAGGAGTTCACCAATTTTGCTAGACTTACTGATCAATGAGTTCCAAGGATGGCCCTGCAGTCTCTCCCCAGCATTGGGATGGCAAGTGTTTGCTACTGGGTCCAGCTATTTTTATGTGGGCTCTGGGGGAGCAAACCCAAGAGTCTTAGTTACTCTTCTCTTACTATGATAAAATACCATGACAATTTATAAAAAGATGGCTTATAAAAACTTTCAAAAAAAAAGATGACAAGGTAACTATAAAAAGATGAGTTTAATTTGTGGCTTAAGGTTTCAGAGAGTTGCAACCATGACAGCAGAGCAAAGACATGTTAGGAACAACTGAGAGCTTTTATCTTGATCCCCTAGTAGGAAGAAGACACACACACATACACACACACTAAGAATGGCACAAGTCCTTTGAAACCTCAAAGACCTCCCCTCCTGACACACCCCCTCCAACAAGGCCACACCTCCTAGTCCTTCCCAAACAGTTCCATCAAATGGGGACCAAGTATTCAAACACATGTGGGAGCCATTTCATTCAAACCACCACACCAGGTTCTCACAATTGCATACCAAGTACCTGACCACTAAGGCATCTCCCCAACCCACAATCCCAATCATTCTTTCATGTCAAAACCAGTGTCAGAAAAACGGTGGTAGCAGAGGTGATGGGGTACGAGGAATTACAGTGCTTCTATTCTGATCATTACAAATATGAAAGGTGGCCAATACAAAAGCCTGGCTGCTAAGCAGCTTCTCTAAATTTCGAAGGGGCCGTTCACCTTGGAAAAGTAGTGGATTAAAATTGAGTGTGAAGCTAGCAAGAGCAGGCAAGGCACTTACTACATATACTGATGACCTGAGTCTGATCCCCGAAAGTAGAAGGGCAAAGTCTATCCATAAAGTTGCCCTCTGACCGTCACACTTTCAGGTGCACACACATATAAATCATAAATAAAATACTCTGTTTTGGTTTTTTTTTAAGATTTATTAATTTTTATTTTATGTCTGTCATTTGCCTGTGTGTATGGAAGTGTACCTACCACATGTGTGCCTGGTGCCAGTGGAGGCCAGTAGAGGGCATCAGATCCCCTGAAATTGAGATTTCAGGTAGTTGGATACCACTTGGGAGATGAAGGGAATTGAATGGAGGCCTTCTGCAAGAGCAGCCAGTGCTCTTAACTGCTGAGCTATCTCTCCAGTTCTCTTAAAATGAAGTTAAGGTTTTTTAAAAACCGAGTTGGGTCCAAAGAAGTCAAGGAAGCATACATTAGGACTATCCCTGGCATGCTGAACTGTCATAACCAAAAGTATTTTGGTCTTTTCTCTGTCCCTGTCTGATTCCTTCCTGGTCACAGGACCCGATTTTTCAGACTCCAGCTGTAGCCCTGTGGCTCAGAACGGAGATGCTATGCGGTTGGTACCGTCATCCTCTTCCGCACCTAGGCCAGCTCTCTCAACCTCCTTGATTACTGGACTGGTTTCCTTGGCCCTCTGGCACCATCAGGGGAAGAGACGCTCGAGGCTTTGGGACACTAAGTCTTCATATCAGCCGCCTCCCGGCCCTCCCCCTTGGTAAGCCTTGATGGTGGCTTTGTTCTCTTTTTCTCAAGCCCGCAAACAAGTGGTTTTTCTTTATCACCGTAATAGTTCTCTCAACAAAGAAGGTAGTTTAGGGCTTTCTCTGGGGCTGATAGGTGTTTCAGTTTAATGAGGTTTTTATTAGACTGTATTGGTTTCCCTGAAAAGAAATTATGAGCAGCCAACAGCTGATAATAGAACCAGACTGGAAGAAACAATAACCAAAAGAGGCGAACAGTAACGCAGCGGCAGATGCTTTCGCTGGAGCTGGGGGATTAAACACTACCTCCTTTCTCCCTTGGCCACCATTGTGCTAGCAAAAAAAAAGTGAGAGTGGGCACTCCTGTGCCAGTTGTGTGTGTGTGAAGGATACGGCTATAGACACAGACTCAGCTAAACCACCATCTGCGGAGGAGAGGGAAGGGTGGAGAGCCCAGTCTAGACAAAGATGAGGGACGCTCAGAGGGCCCGGGTTTACAAGGGCTGGTCGGTTACCATGGGAACTAATTGGAGCTAATAAGTAAAGGGACGTTTTAACTGTGGGAACAGAATAGGAGGGGCCGCTCTTCAATATCACCGTTACCTATTAATCTTTCATTTTAGGAGTGTCCTGCCTCAGTTTCTAGGATGAAGCCATTCATTCTGAACAGAGCTTCACTCTGTTCCTGCTGACTTTAAAATGCTGGATATCACCTTTGAAAATGCAATGTATTTTAAGTTTAGATCTTTCAAGACAGAATCAATTTCACCCCCCCCACCTTAAAAAAATAAACTGTTTGCAGATGGCAAGGAGAAAGCAAGGGGAAGTCATGGAAAATTCTTAACTTCTCAAATTGACACTCCACCATGCAGGGAAGCAGGCTTCAGGGAGGGTGGGAGCTGGGACAGACTGCAGAACCAGCTTCGGGTCTGGGTTTGCGTTGGTTTTCCGTAACAAAAGTATTTCAGAGAAATGTGTCTTTGTGGACTCGTTTTACAGTCCACCTGAAGGGTAGCACACTTACCCACCCAGCCACGGTGCAGAACGCAAAGCCAGCAAGGGCCGGGATCTATGACACCCTTGTACTTTATTTAAAACAAGTATTAAACAGGACGGATAGCTGAAATGATCAATAAAAGAGAAGTAATGACTGAGATTTAATGAAAAGGTCTACAGAGGAGACGAGAATGAAATGTTCGCACTAAAAAATCCTTTCAAACAATAATGTAAGTCAAGGACAGGGCCTCTTGGGCAATGTCTCCTAGAAGGGAGGTTACAAGCTCAGCGTGGATGAAACATATTGATTTAACACCTTTACAGTTTCTTAAGTTTTACTTTTGTAACTCAATTTACAGTTTAAGAGATTGCAAACTGCCTTAATAATGTCTCCGGGGTCTTCCACCTCACTCAGTTGAGGCAATCCAGGTTCCAGACTGAGGTCTGGCTGGATTAACTATTACCCCCTCCTCCCAAGGCAAGAGGGAATAAAATTGCCCTGCAGTAATTGGCACTATTAAAATTTTATGGTGCCCCAGGGAAGGGTTAGGCCTGTCCTGCCAATTGCATTGTTGACAATATCTCTGTTGGTTATGTATCTGGAGATGAGTGCGTGGGAGGCAGTAGTTGAGTGAATTTGTGATATATTGTCAAGCAGAAACCTTAACGTCACTTCTGGGAAGATAATAAGCAAATGAAATCAGGACTCCCACCTCCCTTCCCCCTCCCCTTCCACCTCACCACCTCCCAATCCCATCCCCCACCCCCATCCCCCGGCAGCCCAACGGGGAAAACATCACTCTGAGACAATAACACTTCCCTTCTCAATGCTTCCGAAACTTGGACCAGGAGCAATTGCAGATAACGTATAACATCCCACTCACAAAAAGCCAATCAGATCAATGCTGCTTTTTATGACTTTGCTGTGCCAAGTATTAGCTGCCTATTTTTAATCTGGATTTTAAGGGTTTGGGAAAGTTTTAAACCCCTCTCTCACTCCCGTAGTGATCATCTTTAAAACCTCAAAAGGTGTAATATTTAAATGTTAGCTTCCAACAGGCACCCTTAGGAAGTAGATGGTATTTAACATTCCTCTTTACTCTTTAAGATTAGCCAAATTCCTTGGATGTCTGATGGAATTTTTGAAAGGATAAGATGTTTTTAAGTAATGAATTTATTTCTCAATATCCTTTTATAATCCTCTTCTGACTCAGGCTATCAATGCAATTATTTTTATAAAAACAGTTCTTTCCAGCTTTTAAAAAAAACTAAACTAAAA
The DNA here is from genome assembly GCF_037038515.1 of Microtus pennsylvanicus. Classification (NCBI taxonomy): domain Eukaryota; kingdom Metazoa; phylum Chordata; class Mammalia; order Rodentia; family Cricetidae; genus Microtus; species Microtus pennsylvanicus. The sequence continues at coordinate 25,585,732 of NC_134583.1, forward strand.
CTAAAAAGGATGTATTTAAACAATCCCAAACTGAAAACATTTTAAAGCAAAATTGTTAGTGAGGTGCTTGAGCTACGTGGATGTTATAAGCGCAGTTAACTAAACACCAATAAAAATAATCACTGGCGGAGTGTAGGCTTCTAAGCACCAAGAGCTGCAATCTCGAGGTGTCTGTGGATGTAGGAAGTGATTAAAAGCCACCTTTATCTAGGAAAGCGTGTGCTGTTTCTACAGAAGTAGGAACGAGATGACTTTCAGTGACCGTCTCTGGTTTAGCCTGGGAGACACGTGAAGAGCACAGCGAGAAAGAAGTTTCGGCTCAAAGCCGCGGCACCGCCCCCCCCCCCCCCCACAAGCCCTTCCAGGAATGTTGGAGGCAGCCGCCCCCGAATCAAAAGGAGGTAGGAGTTTAGATCTCAAAATGTAGATGTCACATTTCAGTGCAAACTACTCCCACATTCAGCACTTTATCAGCATGACAAGACGAATCTTTTATCTCCCGTGGGGTGATGGGGGGGGGGCTTGCTGAGGAGATTGTCCTCAATAGCTGGGCTGTAAAAGATTTTTAGTGTTCCTGGGCGTCCCACCGAGAGTCCCCTCCACCCCACCCCCATCCCCCCAGGAGCACAGAGACTTGTGAAAAGTAACGCACAACTGGCCACCAGAATAATTCATTCGCTCTACCTTCCCTACCGCACCTCCCACTCCTCCTTTTTGTGGCAGTCCTTTCTCTCCGAAAATCTCAGGTTACTTGACTGGGGAGTTCTCAGACCTCCCGTCCCTGCCCAGCCCTCAGCCTCCAATCCGTAAGAGACGCTCAGCCCCAGCAATTGGATTGGGCAGCCTGTCTTGACACAGCTCTCTGCTGAGGGCTTGAGGACGTGTTTCAACAGATGGTTGGGGTTAGTGTGTGTCATCACATTCGAGTGGGGATTAAGAGAAGGAAGGCTGCCCTGCTGGAGCTGTGTGGTCTTCTCCAAGTGAGAGTTGGTTGCAGGCACATTCAAGGACTTGGCTTTGGGGAAGAAGAGGAGAAATTCATTTGCAGCGGGCACAAGAAAAGCGGTATTTCCAGGTAAAGTAAAAGGCACTAAAACAAAACAAATCTCTCTCTCTCTCTCTCTCTCTCTCTCTCTCTCTCTCTCTCTCTCTCTCTCTCTCTCTCCCTCCCTCCCTCTCTCTTTCTCTCTCCCTCTCTCCCTCTCTCCTTTCTCCTCTCCCCTCTCCCTCTTTCCTTCTCTCTCGCCGCCGTAGTTTGGAATGTAATGCTAGCCCAGCACACTTGTCAAAGCCGGTGCTCGCCGTTCCATCAATGCTGCTATTGTACGGCTGACAGATAACAGTGCACATAGCTTGGCTGTCTTTGTAGCGCTAACGCTTCATGAGCGTGGCTTTTGAAGGTGTAGCGGAGAAACTGTCTTTGGGAGCCCGGTACCCATGAGATGCCCGGTACAGGCGCGGAACAGTAGGTGCAAATTGCTCGCCAAGGATGGACAAGGCCAAGAAAGCGATAGCTTTAGCTCTCACCGTTAAGAGTTCACTTTGAAGCTATTGCGTTCTCCTACTCGGTCCGTAAAGATTCTTTTAAAGGCTCTATGATTGGCTTGCTGGCAGAGTCAGAAACGCTTTGTTAAGGATTTGTGCAAGGTAGATTGGGTCGATTTGTGATGGAGCAAGGGGGGGGTTTTAATCATTTTTGGAGGCTGACTAAAGTCTGGGAACTCCTTGGGGGGGCGGGGGGGGGAGCTGGCTACCCTCAGCGCAGCGTTCAGGTCGGCTCTGAAACAAAAATGCTTAGAGCTGGAAGAAAAGCCTAAAAGGGGAGGTAAAAGGAAATCGCTCTTTAACATAGCCCGGTCGCAGCTGCAGCGAGAGCAGACGGAGGTAATTCACTTGCAGATCTGTGTGTGAGTTTTACAAGTCAGGGGGACACTCAAGTAGCGAGTCTGGGACGGATCATTAAAGCCACTGCATTTATAGGCTTTAAACGGTGTTAATTAAATGTAAATAGATGTTCAGTCTGGGTTATAAACAAATAAACAAGAAGGTTTTAATTACAAATTAGTCATTGGAAATTAATGGTCATCCGGGTGCCGAGCAACAGTAAGTGAGCTGTCATCTGATGTGTGGCTAACTGCTCTGCCAAAATCACCCACCAGGATTTAATTGAATGGAATATATAACAAGGAACATTAGACTCTGCGTCTTCTGGCATTTAAGAAGGGCCTTTCAAATTGTGGCCTTATTTTTCGAGGGATGAAAATGGTATTTTTATTTTTCAAGTACTTGAGCAAGATGGCTGAGTCTGGGTTACTTTTACTGAACTGAGAGGCTGACTTCTTTCTGAGGAACTGTGTTCCAGAGCTCTGGGGGAACCTGCTCCTACGGGGAGCTCCTTACCCTCTGCAGGTGAGAGGCTTCTGTACACAGCACTGCGTCTGGACTGTTCCAAAGTAGGAGCTGTGTAGTAGGCAGAATCATAGGTTGAATGCCTGAGACTCTGCTTTGATTGCTCAGTAGCATCAAGTCTCGAACATTCTGCTTCAAGTTGCCTTCTTATAACCATAGAGCAGACTTTTGAAAAAACTCATTTTTTTAAATAAAAAGTTAAGGCTAAAACAATATAGCAATATGGTGATGTGATGTTGTTCAGAATGTCCTGTGGCCAAGGTTTGAACGCCGTCAGTGAAAAAAACCATTCTTCCATCAGGGCATTATCTGAGTCCCGATATTACATAACCGACGTGAAATAGGACTAAGTTCATAAGCTGAAGTTGCTTGAAATTCCATTCATTCCGTGTTGGTTTTGCTGAGGAACCGAGGTTTCAAAAAGTGAAAAGAGAAGGAAAGACTGATCTCTCCCATCAGACAGCAGAGAGCAGGTACAGAGCCAAGGGACCAGGCCATCTGGTACCATTGTAGCGTTATTTCAGGACAGCATAAAGTCTTGACGGGTTGAGTATTCTACCAAAGGCACTGACAAGGGTCTGCTCACAAATGGAAACCCCACAGGATCCCCACAGGAACCTATGTCCCTTGTGCTGTGCTGGATACTGGCCACAGAGTTGCCTGGTTAGGGTGTAGATAATACGGGAGATGCCCATTCTCCCATCCGAAGAAGCATCCGTGCCAACAAGACCTTGAGTGTTGGGACATAGTAAATTTGCATCTTGAAGACACAAACTTGTGTTTTTGTCTCCCTAACAAAGCAGTGTAAAATAACTCAGTAAGCTGAAAGCAGTTACTCAGAAGACGGCGCCCACAGGGCAATCCCAGCTTCTTGTCAAAATCTGCATCTACCCCTTCCAGATGGCAAACATGGAGAGACTTATTTGTGGTAACTTCTGCAGACCTCAGTTTGACATTTGGTTTTCTCCTGGCAGCACTGTGCTCCCAACACATGAAGTTCCCGTCAGAGCTCTGACAGCTGTGGAAGGGGTCCTTCTCAGGGAGCCGAGTGGGGTTCTGTGTGCCCTGTGGCTGTGTCCTTCTGTCCAGACTTGAATTAGGGTGACGTTTCTGAGAGAGGACTGGAAAACTTGGTTCATGGACATTACCAAACTGTATTTATGGCAGAGGGGATTACTGAGATGCGTTAATCAGGATCTTGACAGGATGCACAGCAGGTTGAATGGGGACCTTCATCAAGATACTAAAAGGGGTGTCTGTATTCTGTTTCCTTCTGGGGAACTTGAAGGACCACCAGACAGATTGTTGTAGCCATTTCCATTGTCACGGTGCAGCCAAATGGCAAGGGCGACACTTTTCCTTCCCTAACTTCCTATGCAGAGAACAGCGTTTGGGATTTGGAACCTCTCTGCTCTTTCAGTCCACAAAACTCTATTTCTAGGACTGAGCTCTGCAGAATATCAGATCTCCCTGACCTTCTTTGCCATGTGAACCAGGCCACCTTATGGGTCCAGTCAGGACATCTGGCCCTTTTTTCTGCATGCAAAACTGTGCAGAGTGCAGAGGGAATGTAAGGGAATTTCAGTTTTATAAGCTGCTCTAAATATTCGTATTTTTATCATTATTGGCATTGGGACAAAGCGGCTCATGTGTAAAATTAAGTATGAGTACATATGATGAACACACCTTTATGTTAGCTCCATGGGAAGAAGAAAAGTGAAAGAAGGTATTTTTGCAGGAAAAAAATCCCTGAAAATATGTTTCCTGTTTAAAAATATTTTTAATTCGGTCTCACTATGCTGGGGAGGAAGGGGAAAAGCTGGCAAACTCTCCCTCAGCCTCTTCCCTCCACCCCAATATTTTCCTCTCCCCTACAGTCAATCTGTCATCAAATCCTATGAGTCCTTCCTTTAAAATATCTTTCACATCTGGCCAGCAGCTACTGCCCCAGAGCAACGGTTCCCTTCCACATGGGCTGTGGCAGCCATCTCCCAACTGGTCCCCTTTGTCTCCGCTTGCCTCTGTTTGTGACTGAACTGGAGACTGAAGCCCAGGCCTCATGCACATACAGCCACATAGATGCTCTTCCACTGACCCACACCTGCCCATGCTGACCCACGCGGGTTTAGCCTTGGTTTTCCAGCCATATTCCCATCCTATCCAGCAAAGTGATCAGGTTAGCGTCCCCACCTTCTAGGTCCATTTGTCCTCGTGACTCATATTCTAGCTTGTGGAGTGGGAAGTGAGCTCATAGCATGCTGTTTGTTTGGGGACCTAGGACTAGAACTCGCAACCTCAGCGCGCTAAGGAGGTGTTTTCTACCGATTCTCCCTTTATAAGCCTGTATTGAAAAAGGATCATTTCACTCATCCTCGCCTATTTACTCATTAGAGATTTAGCTACAACCTCCCAAAGGCCCCCTACCTCTCACACTGATGGTACCCTTCTCTGGGTGCTGGTCCTCAGCTAGCGAGATATGGATTGTGCCTTACATAATTGTTTATTTCATATCCTGCTTTGTGGTTTGCTTATTTTACCCACTGACTGCAGGTAAGATGACAGAGACTAGCCTGTTTTACGTTCATCTCCACAGAGGCCATAAATACATGTGTGTTCACTAACTCACAGAGATACTCAAACACTGAAGACACTTTCTAGTAATTCCCTTCAGAGTCATTAATCAGCTCTTTTTTTTTCTTTGTTTTGTTTTATTTTGTTTTGTTTTGCAAGATAGGGTCTCTCTGTGTAGCCCCGGCTGTCTTGGAACTCACTATGTAGACCAGGCTGGCCTCGAACTCAGAGAGATTGGCTTGCCTCTGCCTCCCAAGTGCTGGGATTAAAGGCATGTGCCACCCGGCTATTAAATCAACTATTTAATAGCTATTACCTGGCTAATAAATCAACTTTTTGTGTTTCCTTCTCATCCATCTGATGTGGGAGTGTCATATATCAATCTGTTGATTTCATTGGCTAAACAATAAAGAAACTGCTAGGCCCATTGGATAGGCCCACCCTTAGGTGGGTGGAGTAAACAGAACAGAATGCCGGGAGGAAGAGGAAGTGAGCTCAGACTCCACAGCTCTCCTCTCCGGAGCAGACTCTTCAGAGAGACGCCATGCCCCAGCTCCGACCCAGGATGGACTTAGGCTAGAATCTTCCCGGTAAGCGCACCTAGGGGCACTACACAGATGATTAGAGATGGGCTAAATTAATATGTGAGAATTAGCCTAGAAGAGGCTAGATAGGAATGGGCCAGAGCAGTGTTTAAATGAATACAGTTTCCGTGTAATTATTTCGGGTGAACCTGGCCGGGCAGGTGGCTGGGGGTTGGGGATGCAGCCCCGCCGCTCCCTATTACTACATCCATCCATAACCGAAGAGGAACAATGATGGAATTCAATTGGTTTTATTTTCCAAACCCTTAGGGGAAGCACCACTCTTAGTTAAAACATGAGAGATTATTGTTCCAAATCAAGACTGAGTGGTATATGAAATTCCCATCTATTCAACATTCCACAATGACTCTCATAGGAGTTACGCCTATGATCTGCCCCTTTATCAGTTAAAATGTCAGTGATGGCCATAGATCTGGATAGCTCAAGACTGTATTCTAATCCAGAGATTTTACTTATTTATGTGGCCTTGAACAGAGGATTAAGCAATGGTGACTTGAGTATCTGTAAGATGGATATAGGGGTACTTACCTTAGAGTGTTGTGAATAAAATATCCCATGTATATATATCACTGCATGTCTAATATTAAATAAATCAGTAACCATGGGAAGTGACAGGTACATTCATGGGTCTAGGTGTACAAACTCATCTTTGTCATGCCAATCATTCCTGCTATCTAGTCATGTGATCTACTCCTTTAGCATTTCCCAAAGCAGAGGAAGATAGACAAGTGTGAGATGGAAGGAAAGTAGTTTTGGCAATGATGGATTTGAAGCAACTGTGTTGATGAACATATAGGGTCCATACTGAGAGCCATTGCATGTTGTTTACAGAGCAAGGTCCCGAGTTCAGCACTAAGGGAAACAAAGAGCAAGGCTAGTCAAAGTTCTTCAAGATCCTTTCTCTTACTTCTGGCACACAGTCTAGGAAGAAAACAATGGGGCTTAAGAGATGGCTTAGCAGTTAATATCACTGACTGCTATTTCAGACTATCCGGGTTCAATTTCCAGTACCTACATGGTGGCTCCCACTAACTAGAGCTCCATTTTCAGGGAATCCAATGCTCAATTCTGGCTTCCTCAGGCATCAGGCAAGCAAGTGATACACACACAAGCAGACAACACACACACACACACACACACACCAAACGAGACCAAACAAACAAGCAGTTACGGTCAGGCCCCCAGAAATAATTGGTTCAGAAAGACAGCATCTAGGCAGCACAAGGGACGATTACCTGCAAAGCAAATTTAGCAGAAAGCCAAGTGCAATCACCCAGTTCCCAAACTCTGTAACTACCAGGAAACGTGGGCTCTTCCATTGGTACCCTTTCCCGGAAGTGCAACTGACCAAGAAATTCTCTCACATGTGCTTTGTAGCCCATTTAACAAAATGCATTTGTGGGCCCCGGTCATTCAACTGGTTCCCAGGAGCCCGGAAAGGTCAAATGGCTTTCTTTCTACTCTGACCACGTGTGCTGTCACTACAGTGGGCCAGGAACTGGGAAGAAACTAGAACCACCACCACCACTCCAGCCCCAGGAGGCTGTGCGCCTGTGGACCCCCGTCCCCTGCAGACCTGCCTACAGAGTGTGGAAAAGAACAGCCACTTAATTTCTTGACTCTGGCTTCTGCTGTAGCAAGACAACCTGTTGTTCTACTTCGCCTTAAACTATGTAACTCCTGTATTCCCAGGTAATAATGTACTTACGTTTTACTAGTTTATAAAAGGCAACGCTCTATTTTCAAAGTTAAAACCTTGTCTGCTTTGGCTTGGTCTTGGCAAGATCTTGTGTAGCCAAGGCTGCCCTCAAACCCACAACCTTCCTGCCTCAGCCTTCTAGATTCTGAGATCACATGTTCCTACAGACTTGCTGTGGCACACCTGTTTCAATACCTTTTCTTGTGTTCTGCTTTTTCTTTGTTTGCTTGTTTTTGTGACACAGATACAAATGTAGGAAGCAATTTATGTTACTAAACTGTGAATCTAAGGGACGAAGAGACACACCTCTGTCAACTGCAGCGGCTGAGGTTGGCTCAGACATTGTGTTTACCGGTGAGATGTCTTCATTGTCAGTCTGGAAACTCATGTTGTACAAACTCCAACACAAGGTGAAGAGTTAGAATCAGGAATAATCCGGGAACTGCTAAGAGCCAAGTGGCTCCGAGTGAAATAAAGAACGCTCCCCCGAGGAAGCTCAGTGGAGAAGGGCATTTGCCACACAAGCCTGGCAACCCGAGTTCAACCTGAGTGTGGGTCGTAAGATGGAGACCTAAGCTCATTATTTCGTATAAACCGAGGGCTGTAGAGATGACACAGTGGTTAAGAGCCCTTCCTTCTCTTACAGAGAAGACCTGGTTCCAGTTCCCAGCACTCAGATAGCAGTTCACAGCTGTCTACAATTCCAATTCCAAGGGAGTTGATGCCCCCTTCTGGCCTCAATGAGTACTGCATGTATGAACTAACAGAATCCCTCATATATACATAAAGTAAAAATAATATATATCTTCTTACAAGTATATAGTTTGAAGTTTCTGTTCCTAAGATATTGGCTGGAGCTAGGCGTGGTATCTCATCCTGCAATCTAAGCACTCAGGACCATAAATCACAAATAAATACAAGAGAGAAATTAGCCTGGGTATTTTTCTCTACTTATATATGCTTTTGCTTTTTCTTTATTCCTCCTGTTTTAAGATTTATCCTATTTTCAGGTTGCCACAGGGTCAGTCTTCACCTGATTTACAAATTGCAATTGCGAGACACTGGTTCTGTGCTTGCAATTAGCTGATTCAGTGGTGTTTTTATTATTCTTCCTCCATGCAGAGTTTTTACTTCAGAGAGTACAGAATGTTTCAAGAACTTGGGGAAATCCTTAATTTCCTTGATGAAACAATTCCGGTACCACCCAGTCTATATGTCTACCCATTTTGGGGGAGCAATAATAGTGGACCCCTCAAAAGCAAAGTGGAGTCCTGATGAGAGCTCGCCGGGTCTCGATTCCTGTGGATAGAATGTTCTGGCTCAAGCAGCATAGCTTGCTATGGTTAGTACCATCCTAAGGTACAAGCTACAACAGGATCACATGGGGCAGTGATTCCCACTACAATGGTGATTGGAGGGAATGTGTACTCAGTAATGATCCTTTCCAAATGTGAGCCTGTACATCCTCAAAATTCCTATCACAAATATGGCCCAGCACCCATTCACCTGTCTAGAACCTAACTAGCTCCCTAAATAGACTTTCTGCCCACATAAAGCCTTCTCCTTAGCCTTCACCTGCCAGGAAGCAATCACCGAGCGAGGAGAGAGAACGTCCCCGTGGACAGATGGGCTTGGCAGCACCCAGGGATGTGGGGAAGTTCAGCTTCTAGCTCTTATCTTACAGGAAGTACATCCCAGAAGGCGAGGCCCCCACAAATCCTGTTCCACACTTCCCTCCTGAGAACTTCATGCTGGTAAAAGCAAAGAAGGTGTTTTGAACACGACAGATAGTAAAATCCTAGGATATGTAATATTTTCTACTTGGCACACCTCAGGCTTCCCATGAAATATCATTTTTTTTCTCTGTATCTCTGTGTTTAATAAAGGGATTTGGGAGTGAGCTCAGCATGGAACAGAGCAGAATCTACTTCCTAGCAGTGGGGTCCATGTTCTAAGAAAGAGTCATGGTGAGCATCCTAACTAAAACCAGAGCCCAAAAGGAATTTGGGTAAGAAAGCAAATTTTGGCCGCGAACCTCTTGTGTGCACGTTTGCGTCTTGTGTGTGGACAAAAGTAACGAATGCCATAGGGCACCCTGTTTGCCCTGAAGGGATATCTAGACTAGCTGTATGGGGAAGCAGACACACACACACACACTTCATAGTAGGGCACGGAATTTTGGGATAAAGTGTCAGTTAATAGTGCCAATTAAATAAAAGAGATGCCAACAGAGGCTCTGTTGGAGGAGTTAGACCTTGAGCTGGGCTGAATATGGTCCAAGGTCCCTGTGCAGATGGGTCAGTGTATGATTCAACCCCAGGACTTCTGAGCTGCTGTGTTTGGGGACAATTTTCTTACCTTCTCTTTTGCTCAGTTTCCTTGTCTTTAAAGCGTGAAATGATCATCACGGACGGAGGTGTGCTGCTGGTGCAGGAGGATCTGCAATGGCCCCTCCCTCCCTGCCGTGTGGGAAGAATGGTGTGGCCAACACTTGCCTTTCAGTCCTTGTGCACATTAGCTTGTGTTGGGAGCAAATTTCCTTGTCAAAAAGAAGGGGAAGGAAAGGAATAGGAGCCATAGAGAAAGGAGAAGAGCAAAGCGAAGAGGGTGTTGTGGCTGGCCCGTGCCACCACTCTGCGCTCATCTATAGTAAGTGTGCCATGTCCTGTGTAAGCCAAGACAGAGTCCAGACTGTCTCACACATCAGCTAGAGAGGTTGGTGTGGGAGATAAAGTGAAGCCTTAAATAGGAGAGGGTGTCACGTGAGATGACTCAGTAGGCAAAGGGATTTGCTACGTGGGCCTGGCAATCTGAGTTCCATCCCTGGATCCCATGAGATGGAAGGAGAGAGCTACTCAGAACGCTTGTCCCTACCTTCTCTAGAGGGCTGTGCACATGTAAACACACACATACTCTTAAGGAGGCAGGAGTTGTGGTAGTGGAGGGGAGATAGCCTAACGGTTAGGAGCACTTGCTGCTCTTCCAGGGCCTGGGATTGGGTCCCCAGCACTCACATGGTGGTTCATAACTATCTGTAACTCTAGATCTGGCAGAGCTATGCCTCTTCTGTTCTCTGCAGGTACCAGGCACAAACATGGTACACAGACATACATGCAGGTAAAACTCCTATAGCATATAAAATAATTAAAAATAAAGAAGAAGGGAGAGGGAGAGAGAACAGTTGACAACAATGAAGCTCTCAAAACTAAGTATCGTCTTGAAGAGGTCTATTGTTATCCACAGCAACCGTGAGGCAGAATGCGTGAAGGGACATTATTAAAGAAGTCACAGTAGAGTCTCGCTTGGTGGCCTGTTCTTATAATCCCTGCACACACAGGAACCAGACGCAAGAGGGTGGCAAGTTTATGCTCAGCTGGGGCAGCTTAGCAAAATCCATCTCCAAATAAAATTAAGTTAAAAGTAAATAAAATAATAACCAAACGGCAAAGATGACACTGAGTTACGGAGGCCAGGCCACAGGGACGGTGACTCCACGTATGGAAGCAGCAGTGCGGGAGTGGAGTGTCATTGTGCAGCCCAGTGATTTCCAGAGGGACAGAGGTCAATATGCAGACGTTTGTTTCATTCCAATCACATTCGGAATAACTTTGTAATGCAATTATGTGTGAAATCCGTGAACATAAGGCTAGAGAGATGACTCAGCAATTGTGCACTGTGCACAAGTGTGCACTTGTATACACACACACACACACACACACACACACACACCATACTTGCTTCTCTTGCAAAGGACCCAGATTCACTTCCCAGCACCTACATGACAGCTTACCACTGTCTGCAACTCCAGGATCCAGGAGAATCCAGTGCCCTCATCTGGTGACCATGGGCATTGCAGACAAAATACTCAACCATACAAACTTAAATAAATATTTAAAATATGTGAATGCAAATGCTTAATAATAGAGTTCAAACAGATAAACTTTAATTCTGGTGGCTGATTTACAGGAGATAGGAACACAGCCTGTCTTACAGAACTAAGACATTTTCCTTAGATTAAAAAGAATCTTAGATTAGAAAGAAGAGAGACAAGAAGGAGAAAAGGTGGAGGGTGACAGGATGGGGAGAAAGAGGAGAGGGGGATGGGGGTGGGGGTGAAAGGGTGCTTATTGGTTGGCCAGGTAAAATTCTGGTATTCCTAAGTTTGGGGAAATAATGAATTTTCAAATCAGAACACCAAACTTCTGCCAAACACTCATCATCTCTTCTTTCAACTAAGATAATGCCAGTGGGAAGGGATGCAAAATTTAAAGAGAGTCCAGAGGCAAAAAGAGATGAAATATTTAAGTCGCTTCTGCTCATAAACCTTCAGGTTTCACCGCAGAAGAGCTTGATTGATAGCCTCTCACAGGATGCACAAATGACATGTTTTACAAATGACAGACTCACAGATGCCTTCTCTCCCTACAAAACAAACAATTCTTTCAAACATGTTAATTGGTGCATGGTACTTGTACAAATCCGTGGAGTCAAGTGTGACATTTGACACTTGCGTACAGTGTGCAATAATCAAATCAAGATAATTAGCATACCACCCAGTTCTAAAGTTAAAGATTTGGGAAGAGCTTCCAGGCTGGACTAGAAGCTGCTGTGTAGCTAAGGCCGGCCCTTGAATTCCTTACTCTCCTGGCTCTGCTTCCTCAGAGCTCTTGTTTCCTCTGCTTATTCGTTTTGTTTCAACGCCATAATTGCCTCTTAAAAACAGAAGAAGCATTCCTTAGTCAGGAACCAAGCTAGTGCAGCCGAGGGCCTCCAGGCCTAGCCACTGTTTTCTTTAAAGAGAACGAGTGTGTTAGTCATTTCATACTCTTGCACTGTATCTTGGGCACTGTGACCAAAGGAACATAGAGCTTGAACCCAACATGACCTGCAATTGAAATACATTTTTTTTTAAAAAAAATTACTTTATTTTTAATTATGTGTATATGTATATGTGTGTATGCTCCTAGAAGCAAACACGTGTTTGCAGGTGTTCGTGGAGGCCAGAGGAGGGCACCAGAGTTCCTGGAGGAAGAATTATGGGTGACTGTGAGCCCTTTGCAGGTGGTTATGAGCCATATGCTATGCTATGAATTGAATTCAGGTCCTCTGCAAGAGCAGTAATGTGTTCTTAACTGCTGAACCATTTTTCCTCTTTGGGCAAATGTGTGGAAATAGCAACGACCATGAAGACCTTCCAGCGTTTTGATTCCTCAGAAGGGACTTGGGTTCCAGTCAAGTTTTTAATGAAGCCTTTGGCCTGGGTTATGTTACTCTATTGAGTGCTCTGAACCCAATACTTGGCTCCCCTTGGGAGAAACGCCAGCCAGAGTCTCAGCGCCTAGCCTCTATTTCTCACTCAGAGCTGCTGGGCATGAGGGCATAATCGACATAAGCCAGTTTATATTTGAAAGCCATTAATGGCTGGCAACCAAACTGATGAGACATCCAGCACAAAAGTGAAGACCTGAAACCTAAGTGCCGAAGTCTGGTCGATAACTATCACATGCAGCAGGTGCACAGGAATGGGCTGCACACCCTCATGCTTCCTCCAGCACCCACTTAGCTCAATGGGCAGAGCTTCTTGAAGAAAGGCTGTGATGAGGTTATGAACAGGATCTATCTATCTGGGAACTTGTATGGAAACAGGTTCTTCCATAACTCAGGGTGACCTCAACTTCACTGTACCGCCAAAGATGATCTTGAACTTTAGACCCCCTTGCCTCCATCCCAGAAGTGCTGGGATTATAGGTGTGCACAGCCCCAACCCAATTCTCTGAATGGCTTAATTTCAAATTGCAATTCTGAATTGTAATCCTGCAGAATTGAGCATCTGTCTATTAGGGTTACAAAGGCTTCTTGAATTGGAGAAGAGTTCTTAATAAAAGAAAAATAGCTAACAAAGAAGGGGAAAAATAATACCTATGCAGTGAAAAAAAAATTCTGTCATGGACTCAATGGCACAAAAATAAGGCCAGAAAATGAAACAAAATAGAAAGAAAGAAAGAAAGAAAGAAAGAAAGAAAGAAAGAAAGAAAGAAAGAAAGAGAAAGCTTTCATGTTGGTTTCATGTTGGGCTACAAGATAGGTCAGGTTTAAGTGTTTGCCCAATGTAAAGTTCAACCCGCAGAAACCACCCCCCAAAAAGAAAGAAGTCAAATGGGGTGGCAGTATGTGCTTGTAAAGCCGAGAAGTGGAGACAGCCGTATCCTTGGGGCTCACTAGCTAAATAAACTAGTCCCGCCTACTTGGTGAGCTCCAGGTCAATGAGAGACTCTGTGTCAAAAAACAAGGTGGATGGTGTCTGAGGAATGACATCCAGGACTGTAATGTGGTCTTCACATGCATTTGCAGACCTTTGAATGAACACACAGAGAGAGAGAGAGAGAGAGAGAGAGAGAGAGAGAGAGAGAGAGAGAGAGAGAGAGAGAGAGAGAGAACAAGAAAGCACTCGTTTTTAGCAACTGTTACTCTGATTAGCCATTTTGCTCCAAGAATATCTCTTAATCTACCAGTCCAGTTCAACTGGACAACTAAGTCCGGCGCAGAAGCATAGAGCTGTAGTATTTCTGAACCCTGCGCTGCCTCTTTGGTTTCATACGAATTATATTTCACACTGAGCAAATAGTAACCTAAAATGTACATTTTGCTGTTTCCTTGATAACTGTTCAGGACTCAGATGGAAACGAGAACGATGCCCTAAATAATAGTAGCTACTGCCAGGAAAAGGAGGGGGCGGAGCAATGGTAAACAGCAGGAATGCTGGGAACCAGGAACCCGGATCCCAGCTTGGGGCTGCCGCCCATAGTGCGAGCAGAAGCAAGCTGATTATTCTTCAGGAAAATGATGTTGATTTTTTGCCTTTCTTTTACCATTCCCTTCATCTAGATCACATTACTCTCCTCTTTTGAGCGGGCATAGTGGCCTCTGACTGCAGTCTCACGCTTGGGAGGCAGAGGCTGCAAGACTCCTTTGAAAGTTCAAGGCTGCCAGGTCTACATAGGAAGTTCCAGGCCAGATTAGGCTCTGTGGTGCAAACCAAGATATCTTTGCAACTTAAGCAGCGTTAGGATGACTGTAATAGCCGGCAGCCCGTTTTGTTTCTAAACTAAGTTCTGGCATCGCTCTGATCCCCGGCAATCTTACAGACCTCTGGTGAATGGATCTTCCCTTGGAACCAGTCTTGCCCTTCATCCACTCTAACGCAGTTTCTTCGCACAATTTTTACAGCTCCTGCCTATGGACGCCCACACGCTCTTCACATCGCCCTCCCATCTGTCCCCTCCCTCCACACGCTTCACACCACCCACCACTCTCCCTCCATGGGCTTTTCCGCTCTGGACTAAACTAGTCTCAGGCATCCTGAATTTGCACCTTACCTCTGTCATAAACCACTTGCTCACACTGCATTCTGGGCTGGGCCTGGCTCCCATTAAGGTTCCGCATGCCAAAGCTCACCCATCTTGGATTGATGGGAAAGATCCCAGCCCCATTACCTCAACGGAACTTTCTTTCTCAAACTCTTCCAGGCATTAATAGTTTCCCTTTCTGTGTGATCTCTTTCCACGTAAAACTTTGCCGTCATCTTAGCCCTTGGTTATGTACGAATTTGCATTCATTGCCATTCCTCGGAGATTGTGCCTCCCCGTCCTTGGGTTATTAGACTCACTAAGGCAGATGTTGAGGTTTTAGTCCCGTGTCCGTCAAACATGACTTGAATATCACATATCCTCACATGCTACAGGCCCTCATTACAGCCGCAGTTAGAGGGGTCAAAGATGACAGGGCTAGAAATTATACTTTGGTCATTGAGAATTTCAGGACACTAATCAGCCACAAATCCACCGCTCCCTCAGGCACCTTCAGACAACGTGAATGACACCATCGCAGTCACCGACTGTCTGGCTCGAATATTTGTCCCTCTTCTGCCCACATCACACTCCGGGGCTGCATTGGAGCCAGCTGGCACCCAGTCAGAAAGGGATTCAGAGAGACAATAGGCCAACTCTGATCCGAATCTCTCTTGATTAGATGGGAAATGCTATAGCTGGGTGTCAGTCACATGCCAACCACTTGGAACTCTACGCTAGCAATTAATTTCTCTTGAGAGGTGAACTGAGGAGATGGTGACAATTATGGTTTTGAGGACCTGTGAAATTAGAGCCAGATCAGACTGCTAGGGAAGGATACCTGCTCAGTATGGATGGAAATACCATAGACTCCCAGATAGGGAGACCCATCTATACCTGCTGCTCAGTATGGTAGAAATACCATAGACTCCCAGATAGGGAGACCCATCTACTGTCTGCTGCTCAGTATGGTAGAAATACCATAGACTCCCAGATAGGGAGACCCATCTACTGTCTGCTGCTCAGTATGGTAGAAATACCATAGACTCCCAGATAGGGAGACCCATCTACTGTCTGCTGCTCAACACAGTTGAAATACCATAGACTCCAAGGAGACTCAGTCTCTCTCTGTCTCTCTGCAACAATAGAGTTTGATTAATAAATTTATTTGCCTAGGAATGGAAATCTCTGTAGGGCAATTAGCAAGCCACGTGAAAAGATATGATTGCCATATTCTGTCAAAGATAGTGAACCCTGTGTGCTGATGCATCTAAACTATCTTAAAATTGGGTGTTCTGGGAAGTTAGGGTAATATAGAAAGTTAGAAATATGTGTGCCTTGGAGAACATCTAAGGAGCTTTGACATCTGAAGAAAGACAAGGTGAATCTGTGGAGAGAACTGCCGGAAACCACAAAATTCTTTTGTTTGTTTGTTTGTTTGGTTGGTTGGTTGGTTTGGTTTGGTTTGCTTTCAAGACAGCATTTCTCTGGGTAGCCCTGGCTGTCCTGGAGCTTGCTCTGTAGACCAGGCTGGCCTTTTTTTTTTTTTTAATTTATTTATTAAAGATTTCTGCCTCCTCCCCGCCACTGCCTCCCATTTCCCTCCCCCTCCCCCGGTCAAGTCCCCCTTCCTCGTCAGCCCAAAGAGCAATCAGGGTTCCCTGCCCTGTGGGAAGCCCAAGGACCACCCACCTCCATCCAGGTCTAGTAAGGTGAGCATCCAAACTGCCTAGGCTCCCACAAAGCCAGTACGCACAGTAGGATCAAAAACCCAGTGCCATTGTTCTTGAGTTCTCAGTAGTCTTCATTGTCCGCTATGTTCTGCGAGTCCAGTTTTATCCCATGCTTTTTCAGACCCGGGCCAGCTGGCCTTGGTAAAAAACACCGATAGCCTTTGCTGGAGAGGTTGTAGAGAAAGGGGTACACTCATCCATTGCTGGTGGGAATGCAAACTTGTGCAACCACTTTGGAAAGCAGTGTGGCGGTTTCTCAGGAAATTCGGGATCAACCTACCCCTGGACCCAGCAATACCACTCTTGGGAATATACCCAAGAGATGCCCTATCATACAACAAAAGTATATGCTCAACTATATTCATAGCAGCATTGTTTGTAATAGCCAGGCTGGCCTTAAAGTCAGAGATCCACCTGCCTCTGCCTCCTAAGTGCTGGGATTGGATGTGTGCTCCATCCTTCCTTCCTTCTTGTGATGGGGTCCAACTCAGAGCCTTGCCTGCTAGGTAGGCATTCTGCCACTGAGTTGTCTCCCTAGCTCACAAAGAGAGTTTCTGCCCAGGAGAATTATGCAACCAAGGTCTTATTTCCAAGTTCAAACTGAAACTGACTGGCATGGTAGCTCTGAGAGAGGAACCAGCACCAGTTCACAACCAGTTGCAGCTCCGTTTCCAGCAGGACCAGATTCCCTCTTCTGGCCTGCGTGGGTACTACAGGGCACACAGTTATTTACACTCATGCACATAGAACAAAATTAATGAAACTTTTTAAAAAATCCAAATCTCTGGATTACCAATGAGACTCATGTGAGTTTACATTCAATTTCAAATTAAGACACAAGGGTATGAGCTTTATTTCTTCCTCAACCACGGATGAAATATGAACACTGCAAAGAATTATGGGGCTGGGGACATCTCTTTTTTGGGTATGTTTCTGGTAAAAAATCCATTCCAAAACAAATAACCTTCACTGTTGCTATTGAGAACCATTACACTAAAGACCTTTGCTTTTCTGCTGATTTGTTTTGTGGGGTGTGTGTGTTTGTGGGGTTGTTTGGGAGACAGGTGGCTATGTATCCCAGGTTAGGCTCAAACTTATGAGACTCCTTCTGCCTCTGCCCCTTCCTAGTACTCAGATGACAGGAGGATGCCATCATACTCTTTATAACGACATTCTTTTTTATAAATTCCCACAATGTGCTGTTCATCCCTCCTTCTTTAATGTCCTCATTGAGCTCAGTCAGGGAAACTTAGCAGCATTTGGGAAAGCAGAGAAGATGTACCACTCTGGTGCCCAGAAAGACAAAGTTCTGGAAGCACCATATCCCTGGCTCTGAGCACTGGCTGGGTGGAGGGGCAGTTAGTGTGAGAACTCAAGACTGGTAGGCGTGGTCCCCACCACCCCATGGCTCCCATTACAAGGACCTCCAATACCAAAAGTGACTGAGTTCGTCTCTACTCAGAGAACTCATGACTTACGACTCCTACTGTTCTGCTCTTGTATTTAGAAGTTATTCAAAATATAGCATACTTTGTCATTAGTGGACAAACTGAATGAAAGCAGCTGAACTGTCACTCAGTAATAAAATATCATTAGGAAAAGAACATTTGAAATATTTCAATGGAGCTTTTCCAAAAGAAACAGAAGAACTCATTTCACTGTGTTGCAATAAACTGCAGAAGTGTAGATACAATGGTGCATTCATATAGGTTATGATTAAAACTGATCTCTTTGCAAAGGAAACAAAATTAATCTCTATTGGTTTACAAATGGATGTCATACTCCTTATCTTACTTTTTTTTCATTTTGCACCATAAGAAAACAACTTAAATCTGAAATAAAAAGATTTCTTGACAAGGAGCAAGTGTGTGTTTTTTTTTTCTTTTTGAAAGTTGTCCCATATATATATATATATATGTGTGTGTGTGTGTGTGTGTGTGTGTGTGTGTGTTCCATATTTCTTCTTTGTTGTTATATGTATCTAATGGAAACCATTATGATTTTCAGAGCAGTGAAGGAACTATGTCATAGGAAAAAAAAAGTGGTTTTGTTGGTATATGTGGGCTACTGGTCATGTTTTAATTCACTGGAAAATGTGATGGCAAGTCTGGCTAGAATTATACAATCAGCCCAAGTTTGGCTTTATGGAGATTCCAGCTTCTGATGGGTGAATTTTGTTGGGAATGCAAAGGCAATATAGGACAATAATAACCCATTCTGTGTAGATGCTCTACACTACAGTGAGTGCTAGGAGACAATTCTCTGCAGCCGTGCCTTCTGTCTGCACCGGAGCTGTGCTCTCTCCAACTCTAAGAAAGCTCTGTCTTCTCTACATGTGCTTCCCAGCCACAGTGAGGGGCACTGCTGTCGTCCCTTGACGGTGAGCAACAGAAGAAGCCACTTTGCACTGTTGCTATGCTCTTTGAAGTTCTCTTGTCCTTCCAACTTGGTTCTGTACTTTCTACTATCTTACCTTAAATATGCTCAGTTACCACCACCCCCAAACACACATGAAGCAGCAAGCTGCTAAAATGAAAGACTGAACCTAAAAAGACCTCAAGAAGGATAACTCAAAATGATGAGCAATATGGTAAAGGCTTCTTTCTCTTGTTCTCCCACCAGTGATCAGCTTGTACAGAGGGTGGACTTCTTGCCTGTATTTACTACAAGTTGGGAGCCCTCTGAGTAAAATTTAATTTTTTTCCCTGTCGTTTATGAAATGAACATTTTTAGTTTTTTAAATTACATTTATGCATTTATTTAGAAGGAGGCACGCCACAGCACACATGTGGAGGTTGGAAGACGTCTTCGGAGAGTTGGGCTTACTCCTGCCACCATGTAGATTTTGGGGACCAAACTCAAGTTTGGTGGCCTGTATTTCTATCCATGGTATCATCTCTCTGACCCCAAATAAACATTTTAAAATTTCATATGACAACTGACACTTAAGACTTTGTAAAACATATATAAATATTATATTTGGTTTAGAGAATCTTATAGAGAATGTCATAAAATTAAATACCTGTGCCTATTTTTAAGGATAGGAAACTAAGTCACATTTGTAGGTAATACACACGAACATACTAATATCTAGCCAAAATGACCATGATCTCTGAAGATTATTCTCAATATTTTTTAAGAGAGGGACCATAGTTTCTCTTTTTCTTATGTTTCTATCCCTTTCAATCTACACATACACACTCACAGGGGTGGGGTGTGCATGCGCACACACAGACACACACACAGAGTTCCTGCCCTGACAAACTGATTCATAATTAATGATTGATTTCACAATGCTTTGAAGGCGTACCCACACAACCATTCTGGTTTTGATTTTCAGTGTAGTACTCAATGAATTACCTAAGACAGCTATTTATTGTAAATTTGACATTGCTTGGGTGTTTCGCCCAACTGTAGACTGATGTCAGTATTCTGAGTATGTTAGACGTGTCTAGGCAACGATGTTTGATAGGTTACATGGATTAGATGCATCTTTGATTGGTGTTTTTAGTTCTCAACATCTCGAGGGGCCGGCAACCCCATCAGTTACCCCACAGTTGAGGGACACATGTACGTGATTTTGGTCTTTATAAAGCAAGCCAATTAGGACAGCTTATCAACTGCAGATTAACCTGAGCAACCAATTTCTACTTGTCTTATAATTTTCCATTACATTTGCAACTCCTTTTAGCTCTGCAGGTTTTAGTAAAGAAATGAAAACACAGAGAGTGAAGTCATTGCACACACAGCAGAGCTGGTGAGCAGCAGAAAAGGGAGCTAAGATCTGGATCTGTTTCTCTACACTTTCTCTAATCTATTTTCATAAACTGAGAAGTTAGCTTGTACTTACAAGCTTTGACAAACCAGGTCACACTGTCTACCAACAAGTCACCAATACTTAGTAGTACTGGTCAAGGACAATTCATCATTTAATTTTTGATTTCTTTTTTTGAGATGTGAATCTCATTATGTTGCCCAGGATAAGCCTTGACTCAGACTTGAACAATCCTGCCTGTACCTCTGGATGAACTGAAACGACAGATACACCATTGTGTATCAAAAGTTACTGTTTTTACACATCACACCACCATTGCAAATCATCTCCATAGGTCCTTTTTAACTTTGATCTTCATGATGGCTTAAATGAAGACTAGATGGAATGAGTCTCGCTGCATGCATTTTATGGGTTAAGAAATACAAGGAGTAGGCTATGTAGGTTTCTTGTCCATATCCAGAACTTGGCAAGGTTTAGATAAGGACCTATTTCCTGACATCTATAATCAGAACTCTCTCTAGTAGATTTTTTTTATTTAGCTATGATGAGGAAATTTGGTATTGAGAATTGACCCTGCAGCCATGTGCATTCTTTAAGCAGATATTCTACTACTGAGCTACATGCAATCACCCAGTATATTCTGCTAGTATCCCACGTCTTCTGAAGGGTTGGGGCTATATATAAGTCCATGATACATCTGCCAAGTGTGTGCAAGGTCCTGGTTCAATTCCCTATGCCTTTCACCAAATACCCATATCTGAAAAGTCTAGAATTATGCTGCTTTTGTTAATACAAAGAAAACATTCACTTAGAAAACAAACAACCAAGAACAATGTCTACATTTTATATATACTAAGTTGAGATTTATGAAAGACAAACTAATACATTATGTAATATTTTGTATTCTTAGGTAAACCACACTGAAATATTAATATTGAGCGATATAGTACCATGGCGTGTAGAGATGACTTCTAGTGCATTTGGGAGAAGGGATACATTTTCTCTCTCTCTCACCTTCTCTCTCTTTTGTTTCTCCTCATCTTCTGTATAAGGAGCTGAATTCTGGAGTTTGAACCCCTTCGGCAATGCTCTAGACTTAGATACACCAAAGGAGAAGTCATCCCAAGACACTAGATACCATTGCCTGAATATTTGTACCGTTCCCTTTGTGCATTTATTTACTAAAATTGCTATTGCATTTATTTATTTGTCTATGTCATGGCAGGTGTATGAAGTCAGGACTACTTTCAGGAGTTGGGTTTCTGCTTCACGTGGGTCCTAGGCACTCAACTCAGGTTATCAGGCTTAGCAACAAGTGCCTTTACCCACCGAGCCAACTCACTGAATAGTGTGTGCACGTGCGCGTGTGTGAGTTTATTTTTGCTGTGCTGAGGACTGAACCCCGGATTCACTCAACCCTGAGCAAGAGCTTTGCCCAAATGTCATTCTCGCTCCTTACTTTCCTTTTAAACCTAGTTGAGAGTTTAACCAATTTCTTTTCCTTGTATTTGTTAATTTTTTTAACCCTCCAAAATTCTTTTTTAAGAACATGGTGCATAAGAACATATATTTGTTTTAAAAGGCAGATTGAAGAATCTTATCTCAATCCACAGGAGTCCCAGGCACACTCCAAACGTTCAGTAATTGCTTGTTTAACGAATGGGCGATGTTTAGAGTTCTCTATTAAAAAGCTTTTAAGACATTATGGTCTAAATACTTAAACACAAGACCTAGAAATTAAGTTGGCTCAAGGCACCAAGCCTCAGCTTTACTGCAAAGCGTGGCTTTAAAGCCAGGAAAAGAAAGAAAGAGAGAACGAATTTCACTGTTAAACGATTAAGTCAGCCTTTGGGAGGCTGAACTGCCCTCGTAATAATCTGACAGGTGTGGCCTTTGACTACTTTGTTTAGACTGTTTAGTGCCTGCTTGTCTGTGTGACAAAAGGAAAGGGGACAAAAAGCCCCACATGCTGCTGGTTAGAGCTCATGATTTCTTCCTTCTTTTTGTTCTAACCAGTTCGAAAAGAATCCAGGGCACAGCCATCTCTAGCAGACACAGGCACGTTCCCAGGTGCTCTTCGTGGCCATCCATGTGACTCAGGAAGGGACTAGTCAGAGGCAAGATGTATGTTAAAAACAGAGGGTGACAAACATCTCTCCCATCCCACCCCAACCCTTCCCCCCTCCTTCCTTTAAAAAACAAAACAAAACGAAGAAAAATAGGGTCTCACTATACAGCTCAGGCTGGTCAGGAACTTGCTGTGTAGACCAAGCTATCTTGAAATCACAGAGATCTGCCTGCCTCTGCCTCCTGGATGCCGCAATCCCCACTTACTTCTGCAAAGTCACCTTTGGATTAGTCCAGGGATTCCCAGACAGCACACAGACAGACACCTTAGAGCACAACCGGACTTCACTGCAATGTGAGGGAACTGTGGGTAAAATCTGCATCCATTAAAGTCAGACAACCTCACTCAGGTCCCTCGGCTCGGCCTGGCGTAAAGCCTTAAAGGACTGCTTGCAGAAGTCTGCCCCTCGTCACATCTTTGCCAGCCTGCCTGTCACTCTTATCCCTGGCTCAGCCTTAGCCCCAGCATTCAGCTCCAGACAAGGGGCTCCTGCAGGTTCTGCATACTGAGGCTTTTTGTTCACTGTATCTCTCAGTCTGCAGCCGCTGTAATGGGCTGGCATCAGGGTCCAGTCCTCCTGTCTCCTCTTCAGCCTCCATCTAGTCTCTTCTTGCCACTCCTTCAAATGCCTGCTCATTGGTGCACATGGCACTGCGTTTGCAATCTGTGCCTCTGCTTGCTTGCACAAAGACCAGGTGACAAGCCTAACTCATTTTATATGAAACGTCTTCTCTCGTCTGTGTTGGTCAACCCTCCCCCAATGCACCGTTTCTAAAATTCCAACACCAGAATGTTGAATTGGGAGCTCAGAAGATAGTTCAGTCAGGAAAGGACTTGAGGCCTTGACCTGCAGTCCCAGAACCCATATAAATGTAGATGTGTTTTAACCCTAGGGCTGGAGAGGCAGCGACAGGTGGGTCTGGAAGTTAGATGCCAGGATGACTGGCCGGGTCAGTAAGAGCCGCTTATCTCTTCCAATCAAGGTGGAAGGGATCTGAAGTGTGTCGGAGAAAGCTGACCTCTGGTATCTCCATGCATGCACACACACATACATGTGCACCTGTGCACACGTACACATGTGCGCGCGCACACACACACACATAAACACACACAAAACTTTTCATTTCTTAGACCATCAAAGCACTTGGTCCCTTGATGGTCCCCTGGTCTAAAGTCACAGTAACATGTAGGTAATTGTCTAACTGCATCTTTTTAACAAGGTACTTACCACTTCCTTTTATTTATAACACAGCTGTGGTGGGGTGGGATACTGAGTAGCAGACAGGGCTTGGCTCCTGCTGGGCCAGTGCCCTGTCAAGAGCTATACCACCAACCCATGCCTTTTTGTTTTTATGTTTAAACATGTAAACCCAGACCGCTGAAGGAACCCCTCTCAGGACGCCTTTCTCTTCCCTAGAAGTGCTATTGTACCAGCGCCTGCAGGACACTCAGACTCTACTCTTCTCCTCTTTAAACAGTAAAATTTAGGTGTCAGTCACATGGATACAGTTTACATTTTCCAACAATTTACACCTTTTGCCCAGACCAATTAAACTTCCCATGCGGCTACCGCACTTTTTCCTATAATTTACTGGGCTTTCTGGGTAAAGAGGAGAAGGAGCTTGCTGTGAAGCTGGCGAGAGAGAGGGATGAGATTCTGATAAATACTTGGTAGTTGGTGCACAGTGCTGAGGCCATTTGGAGTAGGAGGAGGCGCTCCTGCAGGACACAAACCTAGAACCACGCTTGTCCCTCAGGCTCATGCCCACGCCAGCCTTGAGAAGACTAGACTACTATTGTTTAGAATCAGGGCCTCACAAGAAGACGGTTTTGTGAGATCCCACTATTGTTCTGAGCAAGCAAGCCATCTGCCTGCTATTCCATGGGTCCCTTTGCTATCCGTGTCCTCCGAAAACACTTCTCGTTTCTAGTAGATGAGAAAGAATTTGTCAAGTAAATGTGTTATCTTTTCGCAAAAGGAATTTGTCCAATAAATGTGTTATGTTTTCCTCCTATAGAATGGCAGTTCTTTTCCAGATTCTTCAGCAGCTCTTGCTGACTTTTAACCAACTTGAATCTACATGTCCTTAGGTCCTTAGGAAGCTACCGGAAGCCAATTGATTCGGTTAACTCACATCAGTCTAAATAATTTCTCCTGACAGATTACTTCCGTTCTAAGCCCCAAGTACTTTTTAATCCTAGGCAGGTTATTGCTGAGGATAAATGATTTCACATTTCTCATAAAGATGCCAGTCATTAAGGATATTAACACGCATTCTTTCCCTTTGGGTGGAAGGGAGCTGTCGTTTTAGCAATGTTGCCGCGTCAGCCTTCCTATTGTCAAAGGCAGCAAATGATGAGAAAATCAATTTATCCTTCAGAATTGGTCAAGTGCGGAATCCTTTGAAGTGGGGAGTGGGCAGGGTTTCGGCTGCCTCTAGAATTGCATAAAAGCTCACGCTGTATGGTTGTCGATAAAATGTCATGAAATTTAAAGAGCGCTAGTCCCTACCCCTAAAATAAAAGTTTGAGGAAACGGATGTGGTTGAAATGAATTGTGCGTTCACATACAGGACGCACCATCTGAAAGACGAGAGGGTTGGAGGAGGCAGAGCCTCCATGTTGAAGTCAGTTGGGTGGTCTAAAGATGTTTATTTTGTACGGCAGATTCCAAGTGAACTTTGTTTCTGGGGTTTTTTGAGATGGGGACTGGCCACGTAGCCCAGGCTGGCCTTCAACTATGTAAACTGGGAGGGGAAAAAGACATACATTGCTACTACCCTTCTGTCTCACTAGAGGGGCCTAGAATTAACAAAGACATGAGTGATTTGAAAGCAGAACGGGCACTGTTTGGCAAGAAGACAGGTACAGTTGGGGATAGAGAGCAGGGTGAAGAACATTGACAGGGCATAAATGTGAACAAAACAGAATGGCAAACATTTTCAAATGAATTAAGTTAAAATTCAAAGCAAAACAAAAAAGAACTCATTGCTTAGGCTGGTCTAGCCCACATTTGCAGTCTGATAGCCACTGCGCCCTGAGCGCTCCTACCCGGATGCAGACGGGCTTTGCATGATGGGAAGAGACTGTACGGTACACGCCACGGGTGGAACCATTTACAGCCTGCCTGGTGGGTTGGCTGAGACATGGAGGAAAGCTCTGCAGGGCCCCTCATAACCTTCCAAGTGATCTGTGCCCTGGCAACGGCTTCCTTCTCCACCCACAAAGGGAAGATTAGGTCGTTGTCGAAGAATGACAAGCATTTCATATTTGGAAATGACTAAATAATGAAGTGCTTGGATTCTACAGAAATACAAGGAGAGAAGAAGATTAATTTCCCACCAAAGTCTAGTGCAAACATGACCTTTCTATTGTAAATCGCATGAACAGGAAAGAAATTACATCGGGAGCTTTGTTTCTAAGGGCTGAGAATTTGGAAATATATTAATGATAGGATGTCTCAGATGGGCAAAAACTGTTTATTACAATCTTCCATCTACGGAGTTGAGAAAAATTCTTTCGGCTGCATTTTCCTGAGAGAATGCAGTTAGTGTCTTTAAATGACAGACATGGAAGGGTCATCTTTTTATCCTTGGCCTCCGGGCAGGACTGTAGTCAAAACTCTCACGAAAGAGAACATGCAACTGACCTCCAAGATCTCTAGGTGAGCAAAATAAAAATTAGAAGCAGTAGATGGCAAAGCTCAGGGGTGTTTAAATTAATAAAGATCAGGTCTGGTTGGCATTATTTGAGCTAAAATTCATTTGTTTGCAAATAACAAATGCTTAACGAAAATCCAAAAATGGTCTGTTTGGCAAAGGGTCTGTGTAATAAATTCCTTTTGGTATTAGTATTAATGTCTGGTCATTGTTTTGCTCTCTTCACCAGGGCGGGGAAGGAGGGAGTCCCCCCCCCCCCCAGAGCTCTGGGGACATTGGAGTTCACAGTATCCGACACTGCACAGAGAGAATCCACAGTAGGTGTTAGTCACCAACCAGAGACAGACCCAAGGCTGTAAGCAGAGTACACTCTGGGACTGGGAACACAATGAACCCCCAGGACTGGGGGAGGCTGGCTCTGTTGTAGCCAGGATGGGCTGTCTGTGTCTAGCTGGAGAGGACATGCAAGGGAGGACTGGATTAGCTCCTCTGACAAATTTCCTGGGCCAGGAGTGAGCAGAAGCCCAGGAAGCTGAGTTGGGTTGAAGACTGGACCAGGTAGGACTTAGTGTCACTGACAGGAGCTAGCCTGGTTTTACATCCGTCATGCCTCACATGGTAAAGCATCTGAACAGACATAGGCTGAAAGGCTCAGGTTCCTGGAAAGCCAGTTTTATACCGAGAAGATGTCATTCTTTTTACGTAAGGTTCCTTACAGATATGGAAGGAATGGAGTCTGTGGAGTCATACTGATTGGGGTTCAAATCCCGGCTTAGACACTGCCTTAGCTGTGTAGTTAATGTTGTGGCCTGGATCTGCAACAGAGGCTTCAGGGCTGAAGGCTTGATAGCTGGCCTGTGATCCTCGGGAGGTGCTGGAACCTTCAAAAACAGGGCCTAGTGAAGGGCATCAGGTCACTGGGGTCACGCTCTTGAAGTTGGTTCTTGGCTCCTACCAACTCCCTCCTTTGCTCTTTTGGCTTTTTGGTGTCTTTAGGCAGGATGCTTTGCACCGCCGTGCCATGATGTTCTAGCCCAATCACAGGCTTCCTGCAGACAACAGAACCGACCCAGCATGGATGGGAATCTCTGAAACCCTGGTTCACAATGAACCTTGCCTCTTGAAAAGTTGCTTCTCTCAGGGACTGTGTGATACGGGAGGAAAATGGGCTACAGCCAGACCTGGTTTTCCCATTGGTAACGTAAAGATTAAAACGATTGTATGTCAGGATATTGCTAGGTCAAGAATGCTCACTAGGAAGCAGGACGATGATAGCTCAGGGGTTAAGAGCCCATTTCACAGAACCTGAATCCTAACCCCACCACCCACATAGTTGGCTCACAACTATCAGTAACTCTAATTCTTGGGATCCAAAGCCCCCTTCTTCCTCCCAAGAATGCTGCATACATGAAAAAAAAAAAAAAACACCCAAGCATACCAAATAATCAAATAATAAAAGAAGTTTTTTTTTTTCCCAAGCGAGCTTATTAGAGTTGAGACTGAGTTAGCACCAGTGAGGTCCTGGGTCCCCGATCTCTCTAAAATACAAAACAAGAATGCGTGGGCACATCTAGCCCTAAACCCCAAAGACTCCAGTTGACGCTGAAATTCTTTAGAACCCGAATTGGTTTTGATTGTTCCATATTCAAGGAGGCGGGGAAGTTCTTCTGATCCACTGAACATTCTGTATGCCCTGGGGAGCGTGTGTTGTGTAGAAACTGCTGAGTCTCCTAAATAACAGGATGGAGGTTCCAGCCACCAGGCGCAGAACTTAAAGCATCTTGTTTCGGTCAAAGAATAATAGAGGAAATGTCACGGAGAATATGTTAATTAGAAGCCTCACGAAGGTTGTATTCACCCCAGGTCATAAACCAGAGAGCCGTGGCTTATTTCTAAGGGCCCACATAGTTCCCATAAAGTGCATCCCCAAGTGTGTTAGTGCTGAAAATCCCCAATTTCAGGGGATTGTATGAAATAAGCTGTATTTCATTTCCTTTTAATTGCACTGATTAATTTATGTACGTCAGGGAGCGGGATTTGCAGAGGTCAGAGGCAGCTTGTTGGAATTTCTCTCCTTTCACAATGGGTTCTGAGGATCGAACTCAGGGCTGCAAGGTTTATCAGCAAGTGCTTTTCCCATCTGTCATCTCACTGGCCCCTAAACTGTACTTTACAGCTCACCTTCTGTGGGTAGCAAAGGCGTCACGGATGCTAGCTGCCCTGCTTCTCTGCAGACTTATAAAAGACAGCTCAAATTAAGGTGTTCCTCTTAATATTTGATAAAAACTGTGCCTTTGTTTTGGCCAGTGCAAGGATGGAAGCCAGGGTTTCAAGCGTGCTAGGCAAGGATTCTTCCTAGCACTGAGCCAAGTCTCAGCCTCTCCCCTTTAAACGTGAACACATTCAATCATTCAAAGAAGTGAGGGGTACCACCAACCCTTAAGAATCTATTAGACATCCCCAGCAACCAACATCTGAATTAATTCACAGGGAGGTTGCTGCATAACTAGAAGTCACAGGTGAGATTTAATCAGTCATAAGATAATGCAATGATATTAACCCTAGCTCTGGGAAAGTGGAGGCAAAGGAAGGTGGATCTTTGTGAGTCCCAGGACAGCCATGGCTATATAACAAGACCTGATCTCAAGCAAATGCCATGACCTTACTATGCTACTGTTATTCTTGAGGCTTTGACTCAGGCCACCAGCACAAACAACACGGGTTCCCAAGCCTATGAAAAGGTAGGTTTGGGAAAGCTGGTGAACAATGGTAACAAAAAGCAGTGTTGACAGCAAAACAAAAATTCCGGTACCTTTCGCAGGGGATCAGAGATTTGAACTGAGAAGGGGAGAGGTGGTGTGAGTGAGGTCGGAAATGCAAGGGCTGATAAATCTACCTTTTGGGTGCTGATACTGGAGGGTGCTACCAGAAGTGAGAAATTAGCGCCCAGACAAAAACTGTAAACTTTAAATGCCAGGGTAGGAGTCTTCACACCAGGAGGTGTACCATGGGCCGGATAATAGCAATCTAAAGAAGATACAGTAACAAGCGGAGATGGGGTCCGTGGCAGGGAACTTTCTCAGATGTCCCTGGCTGGGTGAGAGGACAGAGATCCAGACAGGTTTCAAACGGAGGATTCCACGGTGCAGGCGAGATTCCCTGCAAACCACCATTAGGAGAAAGAAACCAGAAATCAAGAGACCAGGGCACCAAGTCCGGGTCTAAGAACGATCAGTGTTTACTAAGTACTTGGCCTCTGGAACTCCTGGCTTTCCAAAGCCCACATCTTCCTCATCCATTCCATCCTGCCACAGGCAGCTACTGTACCGGGTGCTCCAGGCGCCAGAACCGCACGCCTGGAAACCCTGACTCCCTTCCCGCCCCCTCCCCTCCCAGCCAGCCAGCTGCAGCACGGTTTGTTTGCCGAGGTTTGCATACTCGTATTGGGTTGCCTTTTTTTTTTCCTTTCCAGTCAGTTCAGCAGTGTCCCGAAATTCACCCCCAGTGGAACTTCTGCCTCTGCTCCTCCTCTTCTTGGAACTGCCTTTTGTTTATCTGGCAGAGCTGGGTCTATGGGGGTGTGTGATGATAATAATAATACGCGAGCCTTATATAACTGCATCTTGCAAGCACTTCGCAGACAGTCACTAATGAGGCTCGGAGCTGGTGTCAGGCCGGACAGCTTTATCTGCAAGTTGGAAATCCGAGGTGCAGAGGCCAGGAGGGAGGGCAGTGGGGATCAGAGGCCAGGCCTCCCTGGCTCCTGGAGCCCCTCAGAGGTCAGGGCGATAAGGAAGAATGAGTCTCCCATTCTGGGGGAGGAAGGAAGTCCGCAGCCACCTAATCTCTGCTCCTCTGCCTCCTCCCTGCTCCCAGTGCCTTTTTTCGAGAGAAAACTTTCAAGGCGACTTTTGTAAGTACGGTGATCTACTTTTCCTCAGGGAAAAAACAGTCTTCCCTTCCGGCCTCTGGTGCAGTTCAGTGTTTCTGTGATCTTCCCCCTACTTGGGACGCCTAGATGATTGAAAACATGTCTCTAGCCAAAGTCCTCCACCCTCCCAGTTTGCTCTCTCCTACGGATAATGAAAGGGAAAAAGAGATTTCAGCTGATAATTCATTTGACAAAATAACATCCAGAAGGAGTATTTAGAGTGAGCAGTCTTGGGGAATTCCGGTCTAGCCTAGTCTGGCTGCTTGCATGCGGTGTCCAGCCCTCACAAGAAGAAGCCTGGTTAATCACTTGCCTTGTTAGGCAGTGCAGACATTCTGACTGTTTCTCTTGACTACTCATAATTTCAGGTAAATATAATTGTTGGACGTTTCTTTTCACACTAGGAAATAAATGGCAACTTTCACAGGAGGCTTGAAACTGGCTTTGGCCACTCTACAAACTGTAACAAACACTGTAACTTCAGAGGTGTCTTCAGGTTTTTTTTTTTTCACAGCGGGGACCAAAGGGCTTTAATATTAAAGGAACACGGACAAGAGCTTCTTAAGCACTGACAAAGTCCAGAGCCAGATTATTAAACTTGGTTTCCATTTAAAAAAAATGCTGCATTTATAAAATATTCAGCTCGGGGGTGATGTTTGTGGCTTTTAGACGTCACCTCTCTACAACCCTGCGGAACAGTAGAAGGAAGATAGACTAGGTAGAACTATTATTGTTAACTGAACAAGTCAAGGAATAAAGAACTGTTGGAGGGAGTTGTACAATTTGCATTTGTAGAACCATGATTGTATCCCATCATCTCATGGGAAATGGAAAGGTATTATTGCTCGGTACTATCTTGGGGAAGAAAACTAAGAAATATACAAAATTGCCTAGCTTTGAATGCTGTGATTAATCTACTGAACTGCTGTTACTTTAGACAGGCATACCCTATATGAGAGGTGTGTGTGTGTCTGTGCATGTGTATGTGTGTGTGCATGTGCATGCTTATCTGTTGTGTCTATCTAGCTCTCTCTGTTTTACATGATAATATGATATGCAAAACGGACCAAATGGAGAAATTTCGTATCAAGTTTCATATTGTCATAGTTATTCTCTATTTAATAAACACAGGAAACATATTGGGATTATGCTTGTTTTAACGAGTTGCTTTAAGTCAGATGTGGTCATCCATGCCTATAATCTCAGCATTCAGGAAGTTGAACCCAGGAGTTCAAGGCGAGACCAGGATATAAAGGAAGACCCTGTTTAGAAAAACAAAAATAAAAACAAAAAACAAAATTAATTTAGATGATATTTCTATACTTCAAATTATCTGTGACTCTCAAGAAATTCTAAGATATTCTTAAAGTTGAGCCCTAGCTCTTTTACCTCTAAATTTGAATGGGATCCACCAACATCGAATAGTAGGCTCTGTGAAGACCAGCCTCATCATCTGCATCTTATCCCCAATCACAGCAGAAGGAACAAAGACAGGTAAGATCCAAATCACCTGAGGACCAGAAGCAAGACCTCTGTGAAATAAGACCAAAGTTCATCCCCAAGAGAAGAATGTTGAAAGGATTGAAAGGACATAACGTAGGAAGAGTATCTAGCACGGGAAGTAATGTAGGAAGAGTATCTAGCACAGGAAGTAACGTAGGAAGAGTATCTAGCATGGGAAGTAACGCAGTAAGAGTATCTAGCACAGGAAGTAACGTAGGAAGAGTATCTAGCACAGGAAGTAACGTAGGAAGAGTATCTAGCACAGGAAGTAACGTAGGAAGAGTATCTAGCACGGGAAGTAACGTAGGAAGAGTATCTAGCAGGAGAAGTAACGTAGGAAGAGTATCTAGCATGGGAAGTAACGTAGGAAGAGTATCTAGCACAGGAAGTAACGTAGGAAGAGTATCTAGCACAGGAAGTAACGTAGGAAGAGTATCTAGCACAGGAAGTAACGTAGGAAGAGTATCTAGCACAGGAAGTAACGCAGTAAGAGTATCTAGCACAGGAAGTAACGCAGTAAGAGTATCTAGCACAGGAAGTAACGTAGGAAGAGTATCTAGCACAGGAAGTAACGTAGGAAGAGTATCTAGCACAGGAAGTAACGTAGGAAGAGTATCTAGCACAGGAAGTAACGTAGAAGAGTATCTAGCAGGAGAAGTAACGTAGAAGAGTATCTAGCAGGAGAAGTAACGTAGGAAGAGTATCTAGCACAGGAAGTAACGTAGAAGAGTATCTAGCACAGGAAGTAACGTAGGAAGAGTATCTAGCACAGGAAGTAACGTAGGAAGAGTATCTAGCACAGGAAGTAACGTAGGAAGAGTATCTAGCATGGGAAGTAACGCAGTAAGAGTATCTAGCACAGGAAGTAACGTAGGAAGAGTATCTAGCACAGGAAGTAACGCAGTAAGAGTATTTAGCACAGGAAGTAACGTAGGAAGAGTATCTAGCATGGGAAGTAACGCAGTAAGAGTATCTAGCACAGGAAGTAACGTAGGAAGAGTATCTAGCACAGGAAGTAACGTAGGAAGAGTATCTAGCACAGGAAGTAACGTAGGAAGAGTATCTAGCACAGGAAGTAACGTAGGAAGAGTATCTAGCACAGGAAGTAACGTAGGAAGAGTATCTAACATGGGAAGTAACGTAGGAAGAGTATCTAGCACAGGAA
Organism: Microtus pennsylvanicus; assembly: GCF_037038515.1. NCBI lineage: Eukaryota > Metazoa > Chordata > Mammalia > Rodentia > Cricetidae > Microtus > Microtus pennsylvanicus. The sequence goes on from NC_134583.1 coordinate 25,618,256, forward strand.
GTAACGTAGGAAGAGTATCTAGCACAGGAAGTAACGTAGGAAGAGTATCTAACATGGGAAGTAACGTAGGAAGAGTATCTAGCACAGGAAGTAACCTAGGAAGTGTATCAAGCATGGGAAATAATATAGGAAAAGCATCTAACACACAGTCCAAACACAGCAACATTTCAGTACATTTTGGAATATAGTGGCATTTTAATTGTATTCTAATAAATAAAGACTGCCTGAAGATCTGAGACTGAAACGGTCCCACTGGTCAGCCTAACAGACCAGATTATGGTAATGCGCACCTTTAATCCCAGTAGCTATACTAGTTGCCATAGAAACTGGGTGGTGCACGCCTTTAATTCCAGCCCTAGAGAGGATTATAAAGTGGGAGGAGACAGCTCTCCACACACAGTCTCAGTCTGAGATTCCAGGAGGCAGGATGGCCAGTTTCAGGCAAAGGTTGAGGTAAGAGCCAGTGGCTGACTCTTTTGCTTTTAGGATTTTCAGGTTGAAGCCCAATTTCTGACCCTGAATTTTTATTAATTATGCATCATTGGAGCTTTCCCATTTATTCTTGTTTTCCTCCTTTTTTAAAAAAATATTTGTTGTTATTAGCAGGGCAGTGGTGGCACATGCCCTTAAACCAAGCACTTGGGAGACAGAAGCAGGCAGATCTCTGTGAATTCAAGGTCAACCTGGTTCACAAAGTTTCAGGATAGCTAGAAGTGTTACACAGAGAAACCTTGTCTTGAAAAATAAAAAAAAAAAGATTTATTTTTATTTATATGTGTGTCTGCCATGGATTCATGGGTGCCCGTGGAGGCCAGAGGAGGCCACTGGATCTCCTGTAGCTAGAGTTACAAGTGATTATGAGCCACCTGATGTGGATGCTGAGATTTGATCTTGGGTCCTTCGGGTTCTTTAGAAGAGCAGTACGTGGCCCTTCCTAGCTACTGAGTCATCTCCCGGTTTTTGTCTTTTCCCTCCCTCTTGAGCATCTACTATGAATGGGTGGCAGGCAATGGTTAGCAATGCACAGGTGGGTAAAATCTCTTGTCTTGGAAGAGTTGTTGGTCTGAGGAAGAGGTGAGGAAAACTGATAATTGTATCTCAGTTAATATTCATACCTGCAGAAGAAGTGTGTTCAGAATTGAGAGGCTCAGAGTGGATTTCTGCCTCAGGAAGTCTGGGACTTTTCAGAGGGTAGTGGTGATGAGCTGAATTTCGAAGAACAAGCAGCTGGTGGGGAAGAACCTTCCAGAAGGGAGGAGCACTGCCGACACAATGCAAGGTGCTGGGAAGTCTCTGAAAAGGAACTGAACCCAATATTGAATATTGGGAATACTGAACCCAAGAGAGTTGCTTCAGTACAATGATGTGTCCTATTAATTCTAAGGAAACATGTAGCCACAGACCACAGATAAGCTTCTGTTCCACAGTTGTTTCTACTTCTAGCAAGAGGACCAGTGTTAATTCATTGCATCACTAAGACATTGGTTCTGTGGACAATGCCGCTTCTTTGGGCGGCTGCGTTTGCTGCAGACCCAGGTCAGTGATGGAAGCATCTGTAGCCCAGAGCTCCTACTCCTCTGCCTTCACCATTTTAGGATCTGATTTTCACCCAAAGGAGAGACAAACAAATTTGTGTAGAATTGAGAAATGGAAAGCAGATGTGATTCATATCTTGGAAATAGTCTTGATTATTTGTCTTTACAGTACAGTGGATGAAGTCTAGGACTTTCTAAATGCTAGGCAAGGTCTTGATCCCAGAGAGATATTCCAAGCCCTAGAGAGATTTCATATGGGTCTCCCAGTGGCCATATGCAGTATGGATTGTTCAAAGGCCAGTGGGAAGAACTTTTCAAAGCAGCAGGACAGTGAAGAGAGCACTGTGCTCAGAGGAGAAACGCTGAGACCTTTGCCGGGGAGATGGACAAAGGCCTACAAGTCCAGGTGTAGAAGGTAGAACACTCCTGACTTGGGCCTGGAGGGATGGAAGGAGAGGACAGGAAACTTCTAAAGTAGTTTCAGATTAAACAACTGGGGAGCTATAGGGGGACACAAGAGAAGGAAGAAAGGAGCAAGCAAAGAAGAAATAGAGTTCACTGAGGTATCATTGGCGGTATTGTTAGTAAAGGATCATATCATTGAATAAAAACAGAGGTGTGTGTGTGTGTGTGTGTGTGTGTGTGTGTGTGTGTGTGTGGTGTAAGCCAGAGGACAGCCTTGGTTGTTCCTCCTCAGGCAGCGCATCTACCTTGGTTTGGTTTGGTGTGGTGTGGTGTGGTTTGGTTTGGTTTGGTCCAGTTTTGAAGCAAGGTTTCTCAGTGGGACCTGGAACTCACCAGTCAGGCTGTGCCAGCTGCTCAGTCAGCTCCCAGGGATCCTCTCAGCGCCTGAATTACAGGTTCACACCATCACTGGGTTGACTTTCTACTGTGGAACCTGGGGATTGATCCCAGGTTCTCAAACTTGCATGAAAAGCACTTTGTTGACAGAGCTGTCTCCCTGCCACATCTCAAGAACAGATTTTTAAGAGTATAAAATGGACAGATTTTCCTCTCCGTGTAATTTTGAGTGGAAATGTGAAGGCGAAACCCTCCTATGTCTTATTGTTCCCAAGAAATGTCTGTATCCAGGCTCACTGGAGCTGATGCTTTCCTCCTGGTCCCTGCTCTCTGCCGGGTGGCTTGTGTTCTCATTAAATTCACAAGAGGAAGGCCGTAATCTTAGCAGGCCCATCCAGAGACAAATGTTTATGTTCACCGAGCCATCATCAGGGAGCTGAGTGAGAAGCTTCCTGGGGTCCCATACACCCCAAAAGCAGTCTTCTTTGCCCATCGAAAAGAAGGCTTTTCCTAAAGTAGGATTCACTTCACTTAGGTAGGGGCCCCACCCCAAGACCAGAACAAAGCTTATGTTTGCTTGCCTGGCTTAGAAGTCTGCAACCTTAGTTCCTGCCATTTTCCAGTATGGTGTAGGAATACAGAGGAGGAACTGGTGACTTTTATAACTCACTTCTCCTTCTATTTATTTTTATTTTATGTGCATTGGTATTTTGCCATGGATGTCAAGTCCTCTGGAACTGGAGTTACAGACAGTTATGACTGCCATATAGGTGCTGGACATTGAACCCCAGGTCCTCTGGAAGAGCAGCCAGTGCTCTTAACCACTAAGCCATCTCTCCAGTCCTTTAATTTATTTCTTTAAAGACTTGGCCTTATTATTTTAAGAATAATTATGCATGTTTGTGCACATGGGGAGGTGTGCATGAGGCCAGAGTTCTTGGACCCCCTGGAGTAGAGGCACAGAGTGGCTGGAAACTGAACTCGGGTCCGCTATAAGAGCAATGTGGGCTTGACCCACTAAGCCGTCCTTCCAGCTCTGACAATTGGGAATAAATTTGAACATTTTAAGCAAACAGAAAAACCTGCTTAACAGACAGGAAGCAGCGACTTTTTCAATCCCGGGGTCTGATTACTCGATAGCCTCGGGTTTCTCAAAGCCTTTCAGCGTACCTAAGCTCAGCACTTAATCTTCTAAGGCAAAGCATCTCCGATTTCCTGGATTTCTGAGCTCTTACCCCACCTGAACAACTCAGAGTAAATGCCATTGATTATGAAAGGGACTTAGCCCCAGACACTGGCTCAGCTTGGGGAGTTATATAATATCTCCTCTCAGTAGGTGAGCTGTATTTAAGCACAGATTTAAGAAGTGATTTCTGCCTCTAACATTAAATTTTAAAAATCATTTTCTAGATTGTATTTGATCCTCATTGCACCTCCACAGCCTTCTGGTGGTTCTCTCCCACCCCAGCTCCCAATTACTAAAGCTGGGAAATTATCTTTGACTGTTTTGGTGGAGTGAGGAACTGGGATTTAACACAAACTTTATGGATACTTATAAGTACTCTACCATGAAGTTACATTTCAAGCCTGTCTGGTTTTTGATGTGATTAAAAAAAATTTCTATTTTTGCATTGAGTGGTGGGGGAGAAGACTCTAGGGGTGGGCATGAGGCTATGGAAGAGTATTTGTCTAGTGTGTGGGAAGCTAACTTTTTGACCTCTATATAGAGGTATTATATGCATGTACGTGTGAGCATGTGTGCACACGCATACACACAGAAGATAAAAATTTAATTTAAAATATAAAAGTAATGAACAAGCATGAGGCAGACATGATACACACCTGTGATTCCAGTACTTGGGAGGCTGAAGTAGGAGGACTGTGGGCTCCAAGCCAGCCTGGGCTAAGTAGAAATTATCAGACCGTTATAGCCTGGACTATACAGCAAGTTCTTATCTCAAAAATATGAAGAAAGGAGAAGTAGGGAGAGGTCCGCATCAGGGAGGGAATAGGAAGAAGGAAAGCAAGGAAAAAGAAAGGCAGGATGATTGCCATGAGTTTAACTAGTGAGTTCCAGGCAAGCCTGGGTTACAGAACTAAAACTTGCTACGTGCCCCTGAAGTAAAGAAAAGTGGGAAGAAGGAATGGAGAACAGCAAGAGAGATGGAAGCTGGGCATGGTGGTTTACGGCTCTAATTTCGGCACTTGAAAGGTTAAGGCAGGAGAATTTCTACGAGCCCACAGCCATTCTGAGCTGCATAGTAAATTCCAAGTGATACTGGGCTGTGGATTAAAGCCCTGTGTTACCTCTTCCTATAATGAAGAAAAGAGTGGGGGGGGTGAAGAAGCAGGGAAGGGGGAGAGAGAACGTTGGCGATTGCCAAAAGCACAAAAACAGTGGGAAGAAAATTCAGTTCCGTGTGTGGTGCCGACCGTGTGTGGTGCCGACTGTATGTGGTGCCGATCGTTCCATTGGAGGCTAAGCAGGCGGGCAGCAGGGCCTTCCTAAGCTATTGCAGCACCTCCATGATTTCTCGGGGTTTGCTGACAAGGGTTTCTTTCATCCAGGCTGCTTGAGTAGATGGTCCCAGACGCCTGAGTGCCGAGGATCCTGGTCTTTGCTTACTTCTAGGCTCTATGGAAAGCTGGAAGCTCCCTGGCTCTCACTTCTGGCTTCAGAACTTCCCATGTTTTCTGGTCTCTTGTCTTTGCATGTGAACTAACAATCTCATACGCATGCACCATTCACCATGCCAAGATTCATGTGACTTGGTGCAATTTTCTATTGAGGACAGTTTGGACCTTTTGATCCTCCTTTAGGAAAAGCAGTTTAGAACTATTTTTCCAGGGCCAAAGGAGCCAAGGCAGAATGTGTTTCAACAGCAAGCACTACAGGGGTATAGGTCAAGGAAATCTGTCTGCATAAGAATGAATTCTTAACCCTATGTGTGTTTCTTTCTTCTTCTTTTTTTTAAGTTATATTTTACGGATAAGTGCTTTGCATCTATACCCGCAGGCCAGAAGTGGCATCAGATCCCATTATAGACGGCTGTGAGCCACCATGTGGTTGCTGGGAATTGAACTCAGGACCTCTGGAAGAGCAGCCGGTTATCTTAACCGCTGAGCCATCTCTCCAGGTCCCGTACAAACTATCTGTCACCATCACAACATTACACTAACCATGAACAGTGCTAATGCTTTCCACCAAGGCGTGGGGTTTTCATGACAATTCCTCTGCAGAAAAATCTAACGAGTTGGTGAAGTTGGAAAGTCAAGAAATGCAGCTCTTTTTCTGAACATCTGAGACATGGGGCAAGAAAAGAGCGGACTTCATTCACCCTAGTTCTCTAGCAGGGACTGGTAAGCACCAAACACAGAAACTTGGTGGCCCAAAAAGTTAATCCAAACTTGGCAGGTGCAGCTAGGAAACCTAGCTCTACTTCACTGCAGGTTACCAATAGGCAAGAGTCCAGCACTGGTCAGTGGGGGGCAACTTCATCAGACTCTGGACTGAGATGGCAGAGGTCTTCCAGTCTCACCTCATCGCTTCATTCTAAGGACAGAAAAACAGACCCTGAACACACACACACACACACACTCGCTCTCACACACCTCACGCAACACTCCTCCTGAATTTTGTGCCAAACTCATTGCTTGGCAAAGAGAAAGGGACAGATGACTTGGAGTAAGACTATCTACTTCCTGGTCTGGTTTCACTGTGGATGAAGAATTAATTCTTAGCTTTACCTGTTTTTCAAAGATGGGTTTGTTTGTATCTTCTGTATATGAGGGTTTTGCCTGCATGTATGGCCAGGAAATAACACCGGATCCCCTGGAACTCTAGTTATGGGCAGTTTTGAGCTACCATGTGGGTGCTGAGAATTGAATCCAGATCTTCTGCAAAAGCAGCCAGTGCTCTTAACTGCTGAGCCATCTCTCCAGCCACTAATTTTACAGTCTTTAATACCACTAAAATTAGGTAACTTTTAAACTAAATCTGAACAAACCCTAAATCAAGCCAAAGATCAATATGGAATTCGTACCCCGACTGCCTGGCTGCATTTCATGGTGGTGATCAGCAGCTGCCTGGCAGTTACCAGCGTTACATTGCGGCAAGAGGGTCAGATGAAGATGAAGCCTGTGCCATTGCCCTCCACGAATGATCTTCAAACCTGACTGGAGACACAGGGCCATCAGAGGCCCCAGCGACAATAACAGATGGCACAGGGAGTGCTGTTTGGCATCTCAGGTCAAACTGCTGAGAGCAATGAGTGAAAAGAAGGGTTGTCAAAAGTGGGACCTGTGCTGCTGCGAGAAGGTACTTACGGTGCTAACGTGGGGAACAGAGAAGAATAGACATTTCTAGGCCAGAAAGAGCAGGCGTGAAAACTGGAAGAAGATGCCCCAGTGATTTGAATAAATGGCCCAAATAGGCTCATCTGTCTGAATGCTTAGTTCATAGAACTGTTTGGAGGTGTGGCTTTAGTAGAGGAGGTGTGTCACTGGTGACCATGCTGATGTTTAAATAGTCTCATTTCCCAGCATCTCCTCCATGTGGATAGGATGTGGGTTCTTAGCTGTTGCTGCTGCTCTGCCTTTGCTTGGCCAACATGGACTGGAACTGTAACCTAATAAAGGCGTTCCTTTACTAGGAACACCTTGGTCATGGTGTCCTGTCACAGCAATTGAACAGCCTGAGGAAGTGGGACTAAGGGGATCTTTAGTCATATATTACCCTGACCAAATAACTGGATTTAGAACCTTGGCCTACCTTTATGCTATCAAATAAAATGATCAAAGATGGGGTGCGGATGGTTCGTGTCTATAGTCTCAGCATCGAGGCAACTAAGGAAGGAGGGTTGATAGGAGTTCAGGCCTAACCTGGTTTGAATAGTGAGTTCTGGCCATGCTTAAGGACAGAATGAGACCCTGTCTCAAAACCTGTCAACAAAACCATGATAAACACTGCATGGTGATTCATGCCTGTACCTCAACACTCTGGAAGCAGAGGTAGGAGAACTAGATCAAATTCAGGTCTGAACTACGGTAGTGTAATTCCAGGACAACCAGAACTGCACAGTGCGACTCTGTCTTTAGAAAACAAAAGAATGGATGAGAATGGAAAAATATACAAAACTCAAAAACAACAAAACAATAAGAAAATGCTACCGGCATATATACTAGCAAGACTAGGTAGATGTTTCTACTCATGGAGCACTACAGTTATTCCTTGGGTGTCTATCCCTGGTGTTTGGTTGTGGGACACATACACACACTATGAATATAAGTCTGAATCCACAAGTCCCTTATATAAAAGAGTACGCATAGTGTTCATATGTAATGCATACATACGTTTCTGTACATCTTAAATTACTAGGCTGATTGTAACACAAATCCAATGCAGATGTTATGCAGATAGCTATTATATCTATCTAATATAATTGGTCTAATAATACCTAATACCTAGGGAATAAATGACCATGAAGATAGTCCATGTATATTATGTACACAGGATATTTATTTTTGAAATATTTTTGATCCTTAGTTGGTTCAATATGAGGGTACAGAATTTTCAGGTAAGATGAACCAAATCACTGTATATATATCATTGAAATTTAAAGTAACTATAATTAAATGTTAACAACCATAAATGAACAATAATAAATAATATTAATTCTACTTGCCAGATGGTGCTGATTTAATGACTCTACGAAATAAATTTATTTTTATCAGGAATTAATTAGGTTTCTAGATTAATTTTAATATTTATTTTAATTTATGTTTATGAGTGTTTTGCCTGCATCTATATATTTATACTGTATGCATGCTGGAGGCCACAAAGGTCAGAAGAGGGAATCAGAGCCCTTGGAATCGGAGTTACAGAGGGTTATGAGCTACAATGTGATTGCTTGAAACTGATCGCTTCCCTGACAGTACAGACAGTTTTCTTAACCTTTAAGCCATCTCTGCATAACCAAAAAATAGTTTAATGAATTTCTGTTGTGTATTTAGTGCTGTGCCTAGTTATAGTAACAGTTATGAATTTGGCATACCTGCAAAAATATCTGTGAAATACATTTTCTGGTATAGATGATGTCACTGAGAACTGTGCCGGTCTTCCTACAGTGTAGGGGCGCAAGTTTGACTCTGGGTGTGCGTGTAGCAGGCATGGACTCAGGCTATCTCATTCTCTTTTCAACTCCCTGTAACAAATTGCTAAGCTGTCATTTTCGGCATACGTAATCAAAGTCTGTGCTGATACGGCTTAGAAAAACCTTTGCATATGTTTTTGCTCAACCGTGGACAAAGGTGTATGTAGAAACAAGTGTGGAAAAGTAAGATCTCTTGGCAACCTAGAATTAATTGTTCAAACTAGCCCAAGAAATAATGTCTTGTGGGAGAAATGCCTTGTTGTTTTTCAAGAGAATACAACCCTCTTATTAGATGCAGAAAGTACCCATACTTCAAAGGCCTGTTTTTCAAAAGAGTGTACTGAGGTAGAGACTAAGTAACACACTCAAGTTCACATAACCTGCAATGGTGTCTCCTGAAAGTACACCATCTTCCCTTAGCAGCATGTCCATAGCAATGTCCAGAAACAGGTAGTGTTACCTTGATGCTAGACTATGCCAACCTGACCACAGACAGAGAGAGCATCCTGCATCACAGTCAAATGCAGGGTGCTTTTGTTAGTGAAGCTGGAGATTGAGCCTAGGGCCTTACTCATGCTGCGCACACACTCTCTCCTACTGAGCCATGCTGCACCCAGCTTCTCGTCTGTACGTTTCTCCTCCAGAAACTCTCAAGGAATAGATATGTATACATGTATATATAATCATCTATGTGAAAGTTCTAGAACTTACCAAGTTTCAGGATGAGAAGCAGAAGGGGTCCTCTAAGGCCTCATGCACGGGCGTACCAGATCAGAGAGTGGCATCAGGAGTTCAGCCACTCTCTGAAGGTGAAGAGAAACAGTGAGGATGGGGTAGCAAGAAGAAGGTGGCACAGAAACCTGCCGGTACCAGAGGCCCTACCGCAGAAACCTCAGCATATGTGAGATGCTTAGGGCCCCAAGGGTGGCTCCTAGAACTGCCCACATTTAACATGAACTCCAAAGCCAGTCCAGAACAAGAGATTACAGGTCTGTGGGGGCAAACAAGCTGCAGCCATGGCCTCTGGGGTCCCTCTGTGTAGATAACATACAGTTGCTCTCACCCAAGGAGAGGTAAGAAAGCTTGAAGTTTTACATACGATCACTCTTAAACACTGTTGTTTCCATGAGAAAGAACTAAAAGGGAAAGGAAATAGTGAATTGTTAGATGGTGTGTGATTTTCTATTCTATCCTGCTATTTCCTCATCTAACTTATATACTGTACACACATTTACCCAGCCCCTCCCCCGTGTACTTGTTAAAATGTGGTATGCTAGGCTTCATGAAATAATGCATGGACACGAGTGCTGCATTTGCTTGGGACACATTTTCACCTGTTGTAAATGCAGAACGGAAACAAACTGAGCCTCTTGTGAAGGCTTCCTCTGCTACTAATCAAATAACAATTTTGGAAATATCCTAGGATTCTGCGTGTTTCCCTTAAGAATAGATCCCGCAACCTGAAATTAGACGTCCCTCAACTTTTAAATGTGAAACCCACTGGAAATCTTTATGAAAAGGAATTCTCCTTTATTGGATCTATGAAATTCAAACGAAGAATAATATGAAATGGTATTAATGGGAAGCCATTCCCTTAAAGAAAGGCAAAATGGAAGCTTCTCAAAAAGGGCTGAATTACCCGGTGTGCTTCAAAGAATTAATGTGTGCTTGTCAGAAGATTACTCCTCGTGGTATTCTCCTTTTGAGGCTGTGAGAGCGTGACATCTGAGAGATGGGAGACATTGCTGACAGAAATGCCGTGGCTAACACCTTTGTTCTCCATCCCAGGTGCTGAGGGCCAGCTGCCATCAGCTGGAGAAGGTGAATCTGGCAAATGACATGAAGGTTCTTCAAGGCAGACTCATTGCAGGGAAGCTTCAAAGGTATGCATCTGAGTTTTCTCTCTTAACTAATTGAAGTGGGACCAACTGAGCGGTGTGTAGACGGGGAAGTTTGGTAGCTAACGGGAACCCGAGTCCATGGTCCTACACCTTCCTATGCCTTTGTTCATCTTGGCAGGGAGAGCCAAAAGAGGCCTTGGATTTGGCAGTCAGGCCATAACATGAGTCCTAAGGAATGCCACAAAAAAATAGGACTCTAAAGAGTCACATGACTTAACATGATCTGCTTGTTCAAAAGTGAGTTCTGCCTCACAAGAGTCAAGAAATGCACGGCGGGCCAGCCCCTCAGTCACTCCGGTGTACTGCAATGTCGGAAATGGAGAGATGTCATCCATCCTGTTCACAGATTGTCTTCACATTTTCTGGCCTAGGAAGATAAGTGTTAGCACCTAGAATGTCATGGGAATGGGAAGAACTGTGGAGACCTGCCACAGCAACTAGACATTGGTCCCCAAAACACATCCCGGAGTTGAATTCACTCCAAGGAGTTATCCCTCAAGTGTCCAGTTCAACCCCAGTTTAAGCATATGCAGTAGAAACTGCTGAGTTCCCACAGTAGAAACTGTGGAGTTCTTTCGGTCTCTGATTTTTTTTCCTCTTCAACATCCATCAGCCTTTGCTTGGTTTTCCTTCAAAGACTCGCATTGGTTCAGGTTGTCTTGGAAACAGTCCCCTAGCCACCAGAAAGCTCATGAATCTCACACAGGGAAATAAAACAAAGCGAAATCTTCTCTTCTGCTCTGTCTGGATTTCAAGTCTGTCTTCGGAGGGTGTTCTATTCAGTTCCTGTGCATGACAAGTGAAGAGAGGCATGGCCAGAGTGTCTGGGCACCCAGGGTGACTCCCCTGTCTCAGTATTCCATCCTAGAGACTTTCCAGCAGGCTTTCTCTGTCTGGGAGCTGTTGGGGCGGGATATCGCTATGGCAGGTCACTCTACTAGTTATCTGTGTGTGGAATCCATAGGGAAGGGAGATTTTTGAAAAGGAGCCTTCCTATGTCAAAGCCGTCAGCAGCTGGGCGAGGTGGCACATGCCTGCAATCCTATGATTTGAAAGATGAGGAAGGAGGATTGAGAGTGGGAAGTCAGCCTGGGCTACCCAGCAACACCCAGCCTCTAGCAAAACAAATCTTCCTGCAAACAGGGGAGGAAAACATTCCCAAGCTATACAGGTAGGAGAAAGTTCTGGAAATGAAACCACAACCTCTCTAGAGTTCTCCGTTTCTCCAGTCAGTTTGCCAAGCATCTCTTTGTGACCCTCAAGGCCTGCACGTCAGGTTCTTAGGGACCAAGATTGGCCTTGAGAATGATTTCCCTGAGAATTAACAATGGAAGATAATGTTCAGAATTACAGAAACTAACGTTGGAAATCTCAGCATCGCCTGCTGCTTTCCAGCTACCTCATAGTATCTTCGGGTGGTCCATGCTAGGAAATGGCCTCTTTTCTGGAATTTGGTTCTTTTTTTTATCTGACCAGTCACCTTTCATGTCACACTTGCTTCTTTTTCATGAGAAATTTTCCCCTTAAGGCGTTCCACCCTTTTCAGTTTCCAGCATTAGTCTTTTTGTGAGGAAGTAGGCTGTTTTCTGTTTTACTGTTCAGCTTTAACATGAAGGACTTGCATTTCTTAACAACCTGCAGGCTCCCTGTAGAGTTGCTTTCAATCAATCTCCTTTTTTCATATTTGAACAGGAAAATCCAAATTTCTGGTCTGAATGGCTGTCCCTCCCAACCACGTCTGCATTCATGAGCCTCTCGTTCAGGGAGTTTAGTAGAAAGAAACGCTTCCTTTTAGAATGGATCTGGACACTTGGCACCATTTTACTGACTACTGAGGCCTCAGAATGGTGGCCTGTGGCATTTCCTTTGCTTCTCTATTCATGCTGTCGTGGATAGTGTTCTTTTGCTTAATATTCATCAAGAGCTACCTGTTGAGAATAGGGAGGTATCTCAGCCTATAAGTGTTTGCTTTTGAGACCTGATACCTGAGTATGATTTCCCAAACCATGTAAATGTGAAAAAAAGAGGACACTCCCAAAGTCGTTCCACACCTGAAGTATGTTCATGCCCCTAATAGCTATTAAGGTTAAATAAATGTATATGCATGTGCACGCTTGCACACACACATACACACACAAATACACACACACACACACTACCCTCTTGGACTAGGGATGTAGCTCAGTGCTAGACCACATTTCAAGCATGAGCGAGGTTCCAGTTCATTCTCCAGCATCACTAACTAAACAAATCTGCTTCTCTGGTTCTAGAAGTTGGTATTTTCTCCAAGATACATAACACAAACAACAGAACTGAGAGACACGGTCAGCAAGCCTCCAGCTCCTGCGGATCGGGTGTGTTAGTTGTCTGGCTTGTCATACAACAGCACTCTTGACAGGAACAACCTAAGGGAAGGCAGGTTGTCTTGACTCACAGTTTCAGGTTAGCATGGTTGGGATCGGTGGCTGCAACAGCTTCATCCTCTGTGGGGCGAGATCTCACAGAATAACTTGTTCACATCTTGGCAGTTCAGGAAGAGAGTTTGTGTGGAAACCGAATTAGATGTCACCTTCAAGGCCTATGTTAACTGCTAGACCGTCTTGCAGACAGTGTCAGAATCTGAGGACCGAGTGTTTAAACACTGGGCCTGTGAAGGCCATTTCACATTTAAAGCATTACAGTTGGATTGCCAGAAGACTGACTTTTTTTAAATTCATCTATTTTTATTTTATGTATGTGAGTATTTTGCCTGCATGCCTGGTACCCACAGAGACCAGAAGAGGGGTTGTGTTCCCTGAAACTGGAGTTACAGGCAATTTTGAGCCACTATGTGTGAGCTGAGAATCAAATCCAGGTCATCTGCAAGAGCAGCACATCCCCTTAAGTGCTGAGCCATCTTGGAAAAATTAGAAATTTTTTTCAAATTGCTATTGTGTGTGTGTGCGTGTGTGTAAGAGAAAAAAGAGAATAATAGGGTGTTTATGGATGCCATGTGGGTGTGTCAGATAGGTTGTCATGTGAAAGTCACCAAAAGAACCCTGAAAAGTCTGTCTCAGGACACTTGGGAACTTCTCAGTGTTCACATAGAAAGTGTTTACATGTGGGAACAGATTATTGACATCCACTGAGCACAGTTTCCAGCTAGAAATATGCCTGCCCAAATAGAAATGGCTGATACTGTCCCTTCTGGGCTCTGACATGGCACTGATGGACAAGGTTTGGTTCACCTAGGTGTGTTAACTTACAAAAAGGGCTTGGCTGTTTATAAGGAAATTAAGACTTTGTGTCTCCCATAGCGCAGGCTGGCATGGAACTCACTGTGTAGCCAAGGATGACCTTGCATTTCTGACCCTCCTGTCTGCGTACACCTCCGAAGTGTTGGGATTTTAGGAGGGTTCCTCTAAGCCCTATTAGAAACTCCGAGGATTGAACCCAGGGCTTTGTGCACATAAATGCTACATCCCCAGTCTTGACGACACCTAACTGGAGTGGAAATCAAAAATATATTTTCTATATTTACTCTGTGTGTGTGTGTGTGTGTGTGTGCATTTAGGACTCAGTTCTTTCCTATTACCACATGGGTCCTGGACATCAAACTCAGGTTGTCAGTCTTGGCAATAAGTACCTTAATCGAGATGAAACACTTCGTTACCATGGTAGGACATGTTTTCAAATTGTTTATGTGTGTATGTGTGTGTGTGTGTGTGTGTAAGAGAGAGAGTCAGAGACAGAGAGACAAAGACACAGATACAGAGAGACAGAAAGAGACAAAGGGTACCACATGGGTACCTGGAGGCCAGAGGGTATAGACTCCCTTGGAACTGCAGTTAGACAGTTTTGACCCATCATATGGATGCTGAGAATCAAACCTAGGTCTGCTGGAAGAGCAGTAACTGCTTAACCACTGAGCCATTTCTCCATCCCTCCCCCAACCCTATCCTTACAAGTATGCCTAACACAGACAGCTCTGTGCTTGTGATACTTTATTCTGTACAATATTTAAAGTCACATATAATATATTAATTTAAATTTAAGTGACTTTACAATTTCTCATCAACTATACTATTAAACCATATCTTTTCAAAGAGCCTGAAATTGATGCAGACTGTAAACACTGTTAAAATCATTCCTCTTAGTATCCAGTAAGCACTTAATGCTTCTCCAAATTCATGCCAATGTATACACGCTCTTGTTTTATGAAGACTCTTTCTCATTAAAGGAGGCAGCAGAATGCTAATATTATTTAAAAGTGTGCGTTAATTGTAAGACAGCATAATAGCTGCCATGAAATTTTAAAAAGCATTAAAAGAAAACAAAAAAATTACCCACAACTCAAATACATCAGTCTTCTCTGTGTGAATATACATTTGGGATAATAACAGAAAATTGCTGCTGTGTGGCTGCTTAGTTTTAACTCTTTGTTTTTAGATGTTACCCTGCTGGGGACTAATTCCTGCCCGAGCACTTTAGCTTCCTCCAAAAGCAGCAACTCTACACCGTAGTGTTCAGCATCGCATAGAACTGCACACAGGCAAGATGGAGAACTTTATTCTAATGGTCCTTCTTTTGGTAGCAAACAGCTTACAGTTTGTGCATTGCCTTCTTAGTTCTACTTGACTTGGGCATAATTCTCTTACCTGAGCCGGGACACATATATTGCTTTTGCTTTTTCCCCAGAAGACACAACATTCCAGAAGCACAGTGGATAGGAAGTCTATGTGGCTGTATTCCAATGCTCCATTGTCCTTTCACCCTTTGGAGGCTAAAAGACTTTGACATGTGACTTCAATAAAAATCTATGAGAAAATCTAAGAAAGGAAAAGTCACCCATATTTGTGTACATATATGTAGACTTTAAGCAGGTCCCTTTAGGCAGTACATCCAGTGAGCTTGCAGGGTTGACTGGGTTTTGTTTGTGGGGCTGAGGATGCAACCCTCTGAAGGTGGATCTCTCTACACTGGACTCCACTTGAAGCCTGGTGAGTTTGCATCCAAAGAAGATAGTAGATACCAATGGGAAGAGAAATCTGGTTCCATTGGGTTGTGCCATCGCTAGCTGACACAACTTCTATTCTCATTTAATCAAAACCTGTCCCATCATTCAACAAGGCTCAGCAGCTCTGGCTACCAATAGAACAGCGCTTTGTTTTACAGAAGGAGGAGGCCAGCTACAGGAACTCTGCCCGGCCAAGGAAAGCCTGTCTGCCCTTGCTGTAATGATACATTCTGACAGGAAGTTAACAGGAAGAGCATATTTCCCTGTTGAGAGAATGCAGTCCAATTATGTTGAGGACTGGGGCTGTGAGACATTCACAAGTGACCATCAGGAGAAAAAGAATGAGATGATGTCATTCTTTGCCAGGACAATCACTGAAATGAAATCAGGTCATGCAACAATAGTCTGCTTCTGTGCTTGGAGCCAGAAGTCGTTAGAACAGATTCCTGTGCTGTGGTGTTTCTCAGAAAGCATCTCAGGACCGCTACTCCCGTGATCATGTCTCCTCCTAAACCCTGAAGGCACACGAGACAAGCAGACTCTTTCCATCTGATGTGAAAATGACCTACACTGGGGTCTGTCACTTGTTTAAGATGACAATGTCACCACTCACTACAAAAAAAGTGACCTGATTCTTGCAGCATGTTTTCTATAGAGAAACAAGCCAGGCACACAGCTTAGTACCAGACCCAGTGTTTTTAATCAGGGTTCCTTATTGTCGGAGAATTCTGACTGGCACACTCCAGTTCAGAAGGAATGTATCCCTCCGTACACAGTTTCAGGAAGTCACTTTCTGAAAAGAGGCACTGCCTCGTGACGGGCTAGAACATTATTTCAGGGAGTACCAACTCTGCTTACAAAAGAACCGTTTGGTCCGTGTGGCTCATCCCATGTTCCTAGTTTCAGTGACAAATATACTCGATTTCATATTTCTTCTCTCAGGAATGTCCAATTTGACCTCATTTATCTGCTCAAATTTCACAAGAGTACTTGATAATTGCAAGGGAAGGGTGGACTTTCGGAGAAGCCGTGCCCAGAATAATTAGGCAGAAAGGTCAAACTGCTGTCGCTTCACTGAGAGAGCTTCAGAGAAATTAGCCATCGGCCAAGAATTTTCTATGTGGTTTTACAGTAAAAAGGAAAGACTTTGTGCAGGTGCCTTACTAAAACATGTAGCTTGAAGACTTTGCAAGGTCTTCAAGGGCGTCAATGTGTCCCGGTTCTTGTGTGTGCCGTAGCGTATGTGAAAATCTTAAAGAAAAATAACAACGTGGGAATTCATCTTCACTTTGTGCTTTTGTTCTTGAGTTCCTCGGGAGTCTCACCTTGTTATCGAAGGTTTGGAGACATTGTGATCTCTGTGAGGCAAATGTGTTTGAAAGCCCTTTTGGCTACTACTACCCAAGTGCAAAGAGGGGCGTTTAGATAGAATTGTATCTCGGGGCTGATGCTAAAGCAAACAATACCACCCATATTTGGAAATGAAAGGCAGGTTAACTTGAAAAGATTAGTTTTGTTTTTATTAATGTATATGTGTGTGTGTGTGTGTATATATATACATGTGTGTTCAGGTGCTCAGGGAGATCAGAAAGGGGAACTGGGTTCCCTGGAGCTAGAATTACAGTGGTGTGAGCCTTCTGATCCTGCTGCTGGGACCTGAACCCAGGTCCCCTACATGAGCAGTAAATACTCTTCATCGCTGAACCATCTCTCCAGCCCCGGGGCAGTTGTTTCCAATTTAAAAAGTGGATAAATATTTCTGAAAAACTGTCAGCACTATCATAAGCTCCCAAATTTCCACTTCCGGTTTCCTTCCTATTTGTTCTTGCATGATGTCTCAGTCCCTTGTTTAGCATCAGCGGATACCAGCATCTAAAATGCACTTAGCTCTTTACGCAAATCTATTTACAAACCAAGTAATTTAGTCCTGGCGTCTTTTAATGAGATTCACAATAAAATTAATTTTAAGAGCTATTAGCTTTTACATTTTTTAGCAATAAGGGAGTTAGTGGCTTGATGGACTTTTGTATTCTGAGGAGAGAGAGAGAGAGAGAGAGAGAGAGAGAGAGAGAGAGAGAGAGAGAGACAGAGACAGAGAGAGAGAGAGAGAGAGAGAGAGAGAGAAGCCTAAATGCCCCAGGTATTTAATTAATCCGTCCTCATCCTATAATTCATAGGCACCTAGTCCAGCCAGAAGAGCCTGTGTGATGGTGCTTAGCACTGCATGAGATCTGGCCAGCTGCCATTCTGAGTGGTCAGTACTATGCTATACGGACCACAGGGACTTTGTCTCCTGGAGATAAGAGTATAGAACTGAGAACCAAGAACGCGTGCTGGATCTGGTGTTAGGCACTCCGCCTCCAACTTTCTAGGGAATTAGAATGTACTTTTCTCATTTCCCCTGGCTGGGATGTTGTAAATAAAGAATGCAAAAGCACTTTAGGGGGAAGCAGCCGTAGGAAGCCACTCAAACCTAACCTCCCGCTCTTGTTGTAAAAGACTAAGGCATTGTATGATCATCATTAGCTCTTATCAGAATGTGTTGTTCCCAGCACCTTATTGCTCCTCATTAGTCTTTTAGTTCTATGTCTGTCTGCCGGTAAACTAATCCCAGTGTGTGTTT
Organism: Microtus pennsylvanicus; assembly: GCF_037038515.1. Taxonomy (NCBI): domain Eukaryota; kingdom Metazoa; phylum Chordata; class Mammalia; order Rodentia; family Cricetidae; genus Microtus; species Microtus pennsylvanicus. The sequence goes on from NC_134583.1 coordinate 25,636,264, forward strand.
TTGATGGCTGGCTCATATTCAAAACTCTTTGGCAAAGAAGAGAAGCCATGTAATCCCCAAGATTCCAACTCCATGTTCAGTGCTAGAGAATAGAGAACTCTAAGTCAATCAAATAGAGTGAAGACTATGAGCTTCAGCATTGGAAGAGAAGAGAATTGGTAAGGACGCATATGTGGTCATAGTTGTTGAAGTCCAGCTAAGGATTGGCTCCGAACAGAACGTTGGGAAGAAGACTATGGTAAGACCAACTCCCAGGGGAGAAGTTCTGCTTGTTGATTGGCTCCTGCCACCCACTAAAAATGGTTGGAAGACCATCTTTATCAGGATCCTCTGACAGATCCTACCCCCTCCAACACACAAACACAACTCAAAAAAAAAATAATAATGACATCCCCCACCCTGATCTCAAGTGTCTATCATGGACTTTCCTCCCAGGGAGATGTTCAGTTTTCGTGTTAGCCTTTCCTACCCTCAAGCACTGATTCACAGAACTCCTTTCAAATTGATCACATCCAGGATCTCCACTTAGTAGTGCTGACACGTCCCTTCTGGGTGAAAAGAGAGGAATGCAGTTTATAGTTCTCATTTGGAAGTCTACCCAGTTTAATGAATTTTCTCCCCAGGTGTGAAAGGATTAAGGCAGAGATCACGTGGCATGACTTGCATATACATGTATGAGCATCCGTTCTAGCAGCAGTTAGCCCCTCAAAATGACAGGCAAGAATTCTGACCATCAAAACATTGGGCTTTTGTTAAGCAGCAACGCATAGGCAGTAGAGCCTTGCAATTGACCTGATTATAATTAGACTAGAATATTGGCTTTTGAAGCTATCTAGAAATATACACGATGATGCCCGATGAAGTGGCATATAAGGAACCCTTCCTACTTTAAGGAGACTTCAGGAGGGTTGCAGGAGTGACCACCTGCAAAGATGTCTTTTCCTGAAATCCAAATCCTCCTCTTATATCCCTCATTTATACTGACCTGTGAGATAAATGAACAGAGATTAGGAATGCAGATTGCTGCCTGCATTTGGATCCCTGCATTGCTGTTTTCTAACTGGGGCTTCGTTTCTTTGTTACGGGTCAGATGGGAATGTGTTTCAAAAACTTACTTGCTGAAAGTCTCAATCACATCCTCAGTGTGATGCTCAGAGGTGGAACTTCAGGAAGTGATTAGACCATGAAGCATCTGGCCTCATCAATGGGTTAGCCCATGAGTGGATCCATATCCGATGACAGCATTGGAAGCTTTACTGGAGGAGCAAGGTCCCTAGGCATATGCCCATGAAGGGTAGACATCATCCCTGATCCATCCCTTCATCTTTCTCAACCTCTCTCCCTCAGTCTCTCACTGTCACCCGTGACATGCATCCTAGGTACCCTGGACTTAGAGACTTTCCTCCACCACCATGGTCTTGCCTTGTCACGGCCTCAAAGCAATGGAATCAGTTGGCCATGAACTAACTGAAGGTGCTGGCACCCTGTCCAATGGAAAATAATCTTCCTCCTTTAAGTTTCTCGCCTTGGGGACAAAACAGTGACCAACACAGAATATTAAAGGAAGATTAAAAGGTGGGAAAAGAAGAAAGGGGTCCAAGTTACCACAAAGGACTGAAGAGATAGGCAGATGGACGGGGCTTTGATAGACGAAATTCAGTGAGACTGAGGATGGGAGGCCCTTGGACCTCTGATTAAATTAAGTATGAAATTATAGTAGAAGAGAAAAACAAATCTAGTGAATGAGGCAGTGAGCAAGAAAAGAATCTGCTTGTACATTGTGCTTCCCTGTCAACTTCTGCCTTTGCTTTATTCACCATGGTGGAGGTTTTTGTCATCTTGGTGCTGGTAGAAGAGGAAGTGTTCCAGGGATATGCACAATGCAAGGAAAAATAAACATAAAATTTAAACAAAGAAGGTTCTGTATACAGTTGTTATCCAAAATGCTTGTCCACAAATATAGATTTCAGAGGTTTTTTTTTTTTCTAAATTTGGAATAGTTACATACATCGTGAGATCTCAGAGGGGAGGGACGCTCAAGTCTAAACACAAAATGCTTTATATTTCATGTAAACCTTGAACACACAACCTGATGTTAATTTCTTACAATATTTTTGATAACTGTGTCTGTGAAATAATGGCTTGAATTTCTGCTTGTCATGTAGTGTGGGTGTTACAAGTTGAAGATTCTGAATTTTAAATTTATCAAAAGGCTATTTTTATGGCACTTTCTGTACTCTTGTCACCGTGTTTAGAGCTAATTGACCCTTTGACTTTTTCAGTAATTGTTTCTTAAGATATGTGTCTGTTGTCACCACTTCCTTCTGGACTGCAACTCCACGTGTGTCACCGCAGCTACTGCTGCAGTCACTGCACTGTCGCTGAGACAGAATTCATATTTTCAGAGACTTCTGCTCCAGGATTGCATTTTTTTTTTCTGTTTGGTGTTTCTAGCTGATTATTTTTACCAGTGCCGTTGTTTCATTATGGTCCAATTTTTCTTAAAACTTTTCGTAGTGTTTAAGATTGGGTCTCACTATCCATATCCCTGGCTGGCCTGAAACTCTGCATAAACCAGGCTGGCCTCGAACTCCCAGAGGTTCGGCTGGCTCTGCCTGCTACGTCCTGGGATTAAAGGCCATGCTAAGCTTCTGTCAAATTCCTGAACAGATATGCAACTTGTATATGCAACATGGCAAAGTCCTCTCCTGGGATAACTCTATCTTTTCTATCCACTTCTCACAAACTAGAGCTTTCCCACCAGGAAGCACTCTAACCCCACCTCCCTGCCCACCACGTTAGAGCCTAAACCTTTTCTTTTCTTGTCTTTTCTTTTCTTTTCTTTTTTTCCCTTCTTCCTTCTCTGGGATGGTGGGGACTGAAACCAAGGCCTCACACGCATCCACAGTACTTCACTGAGCTATGTCCCTAGCCTTCCTGGCCCTTTTAACTTCTCTTTAAAACAAGGCCTCCCTACATGGCTCAGGCTAGCCTTGGGCTTCCGACCCTCCTGCTCCCTCCTTCTGAGCAGCTGGGGTTAGAGGCAGACCCAGCTTCTTTATTTCCACATTTCTATTGACTCCACCAACTGATCTACAGCCCTAGCCATGATTTTCATCTTGTCCCCTTAGGCACTGAGATCCTTACAGGGAATGATGGGATCTCACTGAGCTCTGCATTCCCTGTGAGGAACAGAATGTTTAGCACATGGCACACGTTACAGACAATATTGAATGAAGGAAATGAATGACTGTTGTCAAAGCTCTCCATAATGGTCTGTATATTAGGGGAGTCTGATCTAAATGCCTATGTGTTTTTTGTGACATGTGCCTGTTTTCAACAACAGAGAAGTCTATTGAGCAACCAAAGCCAAGAAGCTAGAAATGCGTGCTGGGACTGGACTAATACTGTATTAAGTTTACTAATAGTCTTCATAACTCTATGACTGCACCCAGAAGAAAAAAGTCATGTTTCCAGGGATGACAGAACAGCGATGACGTGAAGCTGGCAAACGGAGCGTCTGCCTTCGGGGGTTTCTCTCTCTAACTATGAATAGCAGGATTACAACTTCGAGAGTCTTCCGAAGTATTCTGGTAGCTTTTTGAGTTAAACTTGGTTGGCCTTTTGACTGTCTAACTTGCTGCCTTCCTATGTCAAAAAGTCAACGCAAAAGAAAAGTTAGTCAAATTGCCGTGAGTGGCAGGGAACGAGAAGGAGAAGGAGAAATTCCTCCAATTTCATGGCCAAAGATTTTTTTTCTAAAATGTTTTTAAAAGATCTGCTTGTTTTTATTTTGTGTGTATGAGTGTTTCCCTGCGTGTATGTATGTGCACAGCATGTGTGCCCTGTGCCCTTGCAGGCCAGAATATGGCATCAGATGTCCTGGAACCAAAGCTATGGATTATGGTAAGCCACCATGTGGGTGCTGGGAGCTGAAGTCAGGTCCTCTGCAAGAGCAGCAAATGCTCTTAAGCTCTGAGGCATTTCTCCAGCCCTCTAAAATCTTAACAAAATACAATAAAAATAGCTTTCATACAAAATAATATCTATAGCTGAAAACATGTAGGATTTATAGAAGTCTCTTAAAAATCAGTGATGCAAAATATCTCTAAATATAGGTACATCTTTCCTTATCATAGCTTCAACTCATTACTGAAGGGTCCCTGAAATTCAGAAGTATTCCAACTGTACAATGTACACATACCACGTACTTTGTAGTTAAAATCTTGTTCTCATAATATTGTTATGACACTATCTTCGAAAATTTAATCTCTCTTTATGTATAGAGCAGTGGTTCTCAACCTTCCTAACGCTGCAGCCCTTTAAATACAGTTCCTCAGGTTGTGGTGACCTCCAACCATAAAATCCTTTTATTGCTACTTCATAACTATAATTTGGCTACTATTATGAATCATATTATAAATATCTGATATACAGGATATCTGATATGTGACCCCTGTGGGGTCCCGATCCACAGGTTGAGAACCACTGATCTACAGGTGTGTTAAAAATCATTTGTTCTTCCTCCCTCTGTCCCTTGCTCTATTTCTAGCCTCTTTCAGTTTAATAGCGGTATTCTATGTCAAGGACGTCTGCCCTGAGTAAGCTGTCTGCACTTTTGGCTTCTTCTAGTCGTCTTTGGCAAGTCACCCTTTTAACTCTGTCCTTCGATCACACAACCTGCCAGGTGGAAGTAATAATTTGACCTCTTCATGGATGGTAAGACCCCCGGCAATTCTAACAGCAGAGCAAAAATCTAGTGCGTTATTGTGGCACACATTTCAATGGAATGCTTGTTCTGTTTCAGGTCAGGGGGAAATGCCATTTAAAAAGCAGAGATTTAAGTTTGTGGTTGCAAAACTGTTTAAAGCTAAGGGTTTAATTTCACTTTGGGTTTTTTTTTGTGTTTTGTTTTGTTTTTGTGTTTTTTTTTTTCCAAACCTTCTCCCCTTGGTTTACATTGCCCAGTTAAGAATTTAAATGGAGGCCTTTGCCAAAGCCTCAGGTTCCACCTGGTTTGAGGTTGAAGCCACATGAAGCCACTGCATTTTGCATAGTTTCCATTTGAAATGATCAAGCAGCTGGGGTTCTCTTTCAGGGTGGGCCAGGCTTGCAGGGAAATTTGGCCAAGTCTTTAGATGAACCTGCTTGAAGTTTTGATTTTATATCAGACCCTAAAAGGAGGCCACTCATCCAGCTCCACCTTTCAAAGGCTGCCATTGTAATGTCCCCAGAGTGTGTATATTCATTCCTTCCTAAGAGCGAGGTGTAATGACACTTCATAGAGGAAGGTGGGGAGCATTTTCCAGCCACTTGGCGTTCACTCTAATTGGGAAACCAGACGGGCTGGGGAACCGAGCTCTGGTGTCAGGCAAAGCATTTGGAGGAAAGAATTTCTTTTGATGTCTCAACAAAAGGATTTTCAAGTAAATAGCTCAGAGACCCATTTAATTCTTTTTTTTTTTTTTTTGGCTTTGTTTCTTCCTTTGCTCAAGCATTCATCAATGCAACCGATATTCATTGAGCATTGCTACTTGCCAGGTGTGTTTAAAATGCCCATCACGGTGACAGAATACCTGAGGAAACCAACTCAGGAAAACGCTTTGTCTGAGCTAATGGTCCTGTGTTTGGGGCCTGACTCAGGGGAGTACTTCAAGCCAGAAGCATATGCTCGTTACACAGAAGGGAAAGGGATCCCAAAGTTCTCTTTAAAGAGAAGTCGCAAATGTCCTAGCTTCCTCCCACTAGACTTGACCACATGAAGGTTCCACCACCACCTGGGAACACTTGAGATGTTCAACAAAGCCTTCAGCATAAGGCCTTTGGAGGACGTCTAAGAATCAAACTATGGAACCAGTCAGGGTGGTGCATGCCCAGAATTTCAGCTCTCAAGAGGCCAGAACAGGAGGATCACAAGTTCAAGGTCGCCCTGGGCTACATAATAAGACTCTGTCTAAAAAGCAAAAGGCAAAACAAACAAAAACAGAAAAAAAAACTCAGACTATAGACTATGCCAAGACTTATTCTAAGAATTTGAAATGTTTTAGTGAGCAAAATATTTCGATCCAGGACTCTGTGGCTATCACATTCTAGCAAGAGGAGAAAGACAATACATCTAATTGTATCTGCCACACACACACACACACACACACACACACACACACACACACACACACGTGCACCTCTAATTGTATCTGCCATATATATATACACACACACATACGTACACATCTAATTGTATCTGCCATATATACATACACACACAAATATAATCTATTAGAACAGAGAGCAAAATTAAGAACTAAGGTAGCTTGAAATGCTAAAAGGGACTCAGCAGGAGGGTAGGGAGGACTTGTTGAGAAAAGATTTGAGCTTAAAGGAGGTAGAAAAGTCACAACCCCCCCCCTTTTGAGACATGAGTTTCTCTGTGTAGTTCTGCCTGTGCTAGAACTCACTATGTAGAGCACGTGCTGCAATTAGAAGTGTGTGCTACCATGCCAGGCTGCAGCGAAGCATCTTAGAGAAGAGTGACCTAAGAGCTGGAGGGATGGCTCAGTACTTAAGAGCATACACTGCTCTCAAAGAAGAACCAAGTTCAATTCCCAGCACTCTTGTTGGCACTGACAACCACTTACGACTCCAGCTCTAAGGGTTCTGAGCTCACATACACATATATCCCCCTTCCCCAATGCACATACACAATTAAAAATAATAAAAATTAATATTTAAAAGAGAAAGCACCCCAGAGAGAACAAAGACGAAGCTGGAAACCTCACTGAAAGAAGTGGCGCAATGCAGTATGGGAGCCACAGAAGGATGCTAAACAGAATTGGTGCACAGGGCAGTGGCAGGAAATGATGTCAGAGTCACTACAGGCCAGACCGTGACCCATAGGCCATGGGAAGGCTGGGGCTACTTCTCTGATAAAGGCGAAACCATTATTGAATATCATACAAAGGAACAGTGCATCCAGACTTCTCTTTCCAGAGGCTCTCTCTGCCACGCTGGAAGCAGATGGTAGCTGAGCAACAGCAACAAGAAGAGATTTACTATGGGGCTATTGAAATAGATGAGAGACCTTCACACTCAACTGATAGTAATAGAAGCAGCGAAAATAGAAACGGGCTGTTTGTAAAGAACGAGCCAGCAGTATCGCCCAATCAATTGGATCTCATGTGAAAACACTAGAGGAGGGAAAGAGAAAGGGAGAACGGGGAGGGAAGGAGAGAGGGAGGGAGGCACTGACCTCAGGAGACTAGTGGTTTCGGTAATTAAATTGGAGACGTCTGTTAATCCTGAATGGAAATATCATTAGGAATTTAGATTTACGAGTCCATATTCAGAAAGGATGGTTGCTTTTGGGAATCATTAGCATGATGTCTATGATGGTGCGGGTTTAGACAGAGAAAAGAGCTACAGTCCTCTCCCTGAAGTATCCAGAATTCAGAGGTAGAAGAGGAGGAAGAGGAAGCCAGGTGTGGTGAGGAAATAATCACAGTCTCGGTGCTGAGGAGGCTGAGGCAGGAAATCACCAGTTCAGAGACACCCTGGCCTGCAGGGAGACCTTGACTCAAAACAAGCTAAATACATTCAATGAGAGATGAAAACAAAAGCCAAGGGAAAATATTAACAAGAGCTCTGGGGAAGTAGGAAGAAGAGGAACAAGCTGTTCCTTGGATAAAGGAGCACAGTACCTTAAGAAGGCAGCATCGATTCTGACAGGTCCTGTATGACTAAGACTGAGCAATAACTACTGGACTTTCCTACCTGTAGCTCACCATGGGTGGTACATAGGAGCCCAGCACTGGCGGCATTGGGAAGAACCTGCTGGAAGTGTAAGATGAAATAAAGAACAAGAGCAAAGACGAAAGGATGGCGGCTCTCACAAGAATCTTTCTGCCAATGACGAAGCAAAATGGCACGGGGCCGCTAATATTTTAAATAAACATGAGTTTTTAAAATGGAGCGGGACTCGAGAAGTGGTTCAGCAGTTGAGAGCCCCTGCTGCTCTTCCAGAGGAAGCTAATTAAGATCCCATCATAAAAATAAATCTTAAAAAAATAAACCAAGAAATGGCAGCATGTTCATACAGGGATGTAAATGGCATTGTTTTTGGGGCAGGGTGGGGGAGTGTAGTGATGAGGCTTCTGTCCTGCCTGGTCCCACAGCCACTAAGTTCCAAAGAAACACATAGAGGCCTATGTTAATTGTAAACTAGTTGGCCTATTAGCTCAGGCTTCTTATTAACTAACTCTTACATCTTAAATTAACCCATAATTCTTGTCAGGGGCAGGCACAAGAGATCCCTGGAGTTCAGTGCCCAGTCATTTTAGCTGAACCAAGGATGTCTGGGTTTGCTGAGAGATGGTGTTCCATAAAGTGACGAGTCATCAAGGACACCCACCTTCAGCCTCTAGCCTCCACATGTGTGCATACACACCCACATGCACATGTATGAACATGCACAAATACATACACACAAATACATACACACACGCATGCACATAAGGACTGATCAGAGAACAGGATGCGCAAAATTGAGCTGATGAGAAGAGGCAGGAGTTGTGGTCCAGATAAAGGCTAAGTGCCCCTTGGAGAAGCTGAGAAGAGAAGCGATCTAGGAGAGTCGGGGTGCTGCTGATCTCACAGCCAGTTTAAAATCTGCAAGCCCTCAGGCATTATTGGATGGATAACGCTGCGAGGAGTGAAAGAGAGCCTGGAGAAGGTCAGCTTACACCTGAGGAGCACATCCTGGGGCCAAATGATACCGGGAAGGGATAGGCTGTGGAATCCAATGATAGGAATTAATTGTCTTGTAAGATGAGATAGACTTCAGGAAAGCAATGAGAGAAATGGAGAGCAAGAGGGAGGGGTAGGCAGCAAACTTTAAGAAAGAGTTGGTTAGCATGGCACTGATACACCCAACGTCGGGTCAAATCTTCTAGATTATTTAAAGACGATAGTAGAATTCAACAGAGACCTAGGTAAATCAGTGCATTATATACAGAGTCACAGTTTGTTAAAGTGAAATTTTTTCCTCTTTCCTAACCCAGAATTATTAAAATGCCCAGTAACTTATTCTTCCGGTTATGCAGTGAAATACACAGTAAAAGCCTTTGAAAGATGCTGAGTGACAGGACAGAAGGAATCCAGTTCAGGTATGGGAGGGATAGGCTTATTTGATGGCAATAATGAAGCAAGCATCTTTCCTGGGAGAAAGCAAAGCTCTCTGAACGACGCAGGATAGTGGTTTCTAGGCAGAACACTGGTCTGATTACTCTTCTGTGGCTTGACACCACCTCTTTGCTTTGACAAAAGATCAGCACAGGCCTTCTTTCAATGATCCCTGTGCAGGCTTTATTCCCACAAAAGCCATTCATGGCATTTATCCTGTGACTGCAAGGAGGATTCGCCACAGCTTTGGAGCTTGGTCATTGTGCCATAGTCCACTCTTGATGCCAGAGAATTTTTATTTAATTGTCTGGAAATCAGCAGCAGCACCGTGGGCCCGTTCTGTACAGGTCTGAACCTGCAGACACCCAGAAAGTGCTCAGTGGGACTCAGCCTTCAAGTTCAATTTCTTAGTGGCAAAGAACTGTGTTTTCATTTGGAGTCAAGTGGAGAAAGGTGGCCAGGTAGGATTTCCCTGGAGTAATTTTTCTTTTCATGTTTATGAGTTACATCCTCGCCTGTGGTGAGCAGAGGCCAGGATGACAGCAGGTGGCTCTTTTTAAAAATCCCTTTCTTGTTCTAGGAAAGCAGGTAGGGAGGGGGAAAAACACTTGAATGGGGGAAAGGATGTTAAGTGGAGAGTTTACTGGAGCAGAATCTTACTCTGTACTTTCTTATAAATGGCAATACTATTTTTAAAATACTGCAATAGACTTTACAGTTAGGTGACATGCTCGATAGCTTTGGTGGACCTTTTTCATAGCCCATGGAATGGTGCTGGCCACAGCTAATGTGACTATTCCCATCTAACAGCATGATATAGATAACCCCTTCTCCATTTGCCCAGACACTTGTCTCCTTGGTGAGTCTAGAGCCCGTCAAGTTGACAATACTAACCAGCACACAATGCGTGCTTTTTGTTGTTCTTGTTTCTTTGGTGTGGTTTTTGAGATAGGATCTCACCATATAGCCTAGTTGGCCTTGGGTTCACATCAATCCTCGTGTCTCAGTTTCCAGAGTGCTGCGATCACAGACACGCACCACCCTCTGCTTTCAATCTATGCTTCCATGAGCTGGGCATTGATACTGGGTAAAGGATGTTCTACAGGTTTGGGGCTGACATCCTAAAATGATCATGTTGTTGCGATGATGTCACTTAAAGCTATCACTGCACAGGAAGGGCACAGAAGTCCTTGCTGATTGCTAGGGACTGTGAGTGTTTTAGGGTGGGTGAGGGGAAGATGAAGAAGAGCTCTGAGCACTTGTCACAGTTTCTCTGAGACTCCAGAAGGTTCCTCAAGAGTCCTATTGTCTGTTCGCACATACTTCTGAAAGGTGATTAGATATTAGTGTGAAAATTAGCAGGATTGATCCCAGAACTGAAAAGTTTGAAACTATAAATGATAGCTATGCAAATGCTTGGCTCTTGCAGCTGTCTCTAGCTTTGGAGGCTTGCAGTAGCAGCAAGTTCTGTGGACCTCGCCACCCAAGGCTTGTAAATAGAGTACCCCATGGGTGGCTGAGTTCAGGACATATAATGTCCAATCTGGAAAGAAAGAGAACTTCCTTCCCAAGGCTGATGACCATGTTTAGCTATGAAAGAATATTTAAATTTGTGGACACCAGCTGATGGTAATCCCATTTCCTGGGAAGACTGAGGCAGGATGAGCCAGAGTTTGAAACCAGGCTGGACTATGTACTAACACACATATCTAAAAATCTACTAGATTTATGGACTCATGCTCACAAAGATGAATCTATCTTTTCTTGGTTTTCACTTGTGTTCATTGGCCAATCTGTTGGTTGGCTATGTTGTAAACAATTTTGAACATTTTTTTAATTCATTAAATTTGTTCTCTAACAATTCCATGCATGTGTATAATACATTCTGATGACTCTCAAGCGACAGGCCCTCTTATCTCCTTCCCAGGTCTTTAATGCCCCCTCTTTCCATGTCCCTTTCCCATATCCATGTCTGCCTGCTCTGTGACCCACTGGATTTAACAAGGACCATAGATTTGGATTATCCAGTGGAGCCTTGTGGGCTCACCCATGGGTACACAACTGAAAACAGTGTCTCCCTTCTCTAGTGGTTTAGCAAGAAACAAGTGGGGCCCCATGAGCGTCTCTTCCATCTGTGTCTCACTGTTAACAGTCCCAGTCTTATGACTGTCTAAGTACAGGCAAACACAGCCTCAGTGGATTCCAGGTTGCTATGGTTGTATCTTGTCCAGAAGATGACATTTCCCAGCCTGTCTCCTTATCTTTCTGCTCTAACAATCTTTCTGCGCCCAGTCTCGAGATGTGAGTATGTGTCCCTCAACACCTGTGTGGAAGTCAGACATGTGATTCCCTGGGATTGAACCCAGGTGGTCAGACTCAGCAAGCACCTTCCCAGCTGAGGCAACTCGCTCGCTGGCTATATCACCTAATCCACAGTTGTACATTCCTCCCTAGGGCCTATGACCTTCCCCAGTCATGTTTTTTTTGGGGGGGGGTGTTGTTTTGTTTTTAGTTTTTTTAAAACAGGTTTACAGTAGTAGGCATGACTTCCCCTGTGGAGTGGAAATCATATTTAACCCATAACCATATTGCCCTGGTTGCCCCAGTGGGTACATCTTGCTTGGCAGGTTGGTATTTTAGTTCATAGAGTTCACAGCTGACAATTTTCATGCTTCCATTTCAAGCTTTTCGTTCCAAGTAGTCCATAGAAATACTACCTGAATTTCACTCCAGCTATTAGATTAGCTTTACAAGAAAGCTAATGAAAAAAATGATAAACGATTCTTGTGTCTAAAGGGGAATAACTCAGGATAGTTTAAACAGTGGGAGGCGTGTGAATAATCCTTGCTTGTCTTCTGCTAACAGCTTCGTGTCCTTGCCTTCTCTTCGTGTTTGCTGGTAACTGTCTTTATTGTGCACCCCAGGCTGGGACTGCAAAGGTGCTCACGCAGCACAGACATCATGTACTCCAAAGTGGTGTCGATTCAGGGCTTTGTTTTAGAAGTTTGCCATCAAACCAGAGGCCCAGTAACTTAGGCTAGAACCAGACGATTGCCCTACCACGCCCCCCCAAAATCAATGAAATTATTCCTAATGATATTCTGCTGTACTCTTCATCAGAGAGGCTTCACATAGCAACTGATAAGAACAGAGGCAGATGCCTACAGTCAAGCATTAGATAGAGTCCATGGTTCCCCAGGAGGAGGAAGGATTATAGGAGCCAGAAGAGTCAAGGACACTGAAAGAACACGATCCACAGAATCAACTAAGCAGGCTCATAGGGACTCACAGAGACTGAAGCAACAATCTGGGAGCCTACATGGGTCTGAGCTAGGTCCTCTGCATACGTGTTATGGTTGTATAGTTTGTGGGAGTTGTGGTGTCTCTGATTCTTTTACCTGCTTTTAAGATTCTTTTCTTCTGACTGGGTTGCCTTGTCCAGTTTTGATGCGAGGTTTTGTGCCTAGTCTTACTGCATCGTGCTATGCTGTGTTTGGTGGATGTCCCTGGGAGGCTTGCTCTTTTCTGAAATGGAGGAGGAGTGGGTCTGGGGGAGATCGGAGAGGAGGGTAGGAACTGAGAGGAGAGGAGGGAGAAGAAGCTGTGGTAAGGATATAATATATGAGAGAATAATTTTTAAAAAGTGTACTATCATATTAGCAACTTGAAAATTGAGTATAAACAAAAAGGTTGCAAAAAATATTATAATAGGAAAGCAAAATTCTACCTTAAAGACTGTCTCCTTGAAATCCTTAAGGTAGAAAAGAATACAAAAAACCTGTACAATCTCATGTTGTTGAGAGACTGCTGAAAAAAATAAGGCTATTGGCCAGTGGCGCTCCAGGGAAGAAGCAGAGGTCACCGAGCACAACGGCTCGGCAAAGGGGATGAAACTCCAAGATGCAGACTGACCAGAGCTAGGGTCTCAACAGGGGAATTCTGTGCAGATGAGGGACTAAGCATGCACCAGCTTTAGTTTACTTCAAATACCAGTTATGCAGAGCCCGGAGCTGCGGTGTCTCCACAGCGAGCATTTCTCCACATGGTTCTTTCTGATAAATAATGGTTAAGTGGAAAGATGGACAGACAGACAGAATTCATGGAAATTAAACAACCATTATCCATACTGAATTACAGGCTTAATAATGAATGAGAATTGCATTGTGTAGTTTCTGTCCACTTAGCGTGAATAAATGTGTGTGAGAGTGTGGGGGAGGGGAGTGTGTGTGCATACACTTGTGTTTCTTTTCCTTTAGAATTTCAGGGAAAATGGTGCTTACATAACAAAATTCTGGGCCTAGGGCTACTGCTCAGTGTATTAACATTGACTTTGCCTATGCAGGGCCTAGGTTCTCTCCACAACACCACAATAACTAAGTAAACAAGTAAATAAATAAGTTAGTTAATTAATAAGTTTCTGTGTATGTCACTAGGGGAAGGACAAAAAGAAAAAGGAGGGTGGTCATTTGTTGGGAATTTGATTAAAATCTTCGCCTCTACTTTTTTCAGTATAATGCCTCAGACTAAAGGAAATCCAGCTTTTCGAGGATTTTGTTTTAAGTTTAAAAATTTAACTGCTTCTTGCTTTCCCAGCAACCCTTTCATGCCTACCGCTTCCATAGTCCCCTAATCATTTTCAATCCTCTTGACCTTTGCCCCTACATGACCTTTAGTGCCCTGCCTCCTGACCTTAAAAGTGCATAGTTCAGAATTTCCACCTGCTATTTGATTCTGGCTTTGCTCACCACTATATCCAGCTAGAACAAAGAGGGTAGAGGCATACTAAGACCCTCTGCCCCCAGCTCAGCCATTCCTGACCTGGGACGCTTGGGAGGATGGGTGGCTTCCATTCTCCCTCCTCTGACCAGCTAGAGATGGGAACAGGAGATTGTGGATTCTGATTTGTTCTCTCATAAAAGAAGAGAGAAATGAAAGCCAAACTCCTAGAAACTCAGCACTGTGCTTTGCAGTAAGAATGACTCTTGATTTATTCCCACAAAACTGGGTGTTTTTTTTAAGTAGATACTTGTAAACTCTGGGTAGAAAACCAGAATATCTGACTATACAAAATTTGGCTTAAAAAAAAAGTCCAACTTTGGGAATATACTCCTAGAATAAAGAATGCTCGCTAGTCATCTGTCCCAAACAAAACCGAGTGGCATGCAGTCATGGGGAAGAAGTGAGGCCACCAGTGTGTGGCTTCGGAGCTCTCCACCCTCCTGTGCCATAGCCACAGATGGAGAAACAGAAACAAACAGGCAGGACAGCTGAGGAACCACAGTGGGTCCCCCAGCTTGCTCCCTCTTGTCTGTTTCAAGTTTCAAAGTCAAGTTGGATGATGTGTGAGCTGAGTAGATGGAGAGGGCATGCGTTCAGGAGTCATCAAAACACAAATAAAGAAACCACAACGGAGTTAAAATGGTAAGGCTGTGAAAATAAATTCGTAATAAAAATAATACTCAGAGGGGGCATTCCATGTGCCAGCTGGTGGCCTAACACTTTGTACATGCTAGGTCACCGAAAGCTCACAAAACCCATGAGGTAGGCACGATTACCCAACTTTACTATTAACGAAGCTGGATTCAGAAACATTAACTCATTCGAAGTCTCTTAGCTGCCAGCAAGTGGCTAAGCCCACACCAGAGCCCAGGTTGTCGGAACGCCCCAAAGCCTGAGGATCATAAACCACCATGCTCTGTGCTCATGGTCGTCTTGGACATGCAAAGACAGGCGTGGAGGCTGAGAGAACCACTAAGAAATGCCTTTGTGTTGTCCCTGACACAATGCCAACTTTTAAAGACCTCGTTCCCTAACCCCAGAGATTATCAACAGCTCTGTAACCAACTAAAAACTTCAAAGATAACCACTGTTAATCATGAAGTTAATGTTTGTCAGAGGCTTTGTAGTACTATCTATAGCATAACCACTAAGTGGCTTAAAATAGCAATACACATTGATTATCTGGCAACCATTGGACAAATCAAGAATTTGAAAATAGCTTAGATAGATGTTTCTAGTTCAGGGTCTTTGAGAAGACAGTCCAAGACATAGATCATGTCTTGAGGGTTGGTTGGCTAAGAGGACCCTTCTCCAAGGTCATTTACCCAAAGCTGGACTTGGTGGCATACACTTTCATCTCAGTACTTGAGAGTCTAAGTCAGGAGATTTCAAGTTTGAGACTGGCCTGGGTTGCATACCAAGACCCTATCTCAAAGAAACAAAATCCAGAATCAAGACGTATCATTCCAGCAATTGTTAAGTTGGTGCTGGCTGTTTACAGTTTTATGCTGTCTGAACTTCTCCCCTGGGCCACCCCAATGCTCTCAAAACAGGATTTCCTCCAGAGTGGGTGACCCAAGGGAATAAGACAGAACCTGCCAAGTTTGTTAGGACTAACCTTCCAAAAGTACTATGTGTCCTTTTACCAATATCCCAGCCATGGCCAGTGTCATGTGAAACTATACAAAGTCAAGTCACTGGGGACCACACTAGGGGCTGGATACCATACCTTCAAGTTCATTAGCGGTTTTATTATTGAATTGAAACGATTTTCTGCTTTGGTGCAAGTTCAGCAGAGAAATGAGACATTTGCTGTAGTATATTCAGTAATGATTGCTGCAGGCAGTTGACCTGAGTGTCTGTCCCAAGGAAGTTACAGCTGAAGGACCCTAGTAGATTCCCGGATTGAGCAATCTTCTTGCCTTACGATGACTGTGACATCAAGTGTAAGGTTTGCCTGTGGTGGCAGGCTCAGAAAAGCGCTTAGCCACCGTGTGCTTTCAGCAAACAGAGTAGACATGCTTATGACTGTTGTCCATATTCATTTATTTGACAAATATTTCTTCAAAATGTATTGATGGGCAGAGCACTATCTGCACAAAACCTCACTCATAGTGGGCCATTGGGAAGGCTCTTGCTACAATGAGTCTTTTAGATAACTAAAATTATCTCAATAAGTCTTAAATTTATTTATTTTATATGTATGAGTATTTTTCCTGTGTGTGTGTTTGTGTTTGTGTATGTGTATCTACCACGTGTGTGCCTGTTGCCCCCAGAGATAAGAAGAAGGCATCAGATCCCCTAGCACTAGAGTTATGAATGATTATGAGCCACCATATGGGTACTGGGAACCAAATCCAGGTCCTCTGCAAAAACAAGAACTTAACATTTTAACCACTGAGCCAGTCCTCCAGTCCCAAGGCTCACTCCCGTAAATGACAAAATGTAAGTATCCAGAAAACTAAAACTTATTCATTATCACATGGTAAAGTCTGACCCGGCTGCACTCCCCACTGATGACGCCACAATGAAAAACTACCTAACGCCATTTCCAGTGGTTCTTGGTGAATCAAGATGCCATGTGCGCTGTTGGGTGGATGGTACCTCTGCCTAGAAATCAGCACAGCGTCATCTTCACCCTCCAAGGGTCGTGCGTGAGCACATCAGCGGGTTCCCTAAGCCGTACTGTGCATCCTTCATAGCCATGTTTGTCGGCCCCAGACTTGTGATGATGGTAGTTAACATGGAAGCTGAAAAGCTGGTGCTATTAAGAATGAGAAGGTCTCCACAGGGACACTGCATCTTCATTTGATCATTGAGGGATATTTTTTTTTGGGGGGGGGGGTTGTTTCTTGTGAACATTTTATAAATAAAAGCACATTATAGTCACAGCCCTTTCTTTCTCGTTGTCTTTCTTCGTAACTGCCACAGTGACCTTTGCCCTTCACTTCTGTTTATGTAATGGCTCCATAGCTCGGGACCACAACAGGCAAGAGGGCCTATTCTAAGCTGATTAAAGAGATTGCCACCCTCAAACCACTGGGGCCAGTTGTGAAAATTCATGTCCTCTCCCTAAGTGACAGCTTCCCAGTTGCTGGCAGATTGGGCTTTGATGGGACCATTACCCACTTCAGTGGGATTCCTAGGGCAGACAGTGAGCTGTAGGGTGCAAGAATAAGAAACAATGCCTTGCTTTGATTGCAAAACATTGGGGAACAACCCCCATCACACTCTTTAATGAAAAAGAGGCATATTCTTGTTTTTATTGTATGAATGTTTTGCCTGCATATATACCTGCTCACCAGATATGTGTCTGATTCCTATGGAGGTCAGATCACCTGGAACAGGAGTTGCAGGTAGCTATGAGCCACTATCTGAAATTGAACCCAGGTCCTTTGCAAGAACATCTAGTGTTCTTAAACTCTGAGCCATCTCTTCAGCCCCCAACATCTCTTTTTTAAAAAAAAATTATTTATTTTTATTTTATGTACATTGATGTTTTGCCTAGATGTATATCTGTGTGAGGGTATTTGACCTTGGAGTTACAGACCGTTGTGAGTTGCCAGGTGGGCACTGGGAATTGAACTCAGGTCCTCTGGAAGAGAAGTTAGTGCTCTCAACCTTCGAGCCATCTCTCCAGCCCGCCCCTCTGCATATCTTTTAATTTATAAAATTACCCTTGAAGTCTTTCATATAGTCTCCCACTTGTACTACTCATTATAACTTGTTTATGCATTGTTTGAGCATGTCTTCAATAATGCTTCTAAACTTTAATCTTTACTAGCTCTTAAAAATTTTTTCCAGATTTCTACAATTCTTTAAAAAAGGAGGAGTGTGGAAGAGAAGGAGGGTGGTCACACATATTAAAAACGTTGCCAGTAATAGGCAAACAATAGGTCCATTGGCATTGTGAAGGACAGGTCACTACTAACCCCTCCTCAAACAACAGATTCCTCTCTTGTTCTATTAACTGTTGGAAAAATCTACTCTTAGACAAGAAGGAACAGGTGCCTTTAGCACTCTCTAAAAGGAGACAATGCAAGGTGTGAGCCTTAGATGTGTTCTGAAGGAAGAAATTGGAAGGAAAGGAGGGAGGGAGGGAGGGAGGGAGGGAGGGAGGGAGGGAGGGAGGGAGGGAGGGGGGGAAGGAAGGAAGGAAGGAAGGAAGGAAGGAAGGAAGGAAGGAAGGAAGGAAGGAAGGAAGGAAGGAAGGAAGGAAAGTAGGAAGGAGAATATAAGAGAAAACTAACACGGGCTGGGACTATAGCTCAGTGGTAAGGCTCTTACCTGATATACGTGAGGCTCTAGGTTCCAATCCCAGCATCATGATCCAGCCAACAGAAGGAAGGAAACAAACACAAACAGCTAACCACCCCTTTGCCCTGTGACAATCAAAGATTTATTTCTAACTAGGATAAGTTTGAATCCAGGTAAGATTTACAGATTCAAACTGATGACTTGGGATGTATTAATAATAACGTCTAGTTATGAATTAGAACCTAGGTTGGAACACTTAAGAAGACTTTCTTGGCCCTTATTTTCCATAATAAATTCTTCTATGTGTTCCATTTTGTAGAAAAGCTTTTGAAACAGTGACTGCTGGA
This sequence comes from Microtus pennsylvanicus, assembly GCF_037038515.1. NCBI lineage: Eukaryota > Metazoa > Chordata > Mammalia > Rodentia > Cricetidae > Microtus > Microtus pennsylvanicus. The sequence goes on from NC_134583.1 coordinate 25,654,821, forward strand.
ACTTTTGCCTCGGCCTGGCCAGAGGATTAGGCAGTGTAAAATAGCAGCATGTGGCTCTCAAGACCTTTAGGTTTTTCCCAAAAACCGAACAAGTTGGAAAAAATCTGTTTATTATCTGTTTATTATCAGTTTGTCTCTACTGTGATACTAAAATCAAAGGCTTGTTATGAACAGCCCATCCCCCGACCGCACAAACAAAGTTTAAAAGGCAAACAGCAGGCTAGGAGAAAATATTTGCAAGATTGACTTGCAAAGTCAACCGTTTTTCCTGGCTTGAGGGAGTCTTACTCTTAGCAATTATGGTAATGATGGAAACCTCGGTATGGAATGAGAATGAGGAGGACACTTTGGATGGGTTGGGGAAATCTGTGTTGATGCTGTTATTGAGGGCTTCATGATGGAAGTTCAAGTGGAGGCCAAGCACATCCTAAAACACATCTCACATTATTGAGCTCTGGGGTTTGCTTGCTTGCAATTCTTACAGGAAACAGCTGCTAATTAAATAGGCAATCTCTAAGGACCAGATGAAAACAGGAAGATCCAGGAACACTTATAAGTGATGTGCTTAAATGTCTTTAATATACTATTACATCCTCAGAGTCAAATGGCTGTTTGAGAAATTCTTTTTAGAGTATTAAATGGTTCTGAGTCAATGTCTTTTTCTGGGTGACCTTGGATTAGCTCAGTCTTCAAGGAATTATATATATGTCACAAGAAATGAATCTTGGTGTACTTGAAGATGCCAGCAATGAAGAATAGGGATGTATCTCTGGAAACATAGCCAGGCATAGAGTTTTATAATACTTAATATTCCTCCTAGGAAGGTAGAGATGCTGCATCCCGTGACTTCTACCATTTTCTTACCAATTCAGACTGACATATTGGCAAAGTCAGTTTGATCTTCCAAGTGTCACAAAATGCACTTCTGTGACAAATAGATGATTATAAAACTGCAATTCCCCATTCATATGAGGCTTAGGGAAATGAGTCTAGATAGCAGTGTGTCAAGGCAATTTAAAAAGTTGATAAGACGATACATTTCTCAGGCCTATGAGTGTGTTATATTGGTAAAAATCCATACCACACGTATTTTAAGAGAACTGCATTTTAAAGTTGCCCTAAAAAAATTACCATTTTATAGTATGTGAGTGAAAATTTTTACATCATTCATCAGAGAGCACGAAGATTAGAAATAAAGCCCTGCTATACTTCATGGATTGTTTCAACCAAAAAAAAATTTAAAAACTAAACTTGTATGGTCAATATAGCACATTCCTATGTATAAATGTGTGTATAATGTGTATTAGAATTCATTGGGATTAAAAAAGCCTTCAGCCCAAATCACCCTAGGTACAGAGAACGTTTGGGTTTATAGATGAGAGTCCCTGGGAAGAAGACCCACATCCCGTGGGGCCTGTACTGGAGCTCAGTGAAGGCATCTGCTCTGTGTTCCCCGAAACCCCTGGCTGTCTGCCACGGAAATCCCAAGTTTGTGTGCCTGTGTTTACATGTGGCTTCTACAGCTCACTTCCTGCCAGCTTTAGATCAGTAGGGAGCAGAGCCCTGGCTGGCTCCACGACGCAGACAGCAAAGCCTCCAGAGCAAGTCTCTCTGGTTCTGGGTGATCCAGCCTTGAACATTTGTCAGTCTTTGAAGCTGTCACTTCTGCTGGGGGAATAGCAGGGACATTTACTCCAAATCATGTTCCAGATAGGGGTGTGTGTGGCTATTTCATTCATTCATAGTGAACATCAGGAGATAGCTGAATGTTCTATAAGTCTTTCTATTTATGTTGACTATAGTTAACAGGACAGTGCGTTCCGGGTTCATCTGGTTTTGAGGTGAATGGCAAGGTATAACTTCTTAACCTACGCTAAAGTGGCTACATTGTAAGGTACTGGATAAATGGGAAATGACTGAGCACAAACCCCAGCGTGGTAGTGCGCACCTGTCGTTCCAGTACTCAGGAAGTTGAGGTAGGGGAATTGCATATTTGAAGCCAACCTGAGTTTCACACCGAGACTCTGCCTCTAAAATTTTCTTTAAAAAAAAAATCAGAGGATGGCGCTCCAAAGCATAGACCTCCACAGATGCTTTCTTAGAGTCTTGAGTATGACTCACCAAGTTCTGTTCTCTTAGAGCAAAGTGGAGGTGAGTTCACCATCATTTAAGTCTGGACGTCAGGCACACAGGCTACAGAAATGTGTGGAGAGGTCCCAGCTGGAAAGCCTGGGAGACAGTGGAAATTCCCCTCTGCATTTCCGCTATCTCCCAGGCTTTCCAGCTGGAACTCGACTGAGGCAGGAGGCTTCCTGCAGAGGAACCCCAGCCCATGACTACCTGAACTGACTGCTAGTCCCTCCCTGCCCCACTTACCATATGTACCGTGTTGGGGAATCTACTCAGCCTCTCCAGCTTCAGCTCCTCCAGGAAAAGCACGGAGGAACCAGTCCTCCACTTTCAGCTACTGCTGTGTGCCAAGTCTTATCACTAACGTCTCTGGTTCGTTCTCTACGGTGCTCGTCTTTCAGAGCATCTGATGAAGGAGGGGATGAACAGAGCACACAAGCCCACCTTCTAAGAGCTGCCCTGTGGAAAGAAGGATCTTAGCTCCCACAGCAGGTGCAGGCCTTGATGTCTGTGCACCCCCCGCAGTGTTCTGTCTGCACAGCAAGGCTCCTTAGAGGTTTGGTGAATGAATGTCAGAACCCTAGCTGAACCTTGCTTCTTATCCCCAAGGCAGCAATAGCTCCATAGTTGAAAACACCACATTCTTCTTAGTGACATCATCGTAAGATCCTGTGGAATGAAGTGCTATTGGCAGAAATATTATTAAATATGTTGATGCCTGATATAGCCTCTGGTCTCTGCCATGTTAAACAGACAAAAAACCACTTAGCTTTTCCTTCTCAGTATAAATGTGAGCGTTTTAGGAGTACTTCAAGCGTGTAAATCTTTCCAGAAGGTTATTTGTGGTAATTTCTCTCTCTTCTTTGTTCCTTTCTCAGTATATATCTCTTTCTGTCTCTTTGACTCTCTTTCAAGACAGAGTTTCTCTGCATAGCTTTGCCTGTCCTGAAACTATAGCTCTATAGACCAGGCCGGTCTTGAGCTCAGAGATCCTCTGGCCTCTCCCGAGTGCTTGGATTAGAGGCATGCCCACTCTGGGTGCTGGGGATTGAACTCAACTCCTGGGGCCTAAACAGCAAGCTCTTGAAGCATTTTACTGACGGAGTTATTTCTCCAGTCTTCTTTTTTAAAAAATAAAGAAAATCTTAGCCTGTGAGCCTGCTCCTGTCTGGTTTGCTAGCTTGTCTGTTTTGAGTTTACTCCTGCTTCTGTTTTTCTTTGGAACCCTCCAGCTGTTGGTGAAGTCACACGCTTCTCTCACATCCTCTGACAGGGTGTCCGGGAACAAAACCCTCCAGCAGGTTGGCAAACCATCCTACCACCCATGACTCTAGAGGAGGCGAAAGAATCTCAGCTTTAGACTGCTGCTACGCTCAGACCAAAACCACCCCAGCTAGACAGGGTATTAGTGAGTTCCACGAGCACCCTTCTAGGATAGAAAGGGCGGGTGCTGTGTGGTGTCTGTGGGGAGCATCTTTAAACTAGAGATAGAGCATGCGCAGATGAGAACAGAGCGTCTATCAGGTAGAGATCCCCAACACTGGCCTTTCTCTTTGTGAACTTGATTTTTTTTTTCCAAAATGAAGCACAATAAGCAGGTTTACCCTACAGCTGGATACCTCACAGTGTCCGGGGCTGTCTTTGAAAAGACAACAGTGATCCATCTGTCAGGGAGTTATTCCCTCTGCACTCTCAGCCTTGACCCTACTGTCTGGAAGGCTGTGGGCTGCTTCTAAATCAAAATACCTCAGCCATTGCTCAGGGAGAGAACAACTTAAAAGTTACTAAATGGCTTTCGGAAAGATTGAGATAAAACCCGACTTCTTTTTTTTCTTTTTTTTGGTCTATGGAATGAAATGGTCTTGAAATTGAGGCTTACTGAAAAGAGAAAGGCAGGTTTCTAAAGATGAAAGATCTCACACTATTTGAAAAAGTATTTAAATGCCCCAATCTTCTCACAGCCTACAATGGTATGCAAATATGAAAAGATCTTGTCTTCAGGAGTTTAAATACAGCCAAGCATATGAAAGGCTGATTCATGTTATTCTTTCTGATGCTGGAGACTGAACCCAGGGCCCTTTGCATGCTAAGCCAGTGTTCTGCCACTGAATTCCACCCTCCGCTCAATAGTCAACTCACTTTGTAAAATGGTATAATTAGGTTGAGAAAATACCCCTAAAAGATGGTATATCACCATCTAGGCCATTATTTTTTCCAAAAGTGCCCTCTAAACTAGTTTCCATATTCCAAGCGAACTGTAGAGAGGAAATGGCTGTCCTGTGGCAGAGGAATGTACGGTCCCTAGAGGGTCTAGGAAAGGGACAGAGTTCCTAAGCAAGTGAGGTCAATGCATAGGAGACAGACAGAAGTTAAAGAAAGCTTCACCGAAGTCTGGATTTTCTTAGCACACCAAAAAGAACCCACCATTTTAGTGGAGGTGAATCTGAGTGGCCAAATATCAGGAAATTCATTAAAGCATGAAGTGTTAGTAAGAGAGTCAGTGTTGAGAAGGCACTGAGTTTTCAGCAGTGTAAAGCCATGGTTAAGTCAGCACTGAAGCGTGTCCTAGTGCCTGGACGAGCCAAATAGTATTTGCTTTCTTCTGCCTTTTTTTATGCTACGGATTGAATTCAGGTCCTCTCTCACACCGTGTACACTTTCCTCTGAGCTGCACCCCAGCCTCTAAGAAGAAGCATACTTGGGCTCTTGATGTCAGTGCTCATGGCTTGTGGTCTACCTGCGGCAACGGGCAAGTGCTGTCGCAATTCGTGACAGCAGGACTGCGTTGGAAGAGGACGGTTCACCTCATGGCAGCAGATATAGCTAAGGGGTCAGGATCCCAAGCTTCTGAGTTCAAGGTCATGGCTCCAATGACCTGCCCCCCTCTCAACCAGTCTTTGTCTCCCAAAGATTCCAGCGCTTCTCAAAGTGTGATGGCTAGTGACCGAAGTTTCAACACCCAGGGGAGACATTCAAGATCTAAGCTGGAGCTAGACATAGATCCACACCTTAGTTAGCATCACTCGTTTCTTTGTCTGTCTGATTTGAGACAAAGTCTCACTGTGAGGATCTGCTAGTCTTAAACTCACAGAGCTCGGCCCGCCTCCTGAATTCTGGGATTAAAGATGTGTGTATCACAACGGGCACGGTCACTCTTGATTTTGTCAGATTAGCGTGAACCGAAGTTCTCTGTGATCCCCCTAAATCTCTAACCTGAGAAGCCCCTAACGTTTCCTATATGACACGGCCAAAGGGTTCTTACAAAGAGGAGTTTAAGAGAAACTGAAAGAAGGAAACAGATCTGTGTGTCTCTACAGAAGAGAAATGAAGACCGATTGGGGCGGGGTCCGAGGGGAAACAGAGTGAAAAGCAGCAAGTGTGTGTGTTAATTCCCACTGAGGTCAGCAATGTCAAAACCCCACCCTTAACCCGTGATACCAGGGCTGAGCTAGTCTCAGGGAGGGACTTGGCGTTTCTACTGACAAGCATGATAGCTAACTAGATTTTTCTTTTCCCAAGAGAAGCCAGAGCTGTACAAGTAAGGGAGGAGCCCCCGCTTTGATTCCACTAGATTATGTTAACACACTAATCCAAGATTGCCTGGGATTCCTCCCATGAGAAAACAGAAATACAGACTTGGCCTTACTGAGGGCATTTGTTTTTTAAATCAGACGTCGTGAGTACATCACACATGGGAATGTCGAAAGGGAGGACAGCTTTTTAACCATTAAAGGACAGTCATCCCGAACATGGACTTGAAAACCAAACACCAGAGTTCTCAGAGGAAGATGGATTTGCAAAGAATACCTTTGCTTCTGAACATGTGTTAGGGAGAGCTAGCTGTTTGATAAAGTGTGCAAGAATGGTGAGGGTGTGTGTGTGTCTGTGTGTGTGTGTGTGTGTCTGTGTGTGTGTGTCTGTGTGTGTGTGTGTCTGTGTGTGTGTGTGTGTGTCTGTGTGTGTGTGTGTGTGTCTGTGTGTGTGTGTGTTTGTGTGTGTCTGTGTGTGTGTGTGTTTATGTGTATGTGTGTGTGTGTGTATGTGTGTGTGTGTGTGTCTGTGTGTGTGTGTCTGTGTGTCTGTGTGTGTGTGTGTGTGTGTGTGTGTGTGTGTGTGTGTGTGTGTGTGTGTGTGTGACTGAACATATGTATTAGTGACAGGTCAAATTTATGGACTTTTTTCTCTCTGTCTACTTTTATATAGGTTCTGGGGATCAAACTCGGGTTGTCAGGCTTGCACAACAAGTGTGTTTATCCTCTGATCCATCTTGCCAGCTCTGACATTTACTTTTTATTAAATGTAAAAGCACAGAGACACAAGTACTTTAGGATTAGAACTGTGGGGCCACCAGTTTGTAGATTGCCCCAAACTCTCAAGCACCCGTTGTTTCTTAATTCTTCTGAGTCCATCACACTAATGCTGAGGACAGATGGAGGGAGTGGGGAGAGGGTGAGAAGGCAGGGTCCCTTCTGATGGGGCTGAGGCCCCTGGAGCTGGACAGTCTCTTGGTTCTGTTGAGTGGAGTGATAGCCTGACAGGGTTCTTGACACCATCTCCCTTTAGCTCAAGACCCACAGTCAAATGACCTCCTCCTACTCCCTCCTAACTCATTAATGTCATGTCTTCTGGAAGTCACTACTTTAAAAGGCCAGGGGATCTGCAGACTGCAGAACGTTGGAAAGGGTGTGTCAAACTTAGGGTGTGTGTGAGTGACAGAGCCAAAAACATTTCTTCACAGGAGAAATACAACTTGTTCATTTGACTAAGTTCCTCCATTGGAAACAGAACAGGCATGAGGGAAAAACTGAAAGTAGTGAAAAATAATAATAAATAAATATGGATGGGCCAAGATGGCTGTTGAAGCTGAAGCCATGGTCTTTGCTAAACAGTCCCTACCCTGTCATAAAACATGCCCAGTAGCCCCAAACAGCCTTCTTTCATCACTCCTCATTGGAGAGCATTCAGGCATACAAACATATTTCACTCCTAGGAAGCTGAGAAATGGTACCTAAAACTGGGCATGTTACCACTACAAATTAAATCGGCTTCCTTTTATGAATGGAGAAGATAATGAATGATAATATAGGCAATCAGCAGTTGGTATTGTATAATTTAGAACAATTCTAGTTAAATTGGAAAATGTGTTTTCTTTAGCAAATGGGAACAGAAATGGAAAGAGTTCAGAATTCGGAGAAAAATAGATGTCACCCATTATACTAAATACAAAAAGTCCTAGTGGTCACTCTGTCAAGTACAGTTTTGTGATCTGTGGTCAGGCAAAACGGTGATGTAAGGCCAGGAGAATTTTCAAGAAAAAAATGGCAATGCTCATTGCCCTCTCCTCCATGCTTCTAACCTCAAAAAAATTACATTTCTAAGTTTCTGTCTAATGGGAGAATGCTAGGTTGCCAGAAATCATTCCCTTCCTAGTTAAAGTTTGGTTTTCCATGTCTTATAAACGTGTGCACTTCGGCAGGTGTAATCAAACTTTCCTAATTACTTTTGTTAAAGCACTGTTTGAAATTTTAAAAAACCAGCACACTCTCAAAGCTTTCTCCCAGTTATTGAATCTCATTTATTTTATAGACATATTTCCCCTGAAAGTTGTTTTATGTGCCTTTTGTAAACCTGGGATTCTGTTAAAGGTGTTGAAATCATCAGGAGCAGCATTCCTGCCCATTTCAGCAGACTGCCATCTCAGAGAAGTCACTGTCTCTTTTTCTATGTCTCTTTATCTATTTCTTTGTGCTTTCGCTGGATTGTTTATGCAGATGAGTAAGTAAGTCTGAAACCATTACTTGATGGAGTTATAGTGAACAGTGCCAATGAAAAGACTGAAAACTAGGGCAAAGTATATCATCTCTTTGTTTTGGTGCATGTGTGTGTGTGTGTGTGTGTGTATTAGATTAGTTTGGACACTTTCAACCTGTGTTTGGATGACTGTGTTAGTAATTATTTACAAAATAGCATGCTAAAATGAAAAGAATCTAATTGGTCAGGATAATAGCCACCCACTCCGAAGTCAGGAGACCTGAATGTGGATTTCAGCTTCAGCTCTCTCTGTCTGGGGGGGGGGGGGGGGAGGCATAGCAGGGAGGGGTAATGATGCTTTCCTCCCAAATTGAGTTGAAAAATAAAGTTAATTAACTAAGTCAAAGACCTGTGATACATTGTGAATATGAAAGTTGTTTTTTCTGTGGAGAGAATAAATGTATGTTGCACTGGAGTATAAGATATAAGGAATCACAGGGCTAGAGAGATGGCTCAGAGGTTAAGAGCACTGGCTGCTCTTCCAGAGGTCCTGAGTTCAGTTCCCAGCAACCACATGGTGGCTCACAACCATCTAGATAATGTGTTTCGGTGCCCTCTTCTGGCCTTCGGTGCAAGCAGAAACTGTATACATAATAAATAAACCTTTAAAAGAAAAAAAGATATAAGGTATCACTTCAGCATTTCACAAATCGGACTCAGTTGTTATCAACCTGAAGTTAGGCTGATCATGCTAACTGGTTGCACAGCACAGGAAAGTACCAGCTGACACATTGTCGCCCAGGAACCACATCGGACTCTCATATGACTTGACTGGCAAGTATGTTTTCTAGCTTTAAGAGATACATGCCAGACTCCAGTGTGGCTTCAGAGCACTGTTAACCTGAATTGAGTAATGGACAATTCAAGGACACCTTGCTCCTGCAGGAAGTGCGAGCCTGCTCTTCCGACAGGATGAAAGCAGCTGCCTGCACACACTCTGAAACTGCGTTACATCCGGTGTTGTCCGTAAGTATCCACTCCATGGCAGCACTTTTCTCAATCATGCATTATCTCCCTAATGAAGTGCCTTTCACAGGTGCTCAGCCACGGCTGCTCAATTAAAATGTTTATGGAAATTAGAATAAATGGAACTGAACAAGAAGTAGCAGGTAGTGTGACCGTGTACTCCAGTGTCTGGGGGCGGGGGTGGGGGCTTCTGCTGAATGTGGAAAATTGCAAAGCAGGAATGTAGGGATCTGTCTTTCCTAGCTTCATTTATTTAACACTCTCAACCAGCTAGTAAAAAAGTAGGCAAACATGAAGAAAAACAAGGAGCCTCGAGACCCCATGAAGGCCCCAAACTCAAACAGCATTGTGCTGTTAACCCCCCAATATACGGTGCTTGAGAGAGCTGTCCACGTCTTTTCCTGGTTTGAAGCACAGGTCTCATGATGCCTAGCCTGTTATCCTTCTGTATCTCTCAAGCATGTTGGAAGGAAGATAGAGGGACGTCATAAGAGGCAAATATGCTAACAACAAGAAGCGATCATAGACAGCAAGTAGACAAAACAATACCGTGAACGCTAAAGAATTTCAGTTTCTCTGATGTCTGTACTTGGCATCTAGTTCCTAGTGCCCTTAAGGAAAACTTGAAGTATTACAATCATGATGCTAATAGGGAAGACCTAGGTCCACAAAATAGCGCTGCCGTCTGCAGTGTTCCGCAAAGACTGGGAAATATGTAATTAATTTAAAGGAGGATTGGTCAAGTATATCATTGTCTACAATTATCCCTGATCCTCCTCTACCAAAACAATATTCCCACCCAGGGAAACAGAATTTCTCCCCAATCATCCTGAGTGCTGGACCAATGACCGACGCACAGGTGTGCTGGATGCACAGCCCAGCAGATGCACGTAGTAGTAGCATTTCCAGGTTCTGTGGCGCGCTTGTCACAGCGGTACCCTGAGAATGGCACTTTTTGCCTGTGGTCTGCTGCCTCCTCTGGAGTCACTCAGTGAGAGCACATGGCGGAAGTGACAGGACCTGGACCAGGGCGGTTACGAACTACATTCGACAGTTTCCAAGTAACAAAGTAAGGAGTCATTCTTTGTCACACAAATTCTACTTGAAAAAGGGTCCCTTCCTGAAAATGGTTCATTTTAGTTTGTTCTGAGTTGGAGTTAACAGAAGGAATCATGGGAACTCGTGTGTGTGAAGTTCCTCCTTCCCCCTGCTGTGCTAGGCAATTGGGCTTTACTGAAAACAGCCTTGATAAAATAAAATAAAAAAATCTCACTAGAGACGGCAGAAAAACAGATGCAAGCAGCCAAGTATAATATCCTAACTAGATTGAGCAGCCTCCACCCTGCAGTGGGAAGCCAAGCCTCAGGAGGGCTCCCATGGGTGTCCCTGCTCGGGTTGGTGGAACAAGTCCTTCTGGGAACTGTTGAAAAGGAATGTCAATGGATGGAATTTCCGTGGCCTAGAGACATTGACAATGATGCCATTAGGGTATGACGTAAGGACAGCTGGCAGCCACCTGCCTCATTTGAGACAATTCCGGGGACTGTGGGGTGAGAAGGGTGGATCGCTAGAGTCTCAGACACAGAAGGAAAAGTCACGTTCTTTCTTCTCTCTGTCTCTGGAAAGCGAAGGACTCCGGTACTCACCCTGAGCCTGAGATTGGCTGACTTCGTGACTAGGCACACATTATTTCACCTTTCGCCTCAGCACCAAGGACTAATTAATCATGGCAAGATGTCCTGCAACTCCGCAACGCTAAATACAAATACAGGAGACCCTCTGGTTCACAGAGCTGTAATGCGTGCTCTTGCATATTCATGCTTAACCATGCCACTCCACACCCTCTCCCAGCAACCACCCTTCATTTTACCAGGCTCAGTGGGGCCCCTTTCTGTTTGCAAGGTGAAGTGGGGGTTGGTCTTGGTGTGTGGCTTCCATACTGATGCCCTGTTGTGCTCCCTTCAGAGATTCTGAAAAACTCAGCATCGTTGCCTGGAAAGGCCTATAACACCTGCAGCACAAACTCAGATTTCTTCCCATTAATTTCACACCTTTAGATACACAAGACCTTGGAAGTGAAAAGGCACTTTAAGAGAAAAAAACAAAAACAAAGTTTCAAACAGACTCTACTGTGGGCTTATTCCACTAATCTATGTCATTTTGGACAAGAGCCCTGAGGTTCCTCAAATCTAATGTCTACCTCATAGATGTGCGGCTAAAGTTTTCACTGTGGAAGGCATGATCTTTCTGTCGGTGAATTAGTGAAAAATATTTGCAGGTTAAGGATGATGCATGGCCATGCTGGAGATGGTGGAACTCTGGAGAGTGGAGGGCAACAGGGACAAGGGACTGTTAGAAGTCACAGGGGCAGGATGGGGGCAGTGGAAGTAAGGAGTGAAGGAGAAACATGTCAAATGTGAAATGGGGGTTTAGTGAACAAAGGAGAGGAGGCAAAGAGAGAAGACGCTGTTCACTCTGTGGTTGTGCACAGCTCATTCTATTCTATTGGAAGCTCCGCCCTGAGCTGGGTAGCAGGAAAATCCAAATTATTCCCTCTTTTACAGTGGGATCTGGTCATGCATATAACCTGTTGCTCTAGAAGGGGCTGCTGCCTCGGGAGTTGAGGTAGACAATGCAGCCTGTAAGCTTGCAAACTTGGCTTTGGCTTGACTCATCCACTGGGCTTGGCACCTGTTTTAGGTCCCTCTGTGTGTTCTCATCTTTGCCTGCCGTACTCTTCCCCAGTGTGACGAAAATTCAGCTCAGGGTGCCCCATCACTAATGGTATCTTGCACACCACCATGAGTTGGTTGGTTTACCTGATTTCAGAGCATGTTTTCTAATACAACTGTTGCCATTAGACAGCCTCTCCCAGAGGAGGGGGTGGGTGAAGAGAGGGGAGCACAGAAGGAGTGATTGGCAGAGACAATTGAACAGGATTAGAAAACCGAACTGGGGCCTGGAGCGATGGCTCAGTGGCTAAGAGCACTGGCTGCTCTTTCAGAGGACCTGGGTTCAATTCCTAGCATTCACATGGCAGTTCAAAACTGTTTGTAACTCCCACAGATACACATGCAGGCAAAACAGTAATGCAAATAAAATAAAAATAAATTATTGTTTTAAAAAAAAGAAAGAAGAAAACCTGAACAGGGACCTGTACAGTGGCTCATTCCAATAACACCAGCATTCTCAGGGCTAAGGCGGGAAGATGGCTGCATCTTTGAGGCCAGTCTGGGTTACATAGTGAGCTTCAGACTAGCTAGAGCTGCATAGCAAAATGCTGTCTAAAATTTAAAAGAGGAAGGAAGGAGAAAAAGGAAGGGAATGAATGAGGAAGGGAGAGAGAGAGGGAAGGAGGGAAGAAGGGAGAGAGGAAGGGTAAGGAGAGATGGGGGAAGAGAGACAGAGGGAGAAAGAGAGGGAAAAGCAGAGACAGGAATACTGTTAACAAACAAGTCATCTATGCTGCCTCTTATCTCTGCTAAGAACTAAACAGAAGTACATGATCTACAACAGTCACTTAAGAAGCAGTTTCTTTAATAAACAGTTTCTACATGATTTTCGGCCACCATCAGATTTCATTAGTCCACCCGTGATGGTTTGAAAAAAAAATGATCCCCAAAGGGATTGGCACTATTAGGAGGCAATACCTTGCTGGAGGAAGTGTGTCACTGTGGAGACGGGCCTTGAGGTCTCTTTTGCTCAAGCTTCCCTCGGTGTGACTTTCAGTCAACTTCCTTTTGCTTACAAGATGTAGCACTCTTTGCTCCAGCACCACATCTGCCTGCATGGCCCCGTACACCCCACTGTGATGATAAGGGACTAAATTTCTGAACTGTAAGCCACCCCAATTAAATGTTTTCTTTATAAGACTTGCCATGGTCATGGTGTCTTTGCACAGCAATAGAAACCCAAACTAAGATGCCATTTAAGTCAAGTATTTGAAAAGCCATCTTCTTCACATACAGAAAAGGAATATGTAGAAGAGAATTTCAGACATGCTGAAAGCCCTTCAAAGATGGGTTGGTAGTTTGCTAGGGCACATTTAGTGTGTTCCAGTAGTAAACTTCGGTTATGTTTGCTGTGAAGATGGAAAGTCCCAAAATGTTGATATATGTATCAACTTTGCCAAAGGTGATTTTCCAGAACAGCCCTGTCAGCCATGACACCAGCAGTCATATCAGGAGTACCCCACCTTGTGATCACCCAACTGCCTTGACTAGTGTTTAATCCAACCTCATGAAAAGCAATAGAAGTACTTGCCTTGCTCTGCCCCTGTAGTACTGGAGACTCAACTGCCACGCAGTAGACCAGTACCACTAGCATCACCTGGGGACTTTCTAGACCCATTGTGCAATCAATAGAAGTAAAGTAATCAACCATACTTCCAGGGTACCACCATGAGCCCCCGCTGTAATTCTTGAATTACACACTTGATCTTGTGGCTCTTGTTTTATGATGGAATGATTGATCTCTTGAACTGCTCCACTATAGATAAGTCCAGTGCTCTGAGGCTAAGAGCCAAATGTGGTAGAGATGTTCCTTCCAGGAAGGAAAGCTTCCTCACAGGCTAGCAGCTGGAGAGAAGTCAATGGCTTAGCTGCCAGGGAGTGAAAAATTAAAGCCAGTACTTGGATTATGACTGGCGTTGGGAGCTTCAGCTTTCCGGTCTGGCTCCACTCTCCAGGAAAATGAATTAGCAATGTCAAGTATGCAAATTCTCCGAGATTTCTGATCTGGATCAACACAAAATTAATGACACATATGGAAATTTTCTTCCATGATTTTGGAAACATTTGATTTACAGTAGCCTGGCCTTCCATCCAGAAACTTATAAAATACAATCCTGTATATTTTTATCCATAATTGTGACAAGCTACAATTAAGGAACAGACAGTTCACAGAGAACATAAACACACATCCTGAGATCCATCAGGACTAGCAATGATGGTAGAAGCTGGGACCCTGGGAAACTCTGTTGCTAAGAATCTATTTGGCCAATGATGACCGTGAGCATTTTGAACTGGTCAGATATTAGTTGGCACATTTACTTCACAGAAATTTTCTGGAGTGGGCCAGCAGAATCGTGTGTTTGGGATCCAAACTTTATAAAAAAATTTTCTTAATGGCTCCATCTTGTTACTATTTATAGCTACTGGTTTTCTGAATGGTACCCATCTGCCCATCAGTGAAAGCTATTTTGCTTCCTGCTCATTTTTACGTCCAAATCCTATTTGGAGACCTAATCTAAACCACAGGGGTGCCTGTTTATTTTTGTTTCTCTCCATTAACAAGGAAGCACCATTTACCTTCTGTGTGTCTGGAAGCTTTCAGATATTTCCAAAAGCTGCCTCGTGTTTTGAAAGCTTGGACACTACAATCAGTCCAGTCCTTATGAATTGTAATCTCTAATATCAATATCACATTGGGTTTCAGTGATCCCTCCCTTTTGTGGTGCACACGTGTTAAGTCTTCACGGAACCAGATCGGTAGAGAGAAGTGATTGCTTGGGACAGCTTTGAAATACACATTGTTCAGAACGGCTCCTGGTGACCAGCTTTTATGAATGGCTGGTTTTACTTGAGGGCCACATCATCCGGTTAGTTATATCCGTGCCTTTGCGTGGCAAGCACTGCTCTTGTCGTGTGCTGAGGAATGAAAGTTGGAAACCACTGGGTGTGGGAAGTTAAGAAGTCTGGGTGAATGTTAAGGCTTGCTTCCCTAGTAAGCGTGTATTTATAAATACTCCAGGGATAACAGACATCAATTTGTTCAAACCCCCATGAGCAGAGATCATAATCTGAGCCGAAAGCCGAGGAAGACTTGTCTTCCTAATAAGACAGCTAACAACTTTAGGTGCTAGTATGGGTAAAATATTCCCCTTCTTCTGCTCAGACAATAAACCATGGCAGTCATGCGGTAAGTTTCATGTCACTGCAGGTCCCAGAGATGAGCAGCACCCTGTGAATCTGTAAATGTCAGCAAAGGGATGGCTCTCAGGCCTCTCGAGCCTCTTAACAGTAATCTATTTCTGCTCCTGGGCCGAGATAGTGATCTGAGGTAGATCGATGAAGTAGATTGGCTGAGAATGCTGTAAGTCAGACAGGTGCCGATAAAAATAGGCAGACAATTTGCATTCATTATATGCTTTATGGCTAAGATGAATGACTTGATTTTCCTAGTGGCCTGACATTTGTCCTGCTGTAAATGGCTTGTTCCGTGACCTCAGGCTCGCACTCTCTGCCTAACCCATGAGTAGCTATGCTTATTAGTCACTGGGGGTTAAGTGCACAGCCACAAAGTGACAAGCACGGGGACCTTGCCATGAGAAGACTTGGAATGATCTATTGATCAAATGGAAGAAAAGAGCTGAAATTAATATTTCCTGGTATGGGTCGCAAAGCAGACTTTTCGAACCAGCTACAGACAACTAACCTGGATTTTAAGCTTACTTGGAAAATGTCTCAGAACAAAAGCTTTGACTTTAATATGGTCACTGGATTTTATTTTATTTTTTTTAAGTTTTCCTATAAATAGTGAATGTTGGGGAAAATGACACTAATTTCCGTGAGCTGCCCTGGCTTGGGGGCTAGAATCCAAAGAAGCCTGGATAGATTCCTTCTGCCTCTTTTCAAATGTTAGTCTTTCCTTGAGATCTCTTTCCTGCTCACCACCCAGTGTGAGCCCAGCAGTGAGCTTGCATCTCCACTCTGCCACGTTTTAACCTCTGAGAGCAGCTACACCTGTGGCGGCCTGGAGGCCATAGAAAGTAGGTCAGTGGAAATCACTCAGCTGTAGCTTAATCTCAAGGTGAAGGCAAGTGTTTCCTGTCCTACACAGAGTTTGGCTATGAGATAAGTAGGCAGAGACCTGCTCCTGAAATAGAGATGCACCATCTAGCTCTTTTGAAAATAAGTACTTCTTTCAGCAAGTGTATCATAAGCATCATAAAGCCGTAAAATAAATGTGTGTTGGGCTAGATCTGTGTTCACTACAGAATCAGACCAAAATGCAGCACGTCTGAAAAATCCCTCAAATCTGAGCTGAAATCAATGGCACACCCTGTATTCCCAGAGGCTGAAATCGGGTATGCAAGTTCAAGGCTAGCCTGGGCTACCTAACAGGTTTCAGGGCAATCCGTGCTACACAGCGAGGCTTTGTCTCAAATCATACACTGTCAGTCTCTTTAGGAGGCACCAGAGTTTGATCCCAGGTCCTAAAAGCATATGAAACATGCAGCCGCAGCTGAGCTACAAGCAGTCCATGGAAAGCACATTTTCAGTGCTCAAGGATGGTTGAATTTTAAGTCGTGATTATAGTTTTTCATTACTTGAAAGCATGAATCTATGTGTAAATACATTTCCTAATTACTTAAGATGCTACGTGTCTGCACGTAAGTAGATATATGCTCAAATCTGAAGCATGCATGTGTCAGTGTGTGCACACATACACACACAGACAAAAATTAAGCATGAAGTATTTATACATATACGGAAGTGCAGCAGTGCTCAGCAAACTTCGTCCCTCACCAGACTTCCCAGTGCCCCTGCAGAAGGGTGGGGCCACACCTAGTTGGGGACAGTCAGTGAAATGTTTTAAAATGTCCTAAGAGCCTTCCAGGTTGATAGCATGAATGGCCCTGAAAGATTCTTTAGAGTTTTTTCGTTCCTTACTTCTCGGTCCCGTTTCTGAATCAACCGTATGACACGCAGGCAGGGCACAGCACCGCGACCTCTGTGCATGGGATCTGTGGTTTGAGTGGCGATTACTCGTTTATTGTAGAAAGCCATTGGTATTCGCAGTTTATTTATTACCAAAGCAAACTCTTCTGACTGATGCTGAACTTTGTAATAGTAGAATGCAAAGAGAAGGACTGGAGATGTGGGTCAACAGTTAGGAGTGCTTGAGGCCTTTCCAGAAGACCCTACTTAGTTTTCCAGCACCTATAGAGGGCAGTTTACAACCCCCTATAACTCTAGCTCCAAGGACTCTGGTACCCTTTTCTGGCCTCCAGGCAAGTGCGCATGCTTGCATGCTCATGCGCATACACACGCTTGCACACACACATACACACAAATAAAAATCTTTCAATAAAATTTGTATTTATAAATAAAACACAAATTGGCTATATAAATATATAAAAATCAAAGCTAAATCTAATAGACATACTGTATATTTTAAGACCTAGCTAAGATTCCCAAGACTATTTCTATTTTTTTTTATCAAAATCACTGCCTTAATAACTGTTATAACTAAACTCCCAACTTCCCTCCCTCTCTTACTCTCTATTTTCTTTCTTTCTGTTTTTTTCATTATTCTCTCATACATTGCATCCTGACCGTAGTTTTCCCTCCCTCCACTCCTCCTAGTATGCCCCCCCCCCATAAACCTCCCTTCTCCACCAAATCAAATCCTCCATTTCCCTTCAGAGAAGAGCAGGCCTATGGGTAACGTCAATGGAACATGGCGTAACTGGTCATAAGACTAGACACAAACCCTCTTATCAGGGCTGAGTGAGGCAACCAAGTATAAGGAAAGAGGTCCCCATTCTGACTTGAGACACTTTCTTGGGTCTCCTTGCCACCTCTAGGTACACAGTGTCAGGCCCTTGTGTTACTTTGTGTCATCCGCTTCAGAAATACTAGGTCAGTTTTGGTTCTCTCCTCTATATTACGATCTCTGTTTCCCAAGTTCTTCCTCAAAAAATATTGGACAAATAGTGTTTGCGCAGAATTTTTGCATTCTCTAAAATGCCCAAAATTATATTCTCTTATTTTTTTGTGATTATTTATTTATTTTCCTGTGTGTGTCCTGGGAACTTGAACCCAGATCCTTGCACATGCTAGGGAAACATTCTTCCACCAAGCTATAGCTCTTGCTCCCAGTAAGACTGTTTCTTCCTGTGATTTTATTCCTGATTTTAAACATTGAACTTCAAAGTCTGTTTGCTATGGAGCGGGTGTGTGTGTGTGTGTGTGTGTGTGTGTGTGTGTGTGTGTGTTTTGCTGGGGATCGAGCCCAGTGTCTTGTGTCTTCTGTGCAAGCATGCAAGTACTACATCTCTGAACTCTCAAAAGTACTTTTTTTGTTGTCATTATGATCTCTCATTTCAATTCCTTTCTAATCTCTTCCTCCACAGATAGGCAAAGAGAAAAAATCTAGAAAACCTAAGTTGATTATTTCAAGAACGCAACAGATTCCTGCGAAAATTGTATAATGTGTGTTTAAAGTAAGAAATAGCACTAAGTTCATGAAGGATAGGCTAAAAAATAAAACTAAAAATATAAATGTTTGTTTTTTATATTTTTATATAATCAAATGAAGAAATCTAATTTTTAAAATAAAATGAATAAATATTTTCATTTTATAAATGTTTTAAAATATAAAATACTCATAAATAGTATATTTATAAAGTAAAATGAATAAATCTTATGTTAAAAAATGGATTGCTTTTTCATTTGTGTTCATTGTTCGTTGAGACAGGTCTGGTCACTATAACTTAAGGCCCTTCTGTCTCAGTCTTCCCAATGCTAGGACCACAGGAGTGTGCTGCCACAGCAGACAGAGCCAATTCTCATGCAGTGTCTGCTCTGCTTGGCTGAGATATACCACTCAGGGAGACATATCATAACAGAATCTGGCTTCACATGAGTAAGTAGTTGAGAAAGCAGAAATCTTTTAGCAGCATTCCAGGTCCTCGGAGACACTCTTTAACAGTACAGCCCATCTTGAAGAGTTTGAAGACAAGCTACAGTGAGAAGTCTGAGGACCTCCACATCAGACCCTAGTGGTCGCTGTATACCCATAAACAAGCTGTTTCTCCTTCATGTACATCAGTAGCATAGTGGTCAATGGAAAATGTTGGCTCACTTGTTTATACACGTATTATAAATTTTGGCACATTTTATTTAGCAATTGGAAGAATAACTTATTAATATCACCACTACTGTGATTGAAATTAAGTTTTATGTTTTGGGAAGCTGACGAGCTTATAGGTTGGGCATATTTTCTGAACTGCCAATTTTAGCTTGAAAGCTACAGGCTTTTATTTCTGTCCTTAGTAACAAATATTGTCACTTTTGGTCCTTGAAATAATAGGCTCGTTTCACTATTTGAGAAAATGCCTGAAACTGCAAACACAAATAATTGTTTTAAGTGAGCATCGCTGTTCCGTGGATAAAGGGATGGCCAGTTTAGCTTGAGGCTCACAAACCCAAGTGCTTTACCTGAGAAAGCCACAGACGTGTGGAGACAGGGGTTTCTGTGTCCCTCCCAACTTATCAACAGGGCAGTAAAAGGAAAAGGTGTGCTCAAGTTCAAAGTTGAGTAAGATTAATCTTGTTACTGCTTTAAACGAAGCTGGCATGTTTAAACTGGACATGGCGCCTCCTTCGTTCATTCTGAGGCAAATACAGCTCTCCCAGCCTTGCTCCTACAGCCTTGCGACAAGTAATCCCCAAGGCAGAAAAAAAAATCATGTCTCAAAATTCTCATTCTGACCTCAAGACCTCTGGCAAGAATGTCAGGATTTTCCCAAATTCACAGGCAACATAGAGAATTGTTTCTGCTAGCGACAGCGGGGCACTCTGAGCATTCTGGCTCCATCCCGCCTTAATCTGATTTTGTCGCGCTGTGACTCAAGCCCAGGACCCAGGGCTCTCTAGACAGATGCTCTGCCACTGAACCTTTAAAGAGCAGGGCCAATGCCGCGCCAGGCCCTGGAAGTCTCACCACTAATTGTCCGCACTAAGGACTCTGTGATCCAGAACCTCCTTAACCGTATTGCGGAGACAAGGGGTCCAGTTCAGCTTGAGGTTTTGCTGCACCACCCTCACACAGCCGAACGCTCGCTCATTGGCTTGAAGTCTCGGTAGTCTTCCTTTTGATTTTCTACATGACTTCCACCAGAATGCCACATGCATAGTTTGAGTTGATTGCCCTAAACAAATCCCCTACACCCCACACACCAAGTGACCTCACCCGCATTTGGGGTTTTCATCTTAGAGTTTGGAGGAAAGGCAACTTAGATCTGGTCTTAATTTGAGAGGGCAGCACCATCCCTCAAGTTCACTTGCCATGTGTGAGAATGAAAGGCTCAGCCCCACCCCCTTCCACTTATCCCATTTTCCACCCTTTTTCCAGACAAATCGCCAGTCTCTAAGCGCATGGCAGCCACCACAGAGCATCCAACTCAAGCGTGGTGCCTTTGTCTCTGCTGTCAAGTCTTGCCTTTCTTTTTTCTACCAGGGTTCTTTCTTCCCTCTTCATTTTCTTCTGGAGCTGGACATTGGGGAGAGGATGACAGGTTCTCAAAGGTCACCCTTGAATGAAGAACGGACTATGTACAGTGTTGACTTTGGTTGTTAAAAAAAAAAAACAGCGTCATACTGGGAATGGAACTAAGGTCTCATGCATGCTAGGCAAGTACTCTACTACTGAGCCGCTGACCCTACAATAGTTTTTTTTTTTGTATTTGTTTTTTAATTATGTGTCTATGGGGAGGGGTAGGCATGCATGTGTACAGATGCCCACCAAGTCCAGAAGAGGTCCTTAGATTAGCTGGAGTGGAGTAATAGACAATTGGGAGCTGTCCCATGTAGATGCTGGGATCTGAACTTGGGTCTTCTGGAAAAGCCCCAGGCACTCCTAACCATTCAGCTTTCTTTCCAGTTCCCCCATGTTTCCTTTAATGTCATGAAGTTTGCTATCTCTCTGGCCTCCCTCGTGTTCTAGAGTACTACAATGTGTGCTTTGGAGAAGTGGTGGGGGACACAAGAAGAGTTCCCCCTAAATGGATACGTTCCAGAGTTCAGTTTGTCTTTACTACTCAGTTTATATGCTTAGGAGTGGCCAAACTCATAACCTCCTGGGGATGGGTCCCCCCAAAGAAAGTAAAGTTACCCAGAAAGAATGAGTCTTCTAGATGTACCACGCAGCAAACTGATCTCTGCTACTAACAACATGGTGAGCTGGGCCTGGTGGCGCATACGTATCTGTAATCCCAGCACTCAGAAGTCTGGGACAAGAAATTAAAAGTTTGAGGTCAGAATGGGCTGCACAGCTAGATCCTGTTTAAAAAAACAAAACATACAAACACTACAATGATTCTTGGGTGCAAAGGAAGTCCTGGGTGAGTGTGTCCTGTTGTCATAGGCACAGCCACGTCAAGGACCCCAAAGCCTTAGACCCTTGGGAGAATGGCAGAGACCCAAGGTGAATCTTCGAGAAATGTTCAGCTTTGATCCAGGACTTGAGGGTAGGGTGTTGATAGTATGTCCAGAAAACATCCACCATAGTGTTCTCTCTTCACCCTTGGGTATTTATGGCCAGAAGATTGCTCCCCCTCGGAGACTGCTCCAACTGAGGTTAGCTGAGCCCGTCAACTCAATCCAGCCACACACCATCAACCCTGCCTCCTTGTTTGTCTGTATATAATAAACATACATAGTGAGCTCCCAGGATGCTAAGGTTTCCCCATTCAGGAGCCCAGCTCACTCAGCCCCACCTTCCTGTCCCTGTATCTGCTTTCCTGTCTTTTCTTCGTCCTCCCACCACCCCAGTCAGGTTCATCATGGGAGCTGGGCTAGTTGTAACAATTATCACTAATACATTTATTGTATATTTCAAAACTTGCTGAAGCCAAATGTTCCCACTATCAAAAAGATACGATGGCTATATTAGCTAGCTTCATATAATTGTCCCACAATGCACACATATGCCAAAATATCACATTACACGCCACACAGATATTTAATTAGTAGTCAACTAATACTTTTTTTTTGAACATTTATTTCTTTGGGGTAGGGACTGTGCATGTGTCATAGTGAGAGTATGGGGGTGGGGGGCAGCAGACAACTTGTTCAAGTCAGTTCCCTCATTCCACCATGTGGGCTCCAGGGAGCAAACTCAGGTCTTCAGACTTGGTAGCAAACGCCCTCATCTCCATGTAGGGTTTTTTTTTTTTTTTTTTTTTTTTTTGCATCTTTAGCTCAAGGAAGGTCATGCACTAGGTAGGAGCTGCATTGCTTTGTTTCCATTGTTCTTTATTAGAACATGGTTTCGAATGCAGTTTGTGTGAGGTGCTAATTTTCTGTTTCCTAAAGGAAGGGGTAAAGGAAATAAGATAAAGAAAAGAATAGCCGTGTTGACTGGGTTCCAGGGAGGGTTATCAGCATCTTAATTGTCAAGAGTCTTCCGTTCCACACGTACTCACTGCTGTCACTACCCTGAGCTGTGGTTCCATTAGCAGAGGGTGGGTCACACTGCAGCCATGGAAAAAGAGCCAGATTCCAGCTCACTCTCTCTTCCTACACCGTTGTAGCCTCTGGGAGGTGAGAAAAGCCATGCTGTTAGAGTACCAGCCCTGCAGGGAAGGTCTATATTAAACAGCCGTAGCTCATGGCAAAAAGCTGCTCTTTGCTGTCCAGTTTCTTTTCCTTCCCCCTCTCTTTCGTGCCTGGATTGGGTTTCTAGTGATTTAAAACAAGTGCACAGAAACCAGGCAGTCAGTGCAAAATAATTGCAGGTTTGGGGTTGTTAGCATGCACTTCAATTGCTGGAATAACCCTGAGAGAAGGAGAGAAAGCTAAGAATTCTACTTATTGACTTCCCAGAGCACAGGATCAGCTGGAGTTGCCTTGCATGTGCCCTTCAGACAATTAGCTACCTAGGAGAGACTCAGTGCAGGCATTAAGTCTTTATTCCAAGATCTATTGCTTGTTGAGTGTTGAGCTCCCCGTTCCACACACACGCAAACACATGAACACACAGGGTAATTATAGGCTGCAGAGGGAGAGACATTAGAATTGTGTACAAAACAGTTTATAAAGTTTTAAAATAACAGGGGCACGAATATGCACATGTTTGCACAAAGCAAGCAATGGGGATGATGGGATGAACGCATTCTTTCTTCTTTTGCTGCCTCGTGTCCATCTCCAGAATGCAGAGCACGGGCATGCGGGAGGAGCCCCTCCCCTGCCCTGGGATGCCTGCATCTCGGCAGTCCTGCTCATTTATCCTTTGCCAGTTTATTGTTGCACATCAAAATACAGACCCTCAGGTGTGGGGACGGAGTGGCTGATGGAGTGGGCTGCTATCTAATTAGTTTCACGAAAAGCTTCTTTTGTGGCATAACAGAAGCAAGGGAAATAAAAGAGCCCCTCGCTGTCTCTCAGAAGTCTGAGATGAGCTTTCTGCAGATTAGTGTTCCAAAGTGGAGGGACTTTTTTTTTCCCAACCCTTTCAGAAAAGTCTCCTCCCGCGCAGCTTTGCAAAGATTTCTGCTCCGCTCACTCTCCGGATTTCATTTATTTATTTTCTAATGTGGGGAGGGCGGCCACTCACCTCCAGCCTCTGAGCCAATCAGGCAGCTCATTCTGCCGGCTTAGATGCCTTGCAGCAAAGCCAATGCCTGTGCTAGCCACTCTCTGTCCTGACAACAGTCAGGCTGGCGACTGACTGACTGCTGGAGGGGACTCTGCCATCTAAGGCGCCACTGTGGGAACCAAGGACTGAACTGAGGGACCAGCCTCGCTGTCAAGAAGTGCTTTGCCTCCGGTGATTGATGGGGACAGTTAGGAGCTTCTCAGAGGCTGGAAAAGGTGGCTGTGCCACTTACTTGCTAAGAAGTCTTTGTGCACAGATGACTCTCATGGGTAGTGAGTGACACCCTGCAGGTGACAAATGACAGCTCTGCATTGTACTCTGCTTGGTAGATAGTAAGGGCTGCAGGTGATTAAGGCTCCTCTAGCCTGCCCTGCCCCAGTCCCTCTGCACAGACAGCTGCACTTTCCTAGTGGCTGGCTCCTCTCATTCTTTTTTAGTCTAGTTGGGTTTTTTTTTAAAGAGCAGAGATGATGCACTGGCCACTGTTTATGCTGCCACTTAGGAAACGGAGATGCTCTCTGAGTCATTGATCAGCAGTTTCGTGTGCTACCCTCTCTGCCTTCTGCAGGAGATGAAGAAAATATTGGCATGTGACGCGCTGTTTGAAAACATTAGTTCAGATCAAAAGTCTTTTTTGAAACCCTTGACTGATGCTGCCTCTGTGTTTTCCCCTCTCTCCTCTCTAGGACTCCGTCTGCAGATGTTCTGAAAACCTCTGAGTCTAGAAATTGATTATTCAACCAGGCTACCTAATTCAAGGTATTAGCTCTTGTCAGAAAGCTTTTACGTTTCAGCTCGGTGCTGCAAATTATACTTTGGCAGTGAATGGAAACGGGGAAAGTTGGACGGAGAATAAAGGACAAAAGCGATTTTGCAAAATAATCAAGTACTTACAAACCTCCCCTGTGCGAGTGAGGGTTGCTCCTTCTGACTCATGAGCAGCCCTGTGCCGCCAGCCCAAGTGTCAGCTCTGGCTGCTTTGTAGCCTTTTTGCTACAACTGCCTTCGGGGTTTGGATTTCATTTTCATTTCCCCCCCATTTCTCTTTTTGTCTTGACACCTCCCCCATTCCCGACACCCCAACTCCCAGAACTCGAAGACAGACTTTTTGTCAGCTTCGCGACATTGGACCAAGTACAATGAAGAGTGCTTGCTGGGCCCTGCTGCTGGCTGTTCTGGGCACTGAACTGCTAGGGAGCTTGTGTTCCACTGTGCGGTCCCAGAGGTTCAGAGGAAGGATACAACAAGAACGCAAGAACATCCGGCCTAACATTATTCTTGTGCTCACCGATGACCAGGACGTGGAGCTGGGTGAGACCCGAGATTTTTCTCTTGTCAGTCTTTTCTGATTCAAATGGTTTCCAGAGCCTGTTGTAGCAGAGGTGCTCAGCCAGCCTCTGGGGGGCTGGTGCTTTGCTGGCTGCCTCTGACTGTCATCTGGTTTACACAGTGAACTTGTACTGGTCATAAACTATTAGATTTGTCTTCACATTATTTTTCTGGTATTGCGATTTTAAAAATGGATTTTTTAAAAAAAAAAAAGAGCAAGGATAAGAAGATGAGGGGGGATGAGTTAGCCTGGGAAACCACGGAGGTCAAGGGCTTGGCCAAGAGCTTGGTAGCTCACTCCTGTAATCTCAGTGCTTGGAATGTAGGGAGGGGAGAATCAGGAGTTCAAGGTCACTCGTATTAACTACATAATAACTTGGAACCAGCCCGAGAAATTTAAGACCCTGTATGGAAAAGAAAAGAGGGTGAAAAGAAAGAAGTTAATTTATGAAATGTGAGTAAAGTGCTCATGAGTGTGACGTTCTCTGAAAGTATAGAAAAGATCGATAAAACGAATTTTTCTTTTCTTTCTTTTCCTTTTTTTATTTTGTTTGTTTGTTTGTTTTGTTTTGTTTTGAGACAGTCTCGAGGTGTTGCCCTGGCTAGCCTGGGACCCCTTATGTTGACCAGGCTGGCCTCAGACTCACAGAGATCTGCCTGCCTCTGTCTTCTGAGTGCTGCAACAAGAATACATACCAACATGCTCCGACCTAATAGACGTAGCTGAAACTGAACCGTGTTCTATATACCCTTGTGGTGACTCACCATGCCTGGGTTTGTGCCTTTGGACATGTCTCCTGAGCTCATTCAAGAGCACTCAAATGAAGTGTGCCAGGATTTAGTGGCTTGGGCTCACTTCTGACCTCTTGCTGTCTTTAAAAACCTAGCCCTAGCGTCTTATCTGGAAGCTCATAGGCAGGATCTTCCCGAATACCCTAAGACAAATGCACGGTTTTTCTGGCAGGCTGTCACCTGCATCCCCATTCCCACTCCTGTAGCCCCATTCTCTGCTGCAGGGCTTTGACCAAAGGTTCCTATCTATGCAGTTCAAGTTGACTTATGAGGAGGACAAGAGGGGGAAGTTCCAAGGTTTGGTCTCGAGGATCAGACCATGGAATCAGAACAGAGTTAATTACCAGGCTTCGGCTGGGAGCTGGTAAACTAAAGGCAGCAGGAGTAGCCATCACTGAGTCTGCTTCTCATTTCCCATTTAACAATAAAGAAAAAGTGTATTTATTTTCAGGTACCTTTTCCATGATGAAAGGTCAAGCGCACATGGCTTTAAGATATTTAAATGTCTTCATTTGCTTACAGGACAAGAAAAGGTGGGGCTCGTGCCTGACTTCCTCACACAGCTGAGGTCTCTAGACCCTCCTTATTTCTCAGTTTCTCATGCTCATCCTACATCCCGTGGCTAGAGCTACCTTTGAACTCTATGTGTATGTGGTCACTTTAGGGTAAAATCCTTGGGAGACAGACACTCTTTTGTCCTGTCGTCTCTGTAGGCAAACTAACTGGGCCCCCAGCCCCAGTGACTCTCAAGGAATTCTTCCACCCCCTACTGCCTCCCTCGATGCATCAAGAAGCAATTTTTGCCCACTGAATCATGTGTTGGTTCCCGCTCCCTTCTCCCATGCCATGTGTCTACCTTTCCCCTGTATCTACCTGGTGAAACGCTACCTGTTCATAAGCAGCTCAGGTACCCCAGGCTTGAGTTTGGGGTTCTTCCCAAAACTACTACCACCCCACCGGTCAGAGAATGTTTTCCTTTGCACACTCCCCCCTCCATATCCAGGATGACTCAGTCCACCATACATTTCTAAGCCTGTCCCTCCCACACACCCCACTCCACAGGCTGGACTGTAGCAGATATTCTGTAAACTTTGGATAGGTGCACATTGGTTCTGAAGTAGATAACCCATCTCCCAGAAAGGTATGTAGGCGTCCATCATGCCCTTTCTCTTCAACATACAGTGCTGACTTTAAAAGAAATTAAGGAAGAATTATCTGCTACGCTTATTTTAAAATCAAATTCAAGTTTTCTGCCTTGTCCTACAATATATTCATCTAGCAAATGTTTACAATGTAATTGCTAAGTAGTGGAGTCTCCTGGTTTGTTAGAAAAAAAAGATACAGTGGTGGGGCTGGAGAGATGACTTAGAGGTTCAGAGCACTGGCTGCTCTTCCAGAGGCCCTGAGTTCAATTCCCAGCAACCACATGGTGGCTTACAACCATCCATAATGAGATCTGGCGCCCTCTTCTGGCCTGAAGGCATACATG
Source organism: Microtus pennsylvanicus (assembly GCF_037038515.1). NCBI lineage: Eukaryota > Metazoa > Chordata > Mammalia > Rodentia > Cricetidae > Microtus > Microtus pennsylvanicus. The sequence goes on from NC_134583.1 coordinate 25,681,723, forward strand.
CAGTCAGAATACTATATACATAATAAATAAAAATCGTTTCAAAGCTAGAGTGATAGACCCTACTTGGTCAAGATGCAGGTGCTAACTGCGCCTTCAGACCTGTTCCCTGTCTCTTTCTTCATTTCCTAGCAAGGTGACGCGCCAAGCATTAGCCCACTTCATTCTCCCAGCAATCCTCACTACCCTTAGCTCCTGCACAGCAGAGAAGAGGTTTAGAGACGCCGTAGCTAGTAGACGACAAATTCGGGACCTGTCTTAGGTCATCACAGCTGAGCCATTGTCTCTCCCATCTGTTGATCCATAAATGAATGCTCACTAAACCTTTCAAAATTCAACCTGTCAACTCCCAATAGCACCCTGGGCGAGAGCCACACTGAGGCAGAAGATGGGCCCTGCTTCCCCACTTGTGAACCTGGTGATTAGGGAGCACAGACAAGCAATGTCTCAGATGTTCCCTTCTCAGTAGGGCAGCTGTGACTTTGGTGGTGGTTACTGCTTGATCCCGGTGACACACAGTTCTTCCCGAACCTCACTGTTGTAGCATTGGCTGTCCTTGGTGTTCACTACCGCACCATTTCTAACCACTCGTGTTGTTGTGGAAGCAATCTTCAGAACACTTTTCACAACCCAAACTGAAACTTTCCACCCCTGAACAACTCCCCGCTTGAACCATTTCTCAGCCCCGGCAGTCACCATTATACTTTGTGTCTCAAAATTTTACTTCAACAGATACCTTGTGAGTAGATCGTTTATCTGAAACTTTGTGATTGCCTTAAATTCACATAGCTTAGCATCCTCATGTCCATCCGTGCTGTAACATGTGTGAGAAACTCCTTTCTAGGGCTGTGCAATATTCCAGCCAAGCACACTACATGAACCACACTTGTTTTTCCTGTATGCTTACTGTTGGGAATTTGAGTTGTTTCCTTCTTTTAGTGCTAGTGAAAAATACTGCTATGAACATGCGTGTATACCGCTGTGAACATGCCTGTATACTGCTATGAACATGCATGTATACTGCTATGAACATGCCTGTATACTGCTATGAACATGCATGTATACTGCTATGAACATGCATGTATACTGCCATGAACATGCCTGTATACTGCTATGAACATGCATGTATACTGCTATGAACATGCATGTATACTGCTATAAACATGCATGTATACTGCTATGAACATGCATGTATGCTGCTATGAACATGCATGTATAAAGCATCTTCAAGGCTTTGCTTTCAATCCTTTTGCAAAGGGAAGGTTCTACCAGGGAGTGGGATCCTGTAGTAGTAGGAGCGGCGGGCTGAGTCCCCGCACCCGGCCGCCTGAACGGCTAGCTTTACCCGAAATAATTACACGGAAACTGTATTCTTTTAAACACTGCCTGACCCATTAGTTTCAGTTTCTTATTGGCTAGCTTTTACATATTGATCTAACCCATTTCTATTAATCTGTGTAGCCCACAAGCTGGCTTACCAGGAATGATCTTAACCTGCGTCTGTCTGGAGTGGGAGAACCATGGCGACTCCTTGACTCAGCTTCTTTCTCCCAGCATTCCATTCTGTTTACTCCGCCTACCTAAGGGTTGGCCTATCAAATGGGTCTAGGCAGTTTCTTTATTAATAAGAAATCACTCCCACATCAGGATCCATTTCTGGATCATATTATAATTTCATTTTTAATATTATGGGAAATAACAGTGTTCTCCATAGCAACTATACCATTTTAAATTCCTTCCAACTAAGCACAAGAGTAAAAATTCCTCCAGATCCTCATCGACACGTGTCATTTTTCTGTTTGTCTGTTCTTATGTTTGTTTGTCCAGTGTGCAAGGCGGTATCTTGTTGTGATTTGGATGAGTTGCAGTTGATGTTGGTTTTCACTTTTACATGTGAATTTGTTTACCAAGGGCTCTAATAGGCCATTGTTTTGGTAAGCTTTTTTTCTCCTGAAGACCCAGCCTGTTGGCTGCTGTACCTCCAGAGAGCAGCAGCACACTCAGAAAATACTTGTAAAAAAATATATAAAAATTTTAGTACAACATTTGTCTAATTTGGAAAGAATGAAACCATCCAGGGCCTGTCTGGAAAGACAGAGACTGAGCAGGGCTCTGATTACAGTTTAAGAACGAGACTGCGAAGGAAAGGCATGCATTCGGTTTGTCCTCAGCTAGAAGGGCAAATAAATAAACTAGTACTTTGTAAAGTGATGAAGACACATGAGGAACTCGTTAACGGAAGTGCGAGAACCTTCCATGTGATCCAGTGGACACCCGTCTACACTGCTGTGAGTGAATCATGGCTTCCCACCCAAGTGGGAAGGACAGACAGCAGTCAGCATCCCAGGAGGAAAGGACCCTGGGGAGAGGTCATGACTTAACCGAGCATCCTCTGGCTTGGCGTTTGCTTCTTCCAGAATTTAAGAAGCCCCCGATGTTGCCTTTACTTCTGACGAAGCAGGTGTTTAGGAGGAGGAAGGCTTTTATAAAAACAATATTTTTACTGACAAATTGTCTGTTATCTGACAGCTTTGTACAATGCATTCTGATTACTCTGTCCCCACCCTCCCTTCTCTTCCTGCTGCCACTGCCAACACACCCCTTCCGTACCCTTCTGAAAGTGTGGAAATGAGCAATGTGAAGTTCAGGATAATGGCTACTTCTGGGGAGAGAGGTCTCCAAGAGCATTCACAATGTATATGTTTTCTTTTGACTCAAGTGTGTGTCTGTGTCTGTCTGACTGTCTGTTTCTGTGTGTCTGTCTGCCTGCTTGTCTGTGTGTGTCTATGTGTGTCTGTCTGACTGCTTGTCTGTCTGTGTTTGTGTGTGTGAGTCTGTGTGCGTATCTGTGTATCTTTCTGCCTGTGTCTCTGTGTCTGCCTGCTTGCCTGCTTATCTGTGTGTGTTTGTGTGTGTGTCTGTGTGTCTGTCTGCCTGTGTTTGTGTTTGTGTGGGGGGGTGTCTTTGGGGATGGACTGTAGCTTTGATAGATTTAATAAAACTAGATGTATGTGATTCATTCTGCTCTTGCCTGCGCTTTTCAAATATTTTACACATCAAAAGAAAGAAATTTTGAAATACTTGAGAAACTCTTCGCTTTCTTCAACCAGAATGAAAAAGCTGGAGAATAGATGCTCATTCATTCTCTTCCAGATGGTCCCTTGGTTCCATTTTGAGAAAGAAAACACTGCGGACTGAGTTATGCTTCTAACTCAGCATGGCATTGCTCACCTTCTTAGGTCTCTGCCCTGCTGGTTCTCTGTCCCTCCAACCACAAGTGGAATTAAGCCGTAAGCATGTGGAAATGCTTCGCCTATTTAAAGAAGAGCTTTGGAGTTAGCCTATAGATATGTATCATTTGCCCTTTGAATTAAAAAAAAAAAAAACAGGCATAGTGTCACATGAATTTAATCCCAGCATTCAAGAGGCAGAAGCAAGGTGAATCTCTGTGAACTCGAGGCCAACCTGGACTACATAAGTCCCAGGCTAGCCAGGGCTACGTAAATGTTGTCTGGATAAAAGACAAAGACTTTAAAATACTCATTGTTCTTCCTCCTTCTCCTCCTTCTTCTGGACTTTTAAAACAGTTGTTAAGAGCAAGAATTACACTTCTCAGAGTCAGCCATAGGCTAGCCCCCCTCATTTCAGACACCCCCTTAGGTGGGGTATGACTCCCAGGACAATCAGCCCCCTTTTGCCTCCCAGCACCTCTACCAAGGGCCTGTCACTTACCAAGATTCCCACATTGCTGCATTAAACAGTCAGGAAAAAGTTCCTAAACCTACATCTCTAGAGAGTGTGAAATTTGGAAAGACAAAGGTCAGGTGAGTTTCTCGTGTCTGTGGCTTCACTTGTGAGCTGCAGCTGTAGAGGCCGGCAGGACTGCCTTCCTTTCCTCCTGGTCTCAGCATCTCAGGTCCTTTTCCCTCTTACTGGGTAGGGGAAGGGAGCCATGCGTTTCAGTGAACCGGAAACTTTCCAGACAGATTTACTATCTTCCTTCTTTCCCTCCTTCTCCAATTTTTTTTCCCTCTTGGTTTTGAAAACATCTTGTGCCCATCCCCCAAAGACTGAATAGTTTTGGCAGAAAAATAAACTGCTTTATGATTTTTTCAAGTATTTTTAGATTAAAATATTCACTACACCAATACATTCATGTTTAATATGGGAATTATTATTGTTGAGTAGCCCGTTCTTTGCCACAGACGTGGTAATGGTTAACATGAGAAATCATGCTTCCTTGAAAAAACAACCTAAGTATTTAGTGTGAATGTTACTTAATCAAAAACCAGTGACACATACAAGCATGTGCTCGGGGTTGAGGTGAGCAGAGGGCAGTTGGTATCCACAGGAGACCAGATATGAGCCGTTGGCATCCGGTTCTATCTGCCATGCCTGTCGCTTCTCTATCATGCTAGACACTTATCCCCTGGGAACCATAAGACTAAATAAACCCTTCTGTGAGTTGCCTTCGTCATGTCGTTGTATCTCAGCAACAGAAAAGTAACTAATATAGAACTCCAGCAAATACTAAGCATATTCGATACTCAAATCCCACATACAAAATGGAATATGTATTCTGCTATTTACTGTAGAGTATTCCTAATCCCCCACACCGTGGAAATACTTTGCTTATACTTGTGCTATATTTAGTTTGAAGAATGATGACCCCCCCCCCAAAAAAGTGTCTTCATATGTTTAGGAACAATATATTTTTTTTTTTGCCTACAAAATTTTTTGGATCCTTTTAATATTTTTGAGTGCTTTCGATCTGCAGCTGGTTTGAAAGGCCCAATGGGAAACCCACAGGCACGGAATGCCAACTGTACAGCCCTAGCAACAGCACTCCTGCGTCAAGGGGTCTCATCATAGCATCAGGACATCCACTTCTTGACAGCGCTGGGAACGAGCGAGAAGAGCTCCATGTTACAGAGCAGAAACCCAAACCCAAAGAGGTTAAGGGAGTTAGTTGCTCAGGCCAATCTGTTGGCCATGTCCGGATGTTGTTTGTCCGTCTGTTTTTGAGGGAGTGGTTAGGATCACAACATGGTTAGCTCAGATATTAACAACAAGGTAACCGTGGAGATGAGAGGGGGATTCTGCCTGAGAAATTCCTCTGACTATTAATGAGGCTAAAGACAATTTAACCGCAGATTTTGCTATTTTGACTTTCAATCCGATCCCCTCCTCCACCCGACATTTGCAGTCCAAATGCTTCTGGAAGAGGGAGGTGGCCACTGGGGACGCAGGACCTCGGATGATGGCCTCCAGCTGCGTTCCTTCTTTTATTTGAATCTAACAAAGGCCCATAAAGGAAACTCTGAGAACTGGTCCTCTGGAATAGACTGTTAGGCAGTGTTTGCTGTTTTTTCCGAAAGTCAAGACATTCCCGTGAGGAAACACCACCTAGACCTGAAGAGGAGAGGCGAGGGGCTGGTGGGCACCTGCAGAAGCCTTCCAACTTCCTCTCTACCATCAGCTCACGTTCGGATGTCTCCTCTCTATGATCGCCCAGCAAAAATGTAAAAGGCAATCCTTCTGAAATGCATTTCTCTTTGATCTTGTGGGAGGCACATTCTTTGCAGTTACTTCTTCACCATCAAGGAAACCATTCCCTTTCCAGATTTCTTCTTATGCTGAAAATCTGAGCCATTAGTCAACCCACGGCTCTCTTCCATGGATTACAGCATGCCTTGAATCTGCTTCTTGGATCCTGTCTATCAAGGGAGCAGGGAGCTTTATTATAGCAGGCCAGGATGGCTTCCACAGCCTTTTGGCTACAGTCTTCCACTCACACACTACCGCTCCTGCGACAACGCCTCTCAAAACTTTGCTCACCGTATTCTTTGCTCATCAAATTCTACTCTGCCTTTATCCTATGGCTCTCATCAGATCCTAGTCTGTCTGCCCAGCAGCCACGATGTCTGCATTGCCTTTCGGGTCACATTTCTTTAAGAAAATGTTTCATATTCTCTTCCATGTCAGAAAAACAGAGAGCCATTCCCAGAGCTCTACTGTTCTCCTGGTCACCAGAGGGCATTACCCATGCTGTCCCCCCTTTGTCCCCAACAGTGCACTGCATCCTACCCACCTGACAGTTCCTTCTTCTCCTGTCCTGTCTTCACCTCTCCTGTTAAGCATTCACTCCAGTCCCCTCTTGGCTTACACTCTTGCTGTAGCTATGTTTACATTCTTATATATGTGTTGTGGTGGTGGTAGGGCTTTGCAAATATTCACAAGAAACTTCTGCATGTCAGTTCTTACCCATGGTGTGTGTAGTGGCTAGCAGAGGCTGAGAATTGTACTTTCTTCCCCACCTTCCTCCGTCATACAGGGGAATTGGTGTAGAGAGCCAAGGCTGCTAAAATGTTCAGCACAATCCGGTGTTCACTGTATGCCATGTCCTACGAAAGGGTGCTTGATTGCCAGAAGATAACCAGAGATGTAGGCGGAGGCTGCTTGTTTGTTTCCTGGCTGCCCAGACCTAAAATAATCACATAGAAACTGAATTGATTACAACATTGCTTGGCCAATAACTTAGACATCTTTCTAGCTAGCTCTTATGTCTTAAATTAACCCATTTCTATTATTTTATATTTTACCATGAGGCTTGTGGTTTACCAGTAAGATTCCTGAGTGTCTGTCTCCTTTGGTCTCTCTGACTCCTCCTTCTTTCCTCCTCTATCTGCTTGGAATTACTGCCTTACTCCATTCTGCCCTGCCATAGGCCAAAGCAGTTTTATTCATTAACCATATGCAGAAGGCCTTCCCACACCACAGAGAGAAGGAGCAGTCAGGAGCGCCCCTTGCAAGTGCATATTTAAGTTCTAGTGAGACCCAATTAGAAGTCCCTCCCCCACCCCACCCCACCACACACACTGTTGCCTCGTACGTCATGCGAACAGAAAATGCTAAGGTGAAGGATTTGGAATAATTGCAGTTTCTCTTCATTTGCCTCTGTGTAACTCCAGTTTTCTTCCTTGCTGAAAATCGTACACTCCCTCCTTTTCTATGGACAGAGTGGACATATAACCTGGCCAAGGCACAAGGCCATAGTCTTATCTGGATAGAAACACAGGCAGACGTGGATCAGCTTGCTAGAGGATACCAAGTTACTTTGAGACACCTCTTCCTTCTCCCTTGTACCTCCCCTCACCCCTTCCCCTGTCTCCTTCCCCTCTCCCTCCTTACACTCCTTGGTCTCTGATTACATATATTTTGAAGGATCTTTTGCTTAGTAAGGGGTTTGTTTTGTTTTTTCTTCCGCCGTGGAATTAAAATTAAAACACCATATTGGCTGAATTCTGGTATTATTAGACTTTCCCAGGGTATTGATATGTTGTTACAAGACATTGTTTCCTAATGGTCTTCAAAGGTGCCTGACATTGGGATCGTCCTCATATCTAAAATTCTGGCTTTGATTACATGAATAGCCTGCGTGCTTTTTCCTTTGTGATTAAAGAGGAGAGACACTGAAGCAGGATGATTATTCTGCAGAATGTCTGAGATGTTCAGATCCCAAGAGGCCTCTTTTGTTCTAGAAATGAGGACCGAGCAAATCATAGACTCCTTCACACAAGGGGAGGGAAACTAACAAGCAGAGAGGACAGAGATGCTTCAGAGCCAGGTCGGAAGTGAGTAGCCACGGGGTGTGCTTTGCTAACCGGTGCCAGAACTATGTCTTCCAGGTTCTCTGCAAGTCATGAACAAAACGAGAAAGATTATGGAGCACGGCGGGGCCACCTTCACCAACGCCTTTGTGACCACACCCATGTGCTGCCCGTCACGGTCGTCCATGCTCACGGGGAAGTACGTGCACAATCACAACGTCTACACGAACAATGAGAACTGCTCCTCCCCGTCGTGGCAGGCGATGCACGAGCCTCGGACCTTCGCTGTGTATCTCAACAACACTGGCTACAGAACAGGTAAGGGATGCTCTTTCTTCTTCCATGGTCTCAGAGGAGGGAAACGATACAGGAGAGTATGGTGGATGAGAAGTTCCAGGAGACTCAATAATGAGGAGTCTACCTTCTCTCATCTCTGCCGTGGCCCGTGCTCTGTTGCTATAACCGCATCCACGTGCCAGGGTAACTTATTGAAGAACGAGGTCTAAGTAGTTCACAGCTCAGGGGGTTGGGAGAACATGCTGGCAGCTTCCAGCAAAGCTTCTATTCTCTATCATAACGGCAAAGGGTGAAAAGACGAGTTAAGTGCACTCAGCGGACAGACAACACAAGGGCGGCCTCACTTTCTCCGCCCTGCTCTGCAGGCATCTCCACTCCTGGGAAAGCCCGGAGCTCCTCTCGGCAGTCTAATTAAGTCCAAAAACAGATTTTAAAGAAGACAAGCCACATTAACACCAGGGTGCGAAGTATTTTTACTCCGGAGAATGTACCCGTGTGAAGTCCCTTCTAGGAAATTCAGCATTCTCCGGGGATGCAGTGGGAAATTGTTGCCACAGAGGCCCCCAGCAGGTGAACTAGTCCAGGGTAACAGGTCCTGAATGGGGTGTCCACTCACAAACCTCGGGATCATGGAAGAACTCAGAGGTTTGCTTAGATGTGGGTAATCCCTGGGGAATGACTAAGCGTTGTTTTGAACCACTCGGTGCCTACTCCAGGGCCCCAGGCCCAGTGCATGAGCCAAACGACTTCTTGAATGAATCAATAAGCCAGCCTTTGGCCCTTGCTGATTCGTTTATTTATTCATATGTAACTAACAAGGCTCTAGCAGTAGATTCAGCTGACGTCACCGCCACCAGACACTCGCCATTCCTTCCAGGAAAGGAAGCATGAGTTGTCTACCCTGAGCCTCCACACAGCAAAGTGAGGTTCATGGTTGGCTGGGGTTTTGAAAACTGAGCTCTCTGGGTAGGGATCAGAGTGGCTCACTGTGAGTAAGGAGTAACAGGAAAGACTTCCTGGGACCATTATCCTCAAAGCCCTCCTTCTCCAGCACTGGGTACTGCACCCCCAGTTTTCTAAGCATTTCTATATGGAAGTAGGGTTCACTTGGAGGGTTTACAAGGGTAAAATGTAGGGTTTGGATCCCTACCCCAAGAAACAGATTTATTCATAAAAAGACGTCATCAAAAAAGTTTATTGAAAATTATTTTTAGGCCTAGAGATTATCTGTTCTCAAAGTTTAAAACTAAGAGATTTCAGATACATGGTCTCTTAAATCTCTTTTTAATCTTTCCCAATGGTATCAGGAAGTATGTAGTCATTTGCTTTTTTCCAGCAAGCCCCCATGGGCACTTAATTCTTGTTATTTAAGGATGAAAGTATAGATTGTACCAATGATAGCTCCAGCACACAGGCGTCTTAGCATCCCATTCACAGAGGAAACCCCTCTGCTATCTCAAGAGCCTTTGCTTCCGGTTAGGGAAACTGGGCTGGAGAGGGGGTAGCGGAAGGCACCTGCTCCTGGTGTGTCTTCTCACATTAGTGATGTATATTTCATCCCAGGACTCTCAAGCAATTAGCAAATCCACTAAGCATCCTTGCAGGGTTCCAAGATGGCAGATGTGCTTGGCTGTGTGTTTTACTGGAGTGTGACTTTACGTTTTTGGTAGCCAGCTCTGAAGCAGGTTTAGAACAGTCCCCTGGTGCATGGTTTCTTACTCAAACCAACCACCAGTGTGCTCTGCTCACGGGAAGCATGTGAAATTGGTGCCTTTGCCGTTCCCAGAATCTCTGTAATTTAGTCCCTAGTGGAGACCATGGATCTGGGAAGACTGGAACTCACAACACATCCAGAGCATAGGATGGGATTGTGTGCAGTGGTGGAGCGCAGAGGAGGGCTTAGAGCAGCACCAGGCTATGCTGATTTGTTTTGTAGCAAGCCCAGGAAAGATGAGGAAGAAGGGAATGGGCTTCTACAGCCTGCCCTCTCTGTCCAGGCCACTTCGTTATCTTGCCTACTTCTTATAAGAAAGTTTGGAGGGAGACTATGGTACTAATGAAGAAAACCAGACTCACAAGAACTCATTGTCAGAGGACAAAAGTCAATCCACTGATGGTGGACGGAACCCAGAATATCTGAGAGCGCAGTTTCCAATATCCTCTTGTTTGTCTATCTTTTAAGGCAGGACCTCCTTATAGTCTAGGCTCACCTTGAACTCACCACTTTGAACTTTTGATCATCCTTGCTCTACCTCCAGAGTGCTGGGGACACAGGCATGTGCTGCTGGGCCTGGCTGTTTCCAGGATCTTCTTTCTCTGCATGCTATTCTCTCCTGCCTTGTTCCAAAGTGCCTTACAGACACATAGAACCAGGTAGGATGCAGAACAATCAGTACCCTGGCAAGCAGAAACAAACGATGCCGCCTACCTAATATTCTGGTGAAGTGTGGCTCTAAAGTACACGCTGTGCAGTAGGGAAAGGCTGCTTGAAGGAAGGAAGCTTCCTGATAGCCATAGCAGAATTGAAAAGAATCTCTTGCAGAGCTCACTGGGCCACCAAGCACAGAAACCAACCATTTGCTTGTAGGTGGCACAGGGCACTCTTGGATTTCTTTTAATTGTATCATGACACACTCACCCTGCGTTGGGTTGACAAAAACTAGAGATCATTTATTTAGAAGTTTTGTTCATTTCTTTTATAACACAGGCTGACCTCCAACCCCTCAGCCTCTGAATGCTGGCGTTATAGGCATGTGCCACCATATCTCGTCATCACTGACTCGAATCTCTTAATTTCCCAGCATAAACTTTATACCTACAAGAGAGGGGTGTTCTTGGGGATAGAGCTGGCACCAGTGCTTTGGAGGGCAGGGCTCAGCTCAGAATGTTACCCCACTAGGAGAGTTGGGTCTGGGATAAAGCTGTGAGCACCAACCATCAGGCATCCCCAATAAAGGCTGGGTGTTATTCTTGGCAGCCCAGCACTCCTGCCTTAGTGGGGTTTTCTGCAGGGACAGCAGATCAGCTCCTAGAAACAACGACTGATTCTAATGCTAACATCTTGCCAACACTGAGACGTATAGGTGATGACAGAATTCATAGTGCAGGATCAGGCTCCCATGTATAAGGAATTCTTTCAGGGAAGCAAGGACCCTTCCAAACACAGGGGCTAGAAAAGTATACCATTCACTCAGATGGGTGGGATATGGGTCCGTGCATGAGTATTTGTCTGAGATCCTAGGTTCGAGTTCAGCAGCACAATGAGGCTAGAGACTTGTGTAATTTAAAGTTATCTCTGATGAGAAAGATAAAAGTTTCTCAGGAAATTAGGAAATACGACTATCATTGTAACAATTGTTAGTGATCTAACTGTGAATAGTGGCTACAAAATTAAGGGGATGTGGGAGAAGATTACAAGACACTACACTAGTGAGCTGGGGAAAAAAGTCTAATCAGTTGCTGTTTTCCTAATTATGAACATATTACGTGGACTATTTGACTGTAGAGTTAAGAAAAATAATGGCGGAAATAACGTGACTCACATAAATATCCATCTAGAGAGTAACACAAAGTGCAATAAGTTCTATGAAAAGCAACTCCGAGAAGACAAATTACTAAGAAGCTTATTTTGGGAGGCATCCAAAATACATGGCTTTAAATGAAATGAATTGATCCAATATTATATTTACCCTTGTATGACATGACTTTCCTCTTTCAGAACTTAGGCATATTTTTGGACTGGTTGTAGCCTAAATGTTTCTAACTTTAGTCATGGAAAATGTGAGTCGACCAAAGCTTAAATGTCCAAGAAGGGAAAAACACAACACTATGTCTATTGCACGTTGTCCTGGGGAGTGAAATGAAAAGCCATGGATTATCTATCACAGAGGAAAAAAACCAGAGTACTGCCTAAAGTCTGCTAAAAATTATGACAGAATAGAAGTTAATATAAAACTTATCCCAAAACTATAAGGTTAAAAAAAATCATCCGTGGTTGATTGAATGGAAAGAGGCTGAAGGCAGAGCTGAAGGGGCTGTGGTCACAGCCTACTCTGTCCTTAATCTATTTGAAGAACTCAAGCCAGCTTCCCAACATAGAGTTTTCTTTCCTGTCCAAAATTACACTGCAGTTCTGCTATGCTCGCTAAAATTACCTAATCACATGAACTGGATTTTAGACACATCCGTTTTATTCCATGCCGTAAGTGGAAGAGGCAATATTTAGTTGAAATCCGCAATGAAATGTTTAACTAATTACTTGTGTGCTGGTATGTTTACCATGCTGCCTGGACTGGTCTGCAGCTGCCTTTCTCAAGCCATCCTCCTGTCTCAGCCTCCACTGCAGACACATGACACCATACTTGACTTTGCTGTACATTTTTCCTGTGATAACTTAATTTACATAAAGTTATCTATTTTTAAATCCTCTGTCTTTTGCATAAGATTTACTTTACTTGTAACAAGCTTATTTATTTTCTCTCTAGTAAAGGACTTCATTAAATTTAGAGTCTTCTAGGGTAAGGCAAGCTAATATTCTCACTTGTTTCGATTATGATGTCATGGATTTTGCTAGGCACATAAACATGGACCATTACATATATTTACTGAACCACAGGATGTTGGGAATACACTGGACCCTGGGATATAAAGAGACAGAAAGTAAGAGTCCTGTCTTCACTATGCTTGCACTCTGAGTAAACCAAATTCATATATTCAAATGTATAAATCACAGTTTAGCTCAGTTCTCAATTATATCTTTAGTAACTACAATGAAATCCTGCCATATGCATTAAAGTGGTCATAAGTACATCATTCATTACACTAAATAAGATTTAATTTCTCTATGCATCAGATCTTTAATAGTTACCATTACTGATATAGAAAGAAAAGTGTTTTCTTCAGACAGTCAAGGCATATTTCTAAGTATTATGCAGCCCATGGTCCCAGAGGGAAGTACTATGACAACCAAACACACACTAATAGTTATGATCCATAATTCAATCTTTCCTACCTTTCTACCCATCTTCCCACTCCAACCACCTCCCTAAATAGCCGTGAAGACAAGTGGTGATGTCATAAAAGGAAAGAATGGTCCAGAAGGTTGGGCGGATGTGGGGTGGCTCTTATAGAAGCACTAGCCGAGCTGAGTTGCTGTCACCAAAGAAGGGAGACAATTCAGGCTTTTAACCAAGTCATTGGCCTCATAATATGGAAATGAGATGAAAATCAACCAGCTTAGATAAAGACGTGGACAGAAAGGACACGTGGAACAGAATGATTAGGAGCCCAGATAAGCAACTATAGAGCACAGGGGGAAAAAAATGTAATGTCCAAAGAAACCAGGGATGATTAGAGTTGACCTTGACAGCAGGAAGCTCCAAAAGGACCAGAGGAGCGTGTGCTGCCGCGTCTGGCTGCTTCCACTTCCGGGTGCAGGGTCCTGGGCTCTCCTGCAGCGAATGTGGTGGGTGATACCACATCTGGAACCCTGAGCACACTTTTCACACTCCATTAACACAAAGACACCGAAAGCCCGGAGGCAGTTCTGAAGGCAATAGCAGGAATTACTAACAGACTTGAAGGAGTCGTTTCTAAGGGAAGGATTAAGGCGAAGGGCAATCACCGTGGTAATGACTAGAAATGGTACAGGGTGACCTAAAAAATACAGCCGTGGGTGAAGGGCAGGCATGACTGGGCGTGGCTGCCCTGGAGGTGGGGAGCACGAAAAGTAGCAGGAAAGGTTCTTAGATTAATGAAGGAAAATGGAAACCACATGGGAGAGAATTGGTTTCTACAAAATAAGTCGTATTGGGGGACAAAAACCAAAACCCCAACAAACACCTGTAACAAAGCAAAACTGGAGAGCAAGCTGCCCTCGGACCACAGAACGGTATTTACACTGTGGAATCACACAGTGGTTCCCACCATTGCATGAGAAATCCCCTGCCCTTGTCAAACACTGTTTTAAGTGCTTTCCCCTGGACCAGCCTCTTTAGCCCCAACAACATCCCTGCACTGGGCTTCTCCTAAGCAGGTTCTCCAGGGCAGTGCAGGGAGGAAGAGGTGAGCTGGCCTGCAGATGCCAGGGAAGCTTGCTCTCAGCTACACGTTCCAATTGCTATGCTCCCTTACAAAACTGTTTGAAAAGAAAATGGACAGAAAAGTGGAGCCCCGCACTGTGTAGGGATGGTGGACAGGCCACAGGGAGAGGCAAAGGCAGACATAGAGATTCATGGCTATAACCTTACAACCCTAGCACTTGGGAGGTAGACACAGAGATGCAAGCAGGAAGACTGACATTTCAAGGCCAGCCTAGGCCACATAGTCAGACCCTGCCCCCAAATTAAACACATACATACAGAAATGACTCAGTAAATAAATAACAACAACAAAAAACTCCACAAAGTAGAAAGTTTCCATCAAAGGAGACAAAGCTTACTCAAGACCATGACTACGTTACTGGAAGGAAAGGAAGGTGCATTAGAACTACAGGGTATGGAACTGTGGGCTCAAGACTAGCAATCTGAGTGAAACAGGAGCTACTCTGGCCTTGAGTCAAGACCAGATGTGGATATGGAGGGCGGGTGAAAGCCAGCGTGCCAACTGAGGCGCCATACCCCGTGAGCAGGGGCTTGGAAGGGCTTCACAGACTAGGAAACATTTCTTCTGTGGTTGTGTGGAGAGCGAGGTGAACTTCTCAGTGAAGGTTTGTGTTTCGTCAGTCAAATAAAAAGCAAGAAAACTTAATTTTGTCACAAAGACTAATTCTCCGTGTTCCAGTCCTCACACAGCAGGCACACAGCAGATCTCACACTGCCTACCAGTTGAACAAAAGAATATATCCCACATTGATTCCAGGCTGGCCCTAGGAAGCGGATCCCCAAAAGTGTTATGACCGTTACAATATATGTATTTCAGTTTTTAATTTAAAAGCGAAGTGAGGGAGTGTCACTTTGGCGTGGCCTAAAGAACTCTGCGGAGCAGAACGGCGACAACTCTCTCCTCTGATGGGTTTTCACCTCGCCATCACTTTCCAAGCCCTAATTTCATATCTCCGCATTTGTTTGTGATTAATCATCTCACATGAGAAAAAACGATCTTTCATTTCCTATTGCAGCCTTTTTTGGAAAATACCTCAATGAATATAACGGCAGCTACATCCCTCCTGGGTGGCGAGAATGGCTTGGATTAATCAAGAATTCTCGTTTCTATAATTACACTGTTTGTCGCAACGGCATCAAAGAAAAGCATGGATTTGATTATGCAAAGGTAATTTCCAGTGTAAAACTGCGTCAATTTGCTTTTGCGTATAATGGGGGGACGGCATTTCCAGGGACTTAAACTATCCGCAAGATGGGCTCTCTGTGTTCTCACAATGTTCGAATGAGAAATTTTAAGGCAATTTCCAGCTCCAGACAAGAAAGACTCTAACGTCTCCATGCTTTTGTCTAGTGAGCCTTTTTTTTCCTTCTTTCTCATTAGGATGAAAGGCAATCAGGCTCTGATGAAAGGACACCCAGAAAATCATACTCCCCCCTCTTTCAGTCTTGTGATAAATTTTATTTTCCCCCTCTCTCGAGAGCTAGTCCGCATAATCAAATGTGCATCTTGTACTGTTGCTTTTCCGTGGTTGAAGGTATATTTTATCCAGCCTTCCATGTGAAAATAAGACAGACTGGTGCCCCTGGGAACTTTGGGACACTGACCAAGCAGTCTTTGTGAGCAGGACATCTGCCCCACGGCAGTAAGAGTTCCCTCCAGTCTACTGCTCTCAGCCTTAGGATGTCCGTATCAATCTATAAAAATGGCCAATGGTTCCCAAACAAGCAGATCCTAGAGTTTAAAGTTTACAACATAAGCCAGACACATACATGATCCCAGCTCTTAGGAGGCTGGGGCAGGTAGATGGAGAGTTTGGGCTCCACAGCTAGGGTAACCCGAACGTGGAGAGATGCTTGCTGAGACCTCAGCTAAAGTAGGAATCAACAACAATTACAAAAAAATTCTTAGGATTACTAACTCAGATTAATAAAAAATATGAGATAATAAAAGTGACGGGAAGACTATCTTTAAATTCAAGCTGGTCATTTTTCTAAAACACTCTCTGTCCTTCTGGATGCATTCATTTCATTTTCCTACAAATGCCAGAATTCAGCTGGATTTTGCAACCTGTTTCAACAGGTTCAGGCATTTGGTAGAAATAGAGCGGGGTCTAAGGCTACATTTCTGGAATGCTGTTGCCTTTGTGCCTGTCCTGATGAGGGATAAGGTGTAAGGCTGGGTCCTTCCTACCCTCCTGAAAATAATGAATGCAAATGAACTCACTAACACTGCTGATAGGCTTCTAATCATCAAAGTTGAGAGTCAGCCAGTCGGCAGGAACCTTGAAGGCAAATTTGAGCCACATCCTTCTTGTAGAAGACAGGGAAACTCAGCTTGGAGTGGTTCAACCACTCTTGGATCCCGGGTCATTTCCCTGACTGGGGACGAAATCTTTGCAGGCAAATGATGCATGCCATGCACGCTAATTGTCATTGCTCTCCCTTTCGATCTGCGGGGATGCTTTTCATGCTCCTCGTTCAAGCTATTAACCTTTAGTTCCCTGTTGTCCTAAGGAGAACAAAGTAATCACGATTCTCTCCAAATACTAAATCAACGCAGCCTGCTCATTATCACGGCTGATTAGGTGTCAAAGACAACTGTGTTGGGAAAAGTGTGTGTGCGTGTGTGCATGCGCACGCGAGTGTGTATGTTTATGTGCGTGTGTGCTTGTAAAGAAATTAAAAAGACCCACACGTGGAAAGGAGTGGGCGGCCTTTGGACTTGTCCTAACAAGGACGTGACACAGATTTCCCCCAGCACTGCTCTTGCAGCTGACCTGGTCCTTAAATCCACCACATGTGGCCAGCTGTGCTCGGAAGTCTTTGACATTGTGACCACTGCCTGGGAGTTTCTGACAAAAGCTTGCACTCACTCCAGCTTCAGGCCAATGATATGCACAGAAGAGCAGGTGGCTTAGTCAGAGTTCCTGTCTCCTCTTTCTTCTTCCCTGCGCCCTCCCTGCCCACTTCCAAACTTCCATCGGCCCCACCCCCTACACTGCGGTTTAAGTCATTCTATCAGCAAGTCAAACTCAGACCCCAGCAGCTCAGACCTCTCTCCAGTGCACACAGCACATGCTACAGGAAATTAAAGGCTCCGGCATTTAAGTGTTCCCAAGGAATGACTTGTGAAAATGTTGCAATTTGTCGTTGGACCTATGATATTTTTTTTTGATGATGTCTTCGATTTGATGGTGGTATTATTCTTACAGGTAGATTAAAGAATTTTCAAAAAGTAAATAATTCCCTGGGTTTGCACAATTTGTACGTGTGTGTGTTCTGAAGGTGTGAATGTGAAGTTGGTGTGGGTGTTTCCTGCCCCTGGAGTAATTTGACCAACGAATTGCATCAGTGAAAGCTGAGAATAAGATTCATAGCCGGTGTTTCATATGTTCTTGAATTTATATTGCCAGATTTAGTCTTTATCTTAGGCAAACACAACTTGCCTCTTTTCCCTAATTGTTGAATTGTTTATCTTTTTTACCCTTGTTGCTAAGCTGGCTACCCTAAAAGTGAACAGTCACAGATATTTTTCAGTTCTTGAAGGTGGCTGGCTCCTTGGGAGGCTCTCATCCCTGTAAGGCTTATACTCGGTGGGTAGATTCTGAGGGAAGCAGTGTTCTAATGTGATCTTGAATGTCACCTTTTGTAATTTTTGTTTTGTGTCAAATGTATGTTTCAGGACTACTTCACAGACTTAATCACTAACGAGAGCATTAATTACTTCAAACTATCTAAGAGAATGTATCCCCATAGGCCCATTATGATGGTGATCAGCCACGCAGCACCCCACGGCCCTGAAGACTCCGCCCCACAGTTTTCAAAACTGTACCCCAATGCCTCCCAACACATGTGAGTAGCAAACCCTCAATGCACCTTGCTGAACTTGGCCCTTGCCTGTGCTTCCCAATTTACCCTCCTCTTCATCCTGTTTCCTTCTGTTCTGCATAGCACCCAAGGCACGTGAAAACTGAGGGACACAGCACAGGACAGGCAGAGACACCAGGTTTGCAGTAGAGGGTGCTGGGGGTTCGGATTGGGAGTGGCATTTCCAGTATCTGCCATCAGCTAAATGAAGAGCTCTCATCAAGGAAATGGGGGCAGTTTTCCCCTAGAGCTCCTTCCAGCATTCTAAACGTTATATTCTGGAGCATGACCTAGGAGTACTGATGGGGTAGGATGGTTCGCTTTTCATAGGCACGGGGCGGCCCCTCTCTGCTCCAGCTATAGAAATGTGGCCTTGTTTTCTTTCCTGGGGAGCACAGGAGCAGCTTGGCTGCAGATGTGCAATTAGGTATGTGCTGAAAGCAACTGCAGGAGCTTGCCTGGGAGGCCCGCTCAGGTCACGGCTTTAAAATAACCTAATGTTTCATCTCGAGAGGAGGGGGGCTGGGGAGGCTCAGGGGAGGCCCTGGTGGCTAAGAGGGAGGAGGAAGAGAAGAGAGCTGCACTGTGCTGATAATCCTCCCTGGCCAAGGGTGGAAAAGTCTAGGTGCCTTGGCAGTGAAGAACACGATTTTGTTGTTGACTCTGTCAACAGGGTTTCTCCTAACCCTCATGCCTTATACGTAGCCTTCCACACGCGGTAGCTGGGATCAGGTCTGCGGAAAGCACACCCCATTCAAAAGGCACCTTTTATCACAAGTCTCTGAAACTGGTTCATGATCTAGTTGTGCTGGAATATTGCCCCTGCCTGGGTCTT
Source organism: Microtus pennsylvanicus (assembly GCF_037038515.1). Taxonomy (NCBI): domain Eukaryota; kingdom Metazoa; phylum Chordata; class Mammalia; order Rodentia; family Cricetidae; genus Microtus; species Microtus pennsylvanicus. The sequence goes on from NC_134583.1 coordinate 25,700,430, forward strand.
CTAAACAAGATTCCAGAGAGAAAGAGCCTTAGGGATGGAGTAATGACTATTGATGGAATTGTCAGGCATTGGGCTCCTTTCTATTCTTAGTATCTTTCTGTCACAAGCCTTACTCAGTCACATGACCAAGACTAACAGGAAAGAGGTCAGAGCTCACTTAGAGGAGAAACTAACAATAAATAAGAAGCAAAGTGGGTCACCTACTGTGCCCAGGAGGATGCAAATATTTTATTGCATGGAAGAGAAAGACGCAAAAGACTGTGGCTCCAGCGATAGGGGGGAATCCGGGCTCCATGAGCACTGCTGTGAACTCAACTAAATGGACAGAATCCTTCTCTTGTTACTGACTCTGAAAGTGGATTTATGAATGGCACCTCTTAGCAGGTGGCCCCCTGTTGTAGCTCAGTTACAAATTCAGTAAGCAGCAGGTGCAGCGAGAGGAAAATGTCTTTCGGGCTTCTTCAGTAATAGCTTGGAGCTCACCTTTTCCCACTCTTTTGATCAGAACTCAGGTTGTGTAGCTTCCTTTGCTCCATTAGCCCCATCCCAGCCTCAGATGGCTTTCAGCAGCCTGATCCTTAAGGGCATTCCTCAGAGTTTGCAGAGAAGGGGTTGATAAAATGTGGCCTTTCATGGTTCTTTAGAGGTCAGCCTGCCTTTGAAGCTTCAAGGCTAGGTCCTAAGCCTATACGAAAACCAGCCGTTCAAGAGGTCCTGACATCTATGTGGCGTGTGCAGACAGGAAATGCGCATGGAGAGCGGTGGGGGTGGGAGAGGTAGCTCTGAAGAATACGCTGGAAATTATATGTATCCAGCTACCAAACAGCACAGATTGAGGAAGTTAATCTTAGTTAAGGAAGGGCCCAATGGGCACGCCCTAAACACCAATAAATTAGGATGGGGGCTGGGGGCAGTCCCAAACTCAGCTTGGATTCCTACGGTTTTACTGAAACCCAGCCACTCTCATTCATTGTGTGTACAGTGCAGCCAGCTGTGGCGTGGTCTGTAAAACTCAAAAGACTTGTAGTAAACTTGCCCAGACCCAAGTCTGACAGGGAGAATGGCTAAGTGTCCAGATAGCCATAGCATTAGAGGGCCAGAAGTGTCAAGTGTGACAATGGTCCCAGCCCTGCAGAGCACTAGGGGAAAACAGTTGCACCTGTTGGAGGAAATGACCAACAGGGTTCGCAGTGGACCTGGAAAGATGGGGAAACTATGCAGGAGACTCTCCAGCCATGAAATGGATGCTTTCAGGGGCAGGGTATAGCACAGACATTAAAGCGTCAGGGTGATAGGAAGGTTGAGAACCACTGCTCTAATTCATGACCTAGCAGCTGGAGAATGGGGCACAAATAAAGCAATAAGAAATAAAGCTAAAAGGTGTCGTAAGATGGTGGAGAGGGCTGCGTCCCGCTCGGCTCCCGGCTGCCCGGCTAGCTTACACCCGAAATAATTACACAGAAACTGTATTCAGGCCTGACTCACCTGTCCATTAAGGCCACAAAAGCCTCCTCCATGAGCTGAGCTATGAGTGGAAATAAATGCGTCACTTTGGTGCGATGTGGACCAGACCTTAGAGAAGCAGCAGGGGTAGCAGTCCCACGGAAACACATAGAAGCCGCCCTATCGGTGTTCATTCTTATTGATCCTCTCTATTAAGATCGGCCATATGCAAATGTCAATATGATTGGCCCACAAATAGTGTGATTTCACGCTGTCTGACTCAAGGTTTAAAGAGAGCCGACAGAGAACTAAGTCCGCACTTGCCCCTGGTGACAGGGTAAATCCCTTGACAAGCTAAGACTTCACTGCCATGAACCCTGCACACCTGGCCATTCTGCAAAGAATCGATCTGGGCTATCATCTTTTCTAGATGTGAAGTTTTGCTCTGGGCAAATTCCGGGTGGGAGAGCATTCAGAGCCGTGGGGAATGAGCATGCAGTCAGCAAGTCAGTGAGAGACTCTGTGCCGCTAGTCTTTGGGATTTGTACACCCAGCGTGTGGAGAGAGACTCACATGCCTCCAGCAGGCCACAGGAACCTTGAGCCCCTGGCTGCCTTCTTGCACAGGTCTCCCTGACCGCTGATAGGGGGAGGGAGGGAATGAGTGCCCAGGTTCAGAGTTCAGTCCTTCAACACAAGGAGCAAGACAAATTGAAGACAAGCTGCAGACTGCGAGGCATGGTAGCTTCTGAATGGCTGGCTCCCTTAGTGAAAACATTAGCAACGCAGTCAAGCAATGGGCCGTTAGCAGTGAAGGGTTCTGTAGAAATATTTGGCAGGCCCTGTGGAAACAGCATGGATCTGGCCTCCCGCACGAGGAGCTAGTCATGTGGACGTTTTGCTTCAGGTCTTCCTAGGTGGCCAAACATCACCCGCTCCCTTTCACGCAGTCCTGGGCTGTGGCTATCTGACCTTCTTACACTGAAGAGAGTGGATCAAGTTTCCATGGTGTTTGCTTCTCTGACAAAGAGAGGGGCCCATTCAAAACCGGCACACTGGCTTTACAAACCGAGGGGAGAGGTTATGCCTCCCAACTAAGAATAGGAGCGGATTATCTCTCCCTTGTTCACATGGGGGTCCTGTTTAATCAGACAGTAGCTTGGCCTGTCTTGGCCTCCAAAAAAATTCAAGAAAAGCTCCAACAAGGAAATCCACATAAAACTCTTACCATGAAGCCCTTCACTATGGCAGAGCCTCTCCTAAGCTTTCAGGAAATACTTCGGGCCTCATGCTCCCCATCCCATGTGATAATGAGCCCCTGCCACCCACCGTGGCCCATCAACTCTGGAGACTGTTTTTCAATCGTTTTGTTTCAGTAGGTTTTTTCTTCCATACTGCACACACACACACACACACACACACACAGAGAGAGAGAGAGAGAGAGAGAGAGAGAGAGAGAGAGAGAGAGAGAGAGAGTCAGGAGTGGGGGCGTGGAGCTGCTAATTGGAGCAGTAAAGAATTGTCTCCTCTTGGGGCTGGAGAAAGGCTCAGCAGTTAAGTGGCCCTATTGCTTTTCCCAGAAGAGCCAGCACCCAAGTCCAGGAACTGCCTGTAGCTCCAGATCCAGGGCACTCAGTTTCCCTCCTGGCCTCTGACGAGGGCACCTGCAGTCATGGGCACATACCACACACAAGCACAAATGCACAGCTTAAAAATACAACGAATCTTTATAAAATGTCTTGACTTAACAAGAATTTGTATTTTTATCCCTTTTACAAAAAATATTAAAAGTTATACTTATGAAGATGAAAATTTTTCAATGCTCCATATAAATTTCCAATTTGGGCAGACTTGTTTCCTTTTCCATAAACCTACACTGTTCTTTCCACATTATGATGAACCCCTGTATGCCCAAACTCCTGAGCGTAGGGGCATGACTCCAGAGGAGCACAGCCACCTGGGACACGCTATGGATCCTGCCTCAGCAGCTTTGCCCCAACTCTCTCTCTCTCTCTCTCTCTCTCTCTCTCTCTCTCTCTCTCTCTCTCTCTCTCTCTCTCCCTCTCTCTCCCCCTCCCTCCCCCCTCCTTATCCCCCCCCACCTTAGCTCCTAGGGCGAGGAGCTTGGCTCCTCATTTAGTTGTAAAATTAAATTCCGTTTACCAAATGAATAAAGTTGACCTCACCAGCTAGCTGACATGAAAATATTTTTAAGATAGCACTACGATTCATCAAGAGTTCAAAGAGCATCTAGCAAGTCTCTTTGGTTCCATAATTTTTTTAATTAAAATAAAATGAAGCTCCATGTGTTCACTTGAATGGAAGCCTAAGTGGCTTTGTTCAGGACACAGGAAGGGTTTGGGGCAAAGCTGGAGTTAGGTGCCAGTTTTCCTTGTCCCATTTGCCCTTCCCACTATACCAGGCCATGTCACCGTTTGCGTCACAGCCACGGTGAACATCAAAGTGGATCTCACATATTTGCATAATTCCAATTGGCATTTCCAGCATCATTAAACGAGTCTCTATTTTTATTGTATGCCTACAGTCAAGATCATTTGGTCTTACTCTGCATGTGTTCTAATGTTATCTGCCTACAGATATCTGAAGTCAGGTGGGGCATATCTCCAGAAAGTCAATTAAGTAGATTCAATTTTAATGAAATTGGGAGAGTGGGTATAGAGTTTACAATGCGATGCTGCAAGTGTGTTCTAAGCCTGCAGAGCGGGCTGTGTTGAACATTGGGGTGGACTTGTCACTTCTGTAGAGCGGGCTGTGCTGAGCAGTGGGACCTGACTTGCCACTTCTGTCAGTGACCTTTTTCTTGATGTTTGCGACGAGAAAACAAATAAAGAAAACAGATGTTCAACACATCAACAAAAGAAAGATGTTTTTACCGGACTGACGACACAGGCCATCAATATTCAAAAGGAACCACGCGGTTCGCAATTCCCCAATATGGATTTAATATACAACACATGTATTTCTTGAAGCCATTTGTTGGCTACTAAGAATCATTCTTTTTAAAATACCTGCCCACCAAAGAGAAAGGTGGCATCGCTGATTTTTCAGAGCCCTTTGTCCTACCTTTGTCAGCCAGTGACACTGGCAAGTGACTCAAACCCCAAGGAAAATTGGCAGACTGAACTTGTGTGCGGCCAAGCAGGTGATGCTGTCCCGAGCTAGAAACCCAAAAAAGCAAGATCAGGAAAAAACAGCATGCAGGGCAGGGAGTCCTCTTCAGGCAAATATAGCTAGGAATAGCCTGTGGGCAGCTACAGATGTGTTTCTGAGATCCACAGGTGTACCTGCTTGAAACTCTCATTTCACAGGCAGAAATTTTCACCAGCCTGGCCATCTGAGACAGTGGCGCCTCTGAAATAGATTCCGGGCTTGTTTTTTGTCTTGATTTGAAGGATCAGAAACTCAAAAATGATGATCTGACCCTTTGTCCTCTTGACTTTAAAGAGATAATCAGTATTGCACACTTTTCTCTGATCCATCCAACGGGCTTCCTAGGGTGTTTCTCTGTGTTTGCAGCTTAAATTGATAGGCAGATGGGTGGGAAGTTCCTTAGCAGGAAACAGAACACTTTAAATTGGGTAAAAGGCTAAACTGGAAGGATTCCCTTTTGATAGGGAAAACTTTGCCAGCCTGATCTTATGACAGTTGGGGTTTGGGACCTCTGTGCTTGGGAGCTTGGGTCAATGTGACAATGTGAGTCAGAACAGAGGCCTTGAGCTACTACTAGTCTGAGCTTTACTTGACTTTCTCCTTTGCCCAAGTGAAGCAGGACCCCCTAGTGAACTAGCCTGGCTACCTGTAGGCGAGAGTAGAATGGGACCCCAGAAGCGGTACTCAACAGTCCCAAAAATCCGTCAAGCCCATAATAAGTTCTGCAAAGCTATTATTCCCATTGTATAAATGAAGAACCTGAGGCATCACCCCCCCCCCCAAAAAAGAAGAACTGTCCAGAATCATACAGTAGCACATTGCAAAATTGGAACAAAGAATTAGATCCGAATCCCAAGCTTTACAGACAACTAAAGACACAGTTTTCTCGTTTTAAAGAGTTCTCCATTTCTGTTAGTGAAGCTGTCCTTGTGACAGCTCCCGGCCCTCTTTGAGTAAGTTGAAGTCAGTCCTTAGGCAAGCAAGCCTTAATTATCACTGGGGGGACAGAAGGCTGCATCTTCAAGGAATTTGGCAGACCTCAGCAGGGGGCAACCACAGTCTTTGGCAAAAGATGGCTTTTCCACAATGTTGTCAGTTCCAGCAATCCGGCCCCTCCACCTGCAGGTCCCTGAACAGCTGTTGTTCTGGAGGGCTGGGGGGAGCAGTGGCTGTCTGCCTTCCTTTAAAAAGCAAATGTGTGCCCCAGATCCCCGCTACCCGCTGGGATCCCACCTGGAATGTCATCCTCCAAGCTAGAGGTCAGCTCCCATATTGAGAAAGTCAGAAAACTACAGGGAGAGGGGTGGACAGCTTTGACAACAGGCCCTGAACTCTCCCTTTTAATATAAGCCAGATTTAACATATGTCATTCGGTAAATCCGGGAGTCCAATTTGAGGCTTGTAATTTGCTGCAAGCTTCCCGGCTCCTCAAAGTGAGGTGGGGCTTCCCGGAGCACATCAAGGTAGCTGGTGGAAGATGTAATTTGCCCACTGTGAGGCTGCATGCCGGTTCCCTATTGTAATTTTTATTTGCGTTGAGGTTTTGTGGTTTAAAAAAAAGTGAACTAGATTTATTTTTAAATTAAGCCGACCTAACTTCAAAGGCAGTGAGGGGACGATGCGTATTATACAGAACCCCTGTGTAATCTCTTACAGCTGTATTCCCTTTCGGACCACAATGGGTAAATGGCTAGGAGACCTTTCATGACCAATGCGCTGTCTTTCTCTGACCTCATACCCGCCCCCTCCCATGGGTGCAAAACCCTTGCATGGGGATTTTAAAGCCCCTCTGCCCTTCTCAGCTTCTAAGTCTAATCCTGTTTGTAACGCGACCTGCTGCATAGACAATGAGAAAGGCAGACTTCAGTCCTTGCTGGTGCCCACTGTGACCCATTTCTAGAAAGGAGGACTCCTTCCAGGTCAAAACTTTGGACCAGTTGGTTCCAGAATCTTCTGGAGGAAATACTGATACGATAGAAAGTTTCTTTTTGACAGAGTCTCAGAAAGGGAAAGGAAAGAAAGGATGAAAATTTCCCTTGAAAAGGATGGTGGATAGAGCTCAGAGAATCTGCCATTTAATATCAGAGGATTGTTTCAAGCCAGACATTTACATGAAAAGAATGTGCTTACTGACCTGTGGAGGAAACTCATAAGCTCTGTTCTCCAGGCTTAGAGGAATGCCCCTCAGCTGTTCACAGATGTGTAAGCTGACTGTTCCCTTTCACTCTTAGGCTGTCTTGTCCCCTTAGTGGAACTCATGTTCTCTACTCATCGTTAGTACTTTGGGGACGGTGTCTTCAGAGTCTAATTAGGGAGCATGATGCTTGCTCTCACGTCAGACTTTCAACAGTGTGAATGGGCTCTGCGACCCTCCTGGCAGGAGAAAATGTGAAAGACAGGTGGCCTTTCTGTGGCTCGGTGTGCACAAGAGCATCCCCGAGTACCACCACGCAAGTGTCCTGTGGGAGGTTCCTAGTGTTACTAGTTCAGTGTGGTACTTGCTGAGGTCTCCTGAAATCACCAGGCTTGCAGAGACTGTTTCCAGACTCCACTTCAGACTTCCTTGTCTACAGTCTTTCAACTGTAGACTTCTACCCCCAAAACAGAGGCAGGGAAACAGATCAATACGGATGGTGGCTTTCTCTGTGCCACTGGCTGTTTGGAAATCTGTGCTTAAAAACTCTCTAAGACCGAGGGTCACCCTTGCTCACCCCTTTGTTCATGTTGTTGAAGTATGTGAACTATGAAAATCCAGACTTGCTTCCACTATCTTTGCTAAACTTTGCAAATTATTTGCCCGCCTTGGTTTCCTCATCTATAAAATAGTAGTAGATTATTAAGGATAGTAAACCTGTTAACCAGACGAACTGAGACAATCAAATTAGTTAAAATATATATATATATAATAATTTGCGTAATACTTTACAGTAAATCCACCTTCTGTGAGCTTTAATAGCCTGTGAAGAACAGGTTTGAACGAATGAGTAATAGTGTCTCGGTATAAGAATCTTGCTAACGCTAGGCAGTGGTGGCACACTACCTTATCCACAGTGCTCAGAAGGCAGAGGCAGGCGGATCTTTGAGTTCAAGGCCAGCCTGGTCTACAAAGTGGGTTCCAGGACAGTCAGGGATACACAGGGAAACCTTGTCTGGGAAAAACAAAAACAGAACCAAACAAACACAAGAGAATCTTGCTAACAGGCCTGTGCTTCAGATGCCTGAAACAGTAGCATCTAAGGGAATCAAGGAAAATTTCGACAGAATCATTTTGAGTGCCCAGGGCTGTGTAACTGATGCCACTGATCTCTGCAACCCATTGTATATAGGTGTGAACAGGACTATTCTACAGCAAAAGGACCCACTTCTCTATAGTTAACAAAACCGTTGTGCCCTTCTACCCCTACTGATTTCTCTACGAAGCAAGTATTTTATTGATAAATGTGTAAATTGAAGACATAGTCTTGGCTATAGTTCCAGCAAATATAACTGAATTAACAGTTTTAATATACAACATGAAGAACAAGCACATCTCTTGAAGATGTATGAGTGGTCGATAAGATTATCTTAAAGATTAATGTGTTGAATTGTAAGTCAGCCTCAACCCACATAGCTTGCTGGTGACTTTATTTATTAGGCTCATTAGCAATAAACATTTCACGAGCTAGCAAGAACATTCCTTTCTGCGTTTCCATTTTATCTGTAAACCTGAAACAACCATCCTCATCACCATGTACCGCTCACACATTTTATTCACGGAACCCAGCTGAGCTTGCATTAATCGCATGTTCAGTCAGAGTATTATCAGCTTGAATTTACATCCCTACATAGGATGTATACTGCTTGGGATGGTGAAGGCTACAGTCTCAGAACTCAAAGAGATCTCATGATGTTTGAGAAAAAAATACTTTAGCTGTGACTAAATTATCTCTCAGAAGTGATTATTTTTACAACCTTTAGCTTGAAATGCTTCCCCAAATGGCTAAGCTTTTGTAAAAATGTGTAAATGACAAGACTGCTTTCTGCGTGTTTTTAGAACTCCAAGCTATAACTATGCACCGAACATGGACAAACACTGGATCATGCAGTACACAGGCCCCATGCTGCCCATCCACATGGAGTTCACCAACGTCCTCCAGCGCAAACGACTGCAGACCCTGATGTCAGTGGACGACTCCGTAGAGAGGGTAAGACCACCTCCCCCTCAGCGACAGGTTTTCATCTAACTCCCTGATGTCAGTGGACGACTCCGTAGAGAGGGTAAAGCCACCTCCCCCCTCAACGACAGGTTTTCATCTAACTCCCTGATGTCAGTGGACAACTCCGTAGAGAGGGTAAGGCCACCTCCCCCTCAGCGACAGGTTTTCATCTAACTTCCTCCCATAGATCCGTCTAGCCACTCCAGCTTTTGTTTCTTAATGTTGTGTGAAGGGAGAGAAACATGTGTGTCCAGCAACATCCTCACCCCTGTCCCCTTGTCCTGTTTCTTTGAGTCTGCTTCTTAAGGCGTCAGTAACAAAGGATTGAAAAATCAAAATATTATAAATCAGGGTCCATAAAACTCTTAAAAGCTTTCAGAAATTAAACAAATCATGTCAGTGAGTAAGGCAGATTTAATATAACGCAGTAGAGACTGGCAATGGTTGGGGTGAGAGTAAAATCAAGGCCCCTCCCTAACGCAAATAGCAGCCAATCAACTCCAGTCAACCTTGGCAGTAGAAAAATGGAAATTAAGTATGATATGTTTTCTGGCTTTTGGCTGTCCTGGAACTCACTTTGTAGACCAGGCTGGTGTTGAACTCACAGAGATCCATCTGCCTCTATCTCGAATGCTGGGATTAAAGGTGTGTGCCACCACCTCCAGGCTGCTTTCAAGCTTTGTAAGAAAGACTGAGTCTTCCCAGATTGGGTCTTCTTCACACTTATAAATTAATTAAAGGATGAAATAAAGGATTAATAAATGAAATAATGGGTGAAAGGATTAAATGAAAGTGATGAAGTTCAACGTTGCTTTAGTCATAGATTTTTCAAAGTGAAATCCAGAGAGTTTGTTGGGATAGGCGGTTTATGACTTCCTTTCGTTGTTTGCTTGTTTAGCAAACAGGAAGCAAATTGTGTAAGGAATATATGCTAGATTAAAAAAAAAAAGGTTTTTGACTATAGTGTGAAATATTTCACCACCGGAATCATAAATATTTTAAAATGTGGATGGTATCCCTGTTTGCCAGCCTTACTAAGGCAACTCTTGGCTTTTGAAAAATGACGGGAGTCAGGCGTGGTGGTGCATATCTTTAATCTCAGCACGTGGGAGGCAGAGGCAGCCAGAGCACTGTGACTTCAACACTAGCCGGGTCCCTTGGGGGAAGCTGAGGCAAGGCTGTGGCATGTCACCGCCCATGCAACACTTGGGTCTGACTTGTCCTGTGCTCTGTTGCAGCTGTACAACATGCTGGTGGAGACGGGAGAGCTGGACAACACCTACATCATCTACACCGCCGACCACGGGTACCACATCGGACAGTTCGGACTGGTCAAGGGGAAATCCATGCCGTATGACTTCGACATCCGTGTGCCTTTCTTTATTCGTGGGCCAAGCATAGAACCAGGGTCCATGTACGTATTTCTCTGAAGCATCTAAGATAATTCAGATCCTAATCTCAGTGTCTGGTTTCTTTCCATCCAGAACTAAAGAAGGAAGACATGGGGTTGGCAATGTACCTTCCCTGCCACCTAGTAATTCAACTATACTATTTAAACTATCAGTGACTGATTCTCTCAAACTGAGAAAAGGCCGTTTCCTTTTGCCCTGTGTATATGGCCAGTGTGTGCTCTTAGAGAACACTGTCCCTCTTTGAATCAGAGATTCACTGTCACTTTTTATAAAGCCCAATGTCATCTTCCTAGCTTTTAATCCAGAGTCTAAATGCCTGGTTTTATTTTAAGAGAAAAGAGACTTAAATGAGTTGTTTCTGTCACCGAGACAAGCCCTGTATCCCGTTCTCTGCTGATGTTCTCCTCACAGACACAGGTGCCCATGCCCCTTGCCTAGCATATTAACTTGCTTTTTAGTAAACTGAGATCATGTGTATGGAGAATAATGGAAGTGGCAAAAGACAAAATTGGAATTAGAATTCCAAACAGTGTCTACCCATGGACTCAGGCAAAACCAAGAAGCTATGTGGGCAGAGAGAACCTTCCTGATAGTTTTTTCCATCTTTTTTTTCCTATTTATCTATTCTTTTCTTATACAATGCATCCTGACCAAAGTGTCTCCTCCCTCCAGTCTTCCCAGCATGCCCCTTCCCTTCTACCCCACATTTACTGCTTCTCCATTACCTTTCAGAAAAAAAGCAGGCCTCCAAGGGCTATCATCCAAAACCACATAACAAGATGTAATAAGATTAGGTGCAAAACCTCATATCAAGGTTGTATGAGACAACCAGTAGGAGAAAAAGGGTCCCAAGAGCAGGCAAAATGAAAAGTCAGAGATACCCCCCACACTCCCACTGCTGTGAGTTCCACGAGAACACTCAGCTACACAACCATAAGGTATAAACAGAGGGGCTGGTTGAGACCCGTGCAGGCGCAGTGTTTGTCACTGTGAGCCCTATGAGCCGGGCTTAGTTGATTCTGTGGACCATGTTCTCCTGGTGTCCTGACTCCTCTGGTTCCTACAATCCTTCCTCCCCTTCTTCTACATGGTTCCCCAGCTCTGCCTAGTGCTTAGCTGTGGGGGAAAAAATAGTATAACAACATCATCAAAACAAAAAGACAAGCCTGGTGGTGGTGGTGCAGTCCTTTATCCCAGCACTTGGGAGTCAGAGGCAAGCAAACCTCTGTGAGTTCAAGGTCAGCCTGGTCTACAGAGTTAGTTCCAGGACAGCCAGAGCTACACAGAGAAACCCTGGCTCAAAAAAACAAACAACAAAGCAAGCAAACAAACAAACAAAAACAAGATCACTACAGGGAAAGAGAGAATGGAATATATGTTACATGAAGGCAAACAAAAGAGACTATTTGAATGCCAACAAGAGCAAAAAGGGGTAAGGGTAGGGAAATCAGGAATGTAATATCAAAATGTCATAATGAGATTCATTTCTTTGTATGCTAACTTAAAATTAATTTTGAAAATTTCTTAGAAACCATCTAGGTATAGTCATCTGTAGTTAGCTTTGTACATTTAAGGTCTCAGTCATAAGGCAAACTAAAAACTGTGCGGTTTCTTACAATATTTACTTCACAGCTTAATTCAAGGGGAGTTCTGGAATATCACGTTTTAGAAGAAGCATATCTTCACACACAGAGAGACACACACACACAAACACACACACATGCCATGGCATTGGAAAGATGGCTCCATAGTTAAGAGCTTTCACTGTTCTTGTAGAGAAGCCCTCTTCAGTTGCCAGCACCCACATCAGACAGCCCATAACTGCCTGGGACTCCAGCTCCACAGAATCAACACCTCTGGCATCTGTAGGCACCTCACGTGCACACACCCACATGCACACACACCCACACATAATTAAAAATAATGAGGGGCTAGAGAGACGGCTTAGAGGTTAAGAGACTGGCTGCTCTTCCAAAGGACGCGGGTTCAATTCCCAGCACCCACATGACAGCTGACAACTGTCTATAATTCTACTTCCACCTTCGAACAGACCTGCATATAGGCAAGCAGCAATGCACATAAAATAATACAAAATAAAAAATTGAAAAAATTAATAATGAAAGAATTAAAAGCACCAGGTACCAATACACATCTTGCCTGGCTGTGTATTCAAGACACAGTGGTTAGGGGACATCTCTTCAGACCCACGTGAAAACCCACAGAGCCGTTGCTGTCCTACCACTCATCCCTCCCCTGGGGAACAGATGAGAAGGAGGGGAGGCTCAAAGATCGATGAGCCAAGGCTGTGAAAAATCCATCTCTGTCGCCTTCTGCCACCTGCTTTAGATCTAGCCTGGAACCATCTGTCTCTTTCCAGAGTCCCACAGATTGTTCTAAACATCGATCTTGCCCCTACCATCCTGGATATCGCAGGGCTTGACACTCCTCCTGACGTGGATGGCAAGTCTGTCCTCAAACTTCTAGACCTGGAGAAGCCAGGTAACAGGTGTGTCTGCATGTCTCCTCCCAGCCAGCCCCCAAGCACACCAAGTTCCCGCTGGTACCCAAAGCCAGGCAGTGCTGAAAACCATGGAGGTAAAACAAGTTTTGCCCACGAGGATTCCTACAGACTCAGCCCTTCTCGGCTGTTTGTGAGTTGCGCATTGATGCCAATGCAGTCATGGTCTGTGGGAAGTGGGAGGCGTTTCTTTAAATAAACTGTTAGCACAGATCCACTTGGGAAAACATCCAGATGCTAACAGTAAATATTATTATTTTGTTTTCAGGTTTCGAACAAACAAGAAGGCCAAGATTTGGCGTGATACATTCCTAGTGGAAAGAGGGTAATTATTGGTTCCTGGGGTGCTTCTGGGAACCGGTTCTAGTGGGCAGCTCTTTCTGCTGGGCATGTTTCCCCTTCTCATTTTGGTTTGCTAAGCATGCAGATTTCACAAACCCAGTTGCAAGTTTGACTTTACTATTTTACTTTCTTTATAAGTGAGTGTGTGCACGTACATGTGCATGTGTGTGTGCGCCCGTGTTACCCATGCATGACACATTCAGAAAGACCAAAGGCCAAGTTTCAAGCGTCGGTTCTCTCTTGTCATAGGTTCTGGAGAGCAAACCCAGCTGTCAGTCACACTCAGCGAGCACTTGCCTGCTGAGCATGGCCCTAGCCCCATAGTCTGAATAACTGTCTATTCCCTGCCAGTCAGCAGGCACAATCACTACAGGAGAACCCTAACGAGCAAATTGCCCTAAGGTGGACTGCAACCTTTCCATGGGTATAGATTCATGGTGGCACTTCTCAGCCTGGATTCTTAGCAAGTCAACTGACTGTCTGCCGCAGTCCTCAGTCAGTCAGCCTTCCCTGCACCCTACTCCAGATGTCTTTTTCATTATGTTCTTTTCATAAGGAACTGTTGACTTATATACATTTCTATTAACTTCTATGTATTATTGCCACTGTAATTGTTTCCATAGTTACTTCCGGGGTATCTGTTTTGTGATATACATTGCTATGTTTTTCTCTTGTGTAAACTTGAGAGAGAGAGACAGAGAGAGAGAGAAGCGTTAATACAATTGTTTATTTACAAAGAGAACCTGGAGGGTTTTTGTTTGGTTGGAAGGTTTCGTTTGGTCTGTTTTGCTTTTTTGAGACAGGGTTTTTCTGTGCAGCCCTGGCTAACCTGGAACCAGCTCTTGTAGACCAGGCTGGCATGGAACTCACAGAGATCTGCCTGCCTCCGCCTCCCAAGTGCTGGGATTAAAGGCGTGAGCCACCACGGGCCAGCTGGCAAACCCTGAGTGTTTGTCTAGGGCTGTGTTTGGAAACAACGCTTTCCGAGAGAGTGGTGGTTCCTCTGCATCTTCATAGGATCCCACTTGTCTGTTGGGCTCCCTCAGAGGACAGCAGCATCTGCACCCACCTGTCTGAAGGAATGAGGAGCTGCTGACAGGGGAAGGAGGACGTGAGAGAATTGGGAAGGTGACTGAGTGCTTCTCCAGTAAGATGCTTTCTTCTTTCTGTCAAAGGAAATTTTTACGAAAGAAAGAGGAAGCCAGCAAGAATATCCAACAGTCAAACCACTTGCCCAAATATGAGAGGGTCAAGGAACTGTGCCAGCAGGCCAGATACCAGACAGCGTGTGAGCAACCTGGGCAGGTGAGTGTAGCGGCTCTTTTCTCCACCCCTCCTGGGCTCCCTCTAAGATAAACAAGTTTTAGACATCTGTGTATCCCTAAGGTTTCCATGGGTTGATGAGGGCAAACGCAGTGACAGCTCTGCCCCTCCAGGACTGTCGACTGGCCATGCCTAGCCTTCTCATCGCTACCCAGGCCCCTCTGGTTAACAAAGATGGCTCTCAGAGGTATTTCTGTGCCAAAGGGCACCGGCACCATCAGAGTGGGCCATCTAGCTGTGTTCTAAAGATCACATACTCAAGATGGAGATGACTGCTGAGCAGTGGCATGATGGGACCTTTCTGTCCTAAACAGAAGCAAGAAGTCATCTAACCAGGGTGCATGATGGGATCTGTACCAAAACTGGGAAAGAAAAGCAGTCTATATGTTCACTTTTAACTCACAAAAAAGAAAAAACATGGTTTTTTGAGACAGTGTTTCTTTGTAAAACAGCCCTGGATGTCCTGGAATTTGCTTTGTAGACCAGGCTGGCCTTGAATCCACTGAGATCCACCTGTCTCTGCCTCTTAAGTGTTAATATTAAAAGCGTGCGCCATTACCACCCAGTGCTCACAAACTTTTCGATATCAACTGTGATTATGAAATTTAATCGTGGCTAACATAACATCTGTTATCAGTGAGAAATGAAAACTCTATTCAATGAATTAACACCACATAAAAGAAAATTGGGCTGGGCATAGTGGCGCACACCTTTAATCTCATCACTCTGGAGGCAGAAGCAGGTGCATCTCTGTGAGTTCCAAGCCAACCTAGTCTACAGGAATTCCAGGCCAACCAGGGATTCATGGCCTGAAAATTTTCATTTCTTGGAAATGAAAGACATAGAGAAAGCAAGAAGAAGAAGAAGAAGAAGAAGAAGAAGAAGAAGAAGAAGAAGAAGAAGAAGAAGAAGAAGAAGAAGAAGAAGAAGAAGAAGTAGGGACATGAGGCCACCAATAATTTTAAAAACTCTTTGGTTGGAAACTGTGCCAAATAAAAGGATATCTATACAGGCTAAAGGAAAATTCCATGTTCCAATGGAATGGCAAAAGAAAAAAAAAGAGAGAGGAATGAAGGAAAGAAGAAGGGAGGGAGGAAAGAAGGAAGGGAGGGAGGGAGGGAGGGAGGAAGGAAGGAAGGAAGGAAGGAAGGAAGGAAGGAAGGAAGGAAGGGTGTTTGAAAGAAGAGAAGGACGGATACAACTGTCCCTAGACTTCTGGCTCCTGCAGGCTGAATGTGTGATGTTTGTGTGTGTCTACTGACTGGAACTTGCGCATCTTTCTCGTCTGTAGCCACGGGAATCTCCATCTTACAGACAGGTGGCTAGTTTAATGACAAATCTAGTATCTCAGAGGAATTATCTAATTAAGAAAACACAGAACAACGGGTTGGAGAAATGACTTGGCAATTAGGGGTACAAACTGTTCTTTCAGACGACCCAAATTCAGTTCCCAGCACCCGTACTGGGCAGTTCCAAGGGCCTCCTAAGTAAGATGCCTGCACTCAGGTGCACGTGCGCACACACAGCTCATATATACGCACATAATTAAAGGTAACAGAAATAAACCTAAACAAATAAACAAAGGGCACTTGCTGCCCTCCAAGATAAATTACCTTAACTAAAGAAAGGGGTTTTTTGTTAGTTTGTATTTTTTGTTTTTTTGTATTTTGGTATTTTCAAGCCAGGGTTTGGCTGTCCTGGAACTAGTTCTGTAGACCAGACTGGCTTCAAACTGTCTCTCCCTTCCACGTTCTGGGAAATCCTATGGGTAATTTCTCTTTTTTTTTTTTTTTTTATTTTCGAGACAGGGTTTCTTTGTAGCTTTTGGTTCCTGTCCTGGAACTAACTCTTGTAGACCAGGCTGGCCTCGAACTCACAGAGATCCGCCTGCCTCTGCCTCCCGAGTGCTGGGATTAAAGGCATGTGCCACCACCACCCGGCTTGGGTAATTTCTTTTTAATTACAAACTTCTCTGAACTTTAGAGATCCACATAATTAGCCAACTTCATCTAAAGATATTAGGCACGAGAAATGGGCCACTTAGTTACTATTAAATGGCTTCATTCATTGTGGTCTTACTAAAAGGTCCCCAGTATCCTAAATGCAATGTCACGGTCAACAACTTGATACTCGCCTCTCACTTTCTTGTTTTCAGGGTTACTTTGAAGGATAAAAGGCTGGGGAGGAAAAGGGGCCCAGGGGATAAAATAATACTCGTATATTAGTCTAGTCAGCCTTAGTTTTCAAGGGATTCACAGAAAAGCTTAGACCTATTCATCACGTTTTAACTCAACATCTCAATATCTCACAAGGACACTCTTAGGTATTGTTATGAGGGCAACCTCAGGATTCTTCTGTAGCTCAACGGGCTAATGCACTTTGTTCAGGAGTTGGAAATGCTCACTAGTGTATCCTCTGCAGATTGCTAATCTCATTAGGATCCAAGCCCTCTGCGTGGTGAGCAAGACATAGATTTTGGAATGAGGCACGCTGCTTACCCACTTTCAGTATATCGTTCTGGAAATTTCTTATTATGGCTTGTGCCGAAACTTCCATCTGTGTCCTAGAGGGCAAATAGAGTATAGATACAATCACGTAATTTTGGCAAAAGCCTCACACTTTCATGCTGCCCATTAACAACATTAAAAACCTAATTTTGTTTTTTTCATAGTCTTCCAAACTTAATTTGTTCCCGTGAAATGATTTTCTGGCAGTCTCTCTAGAACGTTCCCCTGTTGCTTTCTTTCTATGAGGAACAGTCTGAACTTAGATTTCCTCACCGGGGTGTTTAAGAATGTCAGAGCTAGCCCCCCTCTGAAGCACCTGAACTAATGAACAAAGAATCAGGTTATACCTCAATGGCGAACTTCCTCCTGTAGAGATTCTCTAAGCTGGGCAGAGTCCTTATCTCCTCGCATTTGCTTTCCTATCCAGCTACACTGGAGATTATCTTTTTGCAGACAGTATCACTGACTTAAGAGAGAGTCCAGAATAAGAAGGTTGTATTGTCTGGGACCGGCGTGACAGCTCAGGAGACAGTTCAGGCTAGAGCTGACTAGTTTGGAGTCTTTTATTTATTCTAAATACTGTATTCTATTTATAAATTCTTTATAAATTCTATTTATAAATTTATAAAAATTCTAATACCGGATAGTGAGTCCAGGGCTTCACGCGTGCCTGGCACATGCACTACCAACCCAGCATCCACTCTGGATCCTCGGCTTCATGTTTGGCCTGTGCCCTCCTCTTGCTAAGGTCACCAGCCTTCACCCTCTGGTCTGACATTTTGTGCGCTGCTGAAGAAAACTCAGCAATGGCAGCTCTCTGCTCGCCATCCCAGCCCCCAGAGTGAGTGTCTTATCCTTACCTGGTCACCTAGGGAGCTATGCTTAGTGCATGGAGCAACATAATTAAAGAAAAAAAGGCTGGAGCTTAAGAGGTTTGGGCTACATACAGTAGCTGCTGCCTCCTAGTCGTGCGTCCTGAACAAGCCATTTAAATTCTCCCAGGTCTCAGCCTTTGGTCTCTAGACTAGAGGAAGCCAACCTCTGAATTGTGAAGAGCAAGTGCTCTCCTATGAATATTGTGGGAGGAGGGACTGGGAGCAATTTCTCCCCGGTGAAGCTGTTGTCGCCGTCAGTCTTACCTGTTGCTTGGATTCCTATGAAGCCAACAGGGGATAAAACCGGGCTGGAGTCCCAGACACTTGGCATGACTCCTTGACTGTGTGCACACAACCACCAGCAGGGATTAATTGTGACAACATGGACATATGTGTTTGTACTGCTTCCACATTTCTGCATTAATCTGAGACAAAGTGTGAATTCCCACCACCCTCTCACTTAGGAATTCTGCCCCAAGCACATTTGTATGCACACATATAACTACCACGTGAGCACACTCACACGCCTGTGTAAAATCGAAAGGTGATACCGAGTTCTTGCTGCACATTGCTCTCTCCTGGGGAAGCTTTGGAAGCTATCAATGTACCTTCTGCCCACAGAGCAAACAGATACAATGAATACGGGTGACACCAGGCATCTGGGAGATTTCTGCATTGGTTGGTTTGTTGCTCTCTGTTTGTTCTTTGAGACAAGATGCCCATATGTAGTCCAGGCTAACCTTGAATTCTGTTCTTCTACCTCAGCATCCCAAGGGTTCGCTTCACAAACATGCTCCATCACAGGCCCCAGCCCTTGTGATTTTGGTTTGGTTTTTCCGGTGTTAAGAACACCAACCCTAGAACCAGACAACACCAAAGTTGGATGAAACTTGGAAATTTCCTAGTTGAATGAGATCATTTTCCTACCGAGGAAGTGTTGATCCAGTAAACTGAAGCCAGTTTACATCTCTTCACTTCTAACCTGGTGTCCCTCTCTGGTAACTGTCTCTACAACAGCCGGAGGCGGTAGACTCTCCCTCCACAACTCCACCTAGGGCCACGGCTCTCAGTCCTGACTGCGTTTGTAGAAGCAAAAGCCGATGCACAGGTCCACCCAGACAAATTAAATCCATGCCTCTGAGGAAAGAGATGCTTAGTTGTCAGGTCTCTTTCAAGCTTCTGGAAGAGTCTTCTGAGCAGGCCATGTCAAGGAGCACGAATGTTGAGTGAGCTTTATTGGGCATTTGCTTTTCCTGTTTGTCCTCCAGGTAGAGACATTGCTTCCTTAAATAGAAGCTGCAGAAAGGAGAGAGGCTCTGGTCATACACTTCTGAGAAGTCTTTTATATTTTTCTCTGATACTTCACAGCTTGCTCTGGCTTTAGGAGAGCAAATCTCATGTCCTTTCATTGAGTTGTTGAATCCCAGCATCTTTGCAATTCAGCTTGCCTTTCCACTGTTTTATATGTACAAAGTTGGGGATGTGCTAAAAACTCTCCAAGGGCCACAGCATCCAGACAGCTGCCAGGATTGTGAGGAAACTGGGATTCCTTTGCTGAGTACATAACTGCTCTGCTCTGAAGTCCAGGTTATCACCCAATGCTCGCTCTTCGGCCTGTCTGTCTGTCTGTCCCTTTCACACTGCGGCTGCCCGTGGGGCAGGAATAAAAGGACATTTACCAGTAGGATTTGGCTGGGTTTGTTAGTTTTCCAGAAAACAACACTTTATTTCCAGGAAGCCCCTGAACTCTGGTTAGATTCACAGCAGGGTTGTGATGTCGCCTTGGGTCACCTGATCACAGGCAGTGGAGCTTCTGCTTACTGCTCTGTGCCTTGTCCATACAAGGTTGAGTCCACTCAGCTTCGCCTCCTGGCCGCCCAACATCTCCAGCCTACGTGGAAGTCACGTCTGAACAGTCAGCATCTGCTCAGATGATTTGCTTCTGTGTGTTTGGTCTGCCCAGGACAGGGACAGAAATGTCAGGGTCACCTCTTTACTCATAAGCTGTGTCAGGTGGCCCCACCCTGATCAACTTTTACCATATCTATCACATCCCATCACACCCGGATAGACTAGCATTGTCAGCTTCCTCTGGCTTCCAAACCCGCTCACCCCTCTTTCTTAATTGCATGTAAGTTGTCTCCTCTGTTTGCCCAAATGCTCTCCCCTCACCTGAGGCCCACCTAAAGTTCCATACCCTGAGCCAGGCCAATATGCTTTTTCTAGTCATGCTCCAGAGCCTTGGGAGTGCACTGCTGTCTACACATCCTTGGGCAAGTTACTTAACTGCGCTGTCTGAGTTCCTTCATCCCTTGTGTGGACACAATCGTGCCGGCCACAGAGGTCACTGTGAAGGTTACATGGACTTCTGTGTAGTCAGACACTCAGATTCATGCGCTGGCCCACAACAAGTACTTCCCAAATGTTTCCAGGTGTTTGTCCACTGTCCTGTTTGAACTGGTGCGAGAACTGTGCTGTCCCCCACATTCGGCATTGCCTCATGCAGATGGTTGTCCAGACTGAAAGTTCTCTTTTCTGTTTCTCCTTCCTTTCTACCTTTTTCCTTCCTCCATCCATCTCCCCTCATCTCAAGAAAACAGGAGCTAAATCTCCTGGGCAAAACTTTAGTTCATTCTTATGAGAAAATTTTGCAATATCTTGAACTAAGTTATAGTTTGGACAGAGAGACAGTTATATGGTCCTTGTCCCCAACACTGAGTTTGAAAATTTCAGTGCACATCTGGTTTTCGGATGCTGACACTGGCAGGAAGTTAATCAGGTCATCCTAGAACTACTCCACAGCGATTCCATTGCAGAGAACATGATTTGACCTATATTATTACACATAAAAAGGCACACTTTGAGAATTAGCTTGTGTAATAAAACTCAGCTTTTATCTAGTCCCTGAAATACAGCAGACATTTGAAAAAGGGAACTGAAGCCCATTTTTTGTTTGTTTGCTTCATAATCAAGCAAGTGTATACTGAGGTGTAAAGCACAGCATCCTTTGCAGTCTGAGGAATACATCCTGTGCAATCTGCAGGATACATGCAGCCAGAAGGAAGGGACCACGATGCTCACCCAGTGGTTATTCCAGAAAGAAGTACCCACAGCCACCACATCGCGAACTATTGTGGTGGGCATCCCATACTTAATTTACAGACAGAGAGAATGAGGCTCAGAAGGAGAAATCAGTGGACCTGGAAGTTTATGTTCAAACCCAGATGTGTGTGGATCAAAGCCACAGACCCCTCTGGGCCAATAACCCACCCCCACATAGCGCCAGCCTTTGGGAGTCTGTGGGAGGAAGATCACACTTGAGTCCAAGATATTCTGGGGGTACATATTACTTTGAAGAGACACCATGACCACAGCAACTCTTATAAAGGAAAATATGTAATTGGGTGGCTTACAGTTAAGAGGTTCAGTCCATTATCATCATGGTGGGGCATGGCAGCATGCAGGCAGACATGGTGCTGGAGAGGAGCTGAGAGTTCCTCATCTTGCACAGACAGTAGGAAGTGAACTGAGACACTAGGTGGTATCTTGAGCATATATGAAACCTCCACACTTCCTCCAGTAAGCCCATGCCTACAAATCCACACCTCCTAAGAGTGCCACCCACTATGGGCTTATGGGGGTCAATTTCATTCAAGCCACCACAATGGGGTACACATGAAAGCCTGGTCTTTTAAGAATATACATGAGCCAGTGAGAGGGCACAATGAGTGAAAGTACTTGCTGCCCTGCCTGACAACCTGGGCTGTCTTAGAAACCATGTGAAAGAAGGGGACCATTAACTCCTGTAAATTATCCTCTGACTTCCACACAAGTTCTACGGCATGTGTATACATACATACACACACACGCACACACACTTTAAACTAAAAATAAAGAAGTCATAGCCATTAAATAAGAATAGCTGGGAAGCGGTGGCACAAGCTTTATTCCCAGGACCCAGGAGGCAGAGGCAGGTGGATCCCTGTGAGTTCGAGGCCATCCTGGCCTACAAGAGCTAGTTCCAAGACAGGCTCCAAAGTTACAGAGAAACCCTGTCTTGAAAACAAAAAACAAAAAAGCTGCTATATTCCAGAATTTATAGCCAGAGAATAAGTTGTACAGTGACTAGGTACACACTTTTAAAAAGCAACTTCTATAGCACTGACCTGGGTTCACGTACCACATCTCTTTAGAACCCAAAGCACTCAATAATTTTTAGAACACATCTTTAGGACTAAGACAGTGAGGTATTGTTTTACCAGATGCAGACAGAGTCTAGAAGAAAACCGAGGTTCTGTTGTTTGCTCAAAGTCCTAGGGGTTTTTAGACGCCCCACCCAATATTCTGTCTATTAAAGATGGCTGCTGTATTTCAAGTTCACATCACCTCCACCTCTATTAGGAATAACACATCGGAATGCAGGAAAAAGCTGTGATAACTCCAGCATTCGCTGAGTGGTGCGCCTTCACAGGGAGGCTGTTTCTGGGCTGTGCGTTTCCACTAATACTCCTGCCCCACCCAACTCCCTGGCATGCAGCCTTGATCAGGACTCCTGAGAACTAAGAAGCGGATCCTGTGGAACTCCCAGCTTCTCTAACATATAAGGCAGTGCTTTCTGTCAAGCTCCTCTTATATGTAAATAAAACCTTTCCTAAGCCCAGGACAGGCTATCAGTAACATTTCCTGCTTTGGAAAAGGAACAGGGGCAACACATTGGGTAAGTTGTAAGGATTGCAGGAGAAAATTCATGTAACCAGCTCCTAGCTTCAAGCAAGCATTCAGCGGCGTTGATGGTAAAGAATGAAAATGTTTCAAAAGGCACAGGACGTTTTTCTCACTTGGCTCCATTCTGTGAGTCTTAGCTACAAGTGGTATTCTTGGGTCCTGTGCACTGACCCCGCCTTCTTCATTGGTGCTGTTTACGCACAGGCAGGCGGAAACAGCCAAAGGCCTGCACACATGACTACCCAACTCAGCGATTCTCCACCGAGAGAACTTTGGGGGACCACTTGGGAACATGACACGTGTTCCTTGTCCCTAATTCCAAGTCAGGGTTGTTGGGGAGGCTAAAACAAATTTTATCCAGCACCTCGCTGATGGTATCCAGAACCCTGTGAGGGAGGAGTGTATGACAAGTTATGAACACAAACTTAAAATTCAGAGAGCAGAATGAGAAGTGTAATTCCAGAAAGCAGGGGAAAGGTCTGTGCAGGCGGTGAATGGCTGCTGCGTTGCACACACAGGTGGATAGAGCCATGAATTGATCGGCTTGGGAGCCTCAGGATTAGATCAAAGCCTACCAGGGACAGCCATGCTTCTGCAGGGTGCTTGTTGAATGAACACAGTGGACTCCACTTCCCATCAGCAGTTGCCTCCACCCAATTCAAGTTGAGCCTCCCAGAGGAACTGGGAGGCAAATACCTTCTCTTGTTTTGACCATTGAACAGCTTGCAGTTTTAATTTCAGAACAGTCCTTTGAAAAGCTCTCTGCCTCTGTTTCCTCCTATGTATAAACTCACCCGGGGAAACCGCCATGCTAACAGCAGCCGCTTCAAGGCTTCATTGCACAGTCATAAGAACTGTCATGGTAAGAGGCACGGCAGTGGTGGTTCTGTTTCATTGAAATTCCTAGTATGCGTGCCTTGAGAAGATTGCCTGAGCCTCCAGCTAATTACACTACGCAGAGGGGTCTGTGGCTTCTTCCTGCCAGGGAAAGCTAATTGACACTTTTGTCAAGAGCTATTGCCTTATCTAACTGTATGTGTGTGTGCAAGTCTTTGCTGTGGGGTGTGTGCACGTGCGTGTGTGGAAGTGTGTACTCATGCATGAGCATTCGACACATGCAGATATGTGTGTGTGTTTGGTCTTGTGTGGATCATTGTCTGCTCCAGAGATAGTGCCAGACACCAGGATTCTTAAACAGACGCCTCCGGAAGGCATTCCCGTTCCTTTTTCACAGGAAATCCGTGAGGAATTTGGCTGATGGCAAAATGGGTCAGATTCCAAACAGGCGGTCACTGGAAATTCTACACACACCTTTGCATCCTACAAGAATCTACTTGTACTATCAGCTCCTCTGAGCTGAAAAGAAAAAAGAAAAGGTGGGAAACCTCTTATGTGCTGTGGCCAAGAACATTAGAAAGCTTGCACCATAGCCCTTCTGTCCAGCAGGAACTATTTGGCCACGCATGGTGGTACAAACCGGCAGCCCCCGTTACAGGAGGCTGAGGCGGGAGCATCCCCTAAGCCCAGGAGCTGAGACCAAGCTTTGGAAATGATTGCTGTTTGTACCAAAAAGGGTGTGAATTGGGACCTTGGTTTGTAGGAATAGAATCATCGGCCCCGTTTTTCTGTGTGGCCGATGCTGGAGAACTGTTCAGAGTCACATTTGGTTGTGAAGGGTGTCACTGCCCACTCCTTCTGCTTCTGCAGGCCTCAGATATTGCAAATGCTGGCTGTGAATGTTATCCAGGTGGGTGGCTGCATGGTAAGCCATTTAGGTTTAAGACGGAAACAGACATATACAGAAACACCGAATCACCACCCCCAAATCTTCAAACTCTGAAATGTCTTGGCAGTATTCATCAACAAGAATCCTATAGGATGTACAGTTATTTCCTACTGAAGATGTCTTTCAGCTTCTGAGAACTTCTTCTGGGTCTCTCTCTTTTTCTCTCTGTCTTGCACACATACAACACTTTCCCAAGTTCCATGTTGTCTCCTCTGAGTGCCATAGAATCCTGCCTGGAAACTGGTGGCTTCGCTTTAGTTGGAGTAGACTCTGAAGCTAAAACTCAGCTGTTTGCCCGCTCACTGGGGAGGGAGTTAAGCAACCTGGTTGCTTTTAAACAGAGCACACATCCTGACTCAGAAACGACAGTTCGCAGTTTTTGTCCTTCTGGAATCATTTTTGAGACAATTGTGTCTGCACACTTTTAGGTGCATTTTTTCCTTGCACACAATATTTGCCCTTCACAAAGACTCAAGCACCTGAGCTACTGAAACTTCCGTACTCTCCTTCTGCTTCCCCCGTGGATTCCAGCTACAAACAGGTCCTTGAACGATGCATTGAAATCACTTAGGACTTGTTGCAGGTGCCGGTATCCAGTCAAAGTGCGGACTCACTCGTGTGACATGGCTCCTTTGGACCCAAACAAATTGATTTTATATTTTCCTATGGTTGTGTGTTTGAGATAGAGTCTTACAATCCAGGCTGCCCCTAGACAGCAATCCTCCTGTCTCAGCTTCTTGAGTGCTGAGATTACAGGCATCAGTCACCAGGATCGACTGACTTCAGTTGTCTTTTAAGATTTGTTGATTTATTTGAGGGTGTGTATTGTACCTCTGTGAGTTTATGTGCACCGCCCTTGTTCCTGGTGCTCAGGGAGTCCAGGGAGTGTTGGATTCCCTGGAAGCAGAGTTACAGGTGGAAGTGAACGGCCTGATGTGGGTGCTGGAAACTGAACCTGGGCCTCCAGAAGAGCAGAAAGGACTAAGTCACAGAGTCATCTCTCCAACCCCCATGTTTTAAGTTAAACCTTCGGCAGCTTAGTTCTTAACATTCTTGTCGTTTATGTTGCCTTTCCGTGGCTTACTTGGTAGGTAGTTGCATTCTCTTAGACGACCTCTTTTCTGGGTGGAGATATTGAACCTTCAAAGCATTCCAGGCACGCACTGAAAGAAGACAAACCTAACATGGCTGGATATGATCATCTGGCAACCCCCGGA
Source organism: Microtus pennsylvanicus (assembly GCF_037038515.1). NCBI lineage: Eukaryota > Metazoa > Chordata > Mammalia > Rodentia > Cricetidae > Microtus > Microtus pennsylvanicus. Next base: position 25,725,944 of record NC_134583.1, read on the forward strand.
GTACCAAGGGCTAAAGTGGAACCATGGAGTGAGCTCTAGACACTTGGGGTCCAGCTCTAAAAATTAAACATATACCAAAGACAAGCAACTCCCTTGAGGGAAAGCAAATGTGACTGCAAGGCCTTGTCACTGTGGAGGTTTAGGTACCATTTTAGACACATTTCATTTATCTGCTAACAAACCCCATCAAGTCCCTTGGCCAAACTTTACCTTTCGCACATTAGAAGTTTTGCTTCTGAGACACCTCCCGAAGGTATTGCCTTACCAGAGACGTGTGGGAGATATAGGATCCCCATAGACGGGGCTAGAGTGGGGGGCCTTTTTAGACATAACTTATTCGGCATTATACGTGACACAGCCAGCATGCTTCTCTAGAGCACAAGTAGATGGCACTGGCCACCAATCAGAAACCTGTGCATTGAAATACACAGAATCGCACCCAGGCAGTGCTTGTATGTGGGAGGGAGAGAAGGATACGTTTAACCGGGCTGGTGCCCACCCCTACTCACTCCATTAACAGATCAACTGCAGATAAAGGCCAGGATTCTCCCAGCTAACCAATGAGTATTTTAGGGCTTTCACGTAGAGTGGAGCTCCTGAGGAATCTCCCAGAGTGAGGAGATGGGGCTTCAGAAGCCTGAACCTGCAGCGGCGGCCCCATAGCCCTGTACAAAAACAGGAGCTAGGAGCCCCACTGTGACCTCCTGGCTGCGTTTTTTTTTTTCTGGGAAAGTAGGCTCCATCCTCCTGGGGGGTGCGCTGAATGCTGTGGGAGCAACTTCCTGCTTGCGTTTTCTGGTAAGGTGGACTCCTTCCCCCTGGGGTGCGCCGCATGCTGTGGGCGAGCAGGATTTGTAGAATAAGGAAAACCAAAAGAAAGAGTGCCGAGTTTGCCCAGGTCTGGGATACCCCGCGTCGGCTCTGCCTGTAATGGCCTCAAACTAAATTCCTTTCTGTGTTCCTCACGTGCCACTCTGCCCAGGATCGCGAAACCCAGAGGCAGAGAACAAAAGCAGCAAGTTTGTTTTTCCAGAACAAATGGGGCGGATTCGGGTCCTGGTGGAAACAGCCCTGACAGCTGGCTCTGTGTCTTGGGACACTAAGGGCTTTAACGTGCTCCATTCAAGACTGTTTAGTCTGGGTGCGGAGGATTCATTTATCAGCGTTCAGCTCTAGTGTCACTGAGACAGTTCTGATTTCCAGTGATTTCATTATCATCTGTATGCGCCTGCCCCGAAAGAAATAGGACCGAGAGCAGAGTTACTGCGGGGTCACTTAAAAGCGTGTCCCTTTTCATTCATACCCCTTAATGGTGTTGCCAGGGAGGGAGGGGGAAAATCCCTAGTGCTAGAGTACTTAATAAATACCACCTGGCTCAGCTTCGCCAACTGCTTCCCGCTGGCTTTTGCAGAAATGGCAATGCATTGAGGATACGTCTGGCAAGCTTCGAATCCACAAGTGTAAGGGACCCAGCGACCTGCTCACCGTCCGTCAGAGCACGCGCAACCTCTACTCTCGCGGCTTGCACGACAAAGACAAAGAGTGCCATTGTAGGGAGTCTGGTTATCGATCCAGCAGAAGCCAGAGAAAGAATCAAAGGCAGTTCCTGAGGAACCAAGGAACACCAAGTAAGCTATACCTCGTGGCAGGCGCAAGCGCTATTGAGACCCTCCCACTCCCAGCGCGACTTAGATATTATTACTGGTAGGCTAGATTTCAGAATAAAAGCAAAATCATTGTTCTGTTTAAAGTAGGGTAGTAAAGATGGGTTAGAAATTTTACTTTGCAAATATTTTCACTTAGTAGAATGAAATCCCCTCAGGCCACAGAGCGGCAGGAATGAAAGAAGGAATTGCAGTGGCTATTCTGCCAGACCAGGGTGGGTGGCTTAGGTCCATTTTATTTACTGAACCTTCATGGTAATGCCCTGATATGTCTGTCTGCCTTAAGATGCTTTAAAAGTTAAACTTCAGGTATCAGTTCATGTGTGTTTGAACCTGAGAAGAAAAGACAGGAGTAGTTTTTAAAGGCATATTTTTCATGTTTTAGACTGTATTTGTACCTTTAAATGTTGTCAAACTGCTGACAATTTCTATACTAAAAACTCTCAGGTAGCTGATTGACACGTGAGGTTATAGATTTACAGAAAAACAAAAACAAACCGGGCAGCCATCCACTGAAGTGTGTGAGTTTAGTGCCACCTAGTGGCATGTGTGAGAAGAACTCAACTCTGTGGTGACTTTTCTATTAGGAAAGTTATCTTTAAACCTGTGTCAAAGAGTTGGACACAAATCGTTCAAGAAAATAATAGGATATTTTGTGCTGAACAAAATGGACTTTAGGATCACAAATACCTTATTTGTATCCAAATTTGACTATTATTCACTTCCACAATTTTTTTCTTTGCCCCCACAAATTCTTAAAGAGGTTCATAACCAAAAAAGTTCAGAACCACTGAGTTGGCCAGCGGTGGTGGTGCACACCATTTGAGTTCGAGGCCAGCTTGATCTACAAAACGAGTACCAGAACAGTCAAGGCTACATGGAGAAACCCTGTCTCGAAACCCTCCCCCAATACCCCACCGAGTTATGGGTTTGTCTTTCTTCCTGGAAGGAGCCTGATCATATTCAAACTACACAAGAAAATCACCGCCAACACAGCCACCCTGACCCAAATGTCTCACTTAGTAACAGGGGCACTCTTCCCTTCCAGAAAGTTCTCACTGTGTGGAATCTCGTGTGACCTAGAACAAGAGTAGGTTTCCTCTTTCCCTGACATGATGGCTATGAAAGTCATCCTCTGTCATGGGGGCCTCCTCATCATCTGGGTACCAAGGGAGCAGTCTCCCCTGGAGGAGGCTGACAATTCCCATTGCTCCATCTCCGCCAGGCTTCTCAGGTGTAAACAAAGGTCAGAGCTTACACGCTAAATCTCTCCTCCAGGACCCAGTGGGCACGAGGTGTACCGTCCCATGGTCCGGATGCACGATGCCCCTTACTCATCACCGTGTGTGTTTAAACATTACCTGGCCTATGCAAGCATTTGCAGATTTACTATTTTTAGAGCATCCCCCTGTATTTGTGTAAACACGAGGTGTTGAGGGCATTCGTCCACTTGAAAAGGCAGCCCAAGGCAGTGGTGAGATGTAAGCTCACACCGCACATTCCGGCTCTGGAGCCCAGGGAAAGGCAAGCAAAACTCAGAGCTTCGGTACCCTCTTCTGAAACCGTGGCTGATCGCACCAATTCATGTTTGGTGTCTCATGAGTTCTTTCATGTAAGGAACACTATGACAATACCGCGTTTCAAGATTATGGATTCAAGATAGATCTACAGTATCCTAAGGACAATTAAAGCTAAGGGAAAGCTTGCCATTATAAATAATAAACGGGGACCATACAGTTCTTCGTTAACTGCCATAGCATAGCATAGAGCCATTCATGTTGAAAACTAGATGTGAAACCACATGGCCTGCGATTGACGGGGGAAGGGCCTGAGGCCATAGCAGTGTGACATCTGTCACAGGACACACCCAGTAGAGAGCCTGCTTTTGCCTCGTGGTTTCAGGAGCTATCCCAAGGTACCAAGGTACCAATGAAGCTGATACTGGCTGTCCCTCTCTAAGACCCTAAGGCGACGGATGATATTGTTTTCTCTGCCACGCACACCAGCTCATCTGCATTGTGGCTTTTCCTCTCATTCCAGAATATAAGCCCAGGTTTGTGCACACGCGGCAGACTCGGTCCCTGTCTGTCGAATTTGAAGGCGAAATATACGACATAAATCTGGAAGAAGAAGAACTGCAAGTGTTACCCCCTAGGAGCATTGCTAAGCGCCACGATGAGGGCCACCAGCGGCTGGGAGGCCCTCAGGCTGCTGCTGGTGACATCAGGAATGAGATGCTGGCCGATAGCAACGACGCGATGGGGCTGCCCACCACTGTCCGTGTGACACACAAGTGAGTCTGCTTCTGTAGTTCCCAGGGTGGAGGTCAGCGTTACCTCACACCCCATACAGTCACCGTGTGGGCTTGGCGGAAGGTAGCTAACACTCAGCAATGTCCAAAGGCTTGTCTGCACAACAAGAGGCACAGGGAAGCAGGGAGAAGCTGGAACCAGCAGCAACCTCCATATGTTCTTTGGGTTCCGTTTCATATTTAGCTAATTGGCCAGGAACCCAGTCAGAGCAAGTCTCCCATATTTTAACTTAGCGGTTAAGTTTCTATCCCCAAGTTGTTACCTACAGAAGTGTCTGGAAATAGGTGGAAACAATTCTAGGGACTGCTGGGGACTGTTTCATGCTCCATGGTCCCCCCTGACTTAGAGCATTGCAGAATCCGGCCTCAGAACTGAATACACCTTGAAGAAAGACAATGGGTCATAAAGAAACTTCTAGAAAATGGTTGTGGGCTAGGAATGGGTATGTAAGACACAGAAAAACCTGACCTGCCTCACAAGAGAAGACAGAAAGGATTGGAAGTCCTACCGACAAGAAACAAACACTATTTCCATAACTTTAAATTTATTAGATCTTCATTTTATCCCCAATGCCATCACCATGGAGTACCAGTTGACCCCAAATTTAGATTTCTTAGAATCACACCCCCATGTCCACCCAGTTCTATCCCTGAATTGTTACTTTGTTTAAAACTTAATGGTGTGTGGGACTAGGGACCTAGCTCAGCTGAGAGAATGTTTACCTAGTTGGCAACAATCCCTAGATTTGGGGCTGGAGAGCTGGCTCATAGCATAAGAACACTTGGCTGCTCTTCTGGAAGACCCAGGTATGGCTCCCAGCACCACATAGATAATCACAACTGTCTGTAACCCCAGTGTCAGGGGATCCAACACCCATTCTGGCTTCCACAGATGCTACATGTCCCTGGTCAATGGGTGTGCATAAAGAAAAAACACCTCTACACACAAACTACAACGGTAAAATAAGCCCTGGGATCTGGAGTTGATCACACACTATATAAACTAGGCATCTGGAAGTACACCTAGGATCTCAGCCCTCAGGAATTCAGCAGGATCAGAAGTTCAAGTCCAACCTGGGATACATGAAACTGTCTTAAGAGTGACCTAGTTGTGCAATGGTGGTGCATGCCTTTAATCCCAGCACTCAGGAGGCAGAGGCAGGTAGATATCTGTGAGTTCGAGGCCCAGCTAGTTCCAGGACAGGCTCCAAAGCTGCAGAGACTGTGTCTCAAAAATTCAGAGAGAGAGAGAGAGAAAGAGAGAGAGGACCCTAAATGGAGAAGCTGAGGGTCTAGTTCAGCTCAGTGTAAAATGCTTGTCCAGCCAGAGACCCAGGTTAGAGCCTTAGCATGGCAAAACAGGAAAAGGAAAATATCAGAGTGTAAGTGGAAATACTTGAGGTATTTTAAAAGGCAAAATAATGGAATAATATGTTTCTTCCAAGAAGTCATTTTGCATTTGTGACTGAAAATCCACACACACACACACACACACACACTTTAAAAGCTTGAGTTGGAGAGTGGAGTTTATTCAAGGGATGATGAATATGAAAAGCAGCGACAAGGTGTTCTGGGGGATGACCTAGTCACAAGCAGTGACCCTACCCCTCATCCAGCCACTGGCCAAGATGCATTCTCCTTTACCCTTGGGTAGAATCAGTTCTAAGCTTGGTGTTTGTATCTATACAAAGAGGTTGAAAGGTATTGAGTTCTCTTTGCTAGCTCTGGTGTTTCCTGATACTAGACCATAAGTCTTTCTCTTGGTCCTGTTTGGTTTTCAGATGCTTCATCCTTTCAAATGATACAATCCATTGTGAGAGAGAGCTGTACCAGTCGGCCAGAGCGTGGAAGGACCATAAGGCCTACATCGATAAAGAGGTCAGTGTTGGGCTAGGATAAAGCTCGTTGAGAGAGAGCTTGATAGTTGTAAATAAGGACCTTAGTTCTAGCCCAGCACCACAAGCATGCGAAAACACAGAAAGTGGTCCACGTGGCTGTGTGCTCAGAAAGTGATCCAGGTGGCTGTGTGCTCAGAAAGCCATCCGAGTGGCCGTGTGCTCAGAAAGCCATCCGCGTGGCCATGTGCTCAGAAAGCCATCCGAGTGGCCGTGTGCTCAGAAAGCCATCCGCGTGGCCGTGTGCTCAGAAAGCCATCCGCGTGGCCGTGTGCTCAGAAAGCCATCCGCGTGGCCGTGTGCTCAGAAAGCCGTCCGCGTGGTTGTATGCTCAGAAAGCCATCCGCGTGGCCGTGTGCTCAGAAAGCCATCCGCGTGGCCGTGTGCTCAGAAAGCCATCTGTGTGGCCGTGTGCTCAGAAAGCCATCTGTGTGGCCGTGTGCTCAGAAAGCCATCCACGTGGCCGTGTGCTCAGAAAGCCATCTGTGTGGCCGTGTGCTCAGAAAGCCATCCGCGTGGCCATGTGCTCAGAAAGCCATCCGCGTGGCCGTGTGCTCAGAAAGCCATCACGTGGTTGTGTGCTCAGAAACCCATCCACGTGGCCGTGTGCTCAGAAAGCCGTCCGCGTGGCCGTGTGCTCAGAAAGCCATCCGCGTGGTTGTATGCTCAGAAAGCCATCCACGTGGCCGTGTGCTCAGTCTAACTCTCTTGTGCCAGGGTGACCCACATGGCTCTGTGCTCAGCTGCCCAGCTGCTGTAAAGGATGAACATTCCGTGTGTACCCATCCTCCTTTTCGTAATTGCCTGAAAACTGGGAAATCCTTAGCAAAGTCCTCACCCAAATTCCTTTTATGAGCACAGTGCTTTAGTATTTTCCCACGAGTGATCACACAGATATTGAGTATATGCTGTATTCTAGAGGACACTAAATAAAATTATGGCCTCTGTCTTTTGGCATTCTAAGTATTCATTTGTATGATAACTTGTTTATATTATTTAGAATTTCAATTGAATTTCAATGAAATTAAAAAATCAAAGCTCTTGTAAAAACTATTTTATATTAAAAAAAAACTGGAAAATCCACCAAGGTATTTATCTTCCTCTAGTTACATAGCAATAGTCCTACTGAAAGCAAGCATGGGAAAAACAGGGATGAACGCAATAGTCTTTTGGATATTTTTGAGAAAAATATTCAGTTATGAAGAAGTATCTATTAGTGTTTCTGTGGCACACTGATTGGGGTGTAGGTGGGATATAAATGTGTTCTCTGACTCGCTCTTCCCAGCTGGTCTCTGGAACAGCAAAGAAGGTGGACGATCTTTTGTTAAGAAAAATCCTGATCTTAGAAGGGAATTGTGTGAATGTGTGTTTTCCAGATTGAAGTTCTGCAAGATAAAATTAAGAATTTAAGAGAAGTGAGGGGACACCTAAAGAAAAGGAAGCCGGAGGAATGTAGCTGCGGTAAGCAGAGGTGAGCATCCCGGGGTCACTTCACTTCCTGACACCAACGAGCCAGGGGTAGCTGGAGGCCAACTTCTCTTTCTTAATGCCATACATGAATCCATTGCCATAAGGCATATTGTTCTCATCCACTTAAGTCAAACTATTCATCCACTTAATGTGTGTGTGTGTGTGATGAGCCATTTAATCAAATGAAGGGAGATATAGATATAGATAGATATAGATAGATGAGAGACTGACTGACTTTTTAATCTTCTGGCCTGCAGCTATTACAACAAGGAGAAAGGTGTGAAAAGGCAAGAGAAGTTAAAAAACCATCTTCACCCTTTCAAGTGAGTAACTCCGCGTTTGTGGTGTTTGCCAGGAGTCAGTGACTGTCCACAGTGACTGGAGGGACTCCTGTGTTCCACAGGGACTTCTCCTCCATGCCTGGTCCTCTGTGGGGATGGATGGAGAGTAACAGACCCTGAACTAAATTAGGCCTGACCTCTCGGAATGTAAGGAAGCACGCGGACATTAAAGCGATAGCAAAAGTTGTATGTGGAAGAGCATTTGTGTTTGAGTACCGACAAACTTTAAACTATGTGGGAAAACAAATCACCTGCCAAGGCTCAGGGAAGTCAAAAGAGTGGACTAGTTAGAAGAGGACAAGGAGCACCCTGAAATAGTGTTCTTGGACCGGGACTTTGCTATTGGTCTCCTGAACTCAGTAGCGGTGATTACAGGCATGTGATCAAGCCAACCACAGTGCTGGCATGGGTGAGGGCGGAGCTCAGGAGGCCCACCCCTGAGGAGCGATTGGCAGTTGATAGCCCCTGGAGGAGGGAGAATCGTTCTTCTGTAGGGGTGTGGTCACTGGTGGGTTGTCCATGCTCCAGTAGATGGCCCCCACCCCTGTACATATGGGCAGCAGTAATTAACCTCAGTGACTTGAAAAAAGGAAGGAGGGAGGGAGGGAGGGAGGGAGGGAGGGAGGGAGGGAGGGAGGGAGATGGAGTTGGGAAGAGGATGCATAGAGGGAGATCTGGCGGGGGCAAGCAGGAGGTGGATATAATCATATCTAATATACATGGATAGAATTTAGAATTCCAAAAAATAAATATTTTAAAGAAGAAACGTGATAAAATATTTATTTTAAAAACTTATCATATATAATTTGCCCAATGGTTTTTAATCCACTTATTGTAAGCTGTCCCATCCAAATTAACAATTCATTGACTCGTGGCTGCCTGACAGGTACAGAGCTCCCAGGAGATCATATCATTGTCCATGGGTTGTCATGCACTGACTCATGCCAACAATTATCTCCATCAATGCCTCAGAACAAGTAACTGTCAGGCTTACTAAAGTTATGGGGGAACTGTCACTCAGTGAGTTTGCCTCCGTGACACCGGCTATCTTTGAAGCTGTCTATGAGAAGCAGAGGTCACCTGAGGTCGTGTTCCATGTACACTCGTGTGTCTTCCATGTACACGTTTGTGCAAGGCTGTTCGTAAAGTCCTCTCTGGTCATCAAAACAGTTCCTTGTCTTGGTCTAGGGAGGCTGCTGCTCAGGAGGTGGACAGCAAACTGCAGCTCTTCAAGGAGAACCGCCGGAGGAAGAAGGCGAGGAAGGAGAAGAAACGCCAGAGGAAGGGGGAGGAGTGCAGCCTGCCTGGGCTCACCTGCTTCACACACGACAACAACCACTGGCAGACCGCCCCCTTCTGGAACCGTAAGTCCCCCAACGGCGCCTCCTCCAGGAGTACAGGGAGCACCTCTCCCTAACATAGGCTAAGAATCCTACAGAGACTAGAAACCAATTATGAGTGAGTACATCCCATGTTCCTCTTTTTGGGTCTGGCTTACCTCACTCAGGATAGTGTTTTCTATTTCCGTCCATTTGCATGCAAAATTCAAGAAGTCCGTGTTTTTTACTGCTGAGTAGTACTCTAATATGTATATATTCCATACTTTCTTCATCCATTCTTCCATTGAAGGGCATCTAGGTTGTTTCCAGGTTCTGGCTATTACAAACAATGCTGCTATGAACACAGTTGAGCATATATTTTTGTTGTATGATAGGGCATCTCTTGGGTATATTCCCAAGAGTGGTATTGCTGGGTCCAGGGGTAGGTTGATCCTGAAATTCCTGAGAAACCACCACACTGCTTTCCAAAGTGGTTGTACAAGTTTGCATTCCCACCAGCAATGGATGAGTGTACCCCTTACTCCACAACCTCTCCAGCAAAGGTTATCACCTTACTAGACCTGGAAGGAGGTGGGAGGTCCTTGGACTTCCCACAGGGCAGGGAACCCTGACTGCTCTTTGGCCTTTGAGGGAGGGGGAGTTGACTGGGGGAGGGGGAGGGAAATGGGAGGCAGTGGCGGGAAGGAGGCAGAAATCTTTAATAAATAAATTAATTAATTAAAAAAAAAGAATCCTACAGAGAACACAGCAGCCCAGGGTGATCCAAAGGAAAATGCAGTATTGGTCTGTGCTCAGATCGTTTTGCTGGAAAAAACAATTTTTCCTTTAGAATCTATTTTTTGTTTTGTTTGTGTTAATTTTTGTTCTGATTTTTGAAGATGTTGTCTTACTATGAATTCTCAGCTGGCCGAGAACTGTGTAGGTCAGGTTGGCCTCCCATTTACAGTCTTCCTGGCTCTCCCTCTCAAATGCTGGTGTACTGGTTTTGATTCCTAGAAAGACTTGGTTTTTCTGTTGAGAGATACCAAGTCTCTCCTTGAGGTCTCACACAGAGGCTGCCCTAGGTGGTTACTTCCCAATAAACCCACCCAAGTCAGTAGCAATAAACACCTGGGCAGTTTTGCCTGAACGAAATTGGTTTCTGCCCTAACTCTAACGCAGGTGTCTTAAAAGGAATAAAAACACAGTAAAGATACTATCAGTGCAGGGCCCACACCCTCCTTATCCTGTGCCCCTTTGACCATGGGGTCCTTAAAAGTCTTCCATTTTGTCTGGGATGGCAGAAGATACGGAATATCTGTGTCCTTTTGAAGAGTGCTTTTGTTTCTCTGTTTTCTACATGGTGCTCACAGCAGTAGAGGGATCATGCCCAGGATCGAGTGGCCTTGACTGAAGGCTGACCAGGAGCACAGATAAAAACCCCAGTCTTCCAAGGGTCAGTGGAGGGCATCCAGGCAGCTTCCAAACTGGAGGTCCCTTGAGATGGCGGACCTGCTCCGGGCAGCTCAGTACTGCCCTTACTTGAGTTGTGTGTTTCTTTGCCTGTGTGTTCACAATCACAGTGAGGCTAAGTACCTCTTAGTCATGGCATTCAGTTTTTAACATGGCTCTTGAAATGGAGTTTGCGGTGTGTGTGTAGGGGGGGATGTCCCTATGGGCTATTCAGATTGCTGAGGGTTCGGTGTCTGTCCTCATCACACGTTGATTCTAGTGGGAAGGAGGAAGGCAGGTAACCAAATGAGCCAAGCAAAATGATTACACTTTGTAGCCATGGAATGAAGGAAACGGTGACTAAAGAGTTTGAGGGTACCCGTTAGAGATGAAGAAGATAGTACACGTGGTAACCATCTTCTCACCGCCACGGGAATGATGCCTGAGAGAGTCAACTTGAAGAAAGAAAACACTCATTTCAGCCCAGAGTCTTAGAGGTTTTGTTTTTTTTTTTTGTTTTTTTTTTTAAATATTTATTTATTATGTATACAATATTCTGTCTGTATGTCTGCAGGCCAGAAGAGGGCGCCAGACCTCATTACAGATGGTTGTGAGCCACCATGTGGTTGCCAGGAATTGAACTCAGGACCTTTGGAAGAGCAGGCAATGCTCTTAACCACTGAGCCATCTCTCCAGCCCTAGTCTTAGAGGTTTTGTTGGGTTGATCGGTCTTCTTACTTTGGAACTCGTGATAGATGGATCTATCTATCTGTGGTGGGGAGTCACAGGGGAGCATGTGATAGAGGGATCTATCCACCTCATGGTGTCTAGGAAGCAAAGAGAGAAAGAAAGAAGGCAGCCCCCTCCTCCTCCCCCCCGCCCCCCCCCCCCCGCCCCTGTGGTCATCATCAAGCGTATGCCCCAGGGATGTCTTGCTGCCTACAAGGTCCCAGCTCATAAAGGTTTGATTGCTTCCCAATAGCACTGCTCAGGGGGCCTTGAGGGGCAGTCAATGTCCAGCAATGGGTCTTTTTACAAAAGTGATGGTTAGGCTGAGACCCAAAGAGCTGTAGTGAAGTTGTTCAGATGGAAGAGATTAGCATCCCAGCAGAGTGAGCTTGTGAGCAGGGGTCAGAAGTTTTATACTTGTATATTTTGTGAAATAAGTTCACAACATGTTGAAATTATTGATTTGGAAATTTTCCTTTTTTGGCGGGGAGTTCGAGACAAGATTTCTCTGTAGCTTTGGGGCCTATCCTAGAACTAGCTCTTGTAGACCAGGCTGGCCTTGAACTCGCAGAGATCCGCTGGCCTCTGCCTCCCAAGTGCTAGGATTAAAGGCTTGTGCCACCACCGCCCAGCTGGTTTGGAAATTTTCTATATAAATTAAAAAATACTGGTTGCCTGGATTTTAGTATGTAAGTATGAACTAAATAAACATTCATATAAAATAAATATAAATTATGAATGACATACTGAAAGTACTTTCTATAAAAAATCAAACAGATGAAAATATACTCCATTTTTTTTAGATATTCTTTTGTAAAAATGTGTCTGGGATGAAGGAGAGGTGACTGTGGAGAACACAGAACACAGGGGAGTTGAGATCAACAAGACCAAAATCTCTATACCATCATGACTGACACATGTCATTGGCATTGGCACGCAGGAGGCAGAGGCAGCAGGACCATCGTGAGACTGGGGCTAGCCTGGGCAGCAGAAAGAGTAGTGTGTGTAGGTTGGCCAGCTGACACAAGTAAGCCCCGTTGAGGAACATCAGCAATAGGGAGGTTGCAGCCCGTAATGGTCAGTTATGGAGCACGATGTACCTCCCCTTCAGCTTTTAACTGCCCCCAAATCTGGTCAGTTAAAATATTTGAACGCATAATCCCCTCTCATTCGCTATTTCAAAGATCCCCCTTAGCTCGCGGGGCCAGATCTAGTGTCTTCAATATTGCAAAGGGCAGTTGTCTCATAGCTAAGTCAGCCTTCCAGCCGGACTCCCCGCTGCCAGCTGTCAGTCACCTGATTCTGGGCCTCAGTTTTCCCATCTATGAGTGGCTATGGATACAACAATATGTCTAACACTTCTTTGAGAAGTAAACGAGCTAAGCGATTCAAACATTCTACATCAGAGGTGCATTCCTTTGACTGTACCTATCTTAAACGTTTTAAGAAGTAGTTTTGAAAACAGTTCTGAAACCCCATCATCACTCCCTCCATTTCTATAAGAAAAAGAATGGATGGCTGGTTTTAAAATTTGATGTCTCTTAAATACTTTCTACGAGTTAGCCAGGGAGCCTCTCTATGTACAAAAGGTGTTGATAGTCAAATCTCATCACATATTAAAATATTGGGGTAACTCAGCCAGTAAAGTGCTTTGCCATGTAAGCATGAAGACCTGAATTCATTCACCCAGGACCCATAGAAGTAGCCTTGGTAACCATGGTTACAATCTCATTGCTAGGGAGAAAAATAGGCAACTCCCTGGGACTGTGGCCAGCCAGTGTAGACTGCTTTGGTCTGGGAATTCCAGACCAAAGAGAGATCCTGTCCCGAAAGCAAGGCGAGTGTGACCTGAGGAACGACACCCAGAGTTGTCCTCAGCCCTCTTCATGTATGCACATGGGAACCCTCCCACATGCGAGCATGCGTGCTCCCGTGCACACACAGACAGGGCTGCAGAGGCCTTCCATAATTGCAAATAGCATCACCTCCAGTTCCATGAAGCTGGGTTCCACCCTCGTCTCAGACTCTGTCTTCCCAATGCATAGTTGTGACATTGGCTGTGTGACCCTGAGACAGTGAGGGCACTAGTTCTGTCCCTTCGTGAGACAGCCATGTTTTCCTTTTCCAGAAAATACAAAATACCCACTCTTCTCCAACCACTCGCCCCATTTTGGAGACCACCGCCTTCCAGAATTAAGGAGGGTAACTAAGTCAGGGGCCTGCAACTTGACCTTGGTCTCCAGTCTGTGAGAGTCCCCTGCATTTTCCCAGGATGAATAGAGGGGAGGATGCCATTCTCTTAAACAGCCAGTCACACAGTGTTTATTAGAAAGCAACCCTGAAGCTCGTAAAGAGGTACTGACATGGCCAGCTTGTGAAGGTTTTTCGTTCTTTTAACTGGGCTCTTTTTCTCTCTTTTCTGACAGTGGGATCTTTCTGCGCATGCACAAGCTCCAACAATAACACATACTGGTGTTTGCGTACAGTTAATGAGACACACAATTTTCTCTTTTGTGAGTTTGCTACCGGCTTTCTGGAGTATTTTGACATGAATACAGATCCTTATCAGGTAAGAAAATATGCTTTCCTTTGTTGAGAGCGGTTGGAAATGGGATAGCCAGTCACGTGCTCACCTCCATTGTCCTGACCACTCTGTCCACAGCTCACGAATACAGTGCACACCGTGGAAAGGGGCATTTTGAACCAGCTACACATACAGTTAATGGAGCTCCGAAGCTGTCAAGGGTATAAGCAGTGCAACCCGAGACCCAAGAGCCTTGACGTCGGTAAGGAAAAAAGTATTACTTCTTTCTCTTGTATTTAGAAAACTCTTTGTATGATAAAGATTTCTCCTTTCGAATCATTTCTGTGCATAAGCATATAGTTTAGAGCACTTACAAGAGAATCATTGCCAGCAGCTCCAAACATAATTTGATTTCTGAGTCTCACACCTGGTTACAGCGATGGGAAGCTGAGTTGACTGACCGACCAAGTGTGAGTAACCCTTCTCTCTCTTGCATGCATCTGCTGTATCAGAAAACCTCAGTTCCGACAGAAGCATCCATGGGAAGGAGAAATCAAGGCTTTGGGGGTTCCTTATGGTCCCCCTTAACAGTTCTAAGTAAACCAGAAGCTCTTGTTACAGTAACTTAGTGGAGACACACAGTGCCCTGCTTCTTGTTACCATCCAGAATCATCCACCCCTATCTGAATCCCTGCCCAGGACAAGGGAATTCCAGTGCTTTTACCACCGTCTCCCATTTGAAAAGCTCATAAACTTGGAGTGTGAGATGGTGCTGAGAAGATGTCCCCATTCTGCCCAGTGTGTATACCTGAATTTTTTTTTCTCCGTTTGGTTTGCATAGACACGGCTCCTTGCACTGTTTGCTCAGCCTTTGCCTCACCAGCAAAAGTCATTGTCCCATTTCTATAGAAATGTAAATGTCAGCTACTCACAGAAGGGAAGAAAAAGAACTGGAGACTACCCTGACCCGACAGAATGACAGGCTCAAGCCACTGGTTTTGGAAAGCACTTTGCAGGGGTCCCCACACACTTTGTGAGATGCGGTCTTACGGTACATAGCTGGACTTACCTCCGACTTACTGTGTAGCCCAGTATGGCCAGTCTCCCAAGTGTTGAGACTCTAGGTCTAAGTTGCAATGCCTGACTTGCAATCTCTCTCTCTCTCTCTCTCTCTCTCTCTCTCTCTCTCTCTCTCTCTCTCTCTCTCTCTCTCGTTTTGATTATATGCACATGTCTGTGTCTGTATATGGGTTTTTTGCACATAAGTGCAATCCCCAAAGAGGCTGAATAGCTGAATAGAGAGAATGTTCTTATGCCCTGGAGCTGGAGTTACAGGCAATTGGAAGCCACAAACTCTGATTGCCTGAAGACCACTTTGTTCTCTTAACCAGTGAGCCATTTTTCCCCATTCCAGATGGAACATATTTAATGCAATAAAGTCTCAACCTGTGGGTTGTAGGTTCTGAGTAGAGCCAGCATCCCTAGTAATAAAAATGGCAGCTGTCTGGTCATGCCAACTTTTTTTGTTGTTGTGATAAAGCATCAAGGCCAAAAGCCACTTATGGAAGAAAAAGTTCATTTTTGCTCTACAGTTCCTGGGATAAGAGCCCATCATGATAGAAAAGCATAGCAGCAAGTGGTTGGCAAGGTGGATGGAGCAGGAAGCTGTGAACCACAGAGGAGAACCAGGGAAACAGCAATCACGGTGACATCATAAACACCCAAAGCCCCACCACCAACTACCTCTCCACGGTTCTATAACCTTCCCCAAAAAGCTCCTCCAATTGGGGACCAAGTGTTCAAACATCTGAACTGATGGGGGACCACAGACTTGAAGGGAGAAATGAGGTTCTTCTCCCAAAACAATCAGTCCACTTGCTTGTCATTTCCATCACCGAAGGGTCCTAGATCAAACAGCCTACAAAAAAGCCCAGCAACGTGTCATGGCTCAGTTCTCCATCAACGCTTAGGGGAGATGATGGCCCAATCAAGAACCAGGCCAGCAAAGTGGGTCTTTTGGATGCTTACTTCACTCAGCGTGAAGCTTTGGAAACACCCTGCTTCTATGCTGACCTTTTCCAGAAATCAAAGAGAGAAAAAGAGGGATGAAAAGGGGGAGAAAGCCAACCTGTGAAGGCCTGGGATCTAAGCCAAACTATTAGACACACTAGAAATATTACATGAAGCTATCATTCCCCAAAAGAATACAACTTCATCGTCATCGGCCATGACTTCCCAGCTCCACTGTGACCCTACGTCATCGGTGATGAGTGGCCAGCTCCATTGTGACCCCTCGTCATCTGAGATGACTCACCAGCTCCACTATGACCTTATGTCATCGGTGATGAGTGGCCAGCTCCATTGTGACCCCATGTCATTGGCGATGACTCAACAGCTCCACTGTGAGAAACCTGATAGGGTCCTTAATGGTGAAATGACCGGCCAGGTGGGGGCTCATGACTGCTGTGCACTTACAGTACCCCCTCCGGCGTCTAGATTGCTCCAGTGGGAGGTTATTATTGGCCTCCCTTTTCAAGCACAGCCCCACCCCTCCACCACGGCAAAAAATATTTTTAATTTACTCAGAATTACATGAACTTCTGGAAACACTTTTCTCACTGTTTTCTTGTTCTCGCCCCATTTTGTCCTTTTACATGTTGTTTTGCCTTAGCACTCAATCCTTTTGAGACTAATTAATAAACTCTCCGTTGGCTGTCGATGCTGCCTGTATTTAACACAGTACGTTTCTTTCTAGGATTGAGATGTGTTCGTGGAAGCTGCGTAGTGAAAGGTCCTATGGGTTCTAAAGCTAACTGATTCCTCTTCTCTTTCCCTGTATCAGGAACTAAAGATGGAGGAAGCTATGACCTACACAGGTATTCGCTCTTCATTCTCAGCAGCCTCTTTCCCGTAACTGCATGACAGGCCATTTCAGCTCACTTGCGTTTCTTGCCATCGCGCACAGAATGGAGGCTGCGGTGCATGTGTGTCGTAATGCCATCCTCATTCCCATCAAGTCCCTGGCTCCAGACACGTCCTTCTGCTTCTAAATCAATTCAGCTGCCCGCCCCCCACCCCACGAGATGCCGCTCTGAGCATTTCCTCTCACCCTGCATGCCCTGCCTGTTTGCTTTTTGAATGATGCTTTAAAGCAAGGAATGCTGGGACGGGAGAATGGAGATTGGTTTCCTATGCTTTGTTTCTACAATTGAGTGGAGAGGCTGCATGGGACTGAGAGATTTTTTTTTTCATTTAAGAATACCGCTAATAATTTAAAAAAAAATTAAAAAACTAAGGGAAAATTTGAGAACACTCTGAAACTGAAGTCAGAAAAAAACAAAGAATTTTCTTGTACGCAGTCATTGATTAACTTTGGTGGCAAAAGCAGTGGCCATAAGGAGAATTCGGATGGAGGGAAATGAAGAGACGGTGTCAGGGGTTAGGGACAAGGTGGTCAGGATCAAACAGCAAGTTCCTAACATACACGAGAATGATAGTCCTGACACATGGAGCTTCGTAAATAGCCTCACCTTGATATCACCCGCAACCTACATCCTTCTCTCCTACATGGAGGAAGGCATACGCCTGGGAGCTTATCCACTGATCACCCAGAAATGTCAGCCATTATTGATTATTGATTTTCTGTGCTGAGCCTAGGCTCTGGAGGACTTACCTGAAATGTGCCAATTTTGGCGTGGTTGTATAAACTGTCATTACCATCAGTGCTGGGGCTTTGGTGTGTCCAAACTCTAAGCAATGCATTTGCTTAAGGCCCAATTTCCTACCAAAGCAGGATGCTTTAGTTGGCACCACCCACTCTGATACCTCCTCAGAGAGACTAGAGAGCCTCCGGGGATACCTCCCACCAGCTTCCTGAGCTGGGAGCTCACATGCTTCCCTTTAGAAGCAGCTCATTGATCCAGAGAAGCTAAATGACATCAAGAAAGGCAGAAGAAAAAAAGAAAACTGGGCTATTGGGGACATTTTATGGTTACTTCTCCATCCTCTATCTGCCCCTGTACCAATGCTATGCCATCCCCAGAAAATATAAACAAGACAGAACCAAGCCTACTCTTAAGGTGGCCATCCCCAAGAACAGGCTGACAAGGCACTGTCCAAGCTGGCCTGGAACTCTTTAGTCAGTGATCCCAAAGGACAACCTTGAATTTCTGACCCTTCTCTCCCTCCTTCTAAGTGCTAAGATTATGAGCACGTGCCACCTCATCCATTTTACATCATGCTGGGGATTGAACCAGGGGCTCTGTGTATGCTAGGTGAGCACTCATTTCAATTGGGCTACATCCCACCCTAATGTCTGCTAATTTTTAATATTCTATTTTCATATAATGTGGCATTTACAGAAAAGCTGTTGGAACAGATCTAAGTGCCCCATTTGCTTCCCGTCTCCAGTTTCCTCTCTCTTCTCATACAAATGCGCTTTCTACGTCAGCTCTGGGTCATCTGCAGATATCATGTCCTTTGGTGTAGAAATGTTTTACTGTGTGCTTCCCAAGGACATTTTTGCCCATCGCCGTCGAACACTAACTAAATGCAGGCCATCAACATGAACCCGGGCCATTACCTAATTCACATTTCGAGGCCACATCTTGCCAAATATTCCAATCAGGTCATGTTTATGGTATAAGGTTTCTGGTCTTGGATTCAATCCAGAATGGTATATCATATAAAATCGTCGCTTTTCTTAAGTGCCATCCCTATTGGAACAGTTTCTCAGCTTTTCGTTGTTGGTGATGACATTTCATAGGCCACCAGCCAGTTTCTTTCATAAAATGCCCTCAACTTGATGTTTGTCTAGAGTTTGCACATCTAGGTGGGAGTTGTCTGTCTGGGAGAGGACTATTATTGCCAACAGCGCCGTGCCCTGGGAATACCTTCTCTGGGTTTTTGTCATTTGGCTAACACGGTGTTTGTGAAGCTAGTCCACTGTGCAGTTGCTTGTCTTTCTCTCTGATGAACAGCCGACCAGCTTTGGCGGGCAGTTGTGACTTCTGCCTGATCGCTCACTGTGCTAGTTTGATTTTGTCTGGTGTTGGAGCAAGCACTGTATGTCAGAGCCCCACTCCAGCCTGGAGTTATTTATTATTAATATGATGGCTGCAAATGGATTTTTTCCTAGATCCATTGTTCCGCCTGTGTTTCTCAATGTGTTCTACCACAAAGAAGTAACTTCCCATGTCATCTATCACTTGTGTAAGGATGAGCAAAGCTTCTCAGTTTCCTCAGGATATTCTTCTCCTATCATGTAATGACCACTATTGTCACTTCAAGTCCTCTGTGTAATTCTGGAAAGATTCCCCTTGTTCTTGAATACTTGCTTGATACCCTGAAATAGGTCCAGGGTCATCTTCTATTTTGTCACCCAACATGCAGCAGCAGCCATTGCTGGGCACCCATCCCTGTTTGAGACATCTGGAAAGTGAGCTCCAGATGTGTACTCAAGATTGCACAGCTGCTGAAGAAGTGGCTGGGCATGCATGTCTGTCCTTTCACCTGTGCAGAGTATCTCAGAAGTGAACTGTCCTTCCATCGTGACCTCACCTTGTCCTTAGTCCTAACGAGGGAGCTTTTAGGCTATTGCCACCAAGAGAGAGTTAGAATTCGGGACCGAGTGTGTTTGCCATCATCACACTAAGGAAACAGTCAATCCATTTTCTTGTCAGTGCTTTGCCATCAGTGAAAACCAAATTTGTCAAACTAATCAGCATCTATGATACGCCCAGATAATTTTTCTTTATTGATTTACAAATAAGTTACATTATATGAATATAACTGCTAAGAAAAAAAAAACCTTTCATTCCTGGGCTAAATTTTTGGGGGTCGCTGTTCATGCTTTTCTTAATAGAATACTGAATTCTTTTCACTGTGGTTATGAGGACCCTACATTTACCAGTAATACTGGTATATACATATACTGCCTATAATCTTCCTGCTCTCGGTGCTGGCACTACTGTTCAATTATGGTCTTAGTTTCTTATGGTCACTGTAGAAATTTGTGGACATATCTCCAAACGACATGTACGTATTTATGTTTCCAGGGACATGAAGTTTAAAATGTCTCTTCTGGGCCTAAAGCTGTCAGTAGGCTTGCATTCATTTCAGCTTCAGAGAACTCTGTCCTTTCTGGTTTCTTAAGTGGCTTCATCTATTCCTCGACCATGGCCTCATCTCTGAAGGCAGCAACATGAGCATCTATTGTTCCTCTCCGCCTCCATCCTCTCCCACAGTCAAGTCTCCTCTGTCTGTTCTGCTTCTCCACAAGGCCATGTCCCTAAGGTCCCTGGTGGTTATCTTGACTCCACCTGAACATTGCCCCATCAAAATGCGTGATGCTGTCACACATGTGGCTCCCTTTTACCTCCTAAGGTGATGTCCACGGCTTCTGAGGAGTTGGATGTGGACATCTATGAGGTAAAGGGAGCCATTGTTCTGTCTTACTCCACCGTCGGTGTTGTATTTGCTTCGCCAATGGTGTCCTGGCGCCTTCACTTCCTTTCTGTTTTCTAGAACAGTTTGTAGAGCCTCGGGGCTCTAGGGTGGGCAACATCCTCCCGAGAAAGCACATGGGCCCAATGCTTCTTTACTGAGTGGTTTCTAATAACCTCTTATTGGGTAGGAAACTGCTTTGTTTCGGCTTCCTGTCACTGCTACGCTGCCTGAGCAAGCTGCTTCCTGAGCAGTTATTATGTATTCGCATCTGAAGGACCTGGATGAAAAGGAGGTTGAGGTGACATGAAGAATTGCATAGTTGCACCAGCCTCTCCCCAAGTCACTCTTCCTTAGACAGCTTGAAATCCTCCCAATGGCTGTCCTCCATTAGCTTCTCTTGATGGTGCCATTTTCTCCTCTCATTCTCAACTTCTTGGCCAGTTCCCTATGGAACCAGGACTCTGAACGGTCTGTGCAGTATGCTGTATATACAATGTACCTGTTTAAACTATGGAACAGAAGTTGGGCATGGTGGCACAGGCCTTTAATCTCAGAACTCCAGAGGCAGAGGCAGAGGCAGGCTGATCTCTGTGAGTTCAAGGGCAGCCTTGTCTACAGTGAGTTAATTCCACAACAGCCAAAGCTTCACAAAGAAACCCTTTCTTCAAAAACCAAGAGAAAAAGAGGGAGGGAGGGAGGGAGGGAGGGAGGGAGGGAGGGAGGATGGGAGGGAGGGGGGAAGAGGAAGAGAAAAGGAAAAAGGAAAGGAAAGGAAAGGAAAGGAAAGGAAAGGAAAGGAAAGGAAAGGAAAGGAAAGGAAAGGAAAGGAAGAAAGAAGAAATAGCTGCTGGCCTAAGAAGCAGAAAGTTTCTATGGGTGTGAAAATTTATAACTCAGCAGTTCAAATTGGTCAATATCTTCTGTTTCAAACTAAAATAAAGAGAGAGAAAGAGAGAGAGAGAGAGAGAGAGAGAGAGAGAGAGAGAGAGAGAGAGAGAGAGAGAGATTTCTTTATTATGTATAGTGTTCTGCTTTTATGTATACCTGCTGGAGGCCAGAAGGGGGCACCAGATCTCATCATAGATGATTGTGAACCACTATGTGGTTGCTGGGAATTGGACTCAGGACCTCTGGAAGCGCTTTTAACTGCTAAGCCATCTCTCCAGTCCCTGTTTCAAACCCTTGATGATGTTTTTGAACATTTCATCTAGCGCTAGAACTGCAGAGCCCAGTCCCGAGAGTCTGTTACTGTCCAGACCCAAGAAGCACCGTGAGCCCCGTGTAGTCCAGCTGTGCACAGAGCCTTCCCTGGGGAAATGTTGCCCGTGACCATCTACATCCTCTCCACTTCTGGTGGGCTATAGGACAGCTCTCATCATCACCCTTGACTGGAGGCGTGTGAGGATAGTACGTTTAGATTTGGACCATCTCCACATTACTGCAGCCCGTGCCCTGTCCACTCATGTCATACACATAGCTAGGACCTCATGGAGGCTCACCTAAAGCATCCAAGCATCCTTTAGTGATGCCAATGATGTTCCAGGAAGTACTGATTCCAGTCCATCTGATTGGTCTTGGGGGGAGCTTCTTTTAGTACGTGCCCAGGTGTTTCACCTTGCATCTCCTGTCACGCCTTCCTCATGAAGATAGTTGCCGGTTTTCCTCCTCTGAAACTTAGCAAGGGTTACATTTCTCTTAATTAGTTGTCCTTGTTTTCTTGCGCTGTCCAACTGTTTTCCTGCAGCCGTGGAACCTGAAGGAGAGCTTGGCTGGCTATGAGATTCTTAGTACAAACTGCTTTCTTACCCAAGACAGTTTTCACGTCCTTGGATGCTTGGTTGACCAGCATTGCTGCAGTGTGGCTGATTTCGGCAGGGACATTTTTTTTCAAGATCCTATTGTTTATTCTCATTTCTTTTAGAAATATTTTCTTTTAGAGTGATAGTGTGTAGATTAAGTTTGCTCTTATCTCATTAATTTGTAGAGTTTACAAGTTTTCTGGCTTAAAGGGGATCTTTCCTGTCGGTATAACCCAATTATACAATATTCTTACCATTTAACTACTTGGGGCTGGGGGTGGGGGAAGTCACATGCCCTCCGTTGGACCCAAAATGCCCTCCCTTTTGCTGCCCCCTTCGTCTCGCACCAGCTTGCTGGAAGCATCCTTCTTTCCTTTCTTTGTTCCTCTCTCCCTGGACCATGCTTTCCAGAGACTTCCAGCTTGAATCCCTCCCAGCACCCTCCCTTGCCATCAGGACCCTGACTCACCTGGACTCTTGACAATGTCTCACACGTGGGGATGACATTTCTTTCCAGGCAACTTCAAATCAACCTTGAGTTCTGCCCTCACTTCTCTTCCCTACTTTTCCCCCAAGGCTGATGCCAGAGTGTGGTGCACAAACTCTGGGGCCGGGAGATGGGTGGGCGTTCATTCTTTGGTATTCCTTCTTTTCTCTCCTGTTTACAGGTGACCTGAAGATCCCAGCCATCTCTCTTACGGTTTGTGTAGCCTTCTGACTTTCCTTTTTGCTGCATAGCTGTGAGAATTCATTTCACCAGTCTGGGGCGCCTTTTCCTAGATTTCATCTAAGCACAGTGGAGTCAGGGAAAGCTAGTGTGCTGTGTGTACGCACGAAACCCTCTTGCTCAGAGGCTCCCTGGAAGCAGACGTCCGTGAGGAGCCTTATAACTGCAGAAATATGTCTGAGCATCTCACTTGAAGAGCTCAATTTTTTTTTTTTTTGGTTTTTTTCGAGACAGGGTTTCTCTGTGGCTTTGGAGCCTGTCCTGGAACTAGCTCTGTAGACCAGGCTGGTCTCGAACTCACAGAGAGATCCGCCTGTCTCTGCCTCCCGAGTGCTGGGATTAAAGGCGTGCGCCACCATCGCCCGGCTTGAAGAGCTCAATTTTATTTGCATTCAAAATCGATTTTGAACTGAGTACCAAAGACTACACAATGCAGATATTGCACTAAGCATTTGCCTACTAATTTAAAATACTGTGTAGGCTATCAATTTCCTGGAAGCCAATGAGTAGAAATGGCTTTGTCCTGTAACTATTCTCCCATTGGACAGCTAGGGACCCAGGTGAGCAGGCTCAGTCTCTTCATCAGGTGGAAGTGTCATTTCCCCACTAGGCATGCTTCTTTGGCAGAGGGTTTCAGTTGCTGGATAGTTTTTCCAATTTTGGCTTTAAAGATGATATTTCATGTATTGAGGTTGACCTCAAACTCTCTGTGTAGCCAAGGATGGCCTTGAAATTCTCATTCTCCTGCAGCCACCTCTTGAGTGTTGTGATTACAAGTGTGTATCTGGTATTATGTGGTCTAGGGATCAAACCCAGGCTTTTGTGCATGCTACGAAACACTTTGCCAACTGACTTACATTCCCAGTCACCTCCTTTTCCAATTCTGTCATTCAGCCACCTTTGTATGTAAAGATCACTCCTCAACATACCAATACTAGGAGAGAATACTTTTTGTTATTGCATTTCCAATTAATTTATAAAACATTACATTGCTCATCCAGTTGAATCAACAACATTTTGTTGCACTAATGAGGTCCCTTGGTTTCTCTTTTCACAGAGGACAATTATGGGATGGATGGGAAGGTTAGTCAGTCCAGCATTGCTTCAGACACCAACTGGCAAGGCCTGGAGGAGTTATCCGGTGTGGATGACGACACCAATGAGTACAGACATAACCCTAGACTCAGTCTGGAGGACTGGACTAGTTACCTGAAGGCTGTAGACAGAACATTTGCACCGCTGAACCCTCACTCCGAGCAAAACAAAGCAAATGGGACTCCAGCTGCTCAAAGCAGTGGCTTCTCAGTCACCTCTGTTGAGCTCTTGATGTCAGCAGAGATGGCCTCTGCAGAGTCAGGTGAAGACCCAAGTCACGTGGTTGGTGAAACACCTTCCTTGACCTTGCCAGTCAACCTCCAAACCCTGCATTTGAACAGATCAACCTTAAGTCCAGAGAGAAGACTTGAATGGAATAATGACATTCCAGAAGTGAATCATTTGAATTCTGAACACTGGAGAACAAGTAGAACTGAAAAAGCGATGGGATGGGAAGAAATCCACTATCCTGAAGGTGACATCAGTGGCAATGGCATGACAGAGCTGGTGTTCCCATCTCATCGCAGGCTACAGCCCTTCAGCCGGCATCAACAAGAACGTCCCCGGGATGTGGAGCTGGAAGAGGACGCTTTTGAAGATCAGTGGCATCTTCGTGTTCCTTCTGACAGAACTAACGTCCATCAAGTGTTCAGTGTGGAGCAGCCTGTCCATTCCAGCCACACCGAGACAACACTGACCAAGACGCAAAAGAATGGCACAAAGGAGTGGGTGCCGAACCTAGAAGGCAGTGCCTCCTTCCCACTCCCCTCTGATTAGATGAAATGTTGCCCAAACCTTTCTATGTTTTTATTAGTAAACTAGTGGTGGCAATCGTAACTGCCAGCATTCGGGGCTCCCCCGGGTACACGTACACAGCAGAAGTTTGTGGGCGCACGCACGGGAAATGCTCACACATGGACTCCCTGGAACTCACGGTTTTCCCAAGATGAGAAAGGTGGGGGGCATTTTCTGTTTTGTTGCTTTGTTTTTGGTACTAAAACAGTATTATCTTTTGAATATTGTAGGGACTTGCGTATATAAAGTCTATCCAGTCGAAATGGCTAGGATTGTGCCTTTGTAAGTTTGGAAAGCTTGACACCCTTGGTGAGTCTGTCAACACGCCTTCCCTGCCTGCATGATGAAGTTTGGATTCGTTTCTAACCACTGGAATTTTTCGACATCATCTTCTTTGGTTCAATGATTTTTGCACTTTGAGTTTGGAAATACTGTGTCTGCTTGGTTGCTAGTGTTATTTTTTTTTTTAGTGGGCTTATCAGAATCACACTGTTTGTCCTATTTTAGGACAAAGGAATAGACTCCCAGCAATGACACACAGTATGGACCACATATTGTTTAATGTATGCTTTTTTTGAGAAAACATTGCATGTATTTTATACCTCGACGCGCTAAGATTGATTAGCAGAAAGGCATGACTCACAATATTGGTGGTTAAAAAATAAAATAAGTGAAAAAGTAATAAACAATACAAAAATAACCCTCTCTCTCTCTGTGCTTACTTTATGCTCAATACTACTAAATTTTGAAAGAAGGGACAGGGCAAAGACCATTTTATTTTAATTTTCTCTCTTGGATTGGTTAATAAGCTTAAGCGTTGGGGAAATGTGTGTAGTTTTGACTTTCTCCAAGACAGTTTTGCTAAACTGAAATCATGAATGTTGTAACACTTAAACCCACCGTAGGGAAGGTTTGCTTTATGAATATTGCGGTACGTGAATATTTTTAAAACTGTCAGCAAACTCTGGTTTTTCCAAAAGACATAGTTCAAAACTGCTTTTGAAAATCTGTATTCTAGATATCATTCTGTTTCTCTTGGACTTTTAGAGACCAGTCGAAGGATTACCTCATCTCATTGTCCTCTTCTACTTCCCAGGGTCTTCTTGTTGTAGCTGTTGTTTAGCTTGACAGTGGTTTTTTCTTTTAACTTTTCAATAATTCAAACATGGAGATACATTGTATTCTCTTTAAGTGTTTGCAGTAAACACTTTTCAAGAAAATTTCGTGTGGCATAGTTGAATCCTTGGTTATTTTAAGTCTTCATCATAGTCTATACATAGGCTAAACCTAACTAGCTGTTTATCAGATGTGGCTGGCAGCTGCAGAATGAAAGAATAAACATATTTATGGTCCTGGATGATGTGCTTTGTAAAGAGATTTCAAGATATTAAGAAGCATACTATGTTTTTTGAAAATCCTATGTCATGCTCTGTGATGCTTTTATAGAACAATTCTGGCTTCAGGAAAGTCTAGAAGCAACATTTCTTGAAATAAAAGGTGTTGAAACATTTTACCCGTTTCAGAGAAGTAACCTTAAGTCAGCTTTTGTGGTCCACACACGCCTTACAAGTTAACTGGAGTCTAGTTCGCACCTTCCATGACTAAGTGTTAGTGATTCTTGTCAAATTACCCCAGACCCATGTGTTGTAGACCGTTCTCGGGTTAGAACCTTTGTGGATTTGCCTCCTTGATGTACAGGAGGATGAGGCAGAACACTTCTCTACATAACCAGAGAAGCTGCAAGAGCCCAGAGCTCCATCTTCATCATAGAAAAATACTGATTAACTTTTAGGCAAGGGGCCCCGCATTGATAATCCCCCATGAGGCTTTGCAAACGCCCTCACTGGTCCTGGGAGGCACAGATAGACTTTTCTAAAAGCAAGAAGGCTCACCCTTGAGCAGCACCTTAGAGTTTGAGGGAGCCCTGAGCTTTGAGGCAAACCTGACTGCCCGGAAGACCTCACGTGTTTGTTACTGATAAATCCCAAATGCTGGGGTAGAAGCTTGCTTGGAATGGCCTTCAGATAAGAAACTAAGAGTCCATGAAATGTCTAGATTAGAGCTTAAAAGAAAGGAGGACCACAGCAAAGCATTCAAAGACTTGCCCATCGGTCCAGAGGCACACATATACAAAATCATAAAGAGCTAACAAGTTTGGAGGCACAGTGTTCAGAAACACATCTTTGTCCCATGCTTCTTTAAAAACCTCAATAAGTTGTGTATATGAAAGAGATTCAGTGTGATATTTCCACTCATGCGTGTCCTGGTCAACTCCTCCTTTGACCTCATCCCATCCTAAGTGACCTTCCCAGTCTGCAGTAATTATCATTTCACTCTCCCGCCAACTTTTTAAAAAAGTTTCCACATAGGCAGAGAACCTGCCTATGTGCCTTTCTTCTTTCTTTCCTGTAAAATGTGCCGAGGTCACATGTTGAAATCAAATCAAAACAAACAACCAAAAATAAACCCAACTCGGTTTGGGTACAATTCAATGAATATTTATGCAGTCTAAACAGTGCAAAAAGGTTGTATGTCTCCAGAACTGTGTTCCGAACCTGTTTCAAAGACAGAAGGACACTTAGAGGCTGGCTGCCTGGGTCAGATCTTTTGATCTGTGAGGAAGATGGCAGCAGAAGGACTGAGCAGACCGCCATGGTCCATTCCCGCTTGCCATGGATTTAGACAATGAAGAAAGAGGGCCAGAGGCTCTCTGCTTCTTCCATTTAACCAGACACATGCGCATCATACGATCACTCCCAGCATACACACATGCAGTCACAGAAGAGAAAAGCCGGGGCAGGGCTGGGACCAGGGCGGAAGGGTACCACGCAAGTGGCCGTGTGCCTAGCAAGCCCTCACAAACCCTGGGGCAGATCCCTGGTGCTGCACAGACGTACCTGCCACCCAAGCACTTGGGGGTGGAGGCAGGAAGAGACGTTCAAGGTCATCCTCAACTTCACGGTGAGTTTGAGGGCTCCTGCCACCCTAAATTTATTTTGAAGTCTACTTTTTATGATTTCTGTGAGCATAGGGAAGTACTATCCACCTCTCTAAGACGACCGTTTTGCAGAAATAAGCAAGGGCTTTGGGTTAGCGATGGCAGCTGCTCGGTGTATGTGTTTTCTTTTCCCCAACTGTCCAGGGGAGATGTCAGGACTCTCTGCTGAGTGTCTGTGGCCTTGGGAACTCCCATCCCAGCTGCTGCATTCCCTGCCAGCTGTCAAAATGACAGGTGTTGGCATCTGAGTAAAAAGAAACAGCACCACACTTAGACTACACCTGAGGCTACTCCTGTTCTTATCTAAGACGGGAGTGAGCGGGGCTGGGGTGTAGCCACTGTTCAGTTTCCCGATGGAGTCAACTTTTGAAGGCGACATATCTTTGGATGGCAAGTAAATCCCCAAGCAAAGCTTCGTGTGCTCCACCCTGGGTCTTTGTGAGCCCCCATGACCCACAAAACCGCTGTTAAGAGCTACAGCACCCCCCTAAGTCCACCTGTGGCTTCTCCCACCTCCTGACCCATCCAACACCCAAGAAACACCCGTAATGTGACACCATTCCTCGGTGTACTGAGCCTGCCTTTCTCTAACTGTGTTGCTGAGGATTTTGCCAGCACAGTATCTTGGGTCTTCATGACGTGTATGATGCTGTATAAAACACGTAGAGCGAATGGTCTTTAAATTTCGGATGCTTCCTCTTGCTGTAGAAACATCACAGAGAGACTGTGTTCAGAGATCCCTGAAGCTGATCGATGCCTCGATCTTAAGCTGGGAATTGTGAACTATGACCCAAAATATTGCTGCTTACTGGGTTTCCTAAACCTCATACCAAGAAATGTCCCAAATTCTCAGGCTAAAAATCTCTACTCTTCCTCCCCTCCCCCCCACCTCATAAGCCCAACAAGGCAGATTCAAGAATTGAGTGGGACCAGTTCAATAGTAGCTTTCAGCAGAAGAAGAAAGATCCCAGATCATCCATGTGGGGACCGGCCATCCTCTGAAGGCAGGAGGATAGAAGCAGTGCATGTGTTTTCCATAATGAACACTAGATGGCACTCGAGTACAGCTAAACATGTCTTCACTGCCATCCACCGCAAAATGACAATTTATCTTGATTTCTAAGGTAACTGTACTTGCTCTCATGTTTAAGCCTTTACAAGATATCTTGATCCATGGCGCGTTTGCCCTTTCCTCGGTGCCTGAGCTCTCAGTCATTCCAGTAGATCCAAGTGCAGATTTAGCTCTCTACTGCTTTGTGTTGGGGTCATAAATTGGAACTGAGTCCAATGCTGGCATTTGCAATCAAAGGTGAGCAGGGAATGTGATCTCCTAGCTTTGCTAGGACTTTGTGCAATTAAAGGCGTTTCTTTAGCTCATATGTACTGAAGCCAGAGATACCATCCCTGGTTCTCTGACAATCTTACAGCCAGAAAAGGAACTAGATGCTTTCCCTGATGCTCTTAAAACCTGGAGTTAAAGAAAGGAAATGAAGTGACCAAGTCTCTAAGCCTTTACCCTTTCCTACGACTCATGTTTCAAAGCCAAACATGTGTGTGCATGTGTGCGTGTGTGTGTTTGTATGTGTTTGCAAGTGCATGTGTGTGTGTTACAGAAAGTTTAAGCAGTTGTGGAGAAATCCTATTGCCTCACTCTGCGCACACCACGGCCATTTTAAACAGCTACCAAAAGCTACTAGAACGGAACTAGTTCCACTAAATCCCTGAACCTGCTGCATTGGGTCTGTGCGGTGCGGGAGGGGAGAAAGGGTACAGATTCTGAGCCTGAGAGCTTGGGATCTTCCCTGGTATGGGGGCTAGGAAACCCAGTAAAAGCAGTATCTTTGGCCACAATTCACATTTACTAGATTCAGGTAGCATCGTTCACTTTTGTGTGAGCGATTTTCTCGATGGATGTGCAATGGCAAGCGGGCAGGAAGGACCCCCGGTCAGCACACATACTCACTCATGTGCCAGCCACTCCTGCCCTTCCGCCCTTCACTTCTGACTGACCCTTTTAGGGTGGCAGCAAGCATGGAGGGGAATGCAAAACGGGACAGTCCTCTTCGCCCAGCAAGAGCGCTCAAGGCGGACTAAATATATCCTCGGGCTTCAGCCCGTGACTCACGCTGCTATTTTCACGTCGCTTTCACCTCCTTCCGCCTCTCACCCAGAAGTTTCAGATGCCAGTGCATCTGGAAAACTCTTGTCAGCCAGGAGAGACACCCAAACCAGTGTTCGGCTGGACCCGGAGGACAGTACGTTAAGTGTCATCCTGTGCCAGACACAGAAAGAGACAACAAGCGCATGCGCCCACTCGTGTGTGGAAGCTGGAATTGTTGATCTGGTAAAAGTAGGGCATCAAAAAGGGATGAGCAAAGGCTGGGAGGGGTGTGAGGCGGGGAGGATGAGGAGGGGATGCTAAATGAGTTCCAGGAACAGTTGCCAACATTCTGTAGTAAGGTACAGTCGCTATTTGACACTAAACTGTCTTTTCCAAATACCTGGAAGAGATGAGTTTGAATATTTCCAACATAAAGAAACAGTAAGTGTTTGAGTCAAAAGACATACCAGTTACTCTCTTTGATCATTACCCCTCATTCTGGGGCCTCCATAACTCTAGTCTGATGATTATGTGGGGATCAACAATTTTTTTTCTGTTCTAATTTTAATTCTGTTGTGATGATAAAACATATTGACAAAAATACAGTTTAGGGGCTACAGGGACCATTCTGCTCACAATTTCAGGTTACAGCCCATCGTTCCAGGGGCCTCACATTAGTGGTTTCACACACCCTAGGGGATGAAAGTTTAACACGTACGTACATACATTATGTTTTAAATTCCACCCAGGTGAAGTCTGAACACGGATTCTGTGCCAGACACTGGCTCCAGACTATTTTTGGAACAAAGGGTGGGCTTGTCATTCGAAAGCAACGCATGGGGTGGGGGGTGGGGTGTTCTAACTGATTTGTTGGCAATGGTTTAATCATCTCACCTTGGGGAATCATTCCTTTCTGCACTTGAAGCTTTCCCTGTATTTGCAAAGCTGTAAAAGAACAAGCCGGGCACCTTTGAGAACCACTCGGCACAGCCAACTCATGTGGCCACGATAGCCAGAAAATGCTCCCCTTTGCTCCTACCTTCTTCTCTGGAGCCCAGGAAGTTAGACAAACCCATGGGACTAACATGGGCCAGGGACGCAAGCCAGTGATGTGTGTTCCTTCCAAATGACCCATTCTTTGGACTGTTCTTGCCTCAACCCAACAAACTAGAACAGCCATAAAGTTCCTCATGGTGCGGGTTCAAGGAGAGGCCTTTGCCCTACAGCCCCTCCTGCATGTGGGTGTACAGAAGCATTAAATCTGTGTGACCTTCCTGAGTGAGGGGAAAGGCATCCTTTCCCATCCAGCCACATGCCAGCATAGAGTGCTGCCATCTAAACATCTGTTACACACTGCAACAAGCGATGAACCATCTATGATTATCCCTTAGGACGTCCATGGAAACTGTGCTCTTTAAACAGCAGTCTTAATAGTTTCTACATAGAATATACTTCCTCCAGAGACAGTCAGTAATCAGGCAAGGAGCTGACTCCTGGGTCACTCGGACATCATTGCTTCACTTCAAGCAGCAAGAAATGGAGAGACAGCCTAACTTCAATCCAACACACTTTATTTTTTTCACCTTTTTTTATTTTCAATGGTCAAGTATTCACGGTGTTGTAAACCCAAGTTTATTAGTCCTTTGACAGTCGGTTTCATGGAACAGAAAGAAATAAGTCATACACCCCTTACATTACCATAACAGGTTTCCAAATAAAGAACCACAAAATCAAACTCTACATAATCGCCTAAAACAGCCTTTCATCACAGACATGCCTCTAAAAAGAAACACACAGACGGACAGGTGGACAGACGGGTACAGCCAGACACACACATACAACACTCTGCAGATATCCTAATGCGTTTGCCACAGCTTCGCGTTTCCTTAGTCTACAAAGTTCAAGGCTGACTTGGGCTTCATGCTCCTAGACGAACATCTGGGTTTGGGGTAGAGGTATATATTTTAAGAAAAATGCCCACTGTCAAGCCTTACCCTTTCATTTTATTTAATACACCCTTACCATTACCTCAGTTTTCAATAACATTTACTTCTTAACTTTTGACATGTACAGTAAAAGACGATAGCATTGAACCCCAATGCAAGAAAAAAAAACAGCTCACAGGGCTTAAAGCTTCCTGGAGAAGACAGAAAACTATCTAAATAGGTTTTTATCTCTCTGAAATTACTTTTAGCATCTGTTTATTCTTGCTAAACTAAATATCAAAAGCACTGACATTTCCGTAGGAAAGGATTCTCCCCGAGGCTTCTCATTTTTGCAGTGTAGAGATGGTGGGCTGTGGCAATGAGAGCCTAGGGGGTTTGTTCTCCGGGGGAAGCCCCAGGTTTCCAAACACAAAGCACATGCAGTCCCTTGTTGTCGAAACACTGAATTCAGAGAAGAACATGCATCTCTTAATACTTTAGCACCAAGGCATTTTACTATTAATGTTGTCAAAGCCAACAGCAATGAGGTGAGCTTCTGGTCACCTTTGACCTTCCTTAAGGCTGAGTAAAAATGAAGTGCTTAAATTAAACCTCTTCCGACCAATACAAATCTGGTTGCAATGCCACAGGAAGTCTGGGACAGACAAAACTGGCAGCATCCTCTTCACTTCTGGCGGAAGAGTAAACCAGGGCTACCACTAAAGATGACTAAAAAGAACAGGGGTGACAAAATGCACCTGCTTACTAGCCTCTCCTGCCAGTCACCTCCCCACCCCCCACTGTGGAAGAGAAAACACAGACGTGAGACAATTCCTCACAAGTCTCGAGAGCGAGGTTGCCTTCCAGGCTATTCTGGGGGTTACAGTATTCGGGTTTCTATCTGCTACTTAGAATACTCAGCATGGACCTATGCAACAAATCACATTTTGCACCTCTGGGATGAACACACACACACACACACACACACACACACACACACACACACACACACACGCATGCACCCTAGGCAAGCGCTTGCCTTGCTCTGGGGCTCACGGGAGAGTTCCCACAGGGCCTTTGGGTCCCTCCACACTGTGCGGTTGTTCCTTGGTGCACACAGGGGTCTACAAAGCAGCCTCAAAAAAAAAAAAGACCCCTCCTGGTTATAAGTTCAATAAAGAATGTAAGCTGGAATTGTGGACCAAGCAGGAAATTTTGGAGGGTTGGTGGAACGTAGGATTCCTGAGACCCTCAGGAGCCCTACTCTGTAGCAACTTCTGCGGGTGCTAGTTCCCTGAGTGCAAGGATGCGGGTACTGTCACGGTCTCTTGAGGTAACAGACGGGTCGGTGGCTTGTGTATATTTTCTATGTTCTTTTTGAGTCTTTGTTAATAATCTGAAAACTCACAGTTGTCTACAAGCAGAAGTGTTAATCTACTGATGAGAGAAGAGTATAAATAACCCCAAAGCGGAGACACAATCAATCAAAACTAAGCTTTTTTTTTCTTTTCATAAAAAATTCACTTCAGGAAATTCTGCTAAGATCCTAATTAATACCCAAACTGAATGTATTCTCAATTAAATTATAAATAAGCATTTGAGGTATGTGATAACAAATGATTTTAATATCATACTTGGCTACATAAATGAAATTTACCTTGAAAAATCTAGTGAAACACTGAGTGTGGATGGCTCCCATGGGTATGTGCTATCCTTTTCTTTTTCTATTTATACAAGGAAATGTCTCTATTTTGAAGAATGTCCCTATTCTTCCAAAACAATACTACATCAGAAAGTGGCATGTGCTCACCTACTTTACAGGCGACATTTTCCCTTTGTTTGCGGTGAATATTCTCTAAGAAGCCAACAATTTAGTCAGAGAGAGCTGTCTCAGCTTGTCGCTGCCCCTGGCACCATCCTAGGTGACTGACTTTAACATTCTGAGCCTCAGGTTTAAATCCGTTTACAAAACAAACAGACAAAAATCCACTCCAGAGAAGGCTGGGGTGCTGCTCAAGGGAGAACATGTGCTTAGCGTGCTTAGCATATGCAAGGCCCTGAGCTCAATCCAGCACCGCTGAAGAGAAGCGTGTTTGCGTGTTCTTGAAGAGAGAAATGCAATGGATGTTGAATGCTGGGAAACTATTCTGGAAACAGTCACCACACCAAGTGTTAATCTGTCTCCTCACCACCCCTTCTCCCCATCCCCCACAGCATGCCCAAGGACTTTGACCATTATTTTTTTTTTTTAAGCATTAACTCCACCTCCAAGGAACAAGACATCACACAAAGGAAGAAAATCAAAATATGTTCTCCAATACCCTCCTCCCTCAGCCCTTGGGAGTTTCTAAATCAATGATCTGGATATTATATTTGCATATTAAAGCCAAACAACACATCAATTCATAGAGCTGAAGGGATAGCAAGGTGGCTTTTTGTCAAAACAAATGATTCAAAGCCTTTGCTTTGAGAGCAGCAATTAAAGTTCCTGTTAGGAGCCATGGCTAGAAGTGACCAGCCAGGGTACCAGAAACACAGAAGACCTCTCCTATTGTACGACCGAATGGTGCGAACTATGAAATAGTCAACTCACTGGCTATGTAATGTTCTGATGATGCTACCAGCGTCTAAAACATTTGGAGAGCAACCTTTAATTGCTATTCTACCCAGAACTTCATCCCCTCCCGACTTCACTACTCACTTCCCGTTTCAGCAACAGCGCATTCACAGTATCAGGAGCAACTATTCACAAATGGGCATGCGCATCTCAGGTCAATGTCTCTGAGTTCTGGCCTCAGCATCCCAAAGGATTTCATAGAGCAGTAAGTGGTTTCAACACATGACTGGTGCCCAGGCAGCAATTGCTGAACTGAATCCAAGGAAGAAAGGGATGAGGGCCTTTCAAATTATCCCTGGTGAATCCATCCATCCTAACACCAAACCAGGACCCGTTCCACCAGAAGTCTCTTAAATAAATCTTAATTATCACAGAAAAATAAAGCAAGCACTACCACTCCAAAATCTACAAATCTTAGCATCAACACCAAAGGAAACTATCCCTTTTAAAGGTGTAAGATGGCAAAGAGGGACGCTGAGTCCCTAGAGGACATCCTTGGGAACTCTACGCTATTTTATGAGACCCTTTAATGTTTGCTACACCAGACAAAATCTGACACAGCAGTGACAACCCTAGCTAAGCACGGCTGCCCACCTCCCTGACAGCCAAGCCCAGGAGTCCAAGCGAAGTCCTTTCCACCTGGTCACTAACTCTACTTCTTATAGACATTATTCAGTCTGATAGTGAATGCCCCCTCCACGAACCCCATGTCTCCAGAAAACCACTGACTAGTGGCCTTGCTACAAGGACAGGAAATCAATCCTATACCTAGGAACATCCTCACAAGTCCACTTGTGTGGCCCGTCAAGAACGTAGGTGCAAAGGCCTGACTCATAGCCAGTCTGCCAGCCATCTCTCTTCCAGACAAGGGAACATTTCCCAAGTTCACCATGCAGGGCATGAGTTGCTGGACAGAGAGGTCTCAACTTTATGACACATTGGGCCTTTTGGTCCCCCACAGCTCGAAGACCAGCTCTCTTAAGACCCATACAGAAAGCAACTGAGCAGTGCCTAAGGCAATGAACGACTGTCAAAGAACCCAGGGTGTCTTTCAGAAGGGAAAGGTCCTTTCT
Source organism: Microtus pennsylvanicus (assembly GCF_037038515.1). Lineage (NCBI taxonomy): Eukaryota > Metazoa > Chordata > Mammalia > Rodentia > Cricetidae > Microtus > Microtus pennsylvanicus. The sequence goes on from NC_134583.1 coordinate 25,761,226, forward strand.
CAGAATCACTGCAGGAAGCATATGAGCTCAGAGATGGGTAGGGGATGGTGAATTGAGGCTAAATGAGAGAAAGAGGGTTCAGTATGGGAGACTCGTTTGCTTTACCATTCAAACTCATTACTTAACGTAGGATCACATATTGTGTTCCGTTGACAGACAAATCTCTCATCTCCTCAGGAGCGACTGTACTATCCCAGGTACGGCTTTCCTGACTGAAGTTCTCATTTTCTGAAGCAATCATGGTCATTTTCTATCCAAAAAAAAAAAAAAAAAAACAGTAGAGACTTGCCAGTATGTTGAGGCTATAATGAAATAAATCCCCAGTAGGGACTCAATCTTACCCCGGGAATTTCTTTATCCACTACTTTGAATGTCAAGATAGTAGTAACCCTTAGCAACGTTTAGTGGGTCCTTCAGAGCTGGATTTTGACAGCCATTTCCTCAGATGGGAAAGCCGCTTCCTCCCTTATTAAGCATCTCACATTATAGTTTCTAACCAAACTGTTTAGCACACTAGTTTTAAAGCCCCTTATGAAAGAATACTATAGTTTAAATAGTCAAGCTATCAGATGTATGATTCAGCAGCCTCTTGATCTACCTTATGATGGAGTAAACAGACTAAGAAGAAAAACAGATCTTAGGAAATTCTGTTGTCATTCATTACATTGTGGCATACAGTTCTTTGAAGCATTTGAAGTTTTTCTACCTGATTGATACGTCTGCTATGGCTTAAAATGCTTTTCACAGCGCTTTAGGGAACATTCAGCTTCCAATTATCAAAAACATCTGCTTTATTCTCGGAAAGCCAAAGGGGCACGCCACACTTCTATCATTCCGATCAGATTGCATAGTTGAGGCAAATTGTGCTTTGGAGCGGAACCCACAGTAGGTGTTCAAACCTAAGAAATCCGCCTTGCTGATGCAAAGTCATGGTCAAGCTCACATCCCTCTGGAGGGTAAGCTAATGATATGCGTGGTCACAGCATTGCCCATGGTTTGCCACAGGCCTCAGGCTTCTACCAAACAGGAGTGTGAGCATGAAGTGAACCCAGCGAAAGTGGTAACCGATGTATCTAAGCTCCTCCCTGGAAAAAGAGAGGGGGAAGCTGTCAGTCTGGTTGAGGTATCCAGCCCTCAAACAACAGAGGCTGTGTAGACTGAGTTTTGTTGGTTTGAGGATTGTGTCTGTAGAGGTTTTAAAAAAGAAAGTAAGAAGGCACAGGTGTTTCTCAACTCGCCATATTCAACTCAACCAACAAAACATGTCTTCCTTTTCCGGGCTTCAGCAGGGACGCTACAGAGCAGAACTGGGGCTCTCGTCCAGCCCGGGATCTGCAGAACAACTTATTGCTTCTGGGAAAGGCCCATGGTAGGTCTGTGTAGTGCCCGGGAATCCCTTTTGCAGCCCAGTTTCTTCCTGAAATTCCGCCTGGGTGCTGAAGGCCGGGCAGGATGTAGTCCGGGCGTATTTCTCCACTTTGTTGGGCTGGCCCACTAGCTCACTCACAGTGCTCAGTGGGAATTCTCTGCACCTCCGCCTCTGCAGTTCATCTTCTTTGTACTTGATAGAGTACCAGGCCAGGAAAATAAAAATAAAACCCACAAATTTGAGGCCAGCCGCCAAACCGAAGTAGACGAAACGGAACGACGTCACGTTGTACTCCCAGCAAGACCCCTGCACGCCACATTCCTGCTGCCAAAGCATACAGGTGGTGTCAATCACAGCTCCAAAGTAAATCGGAGTAGGAATGTATGCTGAAGCCATGGGAAGAAAGAGAAACACAGAGATAGAGCTCATTCCACAAGAGAAAACAGATTTGTCATTAGCAAGGTTTGTCCAATGCTGAGAATGATTCTTGTTTAATTGAATTTTCTTAAAGACATTTTCATCTAATTGCAGTGAATTGTATTTAATTGCAACTTATGAAAATAAACAGCAAGTACTTAGCTTCTTCCACTTGACAGCTCAGACTGCCTTAGTGATGTTTAGGTTGTTAAAAATAACTATTGCTTTCTATGGTTACTGAGTCCTTACACTGAACACTTTTCATACAATTTTGACATGAGACTTCAAGAGTTGAAAGAACTGTCTATGGCCAACACAAAATATTTCCAAACTTAAAATTGGTTCCTGTCCCTGTTAAGTCAGGTTGGAGCAGAATAGGAGGATGCGGAATGTTAAGAGGACATGGGGATGGACAGAAGCCCTTTGCCCTGGAGTCTGGTCTAAGTCTCTTGAAGCTTAGAGACAAGAATTTTAGCACAAAGGGCTGGGGAGGTGGCTGGGTGGACAAAGGGCATGCTGAGTATTCATGAGGACAGGAATTCAGATCTCTGGAACCCACATTTAAAAAGAAAGCAGCTCCTCGTGGCAGCGTGTATCTGTCACCCCAGAGCTGAAAGAAATAAGGGGGCAGATACCTGAGGGCTCCCTGGCCAGCAAGTGCAGCAAAAATATTCAACTAGTTCAGGTTCAGGGAGGCTATGTTTCAAAAAAAAAAAAAAGATGGAGTCACGTGTGGAGGCGCACATCTTTAATCCCAGCACTCCAGAGGCAGAGGCAAGAGGATCTCTGTGAACTCAAGACTAGCTTGGTCTACACAGTAAGTTCCAGCCCAGTGGGGATTATGTAGTCAGACCCTATAACAATAAATATATAAATAAAGTAAAGAAACAATTAGGAAGATGTCCCAATGTCAACACATAAAGAATCTCACCCCAACTAACAAAATAAACTATAAGGATTGTCTCCATAAAGATAACATTCGCTTATAGAGAGGTATTTCCAAAAAGAATGTTAAAATAGCAATAAGGCATGCAAAGAGCCTTCATGTAAAGGACCTTCCCTCTTTCTCAATGGAACACCTGGTTTTTGTTTTTGTTTTTGATTGAGAATATCACAGATAAGATCTCAATAGCCTTGTTTGTAGTCAAAACTCATCTTAACTCCATGACATCAGTCTAATGAGGGTTTTCAACCCTGTGACCTAGAGTTCTGTCTTATCAGCCTACAATCCCATTCAATACACTTCAAAAGCCACCTTCTGATCTCATTTGCTGAAGAAAAAAAACCTTGTTTTTAAAGTTTCTTAGAGGATCTTATGCACAGTAAGTTCAGAAAATCCAAAATTAGATGTATAGCTACTGGTAAGGCACTAGATTGTAACTCTCTCCTGAGGAGCCCAGGACCACACATGCGTGCAGACTGTCTTTGTCCTAAGTGCCTCCCACTAGCACGGGGCCTGCTCAAGTATGATCGAATGTCTGCTTATAACTCTGCTGAACTTCCTGCTGACTCGCCCTGAAAGACTTTCCTCTAGCGCAGTGAGGAACTCCACCTCTCCTGACTGCCGCTCCCTGAGGAGCGAGCTTGGCAGGCTACTAAAAGATACTGCATGGGGCTGCGCCTTCCACTCAGCGCCACTGCAGCTGACAAGCCCCACTTCAAATGGGGACTTCACCAAGGTATTCAGTGTGGGGAGATAACTGCGGCCTACAATCCATCTCCAAAGCTTCTCAAAGATCCGGGAGGAGTGGAAGCTCTGATATCTGGGCTGTGTGTAACAGACACCTCTTCCAACTCCACAAGAAAGCAAGCTTAACTAGCTAGAAAGCCCTCACACCCTGTGCCAAAAGAAGCGTCCCCACCTCTAACTCATTCATCTGGTTAACGGCCTTTTCTCCTTTCAACCCCTGGGTCGCAAGGACAACACTCTGCTGCCACTGTGTCTAGTATGTACTTCTGCTTTTTTAACTACCAAAGAGCTCTGACTTAAAGCCTCTGCTGTTTGTCACCCCCATAAAGTCCTTGACACAGCACCTACTCCCTTTTGTGCTGTACACCCTAAGAATTGTGTGACAGCCCATGGCTGTTCAGTGCACAGAGGTAAGGGCTGGAGAGCTTGAAGCAGGGAAGGAAGGAGGGAAGAAAAGAAAGAGGGATGAAGTGAGGAAGAACATAAAGGGTCGGGTGGTGGTGCACAGCACACCTTCAATCCCAGCACTCAGGAGGTAGAGGCGGGTGGATCTCTGTGAGCTCGAAGCCAGCCTGGTCTACAGAGCAAGTTCCAGGACAGCAAAAGCTACACAGAGAAACCCTTGAGAAAACAAAAACGGAAAGGAAAGGAAAGGAAAGGAAAGGAAAGGAAAGGAAAGGAAAGGAAAGGAAAGGAAAGGAAAGGAAAGGAAAGGAAAGGAAAGGAAAGGAAAGGAAAGGAAAGGAAGAAAAGGCCATCTAGTAGCTCTGAGTCTGTGAATGGGATACTGTAAGGTAATTTCTACCTATTGACCATGAGGTCTAGGGGCTGGAGAGATTAATTGCTCAGCGGTTAAGAGAGCCGACTGATTTTCCAGAGTTATGTGTTAGGTTTGCAGTACCTACAGCTCACAGCTACCCTCACTCCAACTCCAGGGCACCCGACACCTCTGGCCTCCTTGGCACCTGTCCCATGCACAGACACACATAAACACACATAGTTAAAAATAAGTGTCGAAAACAAAACCTGCTGGTTAGATTAAATGGTCACTTTCGGGAAGGACTAAGAAGTCTTCTGTTTTGAAACTTGGGGCAAATCAAATGTGGGTGATTAGCTTAACTACACTTCTGCACCCCCCGATACAAATGGAGACAAAACCGAGCTGAGCAGCAAGCACCAGGTGTTGCTCTTCCCTGGCTTCCTAACCGTTCTGCAAGTGGTGCTCCTTCAACCCAGATCCATGTCAAACAACCCAGCTGGGCCAAAATAAGGACTTTTTTTCCTCTTTTTCAACTCAGTCATCACTTTGATTGACCAATTCATGTCTTTGAAAAGATCTTTTTAAACCAGGCATGTGATGCACAACTGTGATCTCAGCATTTGGGAGGAGGAGGCAGAAAATCACTGTAAGTATGAGGTGTAACCCAAGGCCAGCTGGACTGGGACTGATGGAGCATGGGATCAAACCGGACTCTCTGAACATGTCGGACAAGGAGGGCTGACTGAGAAGCCAAGGACAATGACACTGGGTTCTGATTCTACTGCATGTACTGGCTGTGTGGGAGCCTGGTTTGTTTGGATGCTCACCTTCCTAGACCTGGATGAAGTGGGGAGGACCTTGGACTTCCCACAGGGCAGGGAACCCTGACTGCTCTTAAAACTGGAGAGGGAGGGGGAAGGGGAGGGGGAAGAGTGGGAGGGAAATGGGAGGTGGGGAGGAGACAGAAATTTTAAAGAAAGAAAGAAAGAAAGAAAGAAAGAAAGAAAGAAAGAAAGAAAGAAAGAAAGAAAGAAAGAAAGGTATGAGGTGTACCTAGGAAATTCCAGGTCATACACAGAGGGCTATACACATAGCAAAACCCAGTCAAAAATAAATACATGCAAAACCCTAAGCAACAACATAAACTGCACTTTTTAGTCTATGGCGAAAATCACAACGCATAATCTTAACTGCGTGCGATTGTATCCGAATCCTCTTGAATCAGCATGCTTTTAACAGCAGAATCTTCAAAGACCTTCAAAGTCCAGCCTGCACCAAACAACAAACCACACCAGGGACTTTTCCCTGGTGGAGGTTATTGTATTCATCAACCCTGACTCACTACAAACAATTCCAGGGAGTGCAGTGGCCTCGAAGGGGAGGAAGGTGCCCTTTAAAGATATGTCATTCTTCAAAACCAAACTGTGAGTTAAAAACAAACCAGTTCTTTTTCCCTTGTCCCATGGACAATGGTACCGATTAGTCAGGGGAAACGCCAGCTGAAGGACATGACAGACTGCCCTGTAAGGGGAAACGAGCTTGAGGAAGTCAGAGGAGGGACTGCCTAACTGAGGAGGCTGTTTCCCACTCAGGGTCCCAAGGTTTCAAGGATTGCTGTGTTTTCCTCGCGTGCTCTGTCCACACTGACACTCGGAGCATTCCTTGCTGGTGTGTGTGGCCTCTCTGTACTTTTGTGACTCTCTTTTTTGCTTTTTAAGATCTTTTCATCAGCAAACTCTACAAGTATACCCGTCAATCAACCCAATAAAATTACTCTAAAGCAATATCACAAGTAAGGTATCATAAGTAATAGGCACCCCAGTTTTTTTCACATTCATGTAAAAAGGCATCAAGAGACAGAAAGGTCAGGATAGTCAAGTCATTACAAATTTCTTGACTTCATTTTTTTACTGTATAAAACTCTGGGGGAATTTTGTACAAGTTTGTATTCAGAATCAAAAAGAAACTAACCTAAAATCCATTTTCTATTGTTTCGTCCAATGACCTTGTCAACTTTTACTTCAAATCTACTAAGGAGGAAGTGTAAGTGTCTTCTCAACCGCAAACCTGTCCAGTCCTATACTCTGCAGCACCAATGACTCAGCCTGTGTTTTTAAAGGACCCTAGCATTGCCTGCTGCAAAGAGGGGTGAAGGGCACACTTGGGAATTTAGGGACATACCAAGTGTTCGCAACAAAACAAACTGCATTCCCAGCGCAAAAGGCCTTTCCTCATCTTCCACGGACCTAGAGGGAAGGAGAAGGAAAAAATGGTTCAAAACAGTGGTACCAAGAAAATGCCAGTAAAATCGAGTCTGCCTTAGGCAGAGCCATAAGAACCTTTCCCAAAATACTTAATCTACCATGATGTACTAACAGTCACCAACCAAGGCTCCCTGGGTGCATCACAGACGACACATGTCTCCACCAGAGACTGATTAAATCCATTTCTATACGAATAGTGGAGGAGGGGTCAGGCTCCTGGCTGAAGAGGTGGGGGGGGTCCTCTAAATAAGCCTCCCAAAATCCCCTCTACTAAGAAAAAAATTGTAAACATTTGTCCTATCCATTGCAGTCTTATTCTCTCCCTCTGTCTGTCAGAATGTTCCAGAATTGAAAGTGTATCCAACAAAAATCATTCTTATAACTCCTCCAAGATGTGTGTGGAGTATGTCCTGGCTAATATTAGGTCAACCCAATACAAGCTAGAATTATTTGAAAGTGAGGAATCTCAAGAAAATGCTTTCATAAGCTCCAGTTGTAGGACGTTTTCTGAACTGATGATTGATATGGGAGGGCCCAGCCCATGGTGGATGGTGCCATCCCTGGGTTGGTGGTCCTGGGTTCTGTGAGAAGGCAGGGTGAGCAGACCATGAGTAGCAAGCCAGGAAGCAGCACCCTCCATGGCCTCTGCATCAGCTCCCGCCTCCAGGTCCCTGCCCTGTTTGAGGTTCTATCCTGACTGCCTCCAAAGAAGAACTATAATGTAGAAGTGTGAGCCAAATAAACCATTTCCTCCCCTCTTGTTTTTGGCCCTGGTGTTTCATCACTGCAGTAGAAACCCCAATTAAGACAAAGTAAAGGCAGACATGCACACACACTTATATACATACATATAAATGAAAAGTCAGAGAAATAAGCTTATCCAAATCATATCCCCCCAAAAAATGATGTTCTAAGTAATTCCCATGTGGTAGAAAAATTGGAACCTATTAATTTTGCAGTTAGTAGAGATTAAAAGACCCCTCTTCAGAGAGTTGGTGTTAGAAGCCAACTTATAAATTACCATGCTGAAACACTTCTGAGCATTGGTAAAGCGAGGTGGCCCTTATACAGTCTACCTAACACTTCCTGCAGAATTACGGTGGAGAAATAGCGAGGTGGCCCTTATACAGTCTACCCAACACTTCCTGCAGAATTACGGTGGAGAAATAGCGAGGTGTTTCACATAATTCCTACATGATAAAGTGCGTTATGCTTTTCATTTTATCCACAAAGGATTTAGGCACGGATGGGAAATTTTTCCAGGCCCAGGGCCCTCACTGTCTTTTCCTCATATTCTTTATGTCTTCCAGCAATTTCCCAGCTCTATATGCATGGTTATGCCATCAACATCTACGGACAGTGAGTAAACCACTAGGCATTGCATGTCCTGCTTCTTCCATTCGGGAGATGTCTATCAGCGTCCAGAGAGAAGAAGCCAGAGTGCATGAGGGGTACAGGCTACGCACTCTCAGCGAGCATGGTGCTCCTGGCCAGGAATCCGGCACGGTGACCGTGGAAAAGCCAGGAGGAAGAGCAAGGACTGACTCCCTTCCTGACTTTCCTAGGGCCACGCCTATGCTCCCCTCTAACCCACAGTACCCTCTCTGTCCATCACAGCCTTTAATGCAAGGATTAACAAGTAGATTTGAATTCAACAGAACAAAAGTGCCTCTCATGTTCTCTCCTAGAAGAGAAGGGGGGAAAAGCAGGATCTGCAATCCAGCAGTGAAAGTGCAGCCTGACCAACTGGAAGCTCACATTTCCAAGCCTCGCCTGTCCTTGATTCAGCTCCAGGACTTTATACAATAGTAAAATTAATGAACTCAGCATTCTGAAATGCAAACCCAGCATAACTCCCCATCGATCCCAGAGGTGCAGTATTAACTATCTTTGAGGCTGGAGACAGAACCCTTTGCAATATTCACAGTCTAGCTACTTTGCCAAACCGTTTCCACCCTCCATGAGGGTCTGGCTTCTTGGGGCTAACACAGAGATGGCTTTCAACTCATGGAGTCTAACCTCATAGCACAGACTTCAGACACTAAAAGCACTGCGAAGAAAGTTTGATTGAAAAAAAATATATAGGAATTGAGCCCAGCTGACAAAAGAAAATTCTAGACAAGGCAGTATTTCAGCCTTCTTTTTTTCTCTCTGATGTAAAAGCTCTCCCAGAAACCTAGCAGGAAATGTGGGGCACCCTCCTGCATGCTACTCTCACTACCCCCCAGTTTGCTTCGCTTCGGTCCCCCTGAAATACGCTGCCTGCAGCACTCGCTCGCAGGTGCGGGTTTCCCACCTGAGTGTCACTATGATGGCTGACGGTTGGGCACAGGCTGTGATGAAGGTAACTATGAACAGGAAGACCAAGAAGGGGATGAGAGTGTTGCAGGTGCGTTTGCACTTCCCAGACACAGCGTAGCCATTCTCATTGAGATAGGTTTTCACGATGACCACACGGAGCTGGCTGCGCTGGCCCACCGTGGGCGGGGTGATCACTTGTCGGCTTTGGACGCAGGCGCACTCGGTATAATTGCGAACCTAAGGAGCAAACAATAAGCTGTATGTCAGTCAAAAATAAGGCCCGGAGATTGAATGTTGACAAAGTAAAAGTGCTATAAAAGAACTATATGAAATTAAATGCACAATTTTGCACACAAGACACCTTGTTTCTTAACAGCAATAAAGGGTCAAAGTTGGCCTTAATTATATCAAAAGCTGCTAGTCAAAGTTTAAACCTAAACTTCGCTGAGAAGCTTTAAACACTCAATTCTGTGACGTCAGCATGCCATGTGCTCATCGGGAACATAAATACACATGGCTCCCACTGCTGTTGAACCTGTAGACTCTCTTGTTAGAGAAGACCCTAGAACAGAGCCAGCTTGATTTTTATTTTTGGTCACCAGAGTACCTAGCACAAGTTTGAGCACACAGTGAGGCCTAGGGTAAATATCTGTTAAACTCCTAGCACAAGTGTGATGGCTTCTAACAAGCAGAGTGATGTGTACTAGGAACGGTGGCTTCAGTGCCTGTATCAGGAGGAGCAGACCTGTTTTTCATCCCACCCAGCTATCTTACACCCGAAATAATCACACAGAAATTGTATTAATTAGATCACTGCCTGGCCCATTATTTCTAGCCTCTTATTGGCTAACTCTCACATATTAGTTTAAGCCATCTCCATTAATGTGTATCACCACTTGACTGTGGCTTACCGGCATGAGTCTAACCAGCATCCGTCTAGGGCAGGAGAACCATGGCGTCTGCCACACTGCTCTTCTTCCCAGCATTCAGTTCAGTCTACTCCACCTATCTAAGTTCTGCCCTATCAAAAGGCCAAGGCAGTTTCTTTATTCAATCAAATGAAAGCAACACATAGACAGAAGAACCTCCTACAAGTGCCAATGATGATGACCTTCCTTCTGGTCGCTCGTTTAAACACCCTATCATTCCCTTCTACAGGCTAGCGGTCTCTCTCTCTCTCTCTCTCTCTCTCTTTGTGTGTGTGTGTGTGTGTGTGTGTGTAAGTTTGCATCACTTCATCCTGTACTGTATCCGCGGCCAGGTGCTCCAGACTCTGATAGACTCCAGCATCCCTTGGTCATTTTCCCCAACACATATCTATGAGACCCTATTGATGTATATGGCACTAGAGGACACTGAAGACTGAGGAGCAGAGGAGACTAAATCTTCTCCAGTAACTTCCCAGACTTTCCAAACGCAATGATGAAAACAAAACTCCTCTTGGTGTGGTCTAGTCAGGACCCAAACAAGCTAACAAATGCTAATGTGGTCAACTATGTCTTTGTCTAGCTAGTGTTAAGCTTACTTTTTACTAAATGGAAATTAGCTGAACTAGTTCACATGGTGACTGCTTAAAACAGGACTAAGAAGAGGTTGGTGGGGCGTTGGCTGTGTAAGCAGGAAGGACTTTCAGTCTTTCTAATAAAAACAGTGTGCCCAGGAGATCTCACTCACTGCCCTACAACATTGCATGGATCACGGCAAAGAAACAATCTCATGATCTCAACAGGGTCATACTCCAGAGCTCCCCAACTATGTCACAGGGAACCTGAAAGAGTAATTTCCCATTTACCCTCTGGTTTCAAACTCAGAGAACAAAAGGGGTACCCCTAAACTCTAGGTCAACGGTGTAGTCTCTGGAGCCTGCATAGAATAGGCAAATTGCATTTTAACCTTTAAATGAGGGCAATCCACCTCCAATCTGTTCTCATGCCAACAGCCAAATTGGGCTCAGTAAAGAATAGAGTAAAATATAAAAGCCTTCTCCCACAGTATTAAAGCCTATTTATAATTCACGGGGAAGAGAATTCTCAGAATAAACCATTCTTCAGCTGACAGAAATATCTTTACTCTGAAAGTTAAAGAGCAGGGGTGTTAGGGGGTGAATTGTCGGATAGTCTTATGAAAAATAGGCATCACCCGTCCTCACAGACACCCGATAGAGGGCCAGCCTCCACAGTCTCTGGTCTCAGCACAAACTCTAGTCACCTTGACCTTCAAATCCATTACAGAGGCCCTGCCAGAGGAACAAACGGGAAACCCAGAGTCCAGCCTTATCAAGTTTCCCTGAGCTGGCTTGGAATGTAAAGTAGGAGCCAGCTGATGAGGACCAGAACTCTACACCCAGATTCTCCCAGCACCCCAACAGCAGTGATAGCCCTGCACAGTTGGCCTCTCATGAGGAGTTTTTCAGAGGCGCTTGGAGGGCGATTTGGAGCCTCACGTTCAAGGGAAACTGAAGTCAGCATGGGTACATGTGAGTCTCATCCTATCCTTATCTTGTGATGGTGGATTAACAGTACGAGAGAGACTTGTGGAGTATACTCACCCCGGTGCTAAGATTGCCACTGTTAACACAGCCAGCCAGGCATGGGTTGAAGTACGTGATTCCATCTGATCCACAGACTGGCTCATATTCGTGTATTTTACAACCACAATTAACATTGCAGCTTCCTGTCAGGTTCCTATGGGGCATGGTCAGAGAAGGTCTGAGAGAGAGAGAGAGAGAGAGGGAGAGAGAGAGAGAGAGAGAGAGAGAGAGAGAGAGAATGAAAAAATCAAGCAAGACTGAGAATGAAACAAAAATAACATTCTTGATAGCAAGTAAATTTAATTTAGAGACATCATTCCCAACAATCAAACTTATGGTACCATGAAGTAGTCACCTTCCAGAGCTATTTTCATAAACTTATTACAAAATATAGAGAAAACATTTCTGTTCTCATTAGAATAGATGGAATTTGTTTAAAATCAAATTCTCTCTCCTGCCTCAATCCCACCGACCACCTTGATTCGAGAGACTGACCTCAGGTCTGAGTCTATGGACTTGGACTCTCATAAAACTCCTCGCTATGAAACACTAGGCTCTGAGTCTTAGTAAGTATGGATCATGATTCATTTCATTTGACTTTATTTTGGGACCTGCTAGGGATTAAGCCCAGCAATTCATGCATAATGTCTGAACTCTAGCACTAAGCCAATTCCCACCTTAGTTTATTTTTTATTTATATATAATACTTATACAAATGTATGGTGTGTGTGCTATTTCAATACACATGTATATTATATAATGAACCAATCAGATTAATTACCATATCTTTTGTCTCAAAATTGATTGAGTTTTTGAACTATAAAATAGAGAAAATATGTTTTATTACTAGATCTTTAAAATCATTGTGAGCACATGGACATGAAATCCATCCACCAGCCCCAGGTGCCAGTGTAGGTTCCGTCCATCAAAGACTTGACTTGTTCTAGAATAATTTACCAAAGGAATAGAATAACTCTAGGAAACAAAGAGGAAGATATTCGTAAAGGTGACTGGTTAGGGACCCTGTCACTAATTTGACAGAAATAACAAAGGGAGAGGGCAGAAATCACTAGAAATACCCAGATGCAATTCACAGTTGAACATGGCGGACATGTTTCCCCATGAAGCCACAGTGCCAAATACAAAGAAATGATGCAATAGGAAAGCTCGAGGAAAATCCATTCAAACCATAGGGAGAAATATGATGTAAAGGCATGGAGATGTGGAGAGGGTCTAAAACGACAGTGAAAGGGGGCAGGCAGGTTTGGAGGGCACAGAAGAAGGAGATTGGCTCTAAAAAGCTCAAAACCAAGACAGCCTTACTTGATGCTTTGTTACCACTCTTAAGCAGTACTGGTAAAATGTTGTTCCTAGAGCTAAATAGGTCAGCAGGAGCAGATGTTTCATGCATCTGTCCCCTTAACCATTGCTCATCCATTGTTTATCCATTGTTCACCTGTGACGTGTCAGGACTTTCTTCGGGGACCATGTTAGCACAGCTTATCCAGTAGCCCAGCCCAGCCCAGCCGCAGGCACTGCTCTACAAACTTAGCGTATACACTCTTTATTCTAAGGCTTCTCACACTTTGATAGCTTTGATGGGTGAAGAACCAAATTCAAAGCTATAGTTGTATCAGGAAAACTCCCTGACAAAGCAAAAGTCAAATAAATTCAGTCCTTCCTTCTTGCCACGCCACAGAAGAAATTAGCTCAAGACATAATCATTATACTTACGAACTCTTAGTCTCAAGACATTTTAATATTTGAATACACCCCCAAAGTCATTCTAAATGAGTGGTTCTCAACAAAGACAATCTTGTTTTCCCACCCAGGGGACATTTGTCAATGTTGGAAGGTAGTTTGGGTTGCTTTAACTAAGGAGTGCTGTGGACATCTGTACGTGTTATACAAGAATACCTCCAAATACCGTACAATGTTTGAGACAGCTTCCACCTTCCACAAAAAGTAACAGCCTGGCCCAAATGTCAGTGGTGCTGCAGATGAGACTTCAAACCAATTAGCACATTCTGCATGTGATAAAGAGGGGCTGCAGAAGCCCAGCGCCCACCGTGTTAGCTACAGACATGCGGAAGTATGAAGGATAATACAGTCACCTCACCAAGACTTCAGGAACTAAACTGCAAGGCATGACAAGAAACGGTGTGCTTAGTCACTAAAACTGACAGGCTTCAGTACCAGACCAACAGCTGGTAGTACTGCTATTTAGAAGTTCTTGGCATTTTCCCTCTGACAGCCTGCTCTGCCTTCATGGATAACATCCACACATTACAAATGCCTGTCAAAAGCCCGGCAGTGGTGGAACACACCTTTAACCCCAGGACTTGAGAGCTGAGGCAGGTGGATCTCTGTGAGATCGAGAGCAGCCTGGTCTACAGAGCGAGTTTCAGGACAGTCAGGACTGTTTCACAGAGAAACTTTGCCTTGAAAATCAAAATTAAAAAAAAAGTTAAACAAATGCCTGTCACTTAAGAGAATGTCCACTCAAGAGGAGTGACCTTACGCCAGCATCAACATAGGTTTTAAACACATAGACAAGACCTTTCCTCTCAGGCCTGTCTTGATGGTTATGTCTGTTTTTCTTTTGGCCTCTATTTCAAAGAAATAATATAATAGTAAAATACTCTGAGAAAAAAATGAATTTAAGGGTCTAGAGAGGTGGATCAGAAGTTATGAACACTTGCTGCTCATCCAGCACCCACATCAGGCAGCTAACGGCCACCTCTCACTCTTACCAAAGAATAAGATGTCTTCTGGCCTCTGTAGGCACTCACGCACAGTGACGTGTACTCACATAGACATGTACACATGAGGTGTGAAATAAACCTTTTAAATGCTAGCACCCAAGAGTCAGGAGTGATGAGTTCGGTGCCAATGCAGTCTACATATCAATTTCCAGGTCAGTCGGGACAACAATGAAATCATGTCTCCAATAACAACAGCAATAATAGTAGCAGCAACAATAAGAATACTTTTAAAAAGAAAACAGGAAATTAATTAAGACAGCCAATAGAATTACCATGAAAGGAAGTAGGTACTCATGACAGAGAGTCATTAAGAGGAAAGGTCACCATGGATTAGAAGAGAAGGCAGCCAGCATGGCTCGTCCTCTGCACCGGGCTGATTTGTAAAGAATCTTTCTTTTTTTCCTTATTGAAAATAGAATTTTTTTTCACATAACATATCCTTCTTACGGTTTTCCCTCCCTCTATTCCTCCAAGTTTCTCCCTCCTCCCCTCCTATCTGGATCCAGCCCCTTTCTGTCCTTCTTTAGAAAATAAACAGGCATCTAAAAAATGATTATAAAATAAAATAGAGCACAATGAAAGCTTAACACATCCGGATAGGACAAAACAAACAAACAGAAGGAAAAGAGTCCAAAAAAAGGTGCAAGAGACAGAGAACTGCTTGCTCGCACATTTAGAAATCCCATAAAAACACTAAACTGAAAGCCATAATATAGACCCAAAGGACCTGGAGAGAGAGAAAGAGAGAGAGAGAGAGAGAGAGAGAGAGAGAGAGAGAGAGAGAGAGAGAGAAGGAGAGGGAGAGAAGGAGAGAGAGAGAATAAGATGAAATAAAAATAAAGAAGAATCATTTCTAACAAGAATGGCTTTTTTGATTGTCATTCATTCACCAGAGCATAGACTGCTACCCTCAAACAAGGCGCCACCTACTTCTCTTCTAAAAATGACATTAAACAGGTCATAGCTCACACATAGCTCAAAGTAGTGAAAGGACTAACCTCAAAGCACTAAGAAATCTCTCATTTGTCAGGAGTGAAACCATGATGGGAACAGAAGATGCATACGGACTAATTAGGGTTCGTTGCACAAAAAGACTAGGTTCCATCTTTCAAAACTGAAAAGATTCCAGGCAAGACAACCTTCTAAAGCAGATGCTCCTGTTAACTCATGAGGCAGTATAGGCAAATCTCGCTTTGTTGTTCTTGAGATCATGTCTCATGTAGCCTGGGTTGGACAGGTGGCTCAGTGGTTAAGAGCACTGCTTGCTTTTCCAAAGGTCTTAAGTTCAATTCCCAGCTACCACAAGGTGGCTCACCACCATCTGTAATGAGATGTGGTGCCCTCATCAACTAAGACCATGAAACCTAATATGGACAAATTCTACAGAACAACCATATATGGGCTGCCCATGCAAGCTTCAACATTGCCAGGGCATAAATTTCATTTTTAGTTCTCATGTAGCCTAGGCTGTAGCATGAGGGCTGGCTTGTCTTGACCTCACCATGTAGCTGAGGATGACAACTTGAACACCTGATCTTCCTGCTTCTACCTCCTTAGAACTTAGATTGTAGGTGAATGGTCTCTGTGCCCAGTGAGACAGTATGAGTTAACTTCAAGTGAGGCACAGGACCTTACTATAAAATATTTTACAATTGAATGCTCCAAACTGCTTGTATTAACTAGAAAAATGGAAGAG
Source organism: Microtus pennsylvanicus (assembly GCF_037038515.1). Lineage (NCBI taxonomy): Eukaryota > Metazoa > Chordata > Mammalia > Rodentia > Cricetidae > Microtus > Microtus pennsylvanicus. The sequence continues at coordinate 25,777,018 of NC_134583.1, forward strand.
GTCACCAAGATTATCTAGCAATGTTGCTAACCTTGAATACTAGGAAGCTATAATGATCTGGCCTGAAATCACCAAGACTGTCCTTAGGAAAACAAGCCCTAGAGAGTCAACAAAGTAAACATAAATAAAATAAAAATAGCCACCCTGGCTAACCTTTATCAGTCAATGCCTAAGGAACAATGTTTATATAATAGGATACATGACAACCAAGCAGATTGTTGTGTAATATGAACAAAAGCAAATCTCTGCCACAGGCCATTACAGGTGGATATGTAAGAACACAGTTAGGTCAATACAGTACATTCATACCAGCACCCGTGTCTTATTAGTCCTACCTCAAGATCTGAAGACCACTAGGCCTTCCTTATCTAGTAGACACCCTACAGTGTCTATAATTCAAAGAGGAGATCTTAAACCTTCTTTTGTCTTAGGTTATCCCCATTAAAATATTGACGTGGGAATCCAAGTATATCGTACTCAAATCACATGAATTAAAAACTACATGATTAACACAGTAAAAACATTCTCCAGAACAGAAAACACTAAAAAAGCAATTGAAACGTTTTTTTCTGTCTCTCTGTCTTTCTCTCTTGTCTTTCTGCTTCTGTTTCTGTCTATCTCTGTCTTTCTGTCTCTCTCTTTGTCTCTTAACTGTTTCATCTCTTCAATTGGTCTTAGTCCTCAGCTAGAATATGCCCTTCACTTTCACTTATTTGTTTTTAGCTTTATAGTAAAATTCAGCTGGGGTTATTAAAGCTATACAATTGCTAGATGAAAATTCTTGTCTTGTCATCTCATCATTTAATATCAACATTAACAGGGTTTTACTTTTCTCCATGTATTTGCATTGAAAGGTCTCCGTAAGTTACTGGTTTGTTCTTGATGAGAATTGTACTTATTATTGCTTTTTACACAAGAAACTTTAAAGTCGGAGAAGGTAACACAGCTAGTAGGAGCCAGGAATGGATTTCAGTCCAGTTTTATCTCCTACCCCTGTATGCTAGCAGGTCGGCTCTCTGTAACTCTCCACGGACATGCTTCTCTGAGCATGAATCTACTTCCTAAAGAAAGATCTAATATAGCTTCCATGGCTCTCAGCTTACAGAAATCCTAAGTATTAAAATGAGAAACGTCCATATTTAATTGGAGCTCCAAATTCACAAACACTGTGAAGCTTAGATGCTGCAGCTGCTAAACTGAGATCGAAATATCCCTACTACTTGCTTGTCCTGTCCAACAGTCACTGCCACAAACAGGGACCTGCCCTTTTCCAGACACTTGGTAGCTCAAGAAGACACCGCTAGAAAAAGTTTCACCCAGTCACTGAGGTCACAAGATCAGAAGAGGACATGAAGATGATGTAACAGGTTTGACTGCAAGCTCAAAGTGATGACACCTGATAGGCCGAAGGAAATAAGGCCAGAGCTGTTAACTGATGTCTCAAGAGACAGTAGTGGTTGGAAATGTAGCTGGCCATCAGATTTAAATCAACTTTTAGAAACTATTTGAAGGTAGAGTGGGGAAGGTGGTCAATCTCATTACACAATGCGTTTATTTAAGTCTTAATCATGATTACCATAATAAATGCCAACTCTTTGGACTATAAGATGATGAAGAACACAAGCCATGAGCCACAGAGGGCAATTGCTTAATTAAACTGCAGGGAAATTGTGGTGTTGGGGATGTAACTGCTTGAATTGGGAATGGATCAGGCTAGCAGCTGCAGCTACTGGGACCTTTCACAGGGAAAGTGCATCAACACCTTAAATCCGAAGATCCCATTACATTTCCCTTATACTTTATTACAGTTAGAACACTAGAGTTAACTGCTAGACTTGAGGGCATATGTGTGCTCTGCTGGGCCACACTCTCAGCCCATCACTTAAAACTGTGAGTTCCCTCGCCTTTATTTATCTCTTTACTTACTTTATAAAATAAAACATTACAGTGTGTGCTGGGCATGATGGTGCAACCCTTTAATCCTAGCACTGGGAAGGCAGAGGTGAGAGGTTCTCTGTGATTTCAAGGTCAGCCTGGTCTCCAAAGCATGTTACAGACAAACCAGGGCTGCACAAAGAGATCCCATCTTTAAAAGAGAAAGATGTGTTGTGGGAGCCCTGTCCTTTCTGAACAGAAATAGACGGTTTGATTGAGGGGGGAGGAGAAGAGGAAGGGGAAACTGCGGTTGGGCTCTAAAATAAATAAATTAATTAAATTTTAAAAGAAAGAAAAAGATGTGTAAATCTAAAGAACAGATAGAAAACTAATGCTACTAAAATAGCCAACCACACATCGTTGAGCAGGTCGTATCCTGAGGAAGAAAACTATCCAAGACAATAAGGCTCTCCCTCTTCCTACACTCTGAAAGTGTTATGCCAAAGAGGTCCTGTCACTCAAAACTGTTCATTCTAACCTGTTCTTGGAGTATCTTCCTAGAAACATATGGAAAGCCAAAGAAATTCTCCATGAAAACTGTGGGGTTCTTTTGTTAATTCAAAATGTCATTAAAGTCACTGTCCAAAATGTTGGGATCCTGGGTTCCAGCTGCAGTGCCCAGTGTCCCTGAATAGGATGCTCATTCTTGACTGATTGCAGTCAGATGAGGGGTACCACACATCATGAACTGAGAAACTAAGATGTACGTTCACATGGCATTGTCGCTAAATTCAGCAGCCCAGAGTCGCGTGCCTGTGCACTGGCGGAGGCCTGGCATCCACCAGCATTCGAGAAGAGTAGATGGAACTGCTTAGAAGGATCTCAAGAAAACAGAACAGAAGCAAGAAAGAAACACACTAAGTGCTTCACCCTGTGTAAGGAAAAGTGAGTCTTAAATACCCTATAAGGACAACCAGCATTTGTTTAACAATAGCTGAATGCTCTGAGCAGGAGCTGGAAATGGGAGGAGGTGACATCTCACTTTCTCCCTTCTGTGTTATTTTAATTTTTCGACATGCTGAGATTGACATTTTCATCAACTTTCTGCAGGAGGAAGAGAAGGCGCAGCAACACTGGGTCGTGTGTGTGTGTGTGTGTGTGTGTGTGTGCGCGCGCGCGTGTGTGTGCGTGCGCGCGCGTGTGCATGTGTTGTTGGGGGTGTCGCACAGCTGGAAAGCAGTGAAGGTTACACTTGCCTTTGAAAAGAATACTATTATAGATGAGACAGTTCTCAAGGAAAGTGGGTAGAAACTCATTTCCTTCCTGACGTGGAGCTGGTTGCCCACTAATAAAAACAAATTGAAGATAAGATAAAAGAACTTGAGGAAAAAGATTAAAAGGCAAAAAAGGAACCATCATTATAAGTGTGGAAAAGTTAGCTGACTGTGACTAAGAAAATGGATTATTCAGCGAAGATGAGGACCTGCTAAGGTTGGAACTCATAAATTTGTTATGGAGCCAATCGGCACAATTACATAACGTCCCCTGGCATTGCGAGGGACCTAGGAGCAGTCGGTTTGGGCTGGCAGGACAGTGGTATTCAAAGGACTTCAGAAGACTTGGGAGGACCGTTAGTTCCAAAGCAGGTAGGATACAGAGTCTGGCTTCCAGATCTTCTGAAAGTACAAAATAAAGCAAAATTGGACTAGAATTAAAAGGAATAAAGCCTCTAGATGGTACTGAAGAAATAGAAAGAGTGACACCAAGCGTTATAATAATTGCAAGCAGACAGCTGTAACAGACAGGCTGGCTGCTGATTTACAGAAATTTCTGCCAGACTCTAAGTTCAAAGTCATCAGACGGGCTGGGAGCAAAACTGATCTCTGGAGGGGAACACACTGGGCCCCCACCCAGGAAGATAAGCCGTGAATGGACTCTCATCTATACTCTAACCACTAGCTCCAATTCAGATCCCAGAAGGTCATCAGAAAGCTTTTCTCTGAGGAAAACTTTAAGAAATTCAAGACACTAAACTTGTATTGTAGACGTTGGCCACCAGACTAACCCTCCCATTTTTGTATTGAGGATGGTGGAGGAAACAGACACACCGCAAGAGAGGCTAGCCTGGGTGCAGTCAGTCTGGAAAGTTCACTGTAAGTAAATGGGGGTGGGGGAGGAGACTTTAAAGCCAATGAAATATGGGAGGCCCTGAAGTAGAAAAAAAATTCCAAACATATTAGCCCATAATAACAAGGCTCAGAAAATCTATTGTCAAAGCTATGTTTTAAGTATAAAACAGTTAAAAAAAATCAAAACACATGTTCTTAGTGTTATGTACAGAGAAATTTTGGAAGGATACATAAAACCAAATGAAATATTGATCAGGTGTGGTTATATACATCTATAATCCAGTACTTGGGAGGCAGAAGCAGAGAGAGGGTCTCTGTGAGCTTGAGGCACAATAGTGACACAGATGTTGCGGGAGTAACCAACCACTTTTAAGAATTGGATTTTAGGGCCTACTCCATGAGAAGGATCCCATTCCTGGTACTGCTAACATGCTCAAGAACCTGACACTAGATAGGTCATAGACCTAAGGAAAAATTAACTACTATTATTCTGCTAAAGGAAAATAGCAGTATAACTACTTCAAGTAATACACTGCAATACCCATATATCAGTGCATTGCCCAGCCCTCAGCAGAGAAGTTCCTTTTGGCAATAGATAAGAACACAGAGACTCACGGGTGGACAGTGTGTAGAGAGTGAGAAACTTTGAAGCACTCAGTCCTAAACGGAATGTCTTCATCAAACCCTGCCCTCACGGTTCAGGGATGAATATGGAAGAGGAGCCAGGAAGAGTTTAAGATCCAGAAGTTGATGAATTACTCTAAATAAATAGCATCCTTCCAACACAACAGGGATCACACAACATATGAACTCACAGAAGTTATTACAGCATGCACAATGTAGACAAAAATCCCAACATCGAGAAGAGGAAGTGACACAAAGCTCCATCCCAAACCAAGAAGCTATTTGTAGTTGCTACCTGCTGGGAAAAGAAAAGCCGTTTTCTCCAGGGAAGTCTCACTGGGTGTGCCAGCTGCAATCCAGGACAAGCCTATACCCAGGAGTTGGACAGCGTAAACTGGATTCCATGGTTTTTATTTTTTGTGAGATTTTTGCTTTGTTCTGGCATTTTTGTCCTATTGCTTTGTTTTGATTTTTAAAGAGAAGCATGGAGTTGGGTGAGTAGGAAGATGAGGAGGGGCTGGGAAAGGCTGGGGGAGGGGAAACATAATGGAAATGCATTCTGTGAAAAGCAAATGAAAGAAAAGAAACGGTATCATCGAGTTTGCTTTAATTTGGAGAGACGAGAAGAAGGAGGTGGATGGAGGACTCGAGCAGAAGCAAGACTTGCCATAGAGGGCTGCATTTCACAAATTCCATGAGCTTTTGGTGAGGTGCAAGTTCATGGATGTGCATGTATGGACAGATGCATGTGCACACACACTTAGAATGCTGCTCCTCAGGAACTTCCCATCTGGGTTTCTGAAACAGTCTCTCATTAGCCTGGGGCCCACCAATTATCTAGACTCGCTGGCAGTCACAGGCGTCTGCTCACATCGACCAGCACAGGAATGGTAAGTGTGCACCACCACAGCCGGCATTTTTACATGGTTCCCAGTGATCGAACTAAGTTCCTCAGGCTTGCAGGGCAGGCAATTGACTGAGCTACCTTTCCAGTCATTAAGAACAGCTCACTTAAGGGGGAAAAAACCATTTTAATTAATACAACAAGCATCCTCTCATTGTCTATAATTACAACGCCCTAGAGGCCACCCTGTGAGGATCAAAAGGGACACAGACAAAGGTGACACCCTGTGGCATCCACCCTCTGGGAGCATGAGCTCCAGTGGAGGGGCAAAGCACATAAAGCAGGTGGGAGGGAGGGACTGGGCCAGCTATGAACAACACAGAGCTGGGCTCTTCAAGGATGCTCCGCAGAGGTACTTACCCTGTCGTGTACGGGATGTTGATGCCTCCTAGGTTAATGCTTTCACATCCCACAATAAACAGGGTTGAGAAGCACAGCAAAGACACCCCGCTGCAGATCATCGCTAGTTTAGCGGATTCTCTCGCACCAAGCTTCAATTTTTTTATAATGTAGCCTCCCAGGACGATGCCAACACCAGCGCTGGGGACAATGATGACACCTGGGAAGAAGAGAGGAAGAGGGCGTTAATGTGTGCTAGCATCCACTGTTACTTGTTTCTTCTGATTGTTCTGTTTCTGTTTGCTCGTTAGTACAAGGGTAAAGAATGAGATGTACTCTAGTCCATCAATATTCAGTGTGCGACTTTACGGCCTACAACTTTCAACACCCATTGACAAAGGATTCAAATCCAGAAGATACAAAAAAATGCTTTTACAACGCAATAATATCAAAACAAATAAATCACGAGAAAGTCAAACAAAATCTGAATTGGCCCTTCACCAAAGAGAAAATCCAAACGTCCTAAGCAAATGAAGAAACATAGGCTAAAACCACAGTGAAATTCCACCACATCCCAGTCAGAAGGTGAACATTTTAAAGTTTGGCAATGCCACATAATGGTCAAGATATAAGTGCTGGAAACTCTTGACAGTGGAGGACTAGAAGTAGGACCAGCTTTGAAAAGCAGTCCTTCATGACCTGGAAGAACTGAAGGTAAACACACCCTGCAACAAACAGGTCCTTCCAAGATGTATACCCCCAAAGAAACCCATGGTATGCACAAGCCATCCTAACAGACCTCAACTGAAAACATCCCACAATGGACACATTATACATGAAATATTCCTATCACAAAGCACTGCTATACAGCAACACAAAGGAAGACGTGTAACCAAACACACATAAAGTGAATGACTCTTACAAAGATGACACAAGGAAAAAAAAACAAAATGTGCACATGCTCACACCTACATCAAGTTCAAGAACCAGGCGAACGAAACCTGATGTTCTAGGATTCGCACACAGGAGGTATCAATATAGAGGAAAGGTAATTGCCATGAAAGCAAAGGTAGCTGGGCTATGAGAGGCTCAGGACAGAGGCGCTCCTGAACTCCTGAAAACGCTTCGTTCCCTAAAGTGGGCCGTGGTTACTGCCATGGCATGAGTGCTTACATCTCCCTGAATCCATATGTTAAAATTCTAACCCCCCCAAAGGGTTGGCATTCAGAGAGTGGACACCTCATGAACGGGATTAGTGTCCTAACTAAAGAGACCCGAGCACGCCCTATTCTCTCCATCATATAAGGGTGTAGTGCAAATGTCCCGTCTATGAGAAACAGACCTTCACCAGACACCAAATCCACCAGCCCCTTGATTTTGGACTCCTTGCTTCTAGAACTGTGAGAAACCCATCCCTCCTGCTCACAAACCACTCCGTGCATGGCAATCATATTTCATCAGCCTGAATAGACCAAGCAAGTCTTACACTTATTCCTTTCCTCTAAAATTGTGACCACTGACCTACTTGGAAGCATTATGTTTCGTTGTAGAAAAATAAAGACATGGGGATGGAGAGATGGCTCAGCTGTTAAGAGCACACACTCTTCTTGCAGAGGACCCAACTTCAATTCCCAGGAATGGGCAGCCCCACAACCACCTGTAACCCTAGTCCAGGGAGAACTGGCCCTGTGGACCATCAAGGCTATCGGCATTCACATGAGTGAACACACTTCAAAACTGAATCTTTATTTTAAACAATGAAAAAATAAAGACACAGTCAGATTACGCCACCCCCACCCTTACAAATTAAATGAGAGACATACATGCTAATAGAAAATCTCAGTAAAATAATTCTACAAGGTGCTAGGAAAACACAGGGGAGAGGTGAGCTGAGTCTCCCCTGGGAGAGGCCAGGGAGAGCTCTCACGGGGCAGTTTTCAGCAGGTATTCACTAGAAGAGGCCGAATGTATCTAATGGACCAGTGCAGAGAGAACATCTGAAAAAGGAAATACACGTGAAGGCACGAGGTCATGGCATTGGGTATTCACGACACTTCAAAAATACCAAGAGTGTTCAATGCAAGATGTGATGGGGTGCAGGAAGAGAGGCTAGGAAAAGTGAGACCATAAGAGACCAGGAAAAGAGGCTCAGATTATGTATCTGAGCAATGAGAGGCCACTGGGGAATTCTGAGTTGGGTCGGGTGAGAGTTCTGTGTTGTGAAGGCCATTGCTGAAGTGAGATACAAGATAGCCTTGATGGAGTGAGAACTAGAGTTTGAAGTGGTGAGAAGGGTGATTGCAAGGGCCCAGGACTGCCACAGGGAAGCACCGCACTAACAGCACAGAAAATAAGAGGCTAGGGAGAGCAGCAAAGCTAGTGTCTGAAATTCAGTAGAACAGGGACCCGGAGAGGAAGACAATGTGTAGACAACAGTTTAGCGATCTCTGCTGCGGACAGGAGTGTGAGGGGCCCAGAGAAGAAGCAGGTGGAGGCCTCCCATGGGGCACTGGGAGCTGTAAGCAGAGCCATGCTGAGAGATTTCTGGTATAGTTCAATCCGAGAGGGAGGATGTTCTCAGATGATGCAGTGCGGAAAGGAGAAAGGCCCCTGAAGAGAACCAGTGTTAATGGGTTATGATGAAGAGGTGTGCCCATAGAGAAAGCTGAAACCCAGACAGAGGCAAGAGGAAAGCCAGGGGAGAACAATGCCATAAAGGGACTCAAAGTAACCAGCTAATCATCAACACCCAGGTGTCCACATTTCATGTGAGAGTCATTCCCAGGTACTTCTAAGTAGCTATGTCTGGACTATCTTGGGGCTGGTGGCCCAGTTCCTCCATCACCCCCACACCACCATCTTGGTCTCTCTGATGGTTCTACTTTCTTCGTGAGGGGAAATACAAAAGCAGGTCCTCTAGGGCGAAGTTACTGTCCTGCTACCAGCTGTCTGAACGTAATATCATGGTCTTTTCTGGCACCCTCCTTCCCTTTCCTGAGACCCCAGACCTCAAAGAGCCAACACCCTGTTCCCCAGTGCCCCAGGGGTAGCCTCTGCCTGACACTGCCTCTTGTCTAGCCCTCTAGGGGACTGTTCTGTGGTCTGTAAGCTTCTGATTCAAGCACTCCCTAGGTACCATAATCCCTAGAACTCGGGGTATCATAGTGTCTATGTGTGTCGGGGATGGGGTGGGGGTGCATCAATCTGTGCTGAAGAACGTCTCTGGCATGCTTGCAGGAGAGGGCAAAGGGCAGAATGGGGTGGGACAGAAGGGAAATGCTGCTTGCTCCCAGCCCAGGATCCAAAGACCTAAGTTCTGGTGAAAGAGATCCATGCAACTGCTGGTGTCTGAGAATTCCAAATAAGATAAAACCCTGCTCTGCCACCTGCAAGATGTATGTCCTTGGTAAATTTTGCAGCATTTCCAGAACTCAGATTTTTCTCCTCCTGTCAAGTGTGCACAGTAATAATACCATCATCACAGAACTGTAAGGAGCAAATGCGTTAGGACGTAAGAAGACCGGAGAACGGAGTCTGACCCACCACATGCACTCCAGAAACACTGGGCTGTCATTACAACCACCACTACTTAAGATAATGTTATTAGCCCGGGAAGCGATGATGCACGCCTTTAGTCCCAGCACTTGGGAGGCAGAGGCAGGCAGATCTCTGTGAATTCAAGTCCAGCCTGGTCTACAAGAGCTAGTTCCAGGACAGGCTCCAAAGCTACAGCGAAACCCTGTCCCTAAAAACAAACAAAAAAATGTTATTATATTTGTGTGCCTGTGTGTGTGTGCGTGTGTGCAAGCCGCAGGGCACATGTGGAGGTCTGAGGACAACTGTGGATGCTGATTCTCCCTGCCCACCACATGGGTCCCAGTGATCAATCTCAGGTCCCCAGGCTGAATGACAAACACCTTTACCTGCCAAGCCACTTCACCAGCCCATCATCACTATCATTCTTAAAACTGTGAATATTGCTGTGATACACTTAATATCAATAAATTGGATACATTTGCACAAACATATAAAGATTAATCAGGCAAATTTTAATGAATGAGACTGAATTTAAGCAGCCTATGTGGCCCAACATAAACTTGTACATGTTCTTTAATAAGCAAACCTTTGATACTTAGCCATGTGTGTCCTTAATTACAACACTCACATACTTAGCTGTACATATATGTAGTATTATAATACATATAGAATACATGTATGTAATACTTTAATACATGTCTGTAACATATATGTAATATCAAAATACATATCACTAAGGTGCTCAGCATTGACACAGCAGAAGACTCTGCCTTGGGATAAGCGTCCTAGGAATGCCCTACCATCTTGAGGTGGAAATCTTTGGGATACTCATCTTTAAAGGAAACTAATGCATTAGTTGCTCTCTTGGGGTACCACTCTTCCCAAGCAGATCTTGACGTTTTTACTTAGGGTATGATCTCCCTTGCCCTTATAAAGCTAGGGCTACAACTTCATTGAGAGTCACTTAATCTCTGAATGTTTCAGAAACTAAATGAACTTTTCCTCTTGATGCCACTGTTAGCTAGAGTTGTAAATAGACACATAATATGCCTGCGCTGAGAGCCTTCCTAGCATCCACAGAACCCTGAACTGAAGGAAAGAGGGGAAAAGGAAGCAACAGTTCATTCCTCAGAGAGCTCCACTGTGCTGTCACTGAATTAAGAATGACGGGTTTCTACAGTACATGACGCTAGCCCTGGCATCATACTGGCCACTGCCTGCTGTGTTTGTTTCTGTCTTTCCTAAACACACACATGTAATAGGAGGCCACTTGTTTGTTACTGGCTGCTCAGCCCTGAAATAACTACACAGAAACTGTATTAATTAAATCACTATTTGCCCTATTAGCCCTAGTTTCTTATTGGCTATCTCTTACATCTTAATTTAACCCATTTCTATTAATCTGTGTATCACCATGTGGTTATGGCCTACTGGCAAGGTTCCATCTGGCTTCTGCCTCTGGCAGAGCTACATGGCTTCTCTTTGACTCTGCTTTCTTTATCCCAGCATTCAGTTTAGTTTTCCCTGCATAGCTCTGTTCTGCCCTGCTATAGACTCAAAACAGTTTCTTTATTCATTAGCCAATAAAAGCAACACATATACAGAACAATCTCCCACATCACTCTCTCTCTCTCTCTCTCTCTCTCTCTCTCTCTCTCTCTCTCTCTCTCTCATACACACACACACACACACACTTGCATATACACACACACACTCATACACACTTACACAATACTCAAATACATACTCATACACACTCGCATGCATACACTTGAAAACACACACACACTGATGCCAATTACCTGTCAGGTATTTTGTTAACTACCTTTTCTATAGTAATTCATTTCATTCTCAACCTTTTGTGGATTTCAACAAGAGTAGGTCTTATACAGAGAAGAAACTTCTGTTCAGGGCTCAGTTTAATTAGAAGTGCTGGCATCTGTGAGAGTTTGAATGAGAACGTCCCCCACAGTGCCAGGCATTTGAACACTTGGTTTCCAGTTGGTGGCGCTTTTAGGGAGGGTCAGGAGGTGCAGCCTTGCAAGAGGAAGTGTGTCACTGGAGGCAAGCTTTGAGAGCTTCAAGCCTCACACCATGCCCAGTGTGCTCTCTCTCCGTCATACTCATGACTGAGATGTGAAAGCTGCCTCCAGCTTGCTGTCATGCTTCCACTCTGACTTCATGGACCTTATCCTTTGGGAACCATAAGACAGAAGAAACTCTTCTGTAAAGTGCTTTGCTCATAGTATTTTAGCAGAGAAGCAGGAAGTAGCTAATACAACATACCACTATGCATGGGTCTTAGGAAGGAAGAGAGGATGGTGTCCACAGCACACTATCACTGTGCACGGGTCTTAGGAAGGAAGAGAGGATTATGTCCACACCACACTACCCACTGTGCATGGGTCTTAGGGAGGAAGAGAGGATTATGTCCACACCACACTACCCACTGTGCATGGGTCTTAGGGAGGAAGAGAGGATTATGTCCACACCACACTACCCACTGTGCACGGGTCTTAGGGAGGAAGAGAGGATGGTGTCCACACCACACTATCACTGTGCACGGGTCTTAGGAAGGAAGAGAGGATGGTGTCCACACCACACTACCCACTGTGCATGGGTCTTAGGGAGGAAGAGAGGATGGTGTCCACAGCACACTATCACTGTACACGGGTCTTAGGAAGGAAGAGAGGATGGTGTCCACACCACACTACCCACTGTGCATGGGTCTTAGGGAGGAAGAGAGGATTATGTCCACACCACACTACCCACTGTGCATGGGTCTTAGGGAGGAAGAGAGGATTATGTCCACACCACACTACCCACTGTGCATGGGTCTTAGGGAGGAAGAGAGGATTATGTCCACACCACACTACCCACTGTGCATGGGTCTTAGGGAGGAAGAGAGGATTATGTCCACACCACACTACCCACTGTGCATGGGTCTTAGGGAGGAAGAGAGGATGGTGTCCACACCACACTACCCACTGTGCATGGGTCTTAGGGAGGAAGAGAGGATGGTGTCCACACTACACTATCACTGTGCACGGGTCTTAGAAAGGAAGAGGGGATGGTGTCCACACCACACTTTTGGAGTGGTAGAGAAGACAAATCAATTACATTTACTTAGCTTTATAAAAAGACTGTGCTTCTAATTTTACAGCACAAAAATAAAAGCCTTCCTCTTGCCTCTGGCCCAGGATAAATTATTGTTTAAGGTTCCCACCATCTTTTACAAACATTTTCTTTTAGAGAACAAGTATCCATTACCATCAGGGCAGAACAACTAAAGAGATTAATTTAAAAATCCAAAACTTAAATGCTGGCAACTATTAAATGGTCCAAGAATAGAAAATACAGTAAGTTCACCTTCCCCTAAACTGTGCATCATACAAAGAATAACAGTGTAAGATACCTGCATCTCTTTCAGTTTGGAATGTCTCATCTTCACTGTCTCAGGAGCCCTTTCAAAGGCAAGCAGCTGGCTGTAGCACTGGGATTAATTAACGGAATCCCTTCCCTTAGAATTGTGTGACTGTTTTAAGACAGAGAAAAAAAATATTTCTTTCCACCCATCATATTCCATAACATACCTTCAAATTGCAATGGACTTCATACTAAAAGGGATTGTGTGTATCTTCGTCTCTCTCCCTCTCTCCCTTCTCTATCTATCTATCTATCTATCTATCTATCTATCTATCTATCTATCTATCTATCTATCTACTATCTCTCCCTCCCTCTTTCTCCCTTGCCCTCCCTCCCTTCCTCCCTTGCCCTCCCTCCCTTCCTCACCCCCCTTCTCTTTATGTAAAACTGTCATGGTACACGATTCCGGTACAGGAAGAGAGGCCTGTAGGCAGAGTAGGGTCACACAGGAACTTTTAGAGATTTTCCTGAGACTTTTCCTGACAGAGCAGTAGCCTGGCACATGGCTGCTGCCAAGCAGCTGACTCAGTTTCCCCTCTAGAGCTCTTAGTCTGAGAATACAGTGTTCAAAGGGGTCCTCAGGGGCCTCTAATTTCTGTCATGTAACAGCTACTGCATAGCTCAAATGGGAACACTGAACCAAAGCAATGGAGAAAGTTTATGAATTCTAGTATGACCTTGCTGGAATGATTAAAATGCTTTCAAAAATCTTGCCTCCACACTGCCTTTGGGTTAGATCCTGTATGTGGTCCATACATAGGCCTCATAGACCCAACTGATCTCATCAGCCCGTCACACAGCATCAGCTATGCCAACACAGGCAGCCCCGAGAGAAACACAGCAGCCTAATCTCAAGGATTTGAAGTCTCAGGCACTGGAAGAAAGGTGATGAAAAGCAACATTCAGAGAGAACAACCATGCTTTTCACTCCAGGTTTCTGATGAACTCAGCTGAATTGATGCATGAGGACCAATGCCCAGCTGTGTCGTGACAGGGACTTCAAAATCAAATTGATATCGTTTCATCTTTGGCTTTCAAACCTAGCAGAGATGTCTGAGTCAATACCACAAAACCACAGAGATCAATGGGAAAATGCTTAGATAGCTACTTCATCTTCTGGCTCTGGGAAACAGGAGGGGAAAGCGCCTTAAGAAATTGCCACAGAGGTGGGGGGCAGACCTGGGCCTTTTGTAGAGGAAACTCACAGGACAGCAATGGGATCTCATTAACGTTTTCAGTTACCAAAAATAAGCTGCAAGCGAAGACGTCAGCATCAGGTGTCCACACTCAGTTCCTGTTCGTGGCACAGATCTGGGCCTGTGCCAACTGCAAAGCCCTCCTTGGAGCCCTTCAGAAAAGATCTGTTTTCTCTCAGCAACTTTCAGCTGCCTGTGTTCATTGTTGTTCAAATCCTGCCGTTCCCAGAGCTTTCCCACCAGGAAGAGCAACCATCATGATGATATCCTCCCAACTTTCCCCACACCCACGGTAAATCCCTGACCGGCTCCACGGGTTTCCCTAGCTGGTCCGAATGGAGTCATATAAAACATGTCCCAGTCTCCTGCCACTTTTGCGTGTTTTCCAGGCTTGTCCATGTTAGAGCATGGCTTCATTCTTCATTTCTGCTGAGAGCCAAACGACACTGCATTGGATTCGTACCTTGTTCTTTGTTCATACAGCAAGTGATGGACTCACGGGGTTACGCCCACACTGGGGATATTATGAATAGTGTTGTGAGAATCCAAATAGAATGCCTTGCCTATGTGGCCATAAGTTTCATTTCTTTGGAAGCGTGCCTAGGAGTGGAATGTCCAGATCATATGCTTAAAGATACGTTGAACTGTTCTCCAAAGTGGCTACGTCATTTGATGTTCCCATCAACAGTGCACAGGAATTCTATTCCTCCACATTGTTACTAACAGCTTTTAGAGGCAATATTTGATTGTGGCCAAACAGGTGTGAGTGATAGGATCTCTTGCTGTGGCTTTGACCAATTCCTTTGGTAACTAATTACATCAGATGTCTTTTCCTCTGCTTGTTTGAGCTGGTTGGAAACCTTCTCTGGAGAAATGTCTATTCATCTTTTCCCCATTTCTTAAAGTTGGCATATTTGCATATTGTTCTTTTTATTATTGATCTATAGGTTTTTAACTATACTAGACACAGCTGCCTTAGCGGTTCTATGATTTGCAAATATTTTTCCTTATTCTATGGGATATCTGTTTTACTTTCTTGATGTTGTCCTTTGATACAAAAGTTTTTAATATTGATAAAACCCAATTTATTTGTTTTCCACTATTGCCTACATTGTTTAGTCTAAGAGCACAATGACTTGTGTGTCTGCTTATTGCTAGGAATATTGTAAGTCTTGTATATTACGCTTTGATCCATTTTGCACTTGTTGAATATGATATGAAGGGTAAATTTAATTCTCCCTCAGGAA
Source organism: Microtus pennsylvanicus (assembly GCF_037038515.1). Classification (NCBI taxonomy): domain Eukaryota; kingdom Metazoa; phylum Chordata; class Mammalia; order Rodentia; family Cricetidae; genus Microtus; species Microtus pennsylvanicus. The sequence continues at coordinate 25,792,295 of NC_134583.1, forward strand.
CCTATCTGCCTGTCCCAGAGTGACTTGTAAGAATGATTATTCATTCCTCCCATTGAATAATCTTTATTTTTATTTTTATTTTTTTATAAATGTATTTATTTATTAAAGATTTCTGTCTCTTCCCTGCCACTGCCTCCCATTTCCCTCCCCCTCCCCCAACATGAGGAATTGTATTAAAGGGTTGCAACATTAGGATGGCTGAGAACCACTGAGTTAGACTATCCAGCTCTAGGTTCAGTAAGAGACCTTGTCTTAGGAAACAAAGTGGAGAGTGGTCAGGAACACACACACACACACACACACACATCAACCTCTAGCCAGCACGCTCAAGTACACACATGCATGTGCACTCACACGCATATGAACACACATGAACATACACAACACATGAAAATACTCTACTGATCGCAAGTACGTAAGCTTATTTCTGGGTTCCCAATTCTATTTCCATAATACTTTTATCTCTTTTAAGCCAGTAGTTTCATACCATTTTGACTATTGGAAATTTTTTAATGTCGTTTGCACTGAATCTATCCATCAATTTGAAAAATATTGACAACTGAATAATATCAATTCTTCCAGTCTTTGAGTATAAAGTATATCTTCTAGTAGTCTAAGTTGTATACATTTATCATGTATAGTGTGTTATGTTGAAATATGTATATTATTCTCAGTGGCTAAATTAAGCTAATTAACATGCATTAATCAACACACACCATTTTGTTGTGAGAACACATGGTCTACCCCACAACTTTCTGAATCTGATGTATTGTTGTAACTATGGTTGGCGGTAGGTATCATTTTGCATGACAATATTTTTTAGTTACTCCTCTACCTAAGTGAAATCCTTGCTCTGATGAGCTTGTCCTTCAACAATATTCTATAGCTTTCAGAATACATGCTTTGCACACGTTTGTTAAATTCCTAAGACTCTCATTCTCTTGCTGCCAGTGTTAATGGAACTCTTTCCTTAGCTTGTTCTGGGATCATTGTTGATGTATACAAATACAGTTGGTTGTGGTATATTTATCTTCTATTTTGCAGTTCTGCTGAGCACACTCAGTAGTTCGATTAGGGAAGCTTTTCTAATGAATGTCTTGGGATTTTCTCCATGAAAAATATGTAATGTGTGAAGAGAGCCCTTCTCGTTCTCCCTTCCTGACATGAATGGCCTTTATTTCCCTTCCTACACAGTGATCCAACTAGAACCCCCAGTGCAATAGGAAAGTGGCAAGCACAGATGTACATATCTTTGTCCTGATCCAAGGAGGAAGGTGTCTTCAATTACTACAAGGCATGCTAGCTATGTTCTTCCATTTATTACAGTGTGTCTTCAATCTCCAAACTACTTAAGCAAAACTTTACCAAAAAAAATGCCCATTGTTTGCAAGAATATTATTAAGCTTAAATTTTAGGAAACTTACAAGAACATAATTTTTAATTTAATCCCTTAATAAATTCAATAAATCATCTAAAATTCAAATATTTTCTGGCAACCCTCTATTGAACCAACTATGCAACGGAGACTATTCTCAACTGGAGACACATAGTGAATAAAACTAGCGTGGGTTCTTGCCCATGTTGAATTTACAGTCTAATGTGGCAAATAAGAAACTAATAACTAAGCAAATTACCCAAGCGATAGAAGGGAAAAAGAATTACAGTGAAAATTATTCTCAGTACAGTAAAAGGAATAAAGAGTGTAGAGAATAGTGGCATTTTTAAACGGGAGAGGGTCATTTGAGCCAAAGCAAAGTAATACAGGGAGGGCAGTGTTCATGAGGATTATGTCATATCTCACTTATACAATTATGCACTGATCTTACCTCAGTATTCACAAGGATTGTCACACCTCACTTAGACACTTTCACACTTATACACTGAGCTTATCTCAGTATCACAGGATTAAGTCACACCTCACTTGCACACTTATACACTTGTCTTAACTCAGTCGTCATGAGATGATGTGGAAGTCCTTCTGTACATGTATTTCTTTTATTGGTTAATGAATAAAGAAGCTGCTTGGGCCTATGGCAGGGCAGAATAGAGCTAGGCAGGAAGACTAAATTGAATACTGGGAGAAAGTAGGTGGAGTCAAGGAGACTTCATGTAGCCGCCGAAGGTGACAGACACTGGCCAAAACCTTACCGGTAAACCATGAGGTTCATGGCAAAATACAAAATAATAGGAATGGGTTAACTTAAGACATAGAGTTAGTTAAATAAGAATCCTAAGCTAATAGGCTAAACAGTATTTTAATTAATACAGTTCCTGAGTGAGTATTTTGGGTTTGGGCAGTTGGGAAACAAATGAGCAGTCTCCACCTAAAACAAGGATTAATTCACACCTCACTTACACACTTATACATTGATCTTAACTCAGTATTCACGAGAATTAAGTCATACCTCAGTAACACACTGATTTTACCTATCTGTGAATAGAACCCAGAGGCACCAAAATTCAGAAAATTTTATAGTTTAAAGGAACCTTTAAACAAATCACTCATCTTTCTTTGTTCTAATGCAATGATCCAAACCAGAAAACATAAGAAGGGCAAGGCAGTAACAGATGGGATAAAAAAAAAACAGACCTAGCAGCTACACATTGGACTGGATGATTTGAGGGGAGAATGTTTGTCTGGTTGGTTGGATTTCAAGACAGAATTTCTCTGTGTTCCCTGGATGACCTAGAAGTCGCTCTGTAGACTAGGCTTGTCTCCAACTTAGAGTTTTGCCTGTCTCTGCCTCCCTGAGTGCTGGAATTAAAGATGTGCACCACCACTGCCCAGCTGGACCGTTTATTCGAAGATGTAGTTTTGTTTGAGTCATGCGTAATTCTATCAGACAATGAAAACTACACTAAAGATGTCTAATAATAAAGTTGATTAAGAACAGAAACTTACTCTACACTAACTTCATGGTTTGAGCATTCATCCTTAAAGAACAACAACCTTGCATCGATGAGAACATGCGGTTCACGTACTAATGAATTAGTCAGTCTTGCAGAGAGTAACCATAGGTCAGAAAGCATCAGAACAGAGTCAGAGCGTGGTTGCCAGGCACCCTCGCAAACACATCTGCAGTCATCGCTAATTACCCAGTGCTCTTCTCTCGTTATTGCTCAGACCTCGCCTACCCTGAGTTTTGAATAGTAATGATCATATATTTTTTTCAGACATACCTTCTCATTGGAATGTGAAAATACAGCTTGGATAACTAAAAATAAAGTAAATGCAATAAAGACTTTACATCTAATCTCAGAGGCACAGGGGAACCAACAAAGGAATAAACTAGAGTGCCAGGGTGTTGGTGTAATTATCCCCCAACTAAACGCCGAAGTTTGGGCTCACAGTGTGACAGTCATTGATTCACCAACCACCCCAGTGCTCCTCCCCAATGCTGGTGGAGGAGCCTTCAGGAGGATCAAAGAGAGCCTTGAGTCTTTACACATTTTCATTTTGACCAAAATGAAGGATGCAAAGCAACTGCCATACAGTTTCCACAACTGAAGAGAGATGAGTTACTGACAGCTCAGCATTGCACAGAACCTGAATGGCAGGAAAGTGGGCAGAACAAAGAGAAGGATTTCCAAAGGCAACTTAAGCTTCTGCCCAGTGGAGAAAACAAGACAGAGGCTCTCCTTCAGCGTGCATCCTTTGAAAAACCATTCCCACATCAGGGGAACTGGCTCAGGAATTTTTTATTCTTTTAGTTTGTTGACTTTTGGTTCTTATTGTTCATATATACTATTTGTTTATTTTTCATCATTACCACTACTACTACTTCAACAATGACGACGATGATTGGGGTTTTGCCTGCATGAATATCTGTGACCCATGTGCCTGTGTTGCCCTCAGAGGCCAGAAGAGAGCATTGGCTCCCCTGGACCTGGAGTTAGAGATAGTTGTGAGCTGCCATGTAGGTGCTCAGAATCAAACCTTTGGAAGAGCAGCCAGTGCACTTAACTGCAGAGCCATCTCTCCAGCCTCCTCTTGTTTGTTTCTGTTAGTTTTTATCGTAGACTTTGGAAGGAAGTGATAAGAAAGATCATTTCCTACCCTCTGATGACTTCTCTTCTTTCTCCTAGAACAGGACCCAGATGTGTGCTTTGCTATCTGCCCCTGCTGCTGTAGAGTGAAAGCAGTTATAGCCATGTGCCCATGGGGGCAGAACTACATTCTAATAAAGATTGCTTCATAAAAACATGCAGTAGACTCTTCCATCAATAACTCATTAATTCCACAGCTAGGCTCTCAAGTGTTCTGATTCTAACTGAAGAAAAAGGAGGGCAGATCTGTGTGTGTAGCCCAGACTGGCCGAGACCTTGGGAGGTTCCTGCCTCAGGCTCCCAGGTGCAAGATTATAGGCATGGGCCTTCACACCTGACTTTCCAAGATTGTGACTGTAAATCCAGTGTGTTTTCTGCATCATGAGAGTCTGGCACATACACTACCGCATGTTTAAAACATGAAGCTTTCTTCATTCTCTTGGTGATATTTTCCAAGCATTTTAATTATTGTTTTCTCTGGAAATATGTATACTCAATTTCATTAGTAAAAGAAAAATATTTTTAGCTATAAAAACTTAATGCCCAATCAAGTCTTTGAAAATCCATTTATCTCAAAAACAAAAGAATTTTAGACTAATTTTCACCTATCACCCAAAATTCCTTTCAAAACTAACAAATTATTATTTTTAATAACATATGTATTTATGGAAAAATAAATGCTGCAATAAAAAGGTTAAACTCATTTATGTCAGTGCTGTTGGTGATGGTATATAGTAAGTCAGTCAGGGCTGCATAATGAGAAACTACCTCATTAAAAAAAAAAAAAAGTCCACGCCACAGCAGTATCTAGTCAACTTTTTGGTATCTTCTAAGGACTTGGTATTTACATAGTAAACATTTTAAATAATTTTAGGGAAGATGTTACTACTACTCTATATAAAACAAATAAATACCAAGTGCCCTACAAGAGAAATCTACACCTATAATGTGTCTAAAAGTCAAACACAAATTATATCCATCTTTCTGCAAATAGAGCTATGAGGGAACTTTCAGTGCAGGGACCTGAAGAATCTGTTATGCTGAAATCTAACTGGTCTAACAATAGCATAGCTAAAGACAGCTTTGCTTTGCCTCTGGCTGACAGAAAAAACACCACGGGCAGAAACTGAGTATGCCAGGAAAGGGATTTTTCTGTGGTCGGCCCTAAGGTGGTTCAGGTTACAAAAGGACTTTACTTCACCTCCTAATATTGGCTTATCACGTTTTATTATTTATATAAAAAGAGTAACAAATTTCCCGTCTGTGTGGTGATAAGCATTTCCTGTCTACACTTAAGAGCCAAGGTACTCATTAACTTTGGATGTGACTTTCATGTGTTAGCAGAAATCACTTCTGAGGAAATGAGAGATGGTGGATGGGCTGGAAGAGGGAACAGCTTGTCTTTAGCCCTGGAAGGCCAGCACTTTCTGAGCTATGGATGCTTCAATGAGCTCCTGCTTCTTTCTTTACTTGCCTGCAACGGGGATATTACACTCTATCCTCCACTTCCTCTCTTACTCTAGTCTTCTGTATGTACTTGATGAAAGTAGAAAGGGGATCATGGGAAGAGGGAAGTAGAGGCAGGGCGATGAGAACAGGAGAATTCTGGGAAGGAGGAAGCCCATTCCTTCTAGTCCAGCCCAGACCACCGAAGAAGCAAGGTGTGACCTTCCCCGCTAAGAAAGGTACTGAGCCATGTGGTTAATATAGATAAGAATAATGAGTTAATATAAGCTACAAGAGCTAATAAGTAGCCTGAGCTAATGGGCCAATCAGTTTTATAACTTACGGAGATCTCTGTGTGATTTTCTTTAGGACTTGCTGGCTGTGGGAACCGGGCAGGACAGAAACCCCAATGAGCAGGCCCTAATGTTACACCAGAGAGCCTAGGTTCAATTTCCAGCCTTCACTCGGTGGTCCATAATCATTTGTAACTCCAGTTTCAGGGAGTGGGACACCTCTTCTGGCTTCCATGAAAACCAGCTTCTCATGGTACCTATGTACCATGACTTACAAACAGCCAAATTGCCCATAAACATAAAAGAAAATTAAATCTTAAAAAAATTTAAATAATCTTCAGGTATGCACAGAGGACTAAATTCACTCCCTGGCATGCATACAAAGATTAAAGCTTTTCCCTTTTCCAGCTTAATTTGCCTGTGCACCTTCCTACTTGGCTGGGGGTAAGATTGTTTAAAAACATCCACAAAAGCCAGACACTATGGCACTCAGGAAGTTGAGGGAAGAGGATGGGCATCAGTTAGAAACAGCTTGGACCATAGAAATGCCGAGACATCCAGGGCTACATAGTGAGACTGTTGAAATAAGAGCGGCGGGCTGCGTCCCCGGCACCCGACCGCTCCCACGGCTAGCTTTACCCGAAATAATTACACGGAAACTGTATTCTTTTAAACATCGCTTGGCCCATTTCTATCTAGCCTCTTCTAGGCTAGCTCTCGCACCTGGACTAGCCCATTTCTTATAATCTGTGTAGCCCACGAGCTGGCTTACCAGGAATGATCTTAACCTGCATCTGCCTGGAGTGGGAGAATCATGGCGACTCCCTGACTCAGTTTCTTTCTCCCAGCATTCTGTTCTGTTTACTCCTCCCACCTATGTTTTAACCTATGAGGGCCAAGCAGTTTCTTTATTGCTTAACCAATGAAATCAACAGATTGATATATGACACTCCCACATCAGTGAGACCTTGCATCGAAAACCTTCAGTTCACTACTTTAAATTTGATTAGTAGGATTGTTTGGAATTAGAAAAGCCAACAATGACTTCTAATGGAAACGTAAATATAACAAAATAGCAGAATATAAATAGAAGAAAAATAGTTTTGCTGAGCATATATTATGTACCAAATATGGTAGGATAAAATAATCCTGTGTATCTTTATAGAAACCCCAGGAAAGAAACTCAGTTTTTACAATGGGAGTGTTTAATAGGATCCAGGTGGGGGTCTGTGGATGACATGGGAACACACACAGCAAAGGAAAGCTAGTCACAGTCACAGTGTGTGGGTCGTGACAGTACCATCAAAGCCAGAGTGATGAATTAGTTAATAAATTCCCCTGTAAGATAGCCATATAACTTTCTGGGAAATGTGTGAGCAAACGTCCATATGGCACACAAATTGTTTATCTGATAGCCTTAGAAAAATTATTTAATCTAAAAATTTTAAAGCAAAAAGAATCATAGAGTTCATTCCAGTTCACATACAACAGACCCAGAGGGAAAGGGCCCCTAGTCCAGGTAGATCAACATGTCCACTGATGTCCACATGGTGAAGGCATGGTCACCAATGTGTGGTATGATTGGGAGGGGCAGAACATTTAAGATATGGAGCCTGGTAGAAGGAGGGCAAAGCAGTGCAGTGTGCCCTTGGAGGAGACACTGGGACCCTCCTCCTTGACTGCTTCTGTTTGCTACCTGGCCACTGAAACACAACATTGCCTCCCACAGGCCAGCTGTGTGGTCACGGGCCTGATGAGTTTTCACCCGGTTTATTCTATGACTTCCTAAGATCCTTGGAGAGCCCTGCTGTTGAAGTTTATTATACAGAAGGGATCCAGGGAATAAAAAAAAATATAGAAAACTTAAATTATTTCAGAATTCAGCGAGTATTTTAAAAATATAAAATATTTCAGTCAAGACCTTTGGACTCTGGCTGCCTGATGTGCCTCACAGATGTCAATGGGGCTTGATGTGAGAAAGTGGGACAGTCGGAAGCAGGCTTTTACTGTAGGATGGGCTGCCAGGGGCACATACTTACTGCTGCCACCATCCACCCCCCACCAGCATGACCTTGTCTGCACACTGCATGGGTCATTCTAGCAAACACCTGTTTCACTACAGTCCTTTGAGCACCAGCTAAGCATCTGTCCTTTGGCACGTCACATGGCCTGCCATGTGGTAGCATGCAGACATTTCCTCGATTAACTGACTAACGAGAAAGAGAAGAGAATGACTACCTTGGTGTTTTCCACTATGACCTTTTACAGAAACCCTCCTGATGCCAGTGAAGTGGCTCAGTGGGGTAAAAGGACTTGCTAGCCAAGCCTGATTGGGGATCAACCTGAGTTTGATCCCCCAAACTCACATAAAGATGGTAGGAAAGAAACAACTCTAAAAGATTGTCCTCTAGCTTGCATACACATGAATCATGGTATGCAAACATCCTTAGTCTCTCTCTCTCTCTCTCTCTCTCTCTCTCTCTCTCTCTCACACACACACACACACACACACACACACACACACTAACTATAGAATAATAAAACTTAAATTAAATTAAAATTAAAATTTTTTTCTTGAGCACTAAAGATAAACAAATCTATCTTGGTGTCATGAATATCTTTCCATTCAAAAGACACAGAGTCTCTAACTGCTTTTCTGTCTCTGACAGCCCGTATTCTTTTCCACATGGGCTGAAGTGTTAGCAGAGGGCAGACTCCAGCAGGGGCCACAGAAAGCTGATTTGCAAGCATGTCCCCTTCCTTCTCTCAGGGGTTCCTATGTGCTACCAGCTAGGCTCTTGAAGCCAATGCCATTGCCTAACCTTGAAAATGGGGAGGCTTCTGGGCCACCCACACTTTATTTGTATTAAAACTTAACATCAGCATTAAAAAGATGTTTATAAAACTACCGCAAAACTGAATTTTTAGCTATTTTTATAACACGGAAAAACTAGTTTTAGAAAAACTGCAATTGTACACAGAAGGATGATATAAGTCATAACAGGTTCACACTGCCCCTACATCTAAGATGTGGCAATTGTCAAAAGCTGTGGTCCAAGCTCTGGGGCACTGCCTTGCATTTTAGCCACAAAACTGCAAATCAGTAACTAAAATGCACAGAAAAGCGAAATGATAATAATAATTATTATAATAATATCCTAACCTAATCCCATTTCTGCAGAAGAGGATTTGATTATCTTAAGAACAATTCTCCAAGTCTATGTGTCTAACTTTTTGTCACCATGTCCCCCTAGGGGGGGGGGGGATCCCAGGCAAAGGTGGCACAGAAAGCTCACGATGCTTCAAAACCAAAAGCTACTGAGCCAGTTCAGCAGCAAGGGCTCCTGCAGACCGGGACAGAAGTAGAACACCATCAGAGCATGCCAGAATAGTGAAAATCTGAATGAGCACAATGACACTGCCTCTCCTACTGCTTCAGGTAGACAGTGGAACGACTATAGTCTCAAGAAACACACGACTCTAGTATTTATTTGCCTTTAAGTGGGTTAGTTAAGCCTCCCGGATGTTGCTTCCTCCTTTAGAAAAATGGGCATAATTAACAGTATCTACAGAAGAGGCTTTAATAACATGGACTAGGCAATGCCACTCATACAAGAAGCTTAGTGTCTCATACTTTGAAAACAATAAATGTCATGTGTAGGCCATGAAATGAGAAGCGAGAACATGGGAGAGAAGGAAGAACTCGCAGGGCGGGACCAGGAAACTGCAGATGCTTGTGCCATGAAAACGGAAGCGGGAAGTCTATTCAAAGTGAAGTCACCAGCAAAAGGAGGACCCAGGAAGATGGGAAAACAATTGGGGCTAGTGGGGGAGAAGGACAAAGTAGAACCAAGCATGACACCTATATATGAAAAGGCCACAACAGAGTCCATTATTCTTTATGCTAACTTTAAGTCATCTAAACAAGGGAAAAAATAGATGTCAATTGATGTTTCATAATCATTACTGCAGTAGTTTCCATCTCAGACCTGTTCAGTCTATAGAGCTATACATGGAAGCTGCAATCAGTAAACGGTCATTTACTTCCCTGTACTGGGACAGAGTTGTGAGTTTCCACTACATTGTGAACCTGTTTGAAGTCACCTCACTAGAGAGCTGCAGTAGTTGGCTTGGTCCTCCTGACACAGGAGAGATCCTACTGTAAATGGGAGGTAAATGGTCTGCCTGAGGTCGCACAGCCAGAGACAAGTAGGGAAAGGACTCGAGGTCACACTGTCCAACTGATACTTCGTGATTCATCTCACCAAAACATCAATTTCATAATATTTTATTCAAGCAGTGTGACTCTGACGGGGTTAGCCAGGAGACTGAGTACACAGGGCGTGGGCCCTGAGGCCCAGACCCACTCTGGAGAGATATCCACACAGACTGGAATGGGCTGAGCGGAGTGTTGTGATGACTCCCACATCAGGGACTGACATTGTCACCCATGCCTGGACATAGGGGTCCTCCAGGGTGACTGTTGTGAAACTAAGCAGTGCTGGTGCTCCCAGAGAAAACTTCCGGGTCCCCATGCCAGAGATGATCGCCATAGCTGCCTGGCTGGCTCCTCCGTTAAACCTGCCCATGAACTGCTCTTGCTTTCTTTCTTCCTTATTTTATCCCCACTAGAACCAGATTTATCTTATCTCCTCCCCCACCTTCCATCATCCTGCCTGACTCGTTCTGCTCCTCTGACTCCAGATAGACAATTTTGACTATTGAGAGATAGATGCATAGATAGATAGATAGATAGATAGATAGATAGATAGATAGATAGATAGATGATAGATAGATAGATAGATAGATAGATAGATAGATAGATAGATAGATAGCCAGCCAGCCTGGTTAAAGATATTTTGCCATGAAAACACTAAAATACCATTACCCTACCAGCCAAAATAATCTCTGGAACCAAAATCTTCTATTATCAAAGCAGCTTGGGGGAAGGTTTATTTTCAATTATTTGATTTTAATTGGCAAAAATTATATATGTGGTGCAATGTGTTACACTCATATATGTACATATTATATAATTATTAAATAAAATAACATATCCATCAGCCCATGGTGTTCTTTTGTCATGAGAACATTTAAATTTCCTTTGAGCAACATTTAAGTGTGTATTAACTGCCAACTGTAGCTTCCATTCTGTACCATCAATTCCTGAGCAGCCTTTCCTAACTCAGTTCATAAGTTTTGTCTCTCCTGTCAGATCCGGAAGCAATGGGAACGCTGGCTTGAGTCTTTATGGCTCTCTATCCTCTGCAAGACACAGAGCACCATCCAGGGCTCGTGTCGAATGACAACATGAACAAGTTCATTTTCCCAGACCCAGCTTCTGGCTTGTGTCTAGAACAGTTTTTGACCAAGAAATTGCTTGGGCTGAGATAATTACTCAAATAATTTTTTCGAAAATAATTGGTATGTCTGGGGTGTAGCTCAGTGGTGGAGGACATTCCAGCATGCATGATGTCCTTGGGTTCAATCAATAACAATGAAAAGAGAGCTTAATTTAAAAAAAAAAAAAACTTTGTTACTTACGAAATTAGCACTATTGTAAAAATCGGGGTTTTTTTTTCCCCAGATAAAGTTCTTAATTTTCCACTTCAATCTGCACGCAGAGGAAGGGCTTCAGAAGACAAAAGAAATTCTCAAAGTCTTCTTTTAAAAATTAAAATCTGTGTTCAGAGGGTAAGAAGGAACTGCTTTAAGAAGAGTTTTAAAGAAATTGTTATGCTTTAATGTCACTGTAACTTAATCAGGCACCATTTGCTCTTGCCCAGCCGGCGTTGTTCCTGAATTTACTTCTTGTCTATGAATCAAACGACAATAAGTCAAGAGCGAGTGCTTGGAGCCATTGGGAAGACAACGGACTATGAAACCGAGAAGCCCTGGGCGAGGTTTTCAGAGAACTGTTGGTGACAAAGGACAAATCCTGATGGATGTTGCAACCAGGATGGAATCTCACTTAGTCACATGTCTTCTCCCATCCCGGAGTTCTAGCGTGGGCTGTGGGGGAGACAGCCTCATTTACACAAGCGTCTCTACCCTGTCGCTGGGGAGCGCCACGCCCAACCCTCCAGATCCCACTGAACTTCTTGCTCCAGTTTTCCTCGAAGAGTTGTCTAGCTAGGCTCTGCTCTACCTGTACTCAGAGATGGCCCCATCGGTCCACATCCACTTCAGCCGCCCTGCCCTGGAGCCCTGTGGTGAAAACTGCCCGGTGGCGGCCATGGGATGACCTAGACAGCTCTAGACGGTCTAGTGTGGCTGGAATTCGGCTGAATACCGTGATTGAATCCCTGCATTTAACCAAAGGAAAACTGTTCGTGGGAAAGGTAGGTTTCTGTGGGATGTAATGGCTCACGTAGATAATCTCTGCATGTAGAGGCCGAGGCAGTGGGATCACAAGACCCAGGTCATCCCAGGTTTCACAGTGAGATCAGTTTCAAAATAAATGAAATAAAATACTGAGATAATGTTACACACATACACAAATAAAAAATTAAATAAATAAATAAAGATGTGTATCTTGATGAGTAAATTAAAGGTTGAGCTTCCTAGTCAAATAAGCCTGGAGAAACACAGAGTCTGCAGCTCCCTCTGAGAGGCTTACGGTGCAAGCTGACATAGGGACAGTGACCTAAAAGGGCCTGCAATGAGGACCCTGTAGCACTTTCTTAAACACAGGAAGCCCCAGATTTCTGGGCTACAACCGTCTTCTTATTCATACCTTTTCATATTGGAACTAAGCCTAGGGAATGTGCGAAAGTACTCTTCACTTTGAGTCCAGTCCCAGCAGCTCCGGGTTCCCCTGCCCAGAGATCACTGTTCAGAGAAGACCCCGCGCAAGTGTTAACCTAAGAACGAGGAGCTTCCTCTTTCTGTTAGCCAACCAGACAGAACCGTGACCTGGGAATATCACCATCGACACAGGAAAGCAGTTTTAGAGAAAGCAAACCTTTTAACCATAGATAGCCATATATTATTTATTAAACCATTTGCAGCTGTGGGCACGCAACTGATTTTTACGCCTGTAGTTCTATATACAAGAAGTAGCAAACAGGGTGATTGCCAGCCAAGCCCACAGATAATTTCAAATCAATTGCTCTTGTTACAGTGATATTTTCTTCTGTTCATTTTTAGATAATTCAAGCTTGTAGAAATAGAAAAAGGTGGAAAACAAAGCTGTGGGGAAATTTACTATTATTCAAAAATACTTATCCTTTATTGAAAAATGAAGCTTTCTGCAGATTGGCTCTCCTTGAAATCACTGAGGAAGTATTTAGAATATTACTTAGCACTGTAATTTCCCCAGTAGCTGAGAGTTAGTTTTTCACATTACCGTCATATTTACTATCAAATAATATTTGAATGTTAAGTCCTGAAAATACACATATCAAAGACGTCTAAAATCTCTGACTAGACATAAAGCATCTAAAATAAAGTACATAAAGCATCCTCTTAAACATCATGCATTTCTAGTAATTCTACTGAAATCTATTCAGGTTTATGAATGGAAAATTCTGATACCATGGAACTGATCTGGACTTTACAGCATCAGCTTCACTTAACATTTTAAGACCCATGTTCATCCACAAGAAGATCAACACTAATCCAAATGCGAATCTCATGGCTTAGTTGATTTTAACTGAGGCCCACAAATCCATAAATGTGCAATATTCTACCCTTTTAAAACACAGCTAGGAAATGCATCACACGAATATAATCAGAATCTCAGGAAGAACATCCCTGGCTTTCCTCACCAACTCAGGGGCACCAGGAGCCGGCAACGCACTTGGTGAACACTGGGTGTGAGCCTGGACTTCCTCCCCACTCACTCCACTTCAGTCACTGGACACAAAGACCACGTTTTCCAGGTGCCCTGTGGCAGTCCTTACCAGTGTAGATGCTGGCATTGGAAGCTGGGATACCAAACTGGGACTCGATGAACTTGGGGATGAAGGTAATGAAAGCGGTGACAATGGCACTCTCAGCTGTGTATGACAAACTCACAAAAAGGAATGTCATGTTGCTTAAGATCCTGACAGCTGCTCTTGGGAGGTCTACAAAATGACAAAAATGATACATGAATGTTATAAACAATGGATGGGAAGCAAAAGAAAATTGAACTTTTTTTTTCTTATGAACTGAAAATCGTCCTCGGGCAGCAGACAAAAGCTCTGATGATGTTGGGTGTTTTTTTTTTTTCTTTCTTTTTCTGTTTTGATGTTTTTGGAGACAGGGTTTCTCTGTGTAACCCTGGCTGTCCTGGAACTCACTATATAGAAGGCTGGCCTCGAACTCACAGAGATCCGCCTGCCCCTGCCTCCCCCAAGTGCTAGGATTAAGGGCGTGTGCCACTTCTGATAACACTAGACACCACTCCTGTTTTCAGAGTTGAGTTTCTTAATTCTCAACCAGGATAATGAAGGAAATAGCATCTAAAATCATTCCCAGACACAAATGTATTCATAAACAGCATCCAGTCTATAAAATTATTTGCATTTTCATTAGTTAAAATACATTCTCTGTTAAGACCATATAGGTTCCTCAATATGAAAATTACCTATGGTCTAATCCTACATCATACTTTCCAGTTCATCCAGCTACCACCATCCTAAAAAAATGTATTTTTCTTTTTTAAAATTCAATTTATTGTTTACTGTGGTGTGTGTGTGTGTGTGTGTGTGTGTGTGTGTGTGTGTGTGTGTGTAAAAGAGAGGGAAAGTTCACATATGCACAAAGGTATGTGGGTACCCTAGAAAGCCAGGAAAGAGTACTAGCTCCCCTGGAGCTGGAGTTACTGGTGATTGTGAGTCACCCAAAGTGAGAGCTGGGAACTGAATTTGGGTCCTCAGAAAAGTCCTCAGGAAAGCCGCAGGCACGGAGCCATCTCTTAAGCTCAGAGTTGGCTTGACTTTGATCCCACACTTCAGATGCCCAAAGCAGAGCAACAGATAGATGATGTTGTGCATCTGAAATTTCAGCCTTGTTTATGGAACAGGAAATAATCATAACTAAAGAAATGGCAATGAATAAGAACCTCAGGCCAGGCACTCCCAGGTACTTTGGATTGAAGAGCACAAGGCCATGATATCCTAAAACGAAAGAATCCAGAGATGAGGCTTGGAAAGCATCTTAGGGAGGAAGATTTCATCCTTAAGTCTAGGTATTTACTTAGCAGAATGTGCTACAGATACAACATCATTTATAATATAAAATGTGGGATGGTTAATCACCATCGATGGGCAATACTTAAACAAATATGGTACAGCCATATAATTGAATACAAGATGGTCATTAAAAATTAATCATTTGTATGTGCTAGAACAAAAGAGTTACAAAAGTATTATACTGATAAGTAAAGCAAGCTACCTAAATGTGTATATAGTCATATTTGAGTAAAAATAAAACAAGTCAAAAGAATGGATTCATAGGAGATCAAATGATGATTTCATAATACACTAATACCAGATTCTTAAGTTGTGCAAACATGACAAAGGTTCAAAGAGAAATAGATGGAAACTCTGTAGCCAATCAACTTCTATATTTTTCATTTTTATAGAATGAATAGATGAACATCTGCATAACTGCTGTGCCTCCATGAAGAAAACCATCTTGGAAAACACTTATCCTTTACATTACAACATGGTAAAATAATTTTGTTATAATTAGTCAACTTTTATTGACACTATAATTCATAACCTCCCACTTAACAAGAATCTAAAACTTAGGAAATAGAGAGTTTTTGCTCATGTCATTTCAAAATAGAATTAAATGTAATGTTTCAGGTCTTACCTAATCTTGTGAGGTTTAAGACCTTAAGGAAAAGCTAATATGCAGCCCTGACCTTTATTGTGGATAAACACGCCAAAGAAAAACAACCCAACTATTTCATATTTTTCCTGTAAATGTTAAGTTAAAATGTCATATTCAAAATTTCAAAGTTGATAAGTTGAGATTATCAATATTAAAAGATTTGAATTAAGTTTAGCCGGCATATTAAAAGGCAAAATATTGAACTTAAAACATCTGGAAAAAGAGGAAAAGTATAAAACACAAGAAAATAATATTTGTATCACATGAATATTTTAAGTCATATTCCTCACCTCAAACTGTTTTTTCTTTTCATACTATATTTTTATTATGAGTATATGTGCATATGTATGTGTAGGTAGACATGCATGAGTACAAAGTGCCCTTGGAGACCACAGGTATCAGGATCCCTTGGATCTGGAGTTATAGACCCTTGTTGGTACAGGTGCTGGGAACCGAATTCTGGTCACTGCATATACTCATAATCCATTGAGCCGTCTCTCTAGTCCCTACAACGATTTTTCTTTTAGAGACATTTGGTTTGGTAAAATGGTCTTTCAGCATCAAGGGTAAGAAAAATATATATGAATGTTCTCTCATCTCATTAAAAGTTATTGGATAAATAAATAAAGCCAAAATTGGTTGATATTTAAGTAGAATCAACAGAGTTCAGATTTCCAATGAATCTTTCACCCTCCATATCCATTGACTGAGGCTTAGTTTTCTGTCCAAATGCCCTGAAGGAGTCAAAGAATTTAGGGCTAAATTGTGGGCTGGCGCCACTGAGTCTTTCTCACATATAGGGACCAAGCTAATAATTACATCGAAGAGCAAAGGAAATCAGACACATAACTGCCAAGAAAGGAGCAGTGTGGAAAGAAGTACCAGGTAGCTGCTAGATTAGAACTGAACGTGCCCATATGAGCCAGTTAGATGAACAGATACATAGAAAAATGAGAAATATGTTAGACGATAATGGATGATAGATATGTAGATAGATAGATAGATAGATAGATAGATAGATAGATAGATAGATAGATAATGATGAAGAAGATAGATAGATAGATAGATAGATAGATAGATAGATAGATAGATGATAGATAGATAGATAGATAGATAATGATGAAGAAGATAGATAGATAGATAATGATGAAGAAGATAGATAGATAGATAGATAGATAGATAGATAATGATGAAGAAGATAGATAGATAATGATGAAGAAGATAGATAGATAGATAGATAGATAGATAGATAATGATGAAGAAGATAGATAGATAGATAGATAATGATGAAGAAGATAGATAGATAGATAGATAGATAGATAGATAGATAGATAGATAGATAGACAGACAGACAGACAGACAGACAGACAGACAGATAGATAGATAGATAGATAGATAGATAGATAGATGGATGATAGGCAGATATATGTTATAGATAGATGACAGATATAATAGACAAATTGATTGGCAGGTAATATGTAACAGGTAAATGATATAATAGTATGATAGGTTGACTGACAGGGAGCAGACAGATGCTTACAAACATACTTACAAATGTATGCATGTTTGGGTGTGTACATGTTATTCCTTAGCATTATCACAATATGATAGCACACAGTAGGAATGAGCCTACCCAGCATGCATCTCTTGGTTTCTAAGAAATCATTTTATACTGAAAGGAACAAAAAAAGTCTGACTTCAGAGTTGGAAGATAGAAAATACAAAATGAACTCAGGAAATCTTACTGAAGAAAAGAGTAATAAAAATCACCTCAATGGACAGATTCCCCAACTTTGAGCTTAATGGATACTAAAATAACTATGTGAAAATCAAACAGGAACAATATGCATCCAATCCTCATTATTTGTAGTTTTTTTTTTACTAGTCAATTTAGCTATTTGCTAAAATTTCCTTGGAAGCCTAAAGTTACTATTTGAAGCATGTTCACAGCCACACTCAGCAGGAAACCCTTGCATCATCCCATTCTCCTCTCCTGGCAGAGGTGGCAAACACAGTCTACCTCCTTCCTGCAGCTCTGCCATGGTAAAGTGCGTCTTTGTCACACTTATCTCATTGTGCTTCTTGCTGGTGGTTTCACTTATTTAAAAGGTCCCTAATATCAAACATTGGTGTCACATGACTACAGTGCCAGTCCTCAGGAGGTTGAAATACAAGAACCACTGGTTGAAGACCAACCTTATTTATACAGCAAAACTTTACCTCCAACACATAAACGGGAAAATACCTAGCCCCCAGGTGGTTGCCTGTAGTGCCGATAGCTACAGCTGGCTGTGATGAGTGAGCGCAGAAGAAATACACACATCAGAGATGCTAATACAAGGCATGAGTTACAGGCATTTGGCATGACTTCAAAGTTAATGAATCAACAGCAGTCATTACATGCAGACATTTTAAATGAAGTCATGTACAGATGAGCTGTTGAACACATCACGGCGGAATCAACCCCGTGTATCCTCTAGAAACAGTACCTCCATGATTATTGATTTGTTGATCATGGTGATGTCACAAAACATAATGGCTGTGAAGAGTGGGAGTTTATTGATCTTATATAGCCTCAAAATATTCCCCCATAAGGCACTTATACATTTTTATTGATTTTATTGCAGTCTACTAGTTAACTTTTGGATGGAGCAACCTAGAAAATGCAACCTCATCCAGGGATTAAATAGCTAACCTACCAGATTATTGGACAAACTGATACTATCTGACTAGTTAGGGTATAATGAGCATAGCATCATTTTTGTGCTAAACTTTAAAGAGTACATAAATCAGAAGACAGTGTCAAACCCCAACTAAGGAATCATCTGTGAAGACAACTTTTGCCTATGATTTTAAGAAACGGTCAAGATCAGAAAGATGAGGATCTGCCCAAGACTGAAGAAGACCCCCAAACTAAATACATGTGATTCTGGATTGGGCCTTGAACATAAAGGGCATCTTTGCGAAGACAGGACTGTCTTAGATAATGGGAATAACTCACTGTGTATTTCTGATTTTTGATGGTTGCCCAGTGGTCATGCAGAACAGTGTCTTTGAGCTTAGAAAAAACACAGGAGGAGTGGCCAAGCATGTCTCCGACTTCCAGGGTGATTACTGTAATTATTGGAGACTCAACACAGGGCACCAAGTAATTAGGACTCTGTGTGCCTTCTTGCGGGCTTTATGTGTATGCCCAAATTTATTTCAAAAGCATAGATTCAAAAAGAAGTTGTTCAATCTGTGGATGTGCAACCCAGCATCTAATTCATTTCCCATGCTACAGAATTTATTTTAGATTCATTCCTCGGTGCCATGTATAATGTGTTATTATACAATCAAAGATGCTGTTAAGATCATGAGAGAGAGGTATTGAGTAATGATAATAACAATCTGGTGTCTGATCATTTGATACTATGAAATTTTTCAAGTTCAGGGCTGACAAGACAACCCAGCAGGTAAAGAAAGGTGTCCACGACCAAGTCAAATTCAGTGTTAAGGAGAAGCCAACACTAAAGCCAGGAGATGCCTTCTATGTTACATAGAAGTAATGTAGGAAGAAAAATGTAAGGCAAAACTCGAGCAAATGTAACAGAAAGTGGACAATATTTAAGAAAGACTTGCAGCCAGGCCTGGTGGTATATGCCTTGAATCCCAGCACTCGGGAGACAGAGACAGGTAGATCTCTGTGAATCTGAGGTCAGTCTGATCTATATATTGAGTTCTAGGTCAACTAGGGTTATCTAGTGAGACTGTTTTTCTTTTGCTTTTTTTGTTTGTTTGTTTTCTGTTTAAAAAAAAAGAAAGAAAAGGAAAAAAGAACATACTTGTAAAAACAATATTAATGGTGTTGGCAGGTCCTTTGTTTCTTTCAGACCTTCACCAATGGCAGTCCGGCTGGTCCCACCACTACACACATCCAGACAAACAGATCAATTGCCTTCTCCTCACAAAAGGGATACTCTGAAATAAACCTGATGGGGTTCCTCTCAACAGCCTAACAAATCTTTAGTCAAAGTTTTGGGAAATCTGAGATATGTGGTATGAGGGGGTTCCTGTGGAAATTGATAAGGGACTGATCAGTCCCAGGGTAGGTGGGACTACAGCTGGTTCTGCTCAGTTCCTGTGCAAGTGGGACAACAGCTGGTTCTGATCATCCCCAGTGCAGGTGGGACTCCAGCTGGTTCTGCCCAGTCCCAAGGCAGGTGGGACTACAGCTGGTTCTGATCGTCCCAGGGAAGGAGGGACTACAGGTGGTTCTGCTCAGTC
Source organism: Microtus pennsylvanicus (assembly GCF_037038515.1). Lineage (NCBI taxonomy): Eukaryota > Metazoa > Chordata > Mammalia > Rodentia > Cricetidae > Microtus > Microtus pennsylvanicus. Next base: position 25,812,172 of record NC_134583.1, read on the forward strand.
CCAGGGAAGGTGGGACTACAGCTGGTTCTGATCGTCCCAGGGAAGGAGGGACTACAGCTGGTTCTGCTCAGTCCTGATGCAGCGGCGACTACAGCTGGTTCTTCTCCGAAGCCTTGTAGATAACAGACATTGGCATGCTCGTCATGACCCGACCATTAGGCAAGCATGCTCGAGCGCATATGAATGTTTTAAGTACGACTAAGGTCTGAATCGTCTGTCCGACTAATGTTTGAAAGCACCAGGCTGCAAATGACCATCATCTGCAGCAAAGAAAAGGGGTACAGCTGTCTTTCCAAGGGGAAAGGAGAGGTGCTTACTGAGAGCTTATTCCTAGTGAGAAATATACCCCTTTCTAGAGAAAACTATGAGTGTGTGTGGCGCTAAAGATCTCTCACAGTCACTATTCCCGCTGAAGTCACAGTGGTTTTTATCGTGTGCCTACAGCACTAAGACATTCTTAGAAAGCATTCATTCATTAGCGTGCTTTATTACATCACAACAGCCATGTATACTAAAAAAAATATGTGTCTGAGAAAATGAAATGAATGACACGGATGCACCGTTTCCTTGTGGAGAACGGTGAGTCCAGAGAGCATGCGTGGTAAGGTGAAGGGGTCCATGGTGCAGACAGTGGAGCACACTGAGAGCTAAGAAAGGCTGGTCCATAATCATCTGGAGGGCAGATCTCTTAAAGCTGAGGAAACCCATCACTTTCTATACTAACCTACAAAATTAATTTTAAAAAGTCAGAAAAAGGCTGAAAAATCCCTAGCAGATTTAGATAAAATTGCAATTAAAAATTCCATTAACAAATAATTAAAATGCTATTGGGAGAACACAGTATTCATGAACACAGCATTTTGCTTATACAGCCCATAGAGAGGGAGAGGTTTTTTGTGAGCTCCAGTTGTAAGCACCTCTCTACGCAGCAACCCTGGGATTTTGATACGCTAGCAGGAATCACTAGACAATCCATAATTTAGTTTGGCATTTTCCTCAAGATTTGAATTCATGAGTATGAATGCGAATTAGTCAATGCTCGTTTCTGCATAGTTTAACCTCCCTTCACATTTTGGTGTTTGTTCCTGTTGTTTTTACAAGAGAATTCACTCCTTATGAGCTGCTTGTATGTTTGTTGCCTCCTGTTGACATTCAGCTTCCGGGTCAACATTCCTCTAGCGCGTTTTTCTAAAACTAAATATAACCCATCAGTTTTATTCTTTCAATATCTTTTTTAAAATTTCACTTTCCCAAAGAAATCCCGATAACAAACAGCTCTGATCCAACTTCAGGCCTCACTTCTATTTCTGCCTCCTGATCAATCTGCTGACCTCCACACTTAAGGGCTCTGCCAGGTACGACAGCCCATGTTTTCAGGGGCGTTGGTGTTTGTAGGGTCTTCTTTGGGGGATCCCATGGGATCATTGGTTTCAAGGACAGTGTGTAGGAAGTAGGGATAATATTTGTCTCATATTGCAAGGTAAGTCTGATGCTGGCTAGTGTCTCCACTGGTTTCGTGACCTATCAGTGAATTTAAAAGTACATTAATGATAAGCGAATTTGAAATAAGGAGAAAGTGCCATACATTCAGTACTTGTCAAAGAGGGAACCAGGAGATTTCATGAGGGTATAGTCAACAAAGCTGCTCTAAAGTGATTTTAATGTCCAGATATTCTGAATGATGACAGAGAAGAAAGAGTTAGACCATAGTTTTAGGCTTTGCACCTTTAACTGTGCAGCCCAGTGAAGCCCACACACAAGAGGACTGTGACTGAAAACCTTGGCTTGACATTCTAATGATCTACTTTCTTCACAACACTAGGAAAGGCCACACATACTACAGTCGGATAGTTTCTGGAAATTCCAGTTCGATTTTGCCATTCGGCCTTTCTCTGCTAATTCTTGTGCCTCTTACCTAAGCCTGAGCCCCTATTGCAGCTCCCTGCCTATCTGTGATGGTCAGTCACTGCTGTCCACATGACTGATTTAAACTTAACCTAGAAAACCACCTAAAGCTTGTCCATGATGCCGTTTCCAGAGAGGTTTAAGTGACATGAGGAGACCCATCCTGAATGAGGAAGGGACCATCCCATGGGCTGGGGAGAGACAGAAACAGGGGGCGGGGGGCAGCAGAGCAAAGAGCACCTAAGCAGGCAGAGGAGGGGCAGGCGCCAATGTACCAGGCTGTGTTTCCTTTGTGTTCTGGGCAAACCTCACCTGAGCTCTGTCCACAGCTCTCTCCTCGGGCCTCTCCTCCCATCCCACTCCTTTACCTACCTGGCCTCCTTCTTGGGATGTTTCTGGTAGCTTCCTGGGAGCGAGGAATTCCAAGAAAGTCTGGGATGCCTGTGGGCAGGTGCCCCACAATAAGACCACCAACACACACACACACACACACACACACACACACACACACAACTCCCAAGCTTTACCACCCAGGTGTCTACCGCATAAGCCCAATGTGCCGAACACAGGAAACCTATTTGGCATTTCCAAACACGTCTGTCCTCTGCACTCTGTTCTCCACCTGGGATGCACCCACCTCCCCAGGGTGCAGGAGGCCTGCTAGGGTGTTTCCTGCTTCTTCCCACCCTCAGTCATTCTCACCACCACCACCCCACACACACACATGCACCCATTTCACAGCAACCACAACCCTTCTATGGGACCTGCTTGTCCTTACCCCAACCCCACCCCACACCCCAAGCACTGGGGTTCTGAGTGTGCACTCACACACTAGAATTTTACAGATTCTAGGGATCCAAACTCTGCTCCTCCTACTCACCTGGTGGGCTCTTCACTGACTGAGCTGTCTCCCAGATCCTAACCTTGTCATTTAATGACCAGAATTAGTAATAATAATAGAAACAATCTGTAACGTTCAATAGTTCTTTTAAAATCAACTACCACCTCAAAATAACTTGGCTATTTGGTTATGTTTATAAATTCATAAATGTTTATAAATGTTGCATACCAACACAGACAAAATTCTAGCCAAAAGAAATTCTATTTTGTGTTTATGATAATGCCAAACTAGACTAAAAATGGGCATAAAGGAAAATAAACTGCCATCTTTTTTTCTACACAGAAAATGTTGAGTTAAATGGGGAAGACTTTAAAATGCTAAGCCTCAAACCACAGGAAAGCTGATCCACTTAAATATTTCAAGTGTTTATTTTTGTCAGGATTTTGATGGAATCAATGTTAATCTCCTTGCGGAAAGGTAACGCAGACACACTGACAATTTGGCATTCCTCTTTGCGGTGCTTTACAGCAGCCTCGCTCTACATAATTTATAAGGCCCTAGAAATTGTGAGTCAGATTTTCCCAATATCTGCATCAGAGTGGGGAAGCAGAAAGTAGAAAGTACAGTGGATTTTCTTCTAGCTCCTCAGCAAGAGCACCTCTAAGAGGGCACCACGTTAACCAGGAGCGATGGCATGGCCTGGCAGTCCCAGGTACCTGGGGAACTCAAGCAAGAGGGTCGCTTGAACTCAGTGGTTCAAAGCCAGCTTGGATGACACAGCAAGACCCTGTTTACACATAAAGCAAGCGAAAAGATACCATTCTGTAAGGGAGTACAAATCAATGGCTAAGCTATTGAGCTCCTCTTTAAAGAAGCTGGTATTGATGAACACAGAAAAATAAAGACAAAAGGAAAACCTGCTCCAGCAAAAAAAAAGAGAGTGTGGGACTCAAACACAGATTTAACTCAGAATAAAATATAAACTGTCATGCAAGACCTTCACCATGAGCCTCAGCTCTGTGATGTAAATCATGCCAAGCCGAGTTTATCCCCAGAGATGTCCTTTATCCGAATTAAATATCAGAATGACACTTTTAATAGTTGCTTTGTTGTAAACACACTAAGGAATATTGACGTGTATGATCAAATTAATTGATTTAAATACCCTAACTGAATAGTATTCCAGTATCTTCGGTATGGTTTAAGACATTTTTAGCAAGAAATTTTCAGTATGTCCCATTAAAGCAGTGTTTCTGTTTAGCAAGATAAAGTAAACTAGGTTGGGTGTGGTGACATGTGCCCATATCTGAATCTTCAGAGGTTGAGACAGGAGAATGAGAGGTCCAAGGCCAGTTTTAGCTATCTAATTTGTCTATGGCCAGCTACATGAGACGCCGGCTTGAACTTCCAATATACAACCAGCTAGAGAATCCATTTTGTACAAGTAGAGCAATGAGTTATCAGGGTGTCCCAGATTTACCCAAGAGTGGGATCATTCATCACAGTCCAGAAAGGAAATGAAAAGGAGAATGTGCCAGAAATATGAGCAAGAAAATCAGACTGAACACTGATTTCATAAACCAACTATACAACATGCTCAGACTCTTCTTATTTGTGTGTGTGTGTGTGTGTGTGTGTGTGTGTGTATGTGTGTGTGGGTTGATCCACACCAATGTGGAAAGGCAGAAACCCACAATCCCTTGCAATACAAGAAACTAAGAAGTAGCATATACAGAGATCCACAGTTAATCACTGGGTGAACTTCTAGAGTCCAGCCATAGTGAGGGAGGAGCGATATTACAAGCAAAGAGGCCAATACCATGATGGGGAAACCCACAGAAACAGCTGGCCTGAGCTAGTGGGAGCTCACTGACTCTGGACTGACAGCTGGGGACCCTGCATAAGACTGAACTAGGCCCTCTGAATGTGGGTGACAGTTGTGTGGCTTGGGCAGTTTATGGTCACTAGCAGTGGAACTGGCTCTTTGCAGCCCATTCCCTATGGAGGAAGAACTTGCTCAGCCTAGATATAAGGGAGAGGATCTTGGTCCTGCCTCAAATAATGTGACAGAATTTGTTGACTCCCCATGGGAGGCCTCACCCTCTCTGAGGAATGGATGGGGGTGGGGTGGGGAGAAGATAGGAGGAGCAAGAGGACAGGAGGGAGAGGGAACTGGGACTAGTAAGTAAAATAAGATTGTTTTAAAATTTTTCAAAAGTAGCATTTGAATTTCCATCAATAAGTCTTAAATCCCAGGATGGATTCTTCTCATTTCTATATGATAGTTGAACCCCTCGGAAAAAGCACTAGACATTTTGAAAAGCAATGGGCAGGGAATATGGCAGAGATCCAGGAAAAGAAAGGGCGGCCAAAGTATCTAGAAAGAGCCTTGGGGACTGGAGAAATGACTCAGCCATTAAGAGCACTTTCTGCTCTTGGAGAGGACCTGGCTTTGCTCCCCGGTACCCACAGAGCAGCTCACAATAACCTGTTATTTCAGTCACAGGGAATCTGACACTCTCTTCTGGCCTTTGCAGGCACCAGGCATGCAAGTCCATGTACAGACATGCATGTAGGCAAACATGCATACACATGAAATATGACGAATAGATCTTTAGAAAGAACGCCTGCAATTGTATGGATTTGATATCAATATCCCCTTTTACTGTTCAATTAATATATTTCACTTTGAAGTCCTAACTTACAAAGTATCAATATCTCTAACCATGCCTTCATCTCTTCCCCTGAGTCTACTTTGTATTTCTCCAAATTATAATTCTAAATATATTTATATGACTTAAATTATTTAACAGCAACTTCATCTCAATTCAGCTGTAAAATAAATTGTGGGGGCTGAAAAGATAGTGGTTAAGAGTGTACACTGATCTTGTCCCAAGTTCAGTTCCCAGCACCCACATCAGGCATCCCACAATCACTTCTAACTTGAACTCCGGAGACCAGTGCCCTCTTCTGGACTCCAAAGTTATCTGTACCCATACAGGTGCATGTACACACACATGAAATCATCATCATCATCATCATCATCATCATCATCATCATCAATGGTCCATAATACAGTTGTGAAAATGATGGGCTGGCCCACATGGGAAGAGCTCAGACAACATGAGCATCCAGAGAATCCCTGTGTTTTACTGGATTATCGGGAGTCATTCTAGCAGTTACAAAAGAACACACTGTCACAAAGTCATGGGGAGGAAGGAGACCATATCTATAACTTAAATGAAAAGAAATAGTATTTCCCAAATACTGATGTTAAAGTGCTTTGAACAAGTAGTCTTTAGCAATGTTCCAGTCTCCCCTCCTTCTGAGACTGTAGTGACAACTCTACAATGTATTAGTAACTTCATCTTATGCCTCTGTCTCATTGGTCAAAATGCCAGTTATTTTATCATGAACATCTGATAAGCCTCATACTCTAGGCCAGGTGGAGGATCGGGCGGCCCGGGGAGCCCCACTGCTTAGCGCTTTGTGCTCCGGATGCGAATCCTCTCTTCTACCCTCTCTGTGTGCTAGATTGGGGGCTGTCCCGCACCTAAGGCAGGAAGAGGGTGGCCCCAAAGAAGACAAAAAAGTCTCTGGAGTCGATCAACTCTCGGCTCCAGCTTGTTATGAAAAGTGGGAAGTACGTGCTGGGATACAAACAGACTCTGAAGATGATCAGACAGAGCAAAGCGAAATTGGTGATCCTCGCCAACTGCCCAGCCTTGAGGAAATCTGAAATAGAATACTCTGCCATGTTGGCTAAAACTGGTGTCCATCACTACAGTGGCAATAACATTGAGTTGGGCACAGCATGTGGAAAATACTACAGAGTATGCACACTGGCCATCATTGACCCAGGTGATTCTGACATTATTAGAAGTATGCCAGAACAGACTGGTGAAAAGTAAAAAGTTTTCCTTTAAAAAAAACTTTAACAGAGCTCCTTTAAAAAAAAACAACCTCATACTCTATAATTTATATAAATATTAACTCTGAGAATTCAGGAAATGAGACTGGAAGTAAAGAACGGGAGTCACTGTAGGTTTCTTAAACAAAGGAACTTGCTGTCATTCAACAGAACAAAGCTTACATACTTAGGAACAATTTAAGTTGTTTATATTTTAGAATATTTAATCTATCTTTAATGACCTCTATTTTATTATTATTATCATTATTATTATTTCTACTATCAGCATTTCCTTTTTGAGACAGAGGCATATCATCTAGCTCTGGCTGGCCTCAAACTCCTTATATACACCATGCTAACCTTAAATTGACAGAAATCTGCCTGTCTGACTCTGCCTCACAGAAATATGCCCCCTGCCTCCCAAGCACTTGGGTTAAAGGTGTGCTAAATGCTAAACTTATTGTTTTTAAGAGAAATAAAAATGGAAAAGCAAGACAGTCCATCCCACAGACACCCTTTCTCCAGGCAGCTACACAGGGACAATTGATACAGTTACTAAGGAAGAATATTTCCTTCTAGTGGATTTTCATACTTGCATAAGGATCTCCCCATACTGCTTCCCTAAAAAAACCCACACTTTACAAAATGCAATCACAGTGTTAGTAATCAGACATCCGTAACTGCAGCAAATGCTACATCTAGATACGGGTATCCTCATGACCTGAAGCAGTGATTCTCAAACTTCCTGCAGGGTGGGCCATTTCTTTTATTATTTCTTCTGTTACCTACCAATAATTTTGCACAACACACTCAAATAAATTGTTAGAAACTTGTTTGTCTGTTCTGGAGTTTCATTTTGGTTTTCTCACTATTAGTGTGTATAAGTGTGTACCATGTGTGTGCATGAATGCCAGGCTTGTATCACCACATGTGTGTGTGTTGAGGTTGTAGGACTTTTCTTGGGAGTGTGTCTCTTCTTCCACCATAGGAACCAGAAGCGGAACTCCGGTCTTCATGCCATCCATCACTTTAAAGGCTTGAAAAACACAAGCCTAACTTTTTATTACTACTGTCAAATTCCATAGATAAAATTATTCCCTTAAATTTCTTTTCTAAAGTTGGCTTACAACATAATGGGTTTCATTGTGTGTGTGTGTGTGTGTGTGTGTGTGTGTGTGTATGTGTGTGTGCCATTTTGTTTCATTCTTATTTGTCACTGTCTCCCACCTCCTCTCAAAGAGGCCATTCTCTCAAATTTCTGAAGTGACATTTGCAGCATTTCCTTTCAAATCTATCCAGCCATCAGCAGACGCCTGTGAGTGACCCTGGTGTGGGGCCACACAGTTCTATTTCGGGGCCCCGTTGACCATCACACTCAAGGTCCCAGCACTGCCCTCTCTTACTGAGCCCTCTCTGGACCCACGCTTGGCAGAGCGCTGGCCTAAAGTACCATGCATGTATTTACTTAAGAGATGTACTTTACCTCTGACATTCTTTCCAAAGCCCATTGAGGAAACCTTTTTGTTGACTTGTTCACTCGTGTTTGATTTCTCCTTGATGACATCATCGTCGCTAACGACGTCAGCAGAAAATTTTTTCTTTTTCTTTTTCTTGTGTCGAGGCGGAAGCTTTTTTGGAAAAGTAAACATTGGGAATATCACAAGAAACATGGCAATGGCACAAAGGAGGAATCCACTCCACCTAAAAAATTGGGAAATGTGAGTAGCATTTATGGCTTCAATCTGGGATAAGGAACAAATCATAAAGATGGATTTGTCATGATAACACTGCAAAGACATCATTGCACCTTCATTAAGTATAAGGCAGAAGACAATTGAACCAACTAGAAAATCAAGGTAATTTGCCTTCCTGCGGCATGAATGGAAAAATTCATAATCATACGAGGATTTTAGTGACTATTATATTCAGCAACTTGGTTAGAATGCTATTCAAGAAATCTGAGTACAGATCAGTTCTTCTAGAGAATGCATTTCATTACAGTTTTAGTTTTCTTTTGCTTTGTTTGAGCCTGAGTCTCATGTAATTCCAACTGACCTCAACTGATTATTATTTCAGGGTGACCTTGGCTGTCTCACCTTCCTTCCTCTACAGCCCAATGCTAAGACGACAGGCGTAAGCCACCATACCTGGCTACAACAAATTTACTAGAAAAAAAAAAACAATAGACTCACCTCACCTGCTATGAGGAGCAATATACCGGAAAGAAAACAAATAGCTCTTGTCAAATGTAATTCGTTTGTCTGTCCTTTTGTGATGGAGATTGAAGCTACACTCTAACTTTATGCCCAGTATTTCTGATTGCTGATGGGGCTTCTATATTTTTACAAGTACTTCAGAATGTATTGCTCACCCCCCACACTTATCCAGTCCTCACAATATTTAACAGATATGATGGACAGCAAGACATTCATAGTTGATCTTTGTCATGAAAAACTTAAGACTACTGTAAGCCAAAGATAGAAGAAACACCCACCAAGAAGTGCAAGAAGATAGACAGCTGAGCGTTGAATCTTATTTTGTAGTTTGTGTTCCAGCAAGCTTCCTAGAGGATGCATTATCTAGTGCTTGAGACAGGTTAGATATTCAAAAAATTTACCTAATACATAAATTGAAAAAGATGGATTTCCAAAGGTGGCAGGTATTAGTGTTGGGGACCATAGCTAGGTCAACATGTCTCCTTCAGAACCTGGATGCTTATGGGCCCTCATCAACCATTCCCCATAGCACATCCCATTACCCCCTGGAATTAGAGGCCCCAAGCTGCTTCACTATCACAGCCCTGCGACCTCTCTCCTGGAGACGGCAGACAGGGGAGTCAGGATATTCATGAGCTGCAGTTTAGACACATCTGGGTTCAGATTCTGTCTTCACCACTTACTAACAATGAGATCTTGGGGACTTATTTTACTTCTCCTAGTTGAATTTTTCGTCTGGAAAGGGGGTGAAAAAATGCTTTTGAGAGTCCTCAAATTTAAAGATGATCCTTACACCAGACCTCATGTGCAGTAGCTACTTTGGTTCTGTTTTTTATGTTTTAATGTTTTACGTTTGATGTTTAATGTTTTATGTTTGATATTTAATGCTTTATGTTTTAATGTGCAGTAGCTACTTTGGTTCTGTTTTTTCACATAGATCTGCACTCAGACTAGATCTTCAAACTTCACCCAGCCTGTGGTGATGTAGAATTTCATGCAATCATGAAATTGGTACACTCTTCTTTAGATGTTTTAAGATGTTTATTTACTACAAGTGTGTTTTGATGTGGGGGTTGTGTGCTTGCCACATTGTATGTGTGGGGGTTAGAGGACAGCTCTGTGGAATCGGTTCTCTTCTTCAACCTTCACATGGGTTCTGGGCAGTAAACTCTGGTAACCAGGCTTGCACAGCAAGCACCTTGCCCACTGAGCTATTTTCCCAATTCTCAAGATACGCTGTAACAGCTGAGAAAAAGGGAAGAATTACTGCAAGCAAATAAAAGCAGGACAGCGTGTGATCAATTCAAAGCAAAGCAGACCAGTTAAGAGTCCTCAATAGCTTCAAGAAATAACTTCATGAAGCATGAGATAGTGACAGCCACTGAGGCCCTGCTGAGGAGGACTCTGAAAGAAACTATGACAGGAGATTGCACAGCATACACTGGGAAATGAGACCTCAATCATAATCAACACTGAAAGGCCCAGGTATCTAAACCCCTTTCATAAACCATTATCCAGCCCAGTAATAAGGTAGACAGTTGACTGACACATAGGTCCGCCCTTGTCAGTTCCTCAACCCAGCCTGCTGCACAGAAGCTTTATGCAAGCAATTCATTTCCCCAAATATTAATTTCTCAGTCTATAAAATGGGCATGATGTTAAAAGCTACATTTGATTGTTAAAAGGCTTTAATGAGTATATGTGTAAAGCTTTTAGTATAACACTTGACACACGTTGAGTGTCTAATAAATACTGCCATAATTTCACCCTTCACCCCTTCATCCTCCAATTAATGAAAATCCACCTTTGGTGCTGGGTATCGCATTCAATGAGAAAACTATTACTAGCAAGACTACTGAACAGAAAAAAAATTCAAATTCATTTTTAAACAGACTCAGCCAATCCTAAACTGACAATTACTTATAGAATTAAGATTAAGCCATCAGTGGATAGATAAAATGATCTCACTATTGGTAAAATGCAAAGCCCTGAAGATGCCTTGGTCAGGTGGTGCAAGTCCATAATCCTAACGACTTAGGAGGCAGAGGCAGGAAGACTGCAATGTCAAGGCAAGGCTGAGCAACTTGGTGAGCTTACATAAATAATTAAAAGAAGAAAGAAAAAGCTAGAAGGCTGGGAATGTATCGTAGAGATAGAGCACTTGCTGGGTATGTGTATAAGACCCTTCACTGAACCTCGTATTGAACTACAAAAAAACACCCCCAAAACCAAAAACAAACAAACAGAACAACCGAGGGCTAGGGCTTGCGGGAAAGACAAAGCAGGGCAAACTCGGAGCTCTTCATAGTCAAGCCATCCCCAGCTACAGCCCTACAACCAAGGCGCAGAGAAGTAGCTTTCCCAAGTCCACACAGCTATGAGGAACACGCTGGCAGACTGCAACGTTAGGGGCCACGCTCCACACCGAACCACTAACCACCAGTTGAGTAAGTGCCTGTCCACTAGAAAACTGATAAATGACAGCCCGAGGCACAGGTCAGACGAGAGCTTCTGCCATCCTCCCTACCCCTTGCCCTTCCGTTGGTGCTTCCGTCTTCCCATCCCTGGGCTCCATTCCTACCACATTCATCTCAGGATATCTAAGGAGGATGCTGGGAACACACTAGACATTCATCAGCCTTCTTTAGGAATCTCTTTTCTAACGATGGCAAGCAATTTTGATTCTGACTCATTCCAGAACTTCGATGAAAACAGCTGAAATCAACATTTTCACTATCAGTCAAGAACTCAAAACCCCATCTGACAAGAGTTCTCAAACGCTCTGCAGACCTGGGTGTTAGCCTGTCTGGCTTCAGTGGGGGTTAGGATAAAAGTCAGACCCGTCAAACAGCCTCATTAATATCAGTTAACTTCCAAAAATTTGTGTTAAGTCTATTTCCCACCAGTCACAGAGTTACAGGGTGCTTATGATAAAACAGGATAAAGCACTCTAAGCCCCTCTCCTGAAAGTAATTGTATGACACATGTAATTTCTAGTACTAAAAAATTGTTTGCCACAAAATGAAAATCTATCACTATATACCTGCTACTGACCCAGCAACATGAATGTGGGACACCAATATTTTCTGTCAGTGGCTCTGCTATAATGAAGAAATAACCTGTTTTCTGCCAATTGAGGACTGCGAAGAACTCAAACTATTCATCCTGCAAGCACATAAACAGTATACCACGCGGTGCTAAAATTCCCCGGCGTTGTGAGCATCGCTGCCGCAGCAGGACTCTTAAAGTCTAGCAAGTGAGGGAAGGGCTAAATGTACAGCACTTGTCGGGAAACAAACTATTTCCAAAGAGGAAAGACCTGCCCGGTGGAGCAAGGGGAAAGCGGGGATGGAGATCTGAGCCAGGGAGGACATGCAATTCTAAGTTCTTGTCAACTTCATGCCAGCTAGGGTCCCCAGGAAAGCACGAATCTCAGCTGGGGAATTGCCTCCACCACACTGGTATGGGCAAGTCTGTGCGTAGTTTCTCCATTGGTGATGGATGCGAGAGGGCCCAGCCCACTGTGGGTGGCTCCACCCTGGGCAGGTGGCCCTATGTTATGTAAGGACACAAGCAGAGCAAGCCACGAAGAGCAGGTCAGCAAGCAGTGTCCCTCTGTGGGATTTGCTTCAAGCTCTGGTTAAGCTTCCTTAGCTCCCCTTGGTGAGGGACTGTACTCTGCAAACTGGCGTACCCTTTGTTCCCGCCAGTTAGTTTTGGTCAGTGTTTTATCACACCAACAAAAACCTAAGGAGGACAGAAAGTATGTTTTTTTTTCCTCTAAAGCACAAAAAGGAAAATGGAAGATAGGGTTAAAGGAACCTTTTCGAAAGTCCCCTCAGGGTCACAGAAGTGTTTTTCCTGCACTCTGCTTAAGACACAGTGGCCCAAAACGCCTCTGTGTTAGTTTCCTGTGGCTGCTATAACAAGTTATCACAGACGGACTGACCCGCGCAACACAAGCGCATCGACTCGAGCTACACACGCACTCAGCTCCTCACTCTGGGCCTCAGGTTTCTGCACATACCATCTGAAGTCCTAGCTAGAGAAGAGTCTGTCCCGTCCCTGTCCCCTGCTGTCCCTTCCCCCTCACTTCTCCCCCGCCCCGTCCTCCTCCCACACAGCCTGCCTTCTTTTGCTCATAGCCTTCCCCCACCTTCATAGTGATCTTCCGCGACCTCCACTTCAGTCAGCAGATCTCTGAATCCGGCTCCCTACCTCTTCTCTTCACCTAGAATATTCTCCCCTTCTCAAAATCCTTAACCTGATTGATCATCTCTGCAAAGTCCCCTCTCCTCAGAGTGTCCCATAGTCATAAGCTCTGGGGCCAAGGAAACCGCTGTTTGTGGAGGGCATCACCCTGCCTACAGGTAATACCTAGCTACAGTTTTTCCGTCGTCTTCACTGGGAACATTGTAACTGCAAAGCAGTACTGACCGACCAAAATGCAGACACCACTCACCAGTTTCCGATGAAACGAGGGTCGTTCTGATCAAGGAGAACAGGATTTCTGGGATCGACGTAAAAACCAATGAGTAGCCCACCTAGTAAGTATCCTACTGCAGGGCCAAGTGCTCCCATGACGTACATGATGGCTGAGGAGACAGAAGGGGAAAGACATCAGGTAGGCAACGTTACACACAAGCTAAAAGTTCTCTGACCTTATCGTCGCACCAAACGTGGTATAGCTACGTCCCGTGCCCGTCTTTTGAGATGTTCACGCTGACATTGGGCTTCAAACTTTGCCCTTTATGGCACTGTCCCCTGCTGCCTTCCTACAGCGTCAGAATCACTTAGGAAACTTTTGCGGTTGCATCTGTTTTGATTTTTAATATGAGTATCCAGGCCACTCCCTAGAACCACTAAATTCAACATTCTTGTTTATTAACATATACTGCCGGTCTATAACGGGTTTCATTGTGGCATTTCCATACATATGACGCATTTTTATCCTATCACAGCCCTTACCTCTTCATGTTCCCTTCATGCTGATCCCCTCCTCTTCCCACCTAGCCCCTCCTCTACTTTCATATCTTTTTTATGACTTAAAAATTCCATCAGGGTTTCAAACAGGGTCCTGGGTAAGAGATTTAAATTCAAATTTTGAAAGTACAGACCTGGGCTAGTTAATAAGGCCATCTTTGGCTAGCCATGAGACATGAAAGGAAGAGGTGGGGAGGAAAGATTCTCCAAGCAGAAAAACAGTGGTCTCATTTGTCACAGCTGGAATATTCTAGCAAGATGACAAATCTGGAGGACAGAGTTGTCCAGAAGGCTGGATTCAGTTCAAAGAGCAGGTAACTAGCAGGCACTGCCCAAGTGGCCACCACATACTAACATTATTGTTAATTTTAGAATCAAATGAGATATTAGAATGCCTTTGGTTCACTGCTAGTTTACATGACATCATCCAGGAAGTACAAGCAGAAAGCATCAACAACAAATGGACCAGAAAATAGTTAGAACTCCTCTAAAGAGCTGGGTGAGAACATGTCAGAAAGGCAGTCGCTGGATTCAAAAAACTTTTACTGTCAAGATGTATTGTAACAAAAAGAAAGGAGAGAGAGAGACGGAGAGAGACAGAGAGAGAGAGAGAGAGAGAGAGAGAGAGAGAGAGACAGAGAGAGAGAGAGAGGGAGGGAGGGAGGGAGGGAGGGAGGGGGAGGGGGAGGGGAGGGGAGGGGGAGGGGAGGGGGAGGGAGAGGGAGAGGGAGAGAGAGAGAGAGAGAGAGAGAGAGGGAGAGGGAGAGGGAGAGGGAGAGGGAGAGGGAGAGGGAGAGGGAGAGAGAGAGAGAGAGAGAGAGAGAGAGAGAGAGAGAGAGGGAGAGGGAGAGGGAGAGGGAGAGGGAGAGGGAGAGAGAGAGGGAGGGAGGGAGGGGGAGAGAGAGAGAGAGAGAGAGAGAGAGAGAGAGAGAGAGAGAGAGAGAGAGAACAATGCTATTAGTATCCATTTTCTGTTTTTTTGAGACAGGGAGCTACACCAGGCTAGCCCTAAACTTGGGCTCCTCTCCCTGCATCAGGCTCCAGGTTATGGAGCTGCAGGTGCATGCCACTATTCCTGTCTCTGCTCCACTTCTTCCATATTCCTATTGTCACTTCTAAAATGCCAGCTTGGAAATCTTGAAATGGGATATGAGATTTCTTAAAAGTTATTAAAGACTCTAGCGACACTTCTCACGCACTTTCCGCCACTCAGACTCCATACTTGGGGACAAATCCATAGACATTTTCAGGTCACTGCTGCACACCAGGCGTGAATAAGAAACACTGGAGGCAAGCGTTATTCATTCCCGTCATTGTTGTTCATTTGCATCCGCCATAGAGACGATGTTTATATACACATCTTTTTTAAACAGCAAATCTTTACCAGAGAATGACCAGGATGGCTTCCATCTATTTTGTTATCCACACCTAAATAAACTTTGACCTTGTTACTCTTCCAGAAAGTCACAGACAGGACCAAGCCGGTAATTCAATACCTTCTCTCACCTTTCACACTGCTACAAATAGAAATCACAGCGCTCATTTTACAGAATCATCCATATAACAATAAGATTTCACTAATGGCGCTTCCGTTCTTCATCTGGAGATTTTTAATGTAGCTATTATTTATGTTTATCATATAAATATCTCACATGTCTGGCCGATAACATTTGATATAGCTAGCTGATGCCATCATATGGCTGTACCGCATTTCATTTAGTGTTCCCGCATGGGTACTCCTCTGATTCACAGACGGGTCGTTAGGGCTGTTCTTCTGATTCGTCTATTTGACGCTTTGTCATATGTGTGGGGCACAGACTGAAAGACCAACAGAAAATTATGCCCTCCAGTTCCCAACCATATTCAAAACCCTCCCTGGCCTTTTATGGAGCTAGGGAACCAATGGTGGTGAGAAAGGACTGGAAAGGCCACCCTCAACTGCCAGCTCTCCCACAGCCTCCTCCTTGGACATTAAAGCTGGTTGAGTAAGAACAAGAGGAAGCCTGACCCAACAAAACCTTGCTAATTGTCCTGTTGTTTGCTTCTTCCCAGTGTTTCTGGCACTTGTCTGTGTCCCCATTGTTTGTTTTTGTTGTTTTTTTTTACCTTCAGACTTTATAGTTTTGCTTTCTTCTTAAGTTATTTTCCACCTGATCATTTTATTTCTGATTTTTTACACCATATCATATGAACTGCTTTTCTGAAGCCAGCTTGCCAATCATCACACATTTAACATTCTCCTGGACAGATTCAGCCTCGATTGCAATCTGTCCTCTTTTACTTTGTTTGTGTACATTCCTGGTTGTTGTCAAATGTCTGACAGACCTTTTCTAAGGAAGGGTTTAACTTGGTTTGCAGGTAGAGTGGATACAGTGGATCATGACAACGTTCATAGCTGGGAAAGTGTGTAGATCAGGAGACCAAGAGAACTCAAAAGGGGACCAAGATACAGTCATTGATTACTGCCCTCTTGTAATCCATGTCCTCTGTCAAGGTTCCATCTCCTATTTCAGAAACTTCCAGAAATAGCTTCACTAGCTGGAGAGCCAATGTTTGAACACATGAGCCTGTGGGGGACATGCGATATTCAAATCAATCATTCCGCCTGTTTCCATAGGCTCACGGCCATCTCATAATGCAAAATGCACCCAGCCTAACTTTAAAAGTACCTTAGTCCTATAGTTCCAACAGCACCCTCTAGCTCCATGTCTAGCATCTGAGGTCTAAGATGGAATCATCTGAGTTTAACGGCCTCAGGTATCAGTCTGTACAATCAATGTTGCCTACTGCATGTGTCCTCTCTCTTAGGCTGCAGCATTTAAGAACTTTAGCTTTCCTTGGAAGACATTTCATGGTCCTGGCATCACCAGCACCCTTAGATCTCCATGGCAAGTTAGGCTTCATCTTCACAACATTGCGCAGTGCCCTTCAGGGCCTCCTTGGTTGCAGAAAATCTGACCCTGTCACATGTTTCCCGATTTCTGTGTCTTTCTGAAACCTTGGTACAAGTTTCTATAACCCTATACCTCTTGCATTCTGCGTGACTTCAAACCAAGTAGTGCATAAAGGATGACATGAAATTCTACTGTAAGTCCAAGATGTAACCTGGCCCCTTTCCTCCACAACTGCAGGGTCGTAGAGAGTCTGGGTGGCTGGAGCTGAGGAAACAGTGCTGTAGGTGTCTTGATGGGACAAGGAGACCCTGCCCTACCTATTTAGGCCTCTGCTTTTCAAGCCCTTTCTTCTTAAATGTAAGTTTTCCAAATGAGTGATATTATTATATGATTATATATATATCACTTTTTCATGAGTGAGGTCTTCCCCTCCAGGTGCTTATCCTATTGTCCCAGTGCCAAATAGGGCAAAGATTACCTTTAATTGTGCAAACCTTTTTAATAATTATCTCTATTTTTTCCTCAGCTACCTGCCAACTTTAAAGCAGCTCACACTTCTTTCTTGGCCAAACTACATTCTTCACATTTTCTGCTCATCTTTCTGCTCACTGTAAGTTTGGATTAAAGCAGGATAACCATGCCAGAGTCTGGATGTTACATTGTCTAAAACATTTCCTGTGTGGAAGGTTGAGTGATGTCTTAGCGGGTAACTTCAAGCATATCCTACCTGGTTAATCAGAGGGAAGATTCTCTCTTGTGACATCCCATTAGGGGAACAGGTAACTTCTAAACCCAAGGGCTCTGAAAAGGAACCACTGGCACCAGACAAACCAGGACACTGTTCATCTGCTCTAAGTGACCTGAAAGATCTCAGAAGAGACTCGAGAGTCGCCTGTGGCCACTCTCTCCTGCATTTCTTCAGGCCCTCTGAAGCTGCCACTTCCATTTTAAGAAGTCGAATGTTCCTCTTTCATCATAAAAGCCATTCGAGAGGGTTGCAGACACCGTAACTCTGGAGAGTTGATTCTAACTCTAGAGCATAGCTTTTTAAATTCTATAATCCCAGTTGGATCCTTCAGCTTCTATGCCCCATCCTGAATCACAAGAAGTGATCCCAGAATTCCTAACAGTAGTTGGCCAGCCAGCCATGAGCCTCATGGGATGTGGGAAACTGAGTAGACTAAGCACAGTCAACAAAGATAGCCTCCAAAGTTACTGCCTTTCTGACTTCACACCCTAGATACTAAGTCACTCCTTCAACCACTCTGTGACAAGTCACTCAAGCAAGTTAGGGCCATTGCAAAGGTAAATATGACCGACAAAGGGTCCTCAGTGAAGAAACACATAAAACTGTGATTCAAGGGACAATAAATAGACGGGACTTCAACAATATGCCGTGGACTGAAGGGGAGGAGGGATAATGTGGTAATTAGTCAAAGGAGAAGGGTGATGGTTTTAGGGAAAAGATGGCTTCTGGTATAACCATCTCAGGATGCAAGCAGAGCCACCTGCATGGGCAAACGCACAGATGTCTAGAAGTGTGTTCAAGAAGCTGTGAGAATCCATGGTACTTTACTTACAGCAGCTACAACTGGAAATAAGTAAAAGATCTGGGGGTAAATGGACTAGCTAGCAACTGTGGTAAGTTTATACATTAGAACATTGTTTATCCCCTGGTACGAGCTCCCATGTCCAGTCAAAGAGAGGGAGAAATGATAATATAAGCAAAGGGGTCAACACCATGATGGGGACACCCACAGAAACAGCTGACCTGAGCTAGTGGGAGCTCACTGATTCCAGACTGACAGCAGGAGAACCTGCATAGACCAAAGTAGGTACTTGGACTGTGGGTGACAGTTGTATGGCTTGGGGCAGTCTGTGGGGCCACTGGCAATGAGACCAGGATTTACCCCTAGTACATGAACTGGCTTTTTGGAGTCCATTCTCTATGAAGGGATACCTTGCTCAACCCAGATATAGTGGGGAGGGCCTTGGTCCTGCCTCAAAGTGATACGCCAGACTTATTGGCTCTCTATGGGAATCCTTAGCCTCTGGAAGGAGGGTGTGCTGGGGGGAAGGTAGGGGATCAGGAGGAGGAGAGAGGTTGGAAATTGGGATTGGTATGCAAAATGAGAAAAGATTGTTTTATAAAGAAGGAAGGAAGGAAGGAAGGAAGGAAGGAAGGAAGGAAGGAAGGAAGGAGACAGGCATGTGAAAACTGTAGTCTTTCAGAACAAATTCCAAAAAAATCACTGAGCAGGCAGGAGTAGAATGAATGCCGTGAGCAAAGTAAAACAGATTCCTGAGAGGTCCAGGGATTCTGGGAGGCTTTGTGGGTAAAGAGATTGCCAAGGCAACACTCTGTGAGTTATGGTACGATAGTAAATTCCCAGACAGGAGGCTCCATTCATGTTATCATTTATCAGTACCCAGTGCAAGCCTGCATTTGAACACGCGCCGCTACCCACATCTCCCAGTGCGGAAAGCATGTCCGTTCTCTGCTCTGCACATCTCTGCTTATATATGTGGTTGCATAGCCTGTTCATGAAGATTCCACTTTTTCTTTCGGGGTTCTACTTTCTATACTTCCTGAAGTGTTATCTCTTAAAAGTCAGAGTGCAACCTGCCATGATTTTGTTTTCTTAGTCACATGGTGGGGATCACATGAGGACGTGAAACTTCTAAAGGCATGATCCCTAATTATCTAAGAAAAGGACCCCTACTTTCTTTGATGTGAAATATGAACTTGAAATAAATGTTTGTAGTATGAAGTCACTGGGATTTGGGAGGGCTGTTTCTTACCGCCCCATGATCTTGTGTAGCTCACTGTTACACTGAATTAGGATCCCCTTGAGATTGTGAGAGTCCTTGAAACAGGAGTTGTTCATATAGTTTGCATTTCTGGGACTACCCTATAATACATAGTGAGCAAATCAATGTTTGTTGAGTTAATAAAAAAAAAGGAATGTTGCTTATCAATCTTGAAGAGCAAGCTAAAGCATTTCAAAATCTCAAATGCAAGATGGGGGAGAATGGGTACCGCTGCCTATACCCTGGTCCCATCCTTGGGCCTCAGTGCACAGGCAACTGTGTGAGCACAAGCTACCAGCTCCTCTTCCCCGGGGACAATGCGACCTGCTAGTGACAGTTCTGGCTTCTCCCACAGGGACACTGCACATTGTACAGCGTCCTGTGAAAATCCCAGCCCCGTTGGCTTTGAAGGAGTAAGTCTCTTCCTTTGGGACATGGAGAGCAGATGCCAGCTCCTAGGACAGGTCGGCAGGCATAGTCTGGGATGTCTCCATGTCTGTTTCCTGCCTTGCTATGTCTCTCCTTCTGATACAATCAGTGGAATTCTGAAAATGCAGAGTACCATGTGCCTGCCAGATATCTCTCTGGGCAACTCATCCTGCTGTGCCCAGGTCTTGGGTACAGTCAGATGCTCTTTCTCTCCACAGGGTTCCTCTGTGGCCATGTGGCCTGGTTTCAGACTTCTTCCAGAACCTTGCTGAAACACTATTCCCCAGAGTAGCCATGGCTCCCCACGGGTCTATACAAAGAGTTCTGCACCTGCCATCAGGATGTTTGGTTACCCTCACTGTTGGAGCTTCCGTCAGCACTCACACCACCACATGTGTGCGCTGGCTGATCTCTTACCATCCACCTCTCTCATGGAGTGTCAGGTCTGTGGGACCAGGGGCTATTCTTCATTGTCTCAGTATCAAGGGCTGAGGACTGCCATCCCTAAACTGATGAAGATTTGTTGAATAGAGACAGACGGAGATGTAAGTCGTGAATCTCGAGTAAATAGACAAAAGCAGCTGAAGCCTCATCCTTACAAGAGAATCTGAACAGCCATGTACTGGCTCCCTGAGGATCCCGTCTATCCTTGTGAGCCTCGTCCTTACAACAGAATCTGAACAGCCATGTACTGACTCCCCGAGGACCCCGTCTATCCTTGTGAACCTCATCCTTACAAGAGAATCTGAACAGCCATATACTGGCTTCCTGAGGACCCCCGTCTATCCTTGTGAGCCTCTATCTCTCCTCCCACTCCAGAGTCTGAGATTCACAAAGTTGGTCCCTGTGGTTTAAAGTCACAAATTCCTCACATTACCCTCACTAGGCTCACTCACAGTTCACTGCCTTCCTTTGCTGGGGTTCTCTTGGGATCTCACAGCCTTCTTGCAATGGGACTGGACTGCTGCTGCAGCATCTGGACTTGAGTTTTTACTTAGCAACTTCAGAATTGCTCTCTCCCTCCAGTTTTTCCTCACTCTTTGTGTATAGCTCCTATGTTCCTGCTGGACCAGGACGCACATTCACAGTTGCCCCATCACTAGCCCCAGGAACCAATGCTGCCAGTGAACTAACTATGAATATGAATTAGGTACAGGCTCGGAAACTGGGCTTGCACCTAGAACCAGACCGCAGCCTTGTGTCCTATGCATACCACTGTCCTCAAATGCCTAGTGGAGTCAGCATGGGACACAGCCATGAGAAGCCACCTCTTGCACATGTGTAGGGACACAGCTACTGAAGATAAGAGACATGAAGGCTGGTCCACACACCACTACAGTATTGCACCAGTGATACAACTCTCATTCCAAAAGCACGCAAGTTCCTGGAAGACTGCCAGCACACTTTGTTGTACCAGAGGACCAGACTTAAAGAAAATACCCCTTCCCTGATCCCTTCCATCCACCGGCACAGGGATAGGGTCCTTTATTCTCAGTTATTTTGAGAAGTGATTTTTTTTTCTTTTAAAAATTAAATGACTTTGACAGAGATCTAACAGCAAAAGACCAGCTGCCACCGCGGTCAGGGAGCAGTCTATCACTTGGGGTATCTGGGGAGCATTTTGGGTCATGAAGGAGAGAGGCAAAGGCCCTAAATAGACACCTTGCCTTTCCTTCCAGCAGCCGCCACTGATTCATATCGAGAACACTATAGAAATATTCTCAAAGAAATCTGAAAATGATTTAGAGTATAACTTGTCCCCTCAAAAAGAATGTACGTACAAGTGTAGACAGAAGAATCCATTTGCCCTTAATCCATATCTGGGGCCTAGAAGGAAGTCATTCAAATGTGAAGTTGTATTTGTGCTGTGACTTCAAGGCATCATAATGGCCACTTTTGAGTGTGTGCTCTCAGTGCCTCAGGACGACTCTAAGGATGGCTGTCAGGAAGCCTGAGAAAAGTTAGCCCATGGTTTTCTTTCAAAGCTCATCATGGTTTTTATTAGTTAGTTAAGAAAAAAAAAGGAAGGAGAAAGGAAATAATTCAACAGGTTTATAAAAAGTGAAAAATGATTCCTTCAATACTTCAAACAGAAACTGCACGAAGCTAATCAAAACACTAGTGAAAAACATGAAGTGTCACAAGTTACCAAAGAAATAGAAAATGCAAACAGTAAAGTGTGAAGCTAGTCAGTAGTCAGCAAAGCATAGAATAGGTCAGGATTGAGGCAGCTTACAGACATCAATGAACTGGTCATTGTTACAGGATACTGGTGCAGACTTGTGCAGTCAGGCTTTTAATATATTTATACATACAGACATAGACATAAATACATAGATCTAGCATTTGTGTTTTGGAGACAGAGCTCATGCTTTCCAAGTGAGTATGCATTTCAATTCATTGGAGAGTTAAAGATAGCTTTGCAGTCTTTATCTTCCTGCTTGCTTCATGTAGTGCTGGGGATTGAAACCAGGTTTCATGCATGCTCGACAAGCACTCTGCCAACTGAGATCCATCCATGACCAAAGACAATGTTTATCAGTACATTCTGTATATCAGAAAAACAGAGATAGCAGTAGTAACAGAGAGACTCAAGAAGTGTAAAGACATAGTGTGGCTATTAATTTTAATATTTATGAAAAGTTTTATGCCTTGGGAAAATACTTGTCTCTAATGTTCAAGAGAAAATAAAGAATACAAAATACATTGAGAGTGTAAGCGTATTTTTGCCAAAAACATAAGTTTAAATTAAAAAACTATATGTTTAAAACAAAGTTCATAGAGCTAATTAGTAAGTTTGGGAAGTGTGAAAGATACAAGATGAACATTTAAATCAATTGTGTATGTGTGTGTGTATATATATATGTATATATATATATATGATTGGGAACACAATACTATTTGTAAAAGCATCAAAAAATATAAAGGTTCAAAGTATATTGGTACACACATATGTATGTTACATGTATGTATCTATATAAATATATGTATGCATACATACATACATATACATGGAGGGGCTGATGAGATGGTTCAGTGGGTAACATTGCACACTACACCAGCCTAATGAGTTGAGCCTGGAACCTGCATAAGAAGGTCGGATGCGGTAGCAGGCTTTTGTAATCCCAGCATTTGACAGTGAAGTGGGAAGCAGAGCCAGAAGCCTGGAAGCTTGTGACCTGACCTGGATTACACAGCAAGGCAGAAACCAGAGAAATCCTGCTCAAAGCCAAGGTGGAAGGAGAGAAACAACTCCCGAGACTTGTCCTCTGACCTCCACATGCATACGTGGCTTTCCTGTACCCACATGGATGTGCATGCACACACGCGGACACACACATCATATATAAACGTACATAATAATAATATAAATAAAAATTTTTAAACTTTAGAAATACATAAATCGAAATAGATATATCATAGAGATAAATCAGATAGAACATACAATGGCTTTGTGTTGAAAATGTAAAAGCATGTGGAAAGAATTTAAAGATTCAATAAAGTGGAAAAGATGTGTACCTTACTCTTGGCTTGGGATAGTCAGTGTTGTTAAACTATCAATTCTCCCAAAATAGGCATATGCATGCAACGTGATTCCAGGCAAAGTTTCAACAGGGTTTTTGTAGAAACTGATGAACTCATTCTAAAATTTGTATTAAATACAAAGAACAAAGGATGTCCAGCAATTCAGGTGGAGAGAACATAGACAACCTAATGCCAAGACTTGTAGATATCACTCTCGGGCCAGTGTGATACAGGCCCATACCACGACAGATGAAGTAAAAAGCTGGAGGGTGAAACTGAGAGACAGATGAACATAAACACGTATACCACTGGCTTTTCATCCGGGCACAAATGTAATTCCTTGGGAAGGGGACAGTATTCTCAAGAAACAATGCTGAGGCCAGTAGCTCTTCACATTAACCCCAAGACACATCATAGACTAATTGTGAAGCCCAGGACGTCCTGAATCTAGAAGATAGCTGGGGGAAATACGCCTGAGTGTACACTTTACCAGGGAAGACACGTGGATGGCAAAGAAGCAGGTGAAAATGTCAGGCTCTTATTTTCTTTTACGTTGCTGCAATAAAACACCATAACTAAGGAAACTTATAGAAAAAAGCACTTATGGTTCCAAAGACAAAGTCCATCCCAGGGGAGGCACAGCAACAGCAGGGCAGAGCAGGAAGCTCAGACCTCACTTCTTCAACCACAAGAACAAAGCCGAGAGAAAGAATGAAGTGGGGTGGGGTTGTAAACCTCAAAGCCCAGTGATGTACTTCCTCCAGAAGCCTCCTAAACTTCCCCAAATAGCACCTCAGTTCTTGATTCTACACAAGCCTTGTTCAAATAGTACAACACATTAAAACCACAACTGAATACCACCAAACACCTATTCAGATGGATAATTCTCAAGGTAGTAAGTCACTAGAATCCTCACACACTGCTGGTAGGAATATAAAATGGCACAGTTATTTTGGAAAACATTTTGGTAAAGTCCCAATGAACTAAACACACACCTAATGTATGATATTCTTGGGTGTATTCACAAAGAAATGATAGTGTGTGTGCCCACAAAGGCAGAATAGACACACGTCATCTGTAGTCGGTAAAACTAGAAACAGCCTAAGTGTCTACCTCAAAGGGGGCAGAAAAACCACATCGCTTTCTTACACGAGAATGCTGGTCATCAACACAAGGAAATGAATTAGTGATGTTCACTAAAATCTGGATATACTCTAAGGTAAGGGAAAGAAAGACATTTTAAAAACACAAGCTACGTGATTTACCTTAGAAAATTCTAGATAATGCCAATCAGTCCCTGGTAATAATGGCAAATCTGTTCTTGCCTGGGGACTATGTTACAAAGATGCACGAGGAAGGCCAGGCACTAGCTGTGTTCACAGGTCTTTTCAGTGAGCTGGGGAGTGCCAAACCCTTTCAGACTGTATAGGTAATTATATACACTTTATTCTATATCAACTTTTAAAACTTTTTTTCTCTTTTCTTTCATTTGATTTTATGTGTGGGTGTTTGCCAGTATGGTATGTCGGGACACCATGTGGGTACAGTGCCCAAGGAGACCAGAAAGGGGCATCGGATTTCCTGGAACTAGAGTTATAGACAGCTGTGGAACACCATGTGGGTGCTGGGTATTAACTTTGGTCCCTGGAAGAGCAGCCAGAGCCCTTAGTTGCCAGGCCCTCCCTAATATATGTCACTTTTACTTTAGAAGGAGGAAAGTGAGTGTTCTAAAAGTGGATTCCGGTCAAGATTGCACAGTTCTATAAATCCACGCCCCTCCCCCACAAAAAATCACAGAATTATGTACACAGAGTGGAATGAATTTTCTGGTATGTAAAGTAATTTTTAAAACTAGACTCTCACTTTTTAATAGCTTGGGTATGTCAACCAAAAACACCACTCCTACCTCAAAGGGCTTAAGAGACGGGTTATTAGAAGCCAAATAAAAGTAAGTGATCATGAATCCAGGCTACCCCACATTCCATGTTCCAACATGGAAGCAGTTCCGTTTATTTATGGTAACAGAATAAAGAAATCCTTAAATCAACACACCTTTCTAATACACTGCTGTATACAAGGCAGGGACTGATAGCAAGAGGGGCAAACTCTGCTATTGGCCTCAGCTGCCATCAGACACAACTCTAACCCTGTGATTGGGGGAAAGCTAGGGCTTTATTAAGTTAATACATTCAAAAAGCTTTTTAAAATCTGTTGGTCAGAATGTTTAGCAGGATATTATGCCCAACACAGAGTGGGACAAGTAATGGCTAGGTTAAAGATGGCCCAGGGTCAGTTGTAATTGGTCTCTGGACTGGCCCCACCCCAGCCTCTCCAGAACTGCAGTTCCAACAGCTGATCGCGCCCATAGGTAGTACAACCTTAATGGGAGTCTTTTGGTGTGTCCTTTATTATTTTTCGTAATTTCCATTTTTTCCAATTAAGAAAAGCAAAACCAGTTTTTGGAATTAATATTTTCTTTGTTCAACCATGAAATTCTTCCATTCATAAGAAGACTGTCAGTTTAGAGACTTTGTTTAATCTGTCCCTCTGTCGGCAGCATCCTACAAAGGCACAAGGTGACACACGGTGGCATGAGCCCAGCCCTGGGAAATGAGCAGACAACATTTGGAAAGCAATCCTCAAGTTCCCCAATCTACCTAGCAGTCACAGTGTGTTCTCTCGGGTCAAGCTGGTACACAAACCAGGGGCTGGCCAAGTACCAGACAGATTCGGTAAATAAAGTTGTGTCGGAATGCAGTTATACAAACTCATTTGCATAATGGAGTCCGGTTCTCCTATCACAACAGCAAAATTGGGGAGTCATGACAGAAATGGGATACCCACACAGCCTAAAACAGTTACTGTCTAGCCTTTTATAAAAAGCACGTGTAGCCCTTTATAAGGAAAAATTGCAGTCCTTGGGTGTTTGCTGTGTTCTAGGTAGAAGCTGTTCCCACATAGAATCTTTTCAATTTTGCCTTCAATAGAGTTATAAGTTGCAGCTATAACTCACAGAGGTTTGAATGAGCTTCCATTACATGCATTTCTCAAAAAGTCACTTTTCTATTTTAAAAAATGTTTTTAGACAGAGTTTCACTACATCTAGCCCTGGCAAGCCGGAAATTCAGTATGCAGATCACACTGGTCTTGAACTCACAGAGATCCACCTGCCTCTGCCTCCAGAACACTGGGGTTAAAGATTCGTGCCTCCACACGTAGCTTACATGTTATGCTTTTTAACAGGCAAACTCATGTAGAATAAAAATTTATTTGTGTGGCCAGGCATGATGGTGTGTGTGTTCCCTGCGCTCAGGAAGGGCAGCTCTACAGCGGACATGGCCAGCCTAAGCTGCATAGTAAGACCCTGCCTCCAAGGAAGTTAGGAAAGTAAACATGAAAGACAATTTATATAAAAATAAAATTCATTTGTTAAGTCGATATTTACAGGGATAGCAATTTCTCAAACATCCAATTTAGAAGGGTATGGAGCTCAAGCATTATTTTAGTTGAACTATAATCACATAGGAATAATATGATAGCATAACTGTTATTAAAGATTGGCTTCAGAAACTGTGGTGCAAACATGATTTATGCCATCCAACACTAACAAGAAGTTATTCTTCCCAGTTTAGAGATTCCAAAGATCAGTTCCTGTCTGGGTGTGGCTCAGTCGCTAGTGTGCTTGCCTAACACACTGAAGTCCTGGGTTCCACCCCTAGTACCCCATAGGAGGCAGGCAGCACACTGGCTGTCTCAGTCACTTTTCTGTCACTGTGAGAAGATGCCGTGACCAAGGCAACGTAGAGAATGAAGAGTTAGATGGAGCCTAGTGTTCCAGATGGTGAGTGCCTTTCACGTCAGGGCAGGGAGCACGGCAGCAGGCGTGGTGCTGGTGCAGCAGAGCAGTGCTCATATCCTTGTCTGGAAGTAGGACACACACACAGACACAGATACGAACACGCAGACATACAGACACACGCATGCGCACACACACACAGACTAACACACTCATGCACGCACATGTACACACACGGACATAGACACACAAAGACACAGTCACAGACACACGCATGCACACAAACACAGACATACAAACACACACACAGAAACACAGACTAACAGACACACACTCTTGTATGAGTAGCGTACAGGTGTCTACGACTCAAGAAAATATGAGTTGAAGTTTTCTAAATATTTTTGGAACTGTGAGGGGAGGAAATCATAAGAGCATCCTCAATGAAAAGGAAGCTCTTTCAGATTTCCATCTTCGGTTTTTATTACTAATTGCCTGCCACGGGATGGCAGGAAAAGACACATTATCTGAAAAACACATTGAAAGTATGTGGCGTGACGTTTCTCCAGTAATTACAGGGAAGACTTAGCAGTGAAGCCAGCTGTTTAATTTATCTCTTGGGACGATTCAGTCACTGCCAGGAAGCACCTTCCAGGTAAACAAGCACAGAGTGACACAGCCATCTCTTTGGGCCCTTGAAGAAACACCATCTCCATGGTAACACCTAGGTACAAGTGGAGTGATGTCATATACTGTTAGCAGTCAAAAACTACAGTTATTGGAAGGATGGCAATGTAATTCTATAAGACAATGTTGGACCTTTATTAGTATACAGTACTGCACTGACAACTTCAAATGTATCTTCTCGGGTAATCTTCAGAACAACATGTGAAACAGTGCTTTCATTATTCCAGTTTAAAGCGTTTTCCTTTGTAAACACTTCGCTTTGCTAGTCATCTAACAATGAGAACGGTTTTTTTAAACACAGATTTACTTAGTTTAATACACCTGGCTTTTTAGAGTTTCCTGGTGATACAGTAAAGGAAATACAGCAAGTGACCAGACTGGGATTTTATTTTAAAATTAAAAAAAATAATAATAAAGGGTGAGAAAGAGCTCAGCTGATAGAATGCTTGCCTACCATGTGCAGAGCTTTGAGTTCAATCTCAAGTTCATCCTTGAACACACGGCAAGTTCATAGCCAGCCTGGGATACATGTCTCAAAAAAGTCATGATTAAAATAATGTTCAGTGTTCTGTGGTCAATGACCACTCAACCCAATATTCACATGGCTCATAAGAATTCAGACTAGTGTGTCAGATGTTCAGGTACATTTAAGATGACCATGTAGGTCTCTTTGGGGGACTAGTTCTGTGACCCCCCCCAAAAATTACTCAGTCTCACTGATGTCCTTCTTTGTCTGTTGATAGGAGCTCATAATGCTTCTGTTAGAAACAAACAATAGCTGGGCGGTGGTGGTGCACACCTTTAATCCCAGCACTTGGGAGGCAGGGGCAGGTGGATCTCTGTGAGTTTGAAGTCAACTTTGTCTACAAAGTGAGTTCCAGGACAGCCAGGGCTACACAGAGAAAGCCTGTCTCAAAAAAAAAAGAAGGAAAGAAAGGAAGGAAGGAAGGAAGGAAGGAAGGAAGGAAGGAAGGAAGGAAGGAAGGAAGGAAGAAAGAAAGTTCTGTGTCACACAAAACACAAAAGAACACAAAGAGCACACAAACAAAGCAACAGTGGCCTGCGAGGCAACTCTTTTTGTAAAAAGGGTATGCCAGGACTCACACTGGACTCACAACATCTCCATGGGCAACATAGCACCCATTTTTATCCCTGATGTTGGTGAACTGGGTCTCATCCCCCATTGGTAGAAGGTTGATTTCCACCAATGTGATTGGCTAATCGGTGCAAAGGGAAAGGTTCAGGAAGAAACCAGTTAGTTGAACTAACTATCTTAACAACCTTAGATTTAAAAAGCAAGACCATTTTTTTACACCTTACAGCAGTTACTGAGGCAAGAAAATGAGCTAATGCAGAGAAAGACCTGAACACTCTCTAGGTGCTCAGGCAGTGTCAGCTATAGCAGTGATTGCTATCATTCTGACTTCTATTATCCTGTCTGACTCCACAGTTATAGACTTTAGAGTATTCTCAGAGCCACCAAAGAATGATGACAATAAATAATGGCATATATGGGGTTCTTTCATGGTCAAATATATTTCATCATTATCAAAGTCTATGAATGTGGAAATTACATATCTGATTTTCTAATAACCAGAATTTCCAATTACACAGAACACCTCATTCCCTAGCCATTAACCAACCAGTAGTTACACAACGTATCTCTGCTTTGATTGGAGCTTTTTGCTCGGGTCATAACAAGATGCTGTTCTTGGACTTTGTTCCTGTTGCCATGGCAACTAGACTGGGCTACTAGATTAGTAGCCAAGTCTTTAACAATGGTAATAGAGCTATAGACTCTCCCAGGGGAGGATCAGAAAACCCTACCTGGAATTCTAGCAATAACTCTCCCCTCCACACCACACGTGATCCTGGGAAAGGCAAGTAAAGGCTGATTAACAGCTGAATTCCATGAGGCAGTTTCCATCAATCACAGTCTTTTCAGACATGGAACTTTACAGTGGGGCAGCTAATTGGGGTCACATCATGTGATTTACATGGGGTAGCCAGGTACCATAAATAGCACGGACTGTTTATTGACTCTCTGTCCCAGAGAAAGCTGCAGGAAGCTGTGAAAAATGCCCATGATAAGTAAGAAAACCAAAAAAACTAAGCAAGAAATTTGGGGAAATTTTATCTTGATCAACAGCTGGTGCCTATCTAGGGTAACTGGATATTTGCTTATATCTCCCCAGTAAAAGCCAACGCAACACTAGATTAAGCATTACAGATAATAAAGTCATACTTTTTCCTAAAAGAAGGATTTGTGAGCCTGGGATGCTGGTTCAGTCTGTAAAGTGTTGACCTGAGTTCAGACTCCCAGTACCCACAAAGAAGAATCAAATATGGTGGATGTGCTTATAACCCCAGTCCTGGAATGGTAAAGACAGAGGATCCTGGGGACTTGCTGGCCAGCCATTCTAGCCAACTGGTGAATCTCAGTTCCATGAGAGACCCTGTCTTGAAAATGTAAGTCAGAGAAGCAACTGAGGAAGAGACTTGAAGATCAGTCTCTGGGCTCTAAATACATACACATGCACGCGCGTGCACACACACGCACACGCACAAATGCCCAAGAGATATTGAAATAAATGTCATTGAGAAACATTACAAACTGAGTACACTGGATCATTGGTAAAACATGAGCCTATGGCTCTGAGCATGTTTCCACTCCTGCATCGTACCATGCCTCCCCGCAGCCCTCTCTGGGACAGAGTCAACAAGCGGTCTGTGCTATGTGGTACCTGGCTACCCCATGTTCCTTGTCACATGCATTCCTCTGAGCTAAATCACATGATGTGAAACTTTCCTTCATCCCTAAAAAGGTTATGAAAAAAATTAGACTATAAAAAGAACCAACTAGACTTTCTTTTGTTTTGGAGATCAGTCTGAGACCCCTCAGAGAAGACCTCGCGGGGATTTGGTCCAAAAATGAAGGCTGCTCATTGAAGAGGCTCCCCTGGTCTAGCCCAGGCCCCATCTCTCTCATCGCAGGAATCTATCTCCCTTTCTTTCCCTCGCACCCCAATGCTCTCGTTCTCACTCCTCATTAGAATTTTTTTAAATCTTATTTCGTGTTTAAAAGTTTCTCATGTGTATGTATGTCTGTGCCCCATATGTGTATGGCTGCTGTCTGTAGGGGCCAAAAGAGACTCTGGATCACCTGGACCTGGAATTACAGATGTTGTAACTGTCATATCAGTGCTGAAAATTGAACCTGAGTCATCTGGATGAACAGCCAGTGATTTTGACC
The DNA here is from genome assembly GCF_037038515.1 of Microtus pennsylvanicus. Lineage (NCBI taxonomy): Eukaryota > Metazoa > Chordata > Mammalia > Rodentia > Cricetidae > Microtus > Microtus pennsylvanicus. Next base: position 25,843,419 of record NC_134583.1, read on the forward strand.
ACTGAGCCGCCTTTCTGCCGCCTATTTATCATTCTGATCAAGCCCCTCTCACAAGCGTGAAAGGGAAGGCGTTCCTTTCCTTTAAGAGCCCATCCTGCTCCGACCTCTATTTTTATGTTGCTTCTAATACTCTCCTCCCACCATTGAAGTCCAATCGTGGTCTTTGAGGTGATAAACCTCATTGTAATAAACCTCATTCCAGAAGGAAGTTAGGTTTAAGACAACTGACACATGGATTGTGGGCAGACAGCTGTTCTCTTCCTGCTATACTTACTAGGGCCAAGGATACATTAAATGGGCTCAGCAGTTAGAACAAACCTCCCACTCTGGTGTGAGGTGATGATGGGGAGAGCTGTGTTTGGGAGCACGGAGAAGGTGGGAAACTCTGTGCCCTTCTCCAAACTTTGTGTGAACCTAAAACTCCTTTTTTAACCTATTGTTAATTTTTAATCATTTTTTTAAGATTTATTGTTAATTTCGAATCCTCTGAAAAAGCATTTCATACTCTTAACTGCTGAACTCTTAACTCCAGTTCCAAAACCATTTTTTTGAACACTGGACCACAATTTAGGAGAAAATATAAGCAAGATATATGTTTAGCAAAAGATTTATACCCATGAGACGTAGACGTATAATATAGTTCTTTAAACCTGTGAGTTAAGGGTTTAACCTAGTGGTAATATACTTGCCTAGGTTTGGTTGTGTGTGTGCATACACACAGACACAGACACACACACACACACCAAATAATTAAAATAAAATAAAATTAATTAATAAAATAAAATATTAATTTAAATTAAAATACCCTGAAACTTTCACATGTTGCTCCTGGGAATACAAAGTCGTGCAGTCACATTGGGGGATATATAGTGGATGTGTTCAAGAAGTACATACATTTGTCATCTAAGAGTTGGTAATTCCATCCTTCAGCTACCCAAAAGGGATTGGCGTACATGTTGACGTCACTGGTGTTAGAGAGCCTCTCAAGTAATCAGGAGGGGCAGTAGAAGAAAAGACGTTGCATAAAGACCCAAGCAAACGCTGGCCATGATCGAAACTTCTTGTATTCTGACAGTGATGCTAACTGCACGACTGTAAACATCTGCCAAAACACACCAAATGCCAGCCTTAAAGTTGACAGACCCTACCATGTGCTGGAAATCACACCTCACTACATCTATGCCTAAAGCAAGAAGCAACGGTCAGCCCTCACTGTCAACTAGATTTGAAATCACCTAGGAGCCACGCTTCTGGGCATGTGTATGAGGGCATTTCCCAGGCAGGCGGTGATGAGGGAAGACCTCTTCCTAATGTGGAGGGCGTCATCCCACGGACTGGGGATCCCATACTAAATAAAATGAAAGAGAAAGAGCTGAGCGCCAGAGCACATCCTTCTCTGCTCCCCGACTGTGACACAAGCAGACCTCACACTCCTTCTGTGCTGCCGCGTCCCTTCTCTGCTCCCCGACTGTGACACAAGCAGACCTCACACTCCTTCTGTGCTGCCGCGTCATTACAGACTGAAGCCAATTCAACCCTCTCTAAAGCAGCTTTGCTCATGTGCTTTGTCCTAGCACCAAGAAAAGCAACTACTTCCGGGAACTGGTAGCGAGAAGTGAGGGAGGAGTGAGGCGACTTCCGTAACAGACCCGTCCGTGGGATTCCTGCATCTTCAGAGTTGGCTAGCAGAAATATTCTGGCAGAGCTTTTGACATTTTGGACTAGAGAAGCCCTAGAATTGTGTGAACAGAGTTTCAATGCCCATTCCAGTGGGGGTGTGGAAGTCTAGAGAGATGCAGACGGAGGGAGACCAGTTCTGAGGCTTCAGAAGGTAACAAGCACTATTCCAAACTAAGCGGGAAGCCACTCGGGCTACGTCCTGGCAAAGAAAGCGACTGTCTTCTTCTTGTGCTCTGAAAATCGAAGTCAAGCTGAATTCAAAAGCAATGCACTGAGTAGTCTGGCAGGAGAGATGTCAAAACATCATAATATTTGGGCCTTGGCATGATGATTGTTCACAGTGTTATTGTAGTTAGTAGGAAAATTCAGTTGAGGAAGATATGAAAATGGGCAGCTTGGCAAGGAAAGGGGTGTGAGCAAGTTTAAAGATGCAAACACGGTGGATGTGTCAAAGAAGCTGTAACTGTTTAAAAAAAATCAGTGCTATTAAGAGAAATACACTCTTCACTGACACAATGAGAAAGGTGGTCTGAGATCCCATTCAATGAAGGCTCGCTCTCTCTCTCTCTCTCTCTCTCTCTCTCTCTCACACACACACACACACACACACACACACACACACACACACACACACACTTTTTTGAAACAGGATTTCTCTATGCAGCAGCCCTGGCTGTCCTGGAACTATCTCTGTAGACCAGGTTGGTCTTGAACTCAGAGACCCACATGCCTCTGACTCCATGTTGTTAGGATTAAACATGGGCACCACCACCAGCTCAAGCGGCAACTTCTGAAAATGCAAATTTTCAGCAAAAAAAAAAGAGAGAATCCTGATTGAGAATACCACTGAAAGAGTTTCCTGTTCGAAGGTAAAACTCACAGAACCATGGTAGAAGACCTTAGGACTAGTAGGACTCCATTGCCCACGTAATTTTACAGGCATACAGATTCAAGACCTACAGGGTCATGGGGGTTTTCACCAGGGTTCCAGGAAGCTGCTGGAGTCAGGCAATGTGTAGCAACAGAGTTGGATTCCCTGCAGGGAAGCCCCAGCAGCCATTGCATAAAGTTGCGAAGGGAGAATCTAAATTGCAATGAAAACCCCAGGACTCTGGATATACCAAAACAGGGGGGCTATCCACTGAGGGAACTGCAAGCCCAGTTTGGAACCAACTCCAGAGAGTTCAGTGGGTTATAAACAGCAAAATTGAGAAACGGATACCCAAGTCTGGCTATTCACTGAGGGAATTGCAGGCCCAGATCAGAACCAACTCCAGAGAGTTCAGTGTGTTATAAACAGCAGAATTGAGAAACAGGGATACCCAGGTCTATTGGAGTTCATACAATGCCCCAATGCCAGATGGTGGATATGGAGCTGGAGGATTTGGCATCTTGCCTGCTGGGTTTTGATCGTTGTTTTGATTCAGTCTTTGCTCTCCTCTCATCCCTCCTGTTTTACTGAGAATTTTTGCTCCTTACGAATGTATGTTAGAAGCATGGGACCTGTTTTTTGTTTGTTTGTTTGTGGACTAAGGATTTAGCTCAGTGGTAATATACTTGCCTAGGTTCAGATACACACACACACACACACACACACACGAACCTACTGTTACCTTAATGGCTAAAATTTAAAACAGGGTTCATAGCTAATAGATTGCCTTCAGTCTCAGAAAAGACTTTGGATCTGGGGCTTTTAAATAGTTTTAGAACTGTTAAAGTGTGCAGAGGGGGCCTCTTACAGATGCATAAATGCATTTTGCATTAAGAGATAGCCATAAGCATTTGAGGACCAGCGATTAGATTTCACAGTTAAAAAGAATTTATTTGGGCATATTTGGGTTGCCTTTAAGTTTTTGTTTTGTTTGATTTATTATTTTATATGTGGGGTATTTTGCCTGCATGGATGTCTGTGCACAGCGCTCGGGGAGTCCAGAAGAGAGCATTAGATACCCTGGAACTAGAATTAGAGATGACCCTGAGTGATCATGTGGGTGCTAGGAATTGAACCTGGGCCCTCTGGAAGAGTAGCCAGTGCTCTTAACCACTGAGTCATCTCTTCAGCCCCTCTGCTTGACTTGTGATGGTTAATCTTGATTGTCAGTTTGACAGCATTTGAAATCACCAGGAGACTCACCTCTGGGAGTGTTTTCAAAGGCAGTTAATTGAGACAGGAAGTCTCACGTTGAATGAGGGAAGTCTCAGGTTGAATGAGGGTGGTATCGTCCCACCAAATGAGGTCCCAGACTTAAGAACAAAGGGAAGAGAGCACTAGCAGCTCTCTCTGCTTTTAACTACAGGTGCAGCAGGACCAGCCACTTCATGATCTCACCCGGTCCTTCCCCACCATGTGACCTCAAACTATGAACCAAAATAAACTGTGACTTCCCTGTTTTTGTCAGAGCAACAAGAAAAACAACTGGCATATTGGCTAACTGACAACTAAGGTGCCCAGAGGTCATTGCCACACACTGCCTCTCATAGTAACTGAAAACAGGCCTAAAGACAGAGGGAAAGGCAACGCAGTAGCGAACACATACTAAGTGTCTTCACTGCAGTTCCTATGTTTTATTTTTATAAACATTTTTATTTTTTCATATAGCATTTATTTACTCAGTGTGTATGTGTGTGTGTGTAGGCACACATATTCCATCATGAACATATGGAAGACAGGGGACAACATTCAAGAGCCAGTTCTTTCTTTCACCATGTGAGTCCTGAGGACCATTTTACCCCCAAGCCACTGTGTTGCCCTCTACAAGAATATATATATTTTTTAACACAACAGCAAATCCTGGCATAGTACTTAAAAGATGAGTTTAATTGGTTGTTACTTTATAAAAGAATCCGACCTTTGAAATGCTAATGAATATATACCCCAGTTCCAAGACTACTAAGGAATGGGTATAACCCATTCTCTGTCTAAGTCAAAGCATTTACGTTTTGCCAGATAGCCTTCCATATGATATGAATAAATCCATGAGTGAGAGAAACCGTAAACCAATAAATGTCAAAATCAAATCATAAAAAGCAATCAACCTACCCTTAGTGTTCTACCAATAGGAAGACAGCAATCTATACAATGGGCAAATAAGCAATCTGTGTAATGGGCAAGTAACAAATAAGGAATCTCAACACTAAGCCATCGTCGTTTATACAGAATTATTTGAATTATCACAGATGCAGTTACAATCTTCACAGCAAAGTCATCTTTGGGTATTCCTGTGAATTTGTGATGTTGCCTTTTCCTGTTTACTCATGTGCCTTATCGAGCTCTCAGGGACACTTCTAGAATAGTCTCCCTTGACAAAGCATTAATTCTGAGAACTGGCTAGAGAGAATAGAGCTGTCTTGGAATATTTAACAGTTCAAAATAGGAATTTAGCAGTTCTAAAAGTGCCTAAGGAGTTAGCATGTAGATTATAAACTGATTGGTCCATTAGCTCAGGCTTCTTATTAGCTCTTTTTTTTATTTATTAAAGATTTCTGTCTCTTCTCCGCCACTGCCTCCCATTTCCCTCCCCCTCCCCCAATCAAGTCCCCCTCCCTCGTCAGCCCAAAGAGCAATCAGGGTTCCCTGCCCTGTGGGAAGTCCAAGGACCACCCACCTCCATCCAGGTCTAGTAAGGTGAGCATCCAAACTGCCTAGGCTCCCACAAAGCCAGTACTTGCAGTAGGATCAAAAAACCATTGCCATTGTTCTTGAGTTCTCAGTAGTCCTCATTGTCCGCTATGTTCAGCGAGTCCGGTTTTATTCCAGGCTTTTTCAGATCCAGGCCAGCTGGCCTTGGTGAGTTCCCAATAGAACATCCCCATTGTCTCAGTGTGTGGGTGCACCCCTTGCGGTCCTGAGTTCCTTGCTCATGCTCTCTCTCCTTCTGCTCCTGATTTGGACCTTGAGATTTCTATCTGGTGGAGCTAGCATGTAGAAATGTCAACTGTGAGCACCAGAATTTGCTCTTGGAAAGAAGAGCAAGGATGGCCTGAATCAAGCAACATCACTGACCAAGGTAGAACCACTACCATTTTAATCCATTCTCAACACACAGACAAAATCCCTATTTTATTAACTCCACAATTTAGACATTTTCCTTCAGCTACTTTCAGTGCATCTGATCAATGAAAAATATGGTGCCAAAGAGTAGAGAAAAACCTACTATGAGGACTTAAAAAATAATTCTAGTAGGCAATGGTGCTGCACACCTTTAATCCCAGCACTTGGAAGGCAGAGACAGGAGGATCTCTGTGAGCTGGAGGACAGCCTAGTCTACAGAGTTAGTTCAAGGATAACCAAGGCTACTCAAAGGAACCCTGTCTCAAAACATGGGCATGGTGGGAGGTGGAAGCAGGCAGATTTCTTTGACTTCGAGGTCAGCCTTGTCTACATAGTGAGTTCCAGGAAAGCCAGGGCTACATAGTGAGATCCTGTGTCAGAAAAAATAAAAAAATAAAAATAATTCTAAACTCTGCATGGCAGGCTTCAGTGCTTAAAAGCAACATTTAACCAATGTCGGCACCAGCTCTTTATAGCTGTCACGCATCGTCACCGCTCAGTGAGAGGAGTTTCAGCAATGTGCTCATCAGAAAGAAATTCTGAAAGCAGTCAATTATTCACACCCACAAACGGTAGGCTTAGGACAGCATTGATGGCTCAAGATGCTGCCATGCTCAAAACCTGAGTTAATACCCAAAAGTCACATACATGCTGGAAGTCAAGAACCAACTCCACAAGCTGTCCTCTGGCGTCCACATGCATAGTGACACACAGACTCACATACCCACACATGTGCATAGACACACCAAATAATAAGTGCAAAATAAAATACAAAAAGCAAGAAAGTGGACCAATGGGATGGCTTCACAGGTAAAGGGGCTTTGTCGAGCCTGCTGACCTGAACTCAATTCCCTAGTCCCACAAAAAGGAGAGAAGTGACTCACTTAGGCTATTCTCTGACATACACACACATGCACCTACAATACATAAGGATGCACACAAATAGTTAAATAAATGTAACAAAAATGTGTTTCAATCAAATGGCCTTTTCATAAGCTATCAAGTATTCACACAGACACATAAGATGGCAAAAAAATAAAAGTATCCAGAAGGCTGTGGAGAAGAAGGAGTCCTTGTGCAGCATTGGCAACAATTGAAATTAATATAGCTATTATGGAAAACAGTACAGAGTCCTCAGCAAGCCCAAACAGAATAATTATATGACTTGGTGTTTTAGTTAGGGTTTCTATTTCTGTGAAGAGAAAGCATGACCATGGCAGCTCTTATAAAGGAAAGCACTTATTTGGGGCCGGCTCACAGTTCAGAGGTTTAACCATTGTCATCATGTGAGAAACACGTTGACTGGGAGTATGATGGTGTGCAGGTAGACATGGTGCTGGAGAATTCTACATCTCAATCCAAAAGCAACAGGAGGTAAACTGTGTTACTTGGTGTAGCTTGAACATAAATGGGTCCTCAAACCCGCCTCCACAGTGACACACTTCCCCCAATAAGGCCATCCTTACTCCAACTAGGCCACACCTCCTAATAGTGCCACCTTCCTGTGGGGGCCATTTTATTTCAGACCACCACACTTAATAATCACAATACTAAATATATAGCAATAGGATTTAAAATCACTATGACATTAAGGTCATGCTCAACTTCCTTAGCGATCAGGGAAATGCAAATCAAGACAACTTTAAGATACCATCTTACACCTGTCAGAATGGCTAAAATAAAAAACACCAATGATAGCCTTTGCTGGAGAGGTTGTGGAGAAAGGGGTACACTCATCCATTGCTGGTGGGAATGCAAACTTGTGCAACCACTTTGGAAAGCAGTGTGGTGGTTTCTCAGGAAATTCGGGATCAACTTACCCCTGGACCCAGCAATACCACTCTTGGGAATATACCCAAGAGAGGCCTTATCATACAACAAAAGTATATGCTCTACTATGTTCATAGCAGCATTGTTTGTAATAGCCAGAACCTGGAAACAACCTAGATGCCCTTCAATGGAAAAATGGATGAAGAAAGTATGGAATATATACATATTAGAGTACTACTCAGCAGTAAAAAACAAGGACTTCTTGAATTTTGCATGCAAATGGATGGAAACAGAAAACACTATCCTGAGTGAGGTAAGCCAGACCCAAAAAGAGGAACATGGGATGTACTCACTCATATTTGGTTTCTAGCCATAAACAAAGGACATTGAGCCTATAATTAGTGATCCTAGAGAAGCTAAAGAAGGTGAACCCAAAGACAAACACATAGGCATCCTCCTGAATATTAACCTTCATCAAGCGATGAAAGGAGACAGAGACAGAGACCCACATTGGAGCACCGGACAGAAATCTCAAGGTCCAAATCAGGAGCAGAAGGAGAGAGAGCACGAGCAAGGAACTCAGGACTGCGAGGGGTGCACCCACACACTGAGACAATGGGGATGTTCTATTGGGAACTCACCAAGGCCAGCTGGCCTGGATCTGAAAAAGCCTGGGATAAAACCAGACTCGCTGAACATAGCAGACAATGAGGACTACTGAGAACTCAAGAACAATGGCAATGGGTTTCTGATCCTACTGCAAGTACTGGCTTTGTGGGAGCCTAGGCAGTTTGGATGCTCACCTTACTAGACCTGGATGGTGGTGGGGGTTCCTTGGACTTCCCTTGGAACCCTGATTGCTCTTTGGGCTGACGAGGGAGGGGGACTTGATTGGGGGAGGGAGAGGGAAATGGGTGGTGGTGGTGGGGAAGAGACAAAAATCTTTAATAAATAAATAAATTAAAAAAATAAAATCACTATGACAGGTGAAATATGTTCATTGTGGCATCATTCATGAGACAAGATACGGATTAAGCCTAAGCGCCTATCAATGGCTGAAGGAAAACAGAATTATTCTGCCTCACAACTTCAGAGGTTTGGGTTTTTATGGTCAGTTGGCTCCATTGCTTCTGAGGCTGTAGTGAAGCAGAATCTCTCGGTGAGGAGTGGGTGGGAAACAAGCTGATCTGCTTTGGGGCAGCTGGGAAGATGAGAAAAGAAGGGGGAAAGAGGAGCTGTGGTTACTAAAAGGCACACCTACAAGAACCTCACTTCCTCCGCTCATTCTGCCTCCTCAAAGGTCCATCCTCTCCCAACACTGCCTTCAACACACGGCCCTTGGAAGGCACTGAATACCAAACCATGATACTTTTGACTGAGTTGTGTTCAACCACTGAACTTAAACCATTAGCTTCACAGATAGCCTATAATATGCCATGCGCTTACACACCAACATAATGAATGAGGTTGCCTAGACTGCATAATAGCATGAAGTCATGTCTACAGTCCTTCAGTCTAAAACCTTTGAGCCAAATGTGTCCTGCAATTCAATTTTCCCCCTTTTACAAGTATAATGATTTAATGAGACATCCTAGTGGGAGTTTGAAAGACAAAAACGCTGAAAGAAATGTAGACAATGCAGGCCAGGTTTGTGAGAATTCAGAGGGAAACAAAACCTCTATCAGGAACTTGGTCTGGAACCATTTATGTGTTATTTTGTCCAAGAATCAGTCTTCGTTTTGCCTGTGTCCTGAGAACTAAAGTGAAGTTGAAGTTAAAGATAATGGACTTTTTTTTTTTTTGACAGAGGAAATTTCAAGACAGGAGGGAATATATGATGGTGCTGAGAAAGCAGCTATGATTGTTAAAGAGATCAGAACCACTGAAGACTAGATTCATTCAAAGGGAGAGAGCCTAAATGGACACAGAAGGAGTTTTCAGTTCTTCAAAACCAGCTGCCTGCAGAAGGGTTTCCCCAGGCACCACGCAACTGTGGTCCAAGAGGTCCAGGCTACATGTCAGTCTAGCAGCAGAGCCTGGCAGTGATATCCAGTGGTAGTGGTGTTCAAGGCCTGAAAGACGTAAGATGGAGAGTCTTACACCACAGGATTAGAGAGCAGCTGAGGCTAGGTGATGTATGGTAAGGTTAGTGTCCCTACAAAGAAGCCATGATAAAAGGGAAAACCTGCCTGCTGTGAGAAACACCATTGCCTGGGCTGGTATCTGGACTACACGGAGAAAGAGAGCTGAGCAGTAGCATGCATTCATCTCTACTTCCTGCTTGTAGATATAAAACAAGGTGCTTCAAGCTGCTGACACTTTGAGTTCTCAGCCACGATGGATTATTGTCCTTGAACTATGGATCAAAGCAAACCCTTCTCCCTTAAGTTGCTTTTGCCAGAGTATTTCACCACAGCAACAGATAAGAAACTAAGACACCATGCCAGCTCAGCTTGAAACCTTCCAGCCCAGATTTTATCTCCTGGTGTTTGTCACACACATGTGGCTCCAAGAGACATGACTATTATAGTGTGTGAGACTGAATCATGGGATAATAACCCCTGATATCTCTTGTGAAAAATTCTTCCTAATGATCTTGTTACAAACTGATTGTCCACACCATAATATCAGTTTAGTTCTAATGAGTCAGATACTATAACAACATTATATCTGAGCATTTTATTCTATAAGTAAAATGCTCTCCTACTGTTTCTCTTCAGTGTAAAACAGGAAAGTACTTCAAATTCATAGCTTTAGTATAATCTAAGCTTATCCATTCACAAGAACGAATGTCTTGGCTGTAGAGAGTGTCTCAAGGTATGTTCCTGAGATGTTAGATGCTAAGTCAGGATCTGAGAGTAGATGGTTTTAAAGCATTGTAGACTATGTACTCCTGCCTTTAGGAATTCTCCACCCAACGTTGATGCACTCATAGATTTCCTTTCCGAAGTCCCCAAAGTGTTTATTTACTTGCACACACATGATAGACTTCAGAACTTTGTGCAGATGCTCATCTCGAAGAAATACAATTTTTCTTATGTAGGAGAAATGGGTTAAGGCCTAATGCACAATACACAGGCCCTTTTATCAACGAGGCTTTTCTTGGCCACATCTCAGACACCATATGGCACAGTCTCCCTCAGCTGGTATACACAAGTGAGGACACCTATATTACGAATTTGGATGTGAAAAATGATCATGCGTGTGAACACTTGGAAGGCCTAGCCACCACAGTGTTTGGAAGGCTGTAGAACCTTTAGAAGATGAGGCCTTGCTAGAGAAATGGGGAGCTGGGAGTAGAGGGAATGAGGTCCTTGTGCTCACATACAACACTAGGGAACCAGGAACGTCAAACACACAGGGTTGTTTCTTCAGCTGCAGAGATGGATAACCTGTTTTCTGCCCAGAAGGCTGGGAGTGGGTATGGCTAGTAGCCTGGTGACATCTGTGCAATCTGTAGGGCCAGTCCACATCTGGCTCCTCCAGGCTGTTACATTTATCTCAGTCATTCTCCCTAGACCAGTGCTTCTTAACCTTCCCAATGCTGCAACCCTTTAATACAGTTCCACATGTTTCTGTGACCCCAACCATAAAATTATTGTTGTTACCACTTTATAAGTGGAATTTTGTACAGCTATAAATCATAATGCAAACATCTGATATGCAGAATGATATATGACTCCCATGAAAGGGTTGTTCAACCCCAAGAGGTCATGACCCAGGTTGAAAACCACTGCCCAGGATCCTTATCTGGAGCGTTGTTTCTCTGTTGATAGAACCCATCTTTATGGAAGAAGTCCCATGAACTTTGAAAAGACTTTCAATGTAATCATGTCTTAAGCTTTGGTGTACATACAGGATTGAGTTACTTATCGTCAGGAAACTTTTTTCCAAAGTTGTGCTGCGTTTAACTATGCCTAAAACAAACTGCCCAGATTCAGACTCTGGAAGTTTAGACCAACACCAGCTACTGAGTCTTGTTGAATCGGATTTCCTTCTTGCCTCATGGGATCAACACTCTGATGCCTAATGTTTGGAGAGATGCCCCACCTCCCAACTGGGGGCAGGCCTTGAGGCTTCTAGCCCAACCTTGCTTCCTGTCCAGTCTCTACTTCCTGATCTACCCAGATACGAGTGAGTGCTCTCATGTTCCTGTCCCAACCTCAAGCAATTATGGCACTATGCCTTGTCCACCATGAGAGACTAGACCCCATGAGCCAAAACCCATCCTTTCTCAAGTTGCTTCTTGCCAGGTACTTGTCCCAGCAAGAGAAAAGGGAATTAATAATAATAAGCCAGCATATGGTTGGCTTCCTCTTTCACTCATTTATTTTGTGCTCTGTGAACAGTTTTGACCCAGATTGCTCAAAACCAGAGGCATAAGAAGTGGTGTTAGACATGCAACACATCTCACTTGCCCCCAAATCCTAGGGGAATGAGTACAGCAGTGGAAAGGTAAGATCTCTTTGATGTCACTATGGAAAGAGTCAGGAATGTTGGGGTAAAGATCAGCAGGCCTTTGGGATTGGTGAAGGAAGCCCCTTGACCTTCTGAGGATGCCCTTCATGAGCCTATAACTCCGAAAGGTAGAGCAGCAACTATATGAGCAGAACCATGAGGAATGAAGCTTCAGACCAGGTATGACTTCAGAGTATCTGAAGAGATCAAAAAGCTGTTCACAAGTCTGCCACTCTACAACAGAGTTCCATGCCAATGTCCCCTAGATTGTGCAAGAGGGAACAAAGGGTTGGGCCTTCCCTGTTTCCCTGACCATCAAAGGACTCAGTATTGAAGCTTCCTGTCTCAGCCCCTCCCATCGGAACACTCAAGTTCTCTGATCACATACACGTGCTCTCTCCTTCCTCCCTTGCTGGGTTTCCATCACCACCTGCCACCTGGCATGGGGCAGTCTTGAGTATTGCAAGGTAAATGTAAAGGAAGCAGAAGCTGAGTATGACAAGGACACACCCATAGCCACTGGAGCATGATCTGTCGCAGAAACAGAGAGAAAAAAAGTGAAACCTCCATAAAACCAGAACAGGAAGAGTTTCACAGCATGTAAACTCGGGAAGTCCAGCACATGCGTGAGCTGAGTGAGAGATGATATATTTTGGAAAGAATGAGTTGTTAAATTATAGGTGCTATCTGTTATGCTTTGCTTACTGCAGACAAAAACTATTTCATTCAGGATACATATTTGATACAGTAGGCAGCCGGCCTGAAGTGCTTGTCTCTTCTCATGCCTACGCTGCCACTCAGCAGCGTACCTCCTGACACATGGTAAGCAGCCACCTTATACCAAAGGCCGTTAGGGACAGGGGACATGGGGGACATAAGAGACAACAACTTCCCACAGGAGCTCATGCCCAGCAGGACAGTAACAGGTCATTAACACAAAAGCCCTATCACTGAAAACTTCCTAACTGGAGTTTACTTCACTTTAAAAAAAAAATCCATCACTCAAGCTGGAAGGTGGTGGCACTCACCTTTAATCCCAGCATTCAGAAGGCAGATGCGAGTAGATCCCTGAGTTCAAGGCCAGCCTGGTCTACAGAGATAGTTCCAGGACAGCCAGGGCTACACAGAGAAACCCTGCCTTAAAAAAAATCCAACACTCAACAACGTGATGGCCTTCCCTAGTAAGTGAATTTCCAAAGGCTTGCCTTGGAGGGCTGTCAAGCAACCATTGATCTGGCTATTAAAATAAGCCCAGATTGTCGGGATAAACAGCAGTGTAAGTGGAAAGGTCAGAAATAAAGTCAAGAAGGAAAGTATCTAAAGCAAGATTCTGTCTTCACAATTTTATAAACAAAACCAAACAGAAGTTTGGTTAGGCTATTTTTATCAAGCATCCCATTGATTGGCTCTCCTTCCACAAAGCATTTGAGGGTGAGTACAGATGAGCCTTGTCAGAAACACTGCAGTCTAGTTAGAGGGAGGAGACAGGCATGTGAAATATTAAAAGGTATGGAATAATAAAATGTCATTTAGATGCCAGTCACACGAGTGTATGAGCTTAATGGCTGACTGAAACAAATCAATGCTTCTGCAATTTGCCAGGAAAGAAACGCCATAAAGATTTCAACAAGCAGGTTGAAGATCTTCGCAGGAGCTTGAAGGATGGGTAAGATTTGGTCACAAAGCATTATGAAAGTAAAGATGGTCATATAAAAACTACAGCAAGAAAAGACTACCACTTTACTAAAGCTACATTCTTCCTGTCTCCTTAGTGCTTATCCTTATACCCACAGTTAAGTGTAGCTCTCTTTGCAACAAATGAAGACCTTTACAAAACATCACAACTGGTCAAAATGCAAAGAACAGCCGACTATGGGACAGAACCCCAGACCCAGTGGGTACACCCAAAACAGCTATTGCACCTCATGCTCAGGAGAGGGGATGGAAGACTGTAAGAGCCAGAAGACCAGGAAGTCTGCTGTGAGACTGTCTCCTAGAAATAATAGGAAGTCTTACCCATGATCCCTCAGGACATGAACAATGGTACCACCAATAGACAGACAAGCTAACGTCAAAGAGGTAAATGTCATGGAACTATCCCCCTAAACAAAGAACGACAGGCAGCTAAAACGTGCTGAAAGAGGGCGACTTAGTCCTCCCCAGGATGAACCCTCAGTTGGACAGTGCTGAAATCATACACAAGGAAGCAACGCCAGATGGACTCAGTGAGTTGTGTATGTATGTCTGTGCATTTCCACGTATATATGCAATAGCAACAGAGAAAAAGAAGCCATGCATCTGAGAGGAAGAATCTCAGCTAGGAAAAGAGACGTGGAGGAAAGGGAAGGTGTAATGATGCCGTTTATTTTAATTTTTTAAAAAAATTAAAAATATATACATAAAGAAAGGAAAGCAAAAGACAAGAGAGTCCAACGGGCCAGGTATGAAGTAGTAAGATTGGAGCTGAGCTGGGATGATGGGTGGGTGTGAGAGACACACTTAGAAGTGAGAACGTGTACAATTTTTTAAGTAATAAGGCCAAGAAGTCACATGAGCTATCTCTATTATCTTTCTGTTTGTTCTTTAACTTGAGTAACACAAACACACAAACCCACACACAATCTCCAATATATTTTTCATTTTTCCACCTCCATTCTATATCTTGTTTTGGTCTATACATATGTGTGTATGCACATATGGAGGCCAGAGGACCGCTTCAAATGTGGTTCCTCAGGGTCCAGCCACAGTGTGCTCAGTGTGTGTGTGTGTGTGTGTGTGTGTGGTGTGTGGTGTGTGTGTGTACATGTGTGTTCTTGTGGAGGACTGACGTTCACTTTGAGTATCTTTCTTGTTATTCCCCACCTTATTTTTTGAGACAGGGTCTCAATGAACCCAAAGCTCTCTGATCAGCTAGATTCTCTCTTGCTCACAGTCACAGATGTCTCTGGCCATGGCAGTAGGAAGGACAGGGCCGTGCAAATAATGGTGAGCAAGAGGTAGAGAGAGGGGATGCCTGTGTGTCGGCCTTTCTCCCTTCTCCCCTCCGGAGTAGAGAGAGGGGATGCCTCTTGGGTGTTTTTTATTTAACTTGCCAGGCACTTCTCAAGCTCATCAAGATGACAAGGGAAAACCTCAGACCCGTGAGCCCTTCTGATTCAGGTCAGCTGCATGAGCTGTCCTTGGTCTCCTCAGGTCCCAACCACACTTTGAATGAGATTCTATTGCCAGTGAACCAAGGTGCAGACTGTCAAATACAACTCCTTTAAATTTAAATCATTAACAAATATCCCTTTGTCCTCTCCCACCACACACCCACACACCCATCCCCCTGTGTCTGAAGCAAATGAGGCCAGAAAACACCAAATTAAAGAAACTCCAGCTGGCAAAACACTAACATCCGAGAGTTTATTATTTTTTATTTTATTTAATATTAATTTTCTGCTTCCAAAAACTTCCTTAGAGATCACTGGGTGTGCCCCCAGCACTGGTGAGGTAGATGCAGGAAGATAGGTCTTTGAGGTTATCCTTAGCTACACAATGAGTTAGAGGCTAGCCTTGGCTATGTGATATCCTAAGCCCACCACCTCTGCCCCAAAAAGAGGAAAGGAAAGGGAAAAAAGAAAGTCTGCCATGAGCACAGAGGAAGGAGAAAAATGGCGCTGCCGGAAGCGCCACTGTTTGTGCTCCCGTCAGCCAGGAGTATCATGAGACCGGAAGTCTGTGTGACGACACTTCCCCACACCGCGCATTGCCACAGAACTGACTCTTGATCTGTTCCTCATTTCCTTCACCAACAATCTCATGACTTAGAGTTCCATACCCGCCAACAGATTTTATTTTAATTTCTTGTTTGGGAAGAATTCATTTGCAAACTACATATAATCTCCAAGGAAGCCCCGATGAATGTGGTTCTCTTCACCTCTGCCAGGGTTTCCTCTCTAGACTTGCTCATCCAAAGTCATAAAGAGGTAGAAAAGAATCAGTAGCCATTATTCACAATGCTCTGAGGGTCCCCAAGAAGTAGGGAGTACATGAGCCCCAGGTCCATACTGACATCAGAGCACAGCCCAAAACCTAGTTCTACAAACCCAGGTGCTTGCTATTCAGCTCTGTTCCCCAGGTCACTTGATTGTGGCCCACTAAACCAAGATGTTCCCAAGTGGGTTTCAAAGGACACTAGCCTCTGAGGTGGAAGTGGGAGCTTCATGGTCATGGACATTTGAGAAAAGTAAATATCTTAGATTAAAGTGATATCCGTGCAACAAAGAGTCTGTGGTTTTGATACGGGGCGTCTCCATGGTTCCCTGTGTTGGAAGCCAGGTCCCCAGTGTGGTGATCTTAAGAAGTGTTGGGGTCTGGAGAGATGGCTCAGCAGTCAAGAGCATTGGCTGCTCTTCCAGAGGTACTGAGTTCAGTTCCCAGCACCACATGGCAGCTCAGAACCATCTATCACAGGATTTGATGCCCTCTTCTGGCATGCAGGTATACATACAGATAGAACACTCATATATCAAATACAAAAATAAATAAGTCTTTTAAAAAAAATATGTTATGTTAGAGCCAGGCAGTACTGGCACATGCTTTTAATCCCAGAACTCAGGAGGCCAGAGGCAGGTGGATCTCCATGGGTTTGAGGCCAGCCTGGTCTACTGAGTGAGTTTTAGGACAGCCAGAGCTGTTACACAGAGAAACCCTATCTTGAAAAACAAAACAAAACAAAGAAACAAACAAGGTGTTGGGACAGTTTTGAGGTGGAAGTGGAAGGTTTTTAAGTCATGTGGGCCATTGTCCTCAGAAGGGATCTACACAGCTCTCGTGGGACTTCGGTTTCCTTCTGGTCTGTGGATCACCATGAGAGATCTTCCTTCCCCACTCTCTCTATCCACCACGACTCTCTCAACCTTGGGGTGACAAGCCAAGGAGGCCCCTTGCCAGAGGCTGAGCCATACTGCATGGATTTTCAGCTGCTGAAACTGTCAGTTAAATTGAAAAATTATCATCTTCATAAATTATCCAGCCTTGAGTATTTTATGACAGCAGTTTTTGACAGACTTAATACAAGGGGATGAATAAAAACAATGTTGTCTGAATGAAAAATAAAATTAAAAGGAAAGGAGAGGACATGACTGCTCGTAGGTTTGGTGGAGGAGATACAAGAGAGGGAATAGCCAGAGGCAGGGACATCTGGGAGAGTCCAGAGTGGACACAACCAGACTGAGCTGGGCTGTGTGGGAAGTAGAGCAGGAACAGGAGAGAGAGGGGAGGGACCAGGTACAGCAGCCAAGAGGGGAAAGGTACAAAAGAGGCCCATAATCAAAACGTCTGGATTATATTGCAAGAGCCTCTGGGGGAGGGGCAACCCAGGCCAAGGTCTGGAAAGGTTTAGGGGAGAGGGGAGAGTATGCGAGCCATACCTGTAACAGGTAGGGACTTGAGGGATGCTGGGAGAACCTGGAGGCCAGGTCAGCTTTGATGACAAATAGGCACCCCAGCCATTTGTACCAGGGTTTGAGGTTTAATGTTGTTGAAACAAGCATTTCATGAACTTTTTGATTAGAGGACTGTTTTCAAGAGTGAGTCTTTTTCTTCTGTTGCCTTCTCCGTCTCCACTCCTGCCATTTTCTACTTCAAGACTATACTTCTTTCTGGTGAGTTCGAACATGCCCAACGCCTTCTCTGCCCAAGCCGCTGACAAGAGAGCGCATTTGCCCTCTGAGGTCTTCCCCGGCCTCTACTCTACTGCAAGGCGTTCCCCCTTGTGTTTCTTTCCTTCATAACCCTCATCCCTGCAGAACGCGGCACAATGAGCCTATTCTCCTTTTGTGAGTTTTAGTGTGTATAAGAGAGAATGGAGTTGGCGAAGAACACAAACCACGTTCCCCAGAAAACTCCTTTAAAATTCAGCCTTTTGACATGGTTCTCCACAGTGCCACGGTTGCCACCTGACAGCTGTTCTAAAATGTACTATAATGTACTAAAATGTCACCATGTAGCCCCGCTGCTTAGCCACTCTAGATAGCAGGACGACTCTGCCATTGCCAAACAGATGAAGCCTGGGTGCAGCTGCCATGCTCTGGCCTCTGTGCCCTTGGTCTCTCACTGGGAATGCAGCTTCTCAGGCCCCACCCTAGAGCGGCCATAGGAATCCTCAGGGACCCCAGTGTTTGCTGGTGGCAGAGCTCCTGTCCTAAGACATCTTCAAAATAAATCAACCACAGAATTCTAAAATTCTGTTGTTTGTGGGCAGTCTCTTCAGAATTCTAGAATCCTGTTGTTTGTGGGCAATCTCTTTAGAATTCTAGAAATCCATTGTTTGTGAGCAATCTCTTCAGAATTCTAGAATTCCATTGTTTGTGAGCAATCTCTTCAGAATTCTAGTATCTGTTCTTTGTGGGCAATCTTTTCAGAATTCAAGAATTCTGTTGCTTGTGAGCAATCTCTTCCATTACTCGGAGCATCTGACAGAGGAATAACCAAACTTCTAGTTCCATTTGTGCTCGGATAATCATATATAGCGACACACTGCTTTCCCCGCCAATAGAAACAATGTTTTAATTAGCATACAACGCCCCACTGAGAATTAATCAGCTTATCAGCTACCACCAAATGCTCGAGGGCCAATTTACCATCTGCTATAATGAAAAAATAGAAGTTACCCCAGAACAATTAAAGTATAACAAGGCCATGTTCCTCCAAAATAAGGAACATTCACCACACACACACATGCATGCACACCTTAAACACACAGACATAATCTTTCTCATCACAAGTCAATCATTTGGCTATATTCCCAATGATAAAGTGGAAAACCTGGCTGATTTTAATATAGACAGGAGAATAATGTATTGTCACTTTTATTGTTTTCATTTTCTATCACCCGCAAGTTGGCAATGGGCCAATCTTTTATACTTTTTAAATCGGAGACACCAAATATATGTCATAAATACTGTGTACAAATCAAAATGCCTTCTAGGACATTCTACATTCTGACAGGAGTACAGGGCTAAACGGGCCCAATAATTCCTGCTTTTCAGCCCCTTCTTCCCATTCCCATCACATGATCTGCTCTCATTTCCAGCCTGACCCCGCTCCTCAGTCTAGGTGGATGCTGGGAGCAGCGACTGCCATCCCAGGATGCAAGTCTCCTTCTCTCTTGGAGGTTCCGCCAGCAGCAGGCCTGGCCACCAGCCAAGGAGCAGCCCACATGGTCCTCCTACCCTGTGCACTTCATGTCCTTGGGTAATCTCTGATTTCAAAGAAAAGATAGTAGAACTTAGTCCCTTCTTCATCTTCTCCCTCCAGCATTCCAAAGCATGAAAAAAATCTCTGGGAAACTTTGCGAGGTTGTCTACAAAGGATTAGCAGCCAGGGGAAAACATCATGAATGTGGTGCTAAGGCTGAGGTCTGGCTAGCGCCATCCTACAGGCTGGGGTGCAGAGACCTGAGTACCAGCATTCGTCTCTTTCTGCTTCCTGATTATGGACACCACGTGACCAGGCACCTCACACTCCTGTTGCCATGCTTTTTCCACCATGACAGAGACTGTACCCTCAAACTGTGAAGCAAAATAATCCCTTTCTTGTTTTTATTTTACATAATATTTGTATTGATTATTCGGGAGTTTCACATAATGCACTCTGTCACAGCCACCTCTCAGTCCTCCCAGGTCTGCCCCTCCACCCTTGTGATGAAGAAGAAGGAGGAGGAGGAGGAGGAGGAGGAGGAGGAGGAGGAGGAGGAGGAGAAGGAGAAGGAGGAGGAGAGAAGAAGGGAAGAAGAAGGAGGAGGAGGAGAGGGAGGGGAGGGGAAAGGGCAGGAAGAGGAAGAAGGAGGAGGAGGAAGAGGAGGAGGAGGAAAAATTCAGGTTGACTGGAGCGTGGACAAACTCCCAGTGGCCAGCCCTTAAAGAAAACTAAAGTCCTTCCCCAGCCACACCCCCACCAGAAGCCATCAGTTGAGGAGAGCGACACTTCAGCATCCTTATCACAATTTTTAAGAGTTCTCTTTGATGACTCTGTCTTGGCTGTGATTTTTGGGGAGAATAGTGTAGGGTTTTCACAGAAGCCTTCTAAGCCCCTTTTTCTCAACCGAGTCTGCAGTCATCAATGCCACTGTGAAGGTAGCTTCCTTGCTCTTTATCGTCAGTAGGAGCAGAGATCACAGGCTTCTATATGGCTGGCAAAAGCGTGGACCATGAACATCCACATGGTCTCCAGGATCAGCACACACCATGGACCCTAAGCATAGTCTCCAGTGGCAGTGCAAACCATGGGCATCACCGCAGCCCTCTGCCAAAACACGGACCACCAACACCATCATAGCTCTTGATGGCAGCCCATGTCAAGGACACCAACATGGTCTTTGGTACAACACAGGCCACAACACCACTATGGTCTCCAGTGGTAGCCTGGCCCACAAGCATCAATATGATTTCAGGTGGCATCACAGACCATGGACATCGGAATGCCCTTTGGTGATATCATGGGCCACGGACATCAACACAGTAGGACCACAGAGCCAGACATGGTCACAGGTGACTGCTCAGGCCACTCACATCAACAGGGCCCTTGACAGCAGCATGGTCCACAGACAGCAACATGAATCAGGTGGCTGTACAAACCACAGACAACCAAATGGCTTTGATGGTAACACAGACGACTGACCTCAACACAACCCCTGGATTCTGCAGGACCACAGACATCCACATGAACCTCAGCTTGGGGCAGCAGATATCGGCATGACCCCGAGAAGCAGCATGGGCCATAGAGGTCTTCTGAGGAGGTCCAACCCAGAAAATGAGTTGTTCTTCACCTCAGACATCCTGTTGTTGCTCAGAACCAGGGCAGTGGTCAGGCTGGGCAGCATGTTCAGGGGCTGAGCCTGCACAAGCTCCAGGCTGTTGCTCACCACCCTGTCAGCCCTACTCAACAAGGACATCTTGGCCTTCTCTCACACCTGTCAGTGCCATGGTGTCAATAGTTTCCCTCTCTCTACCACTCAGCACTCTATTCCTTCATCTTTCCCACCTCGCCATCACATATTCATTTGTGGTAGTGGCATTGGAAATTGCAGTGTGTCACACAGTGTGTGTGTGTGTGTGTGTGTGTGTGTGTGTGTGTGTGTGTTGCCCAAACAATTTACAAGCGAGTATTTATTGCAATGGGTCATTGGTCTGGTTCAATGTTTTTGTTTTCTGAAGCACCATAAATACTGGACCACTCCTGAGACTCGTCTTGGATATTCTGCTGTTGCCCAGAGTCAGGGTGCTATAGTAGCTAGGCAGGACATCAGGGACAGGTTCTGTGTGAGCTCCTGCCTCCCACACACCTCCCCACCCTCAGTGACTGCTTCCCCAAGGCTCCCTGGCTGGATCTTTGTGCTTGAAGCCTGCAGGTGAGCAAGCGTTATGAGCTTGCTAAAGCAGCTCCATGTTGGGGGCCGGCCAGCCAGCCAGCCAGTGAACTAGGGCCGGCCCACTTCAGTAATGACTGTTTCCGAGGAAGTTCCAGACTGCTGCACACCACCCTGTCGTCCGTGTCAGTCACCCTGGGGCTCAACAGGCACAAATGTTGAGATTCTGGGCTGTGGGCAGCACTACTGCCCCAGAGCAAACAACACAAGACTGCAGCCTCGGCAGCTCCATGTTGGGGGCCAGCTGGCCTAGGGCCCACCCTATTCAGTAATGACAGGTTGCCAGGGGAGCTCCAGGCCTCCATGCATCTCCCTGTTGTTGGTGCTGGCAGTTCCGAGGCTCATCGGGCACAGCCTTTATACTTACAGCCTGCTGGCTGAGTCGCAGAGGTGAAGGGCATAGATTCGCCATTCTCCATGTGTGCGAGTCTATTCCGTCTTTCCTTCCAATTTTGTAGTTCACTTTTTAAAAGCATCTTCCCATAGTACTTGCTTTTTTTAAAAAAAAAAAAAGTTGTCCCAGAGCTACTGCGGGCTCTGTGGACTCCCTTTCTGCCATCACACACACACACAGACACACACACACACACACACACTACAGGAAACTACTCTTATAGACCCGCGCTAGAAGTGGCAGCAAGTTTTTAACTGCCTAGAGCTTCGTAGAATAAACGTAGCCAGTGGGCTGGGCACACAGATCACTTGGCCTAGTGTTTGCCACACAAGTACCAGGATCTGATTGATCCCCGGCGCCCACATAGAATAATAATAGTAAACATCTCTGGTGGCACATGACCATAATCCGAGCATTGGAAGTTGGGGACATGTTGGTCTCTGGGACCCACAGACCAGCCAGCCTTATTTGGGAGATCAGTGGGTGTGCTGGCTACCAACCCAGCTGTAGGCTCACTGAGAGACACTGCCTCAAGGAAATACAGCAGGAAGTGGTGGAACGGGATGCCCAACGCCCTCCTCTGGATTCCACATGCCCACAAATGAGAGCATGCACCCCACACACACATACATACATCACACATGCATGTACACATGCACACGGGCACACACAGCTGTAACGATGCACTTAGACTCCCAGACTAGCTCACAATGATCTCCGTAGCAGCGTTACAAGCCAACAGAATCCCAACACCTGCACCAGAACCAGGTGCCCTCCCCATCCAAACACTATGCAGTGGCATCCCATCATGCACCACAGCTACTTCCCGTCATGCACCACAATTACTGGGGCATTAAAGCCTGTTCCATAGCAGTCGTGGGAGATCCAGGGCTCCTCATCACATGAGTGCCAGAGATTCAGAAGCTGGAATGTGAGTCTCTGTGACAGGCGAAAGAAGACTTAGAGACAACGTCATATGCATTCCTTAGAAGGGAATGTTTTCTGACTTGGTTTCATAGGATGGCGGTTTCCATCATCTGAGATCTCATAAAAGACACGTTATGTTTTTAGTGGAAGTTTACCCCTACTAAATTAAAGTTCAGCAGCAACAAAGGGCAAAAGTCTACATTTTTAAGGATATTTCTCAAGTAATTATGATGTTCACACACATTTAAAAATCCTCCTACCGTTCCTCATGGTCTGGGATGTCTGAAGCATCCACAGTCCCCCTGACACCACACAGCTCAGACAAGCAGAAGACACCCATGGGGCAGCCTGGGTCCTCATGGTCCAGCCTGTCTGAAACACCCAAATGCCCCCAGGTACAAGGCCCTGGGTGGTTGGGTGTATGATAAGCAAGCCTATGGTGGTGAAATCGGAGTGGAAGGCAGAATGGTTCGCGTGCTGTGGAAATAGGCAGATCTGCAGAAGCGAGGGCCGTGACAAATGGGTTGATGTTGGTGGCCTGCTTGCCACCTGGGACCAGACTGACATCCGGGCCTGAGCTGCTGATGACAGCCATATCTAGATCTGCAACAGCCAGGGTCTATGTTGACATCCATGACCCATGTTGCCACCAAGGCCATGGGGATATCCAGGGTATGGGCCACCATTTGTGGCCATTCTAGCGTCCATGGGTCATGCCTCTGTGGCCATGTTGATCTGGTGGCCTGTGCTGCCACCCAGGGTATATGATGACATCAGGCCTGGGTGGCTGTGGGGAGCCATACCTGGGCCCATGCCCCTGCAGTAACCAGGGTCTGTGTTGACGTCCAAGGCTTCAGTAACCACCAAAGGCCGTGAGGATGACTTCAGTCTGGTCAAACACCTGAGTCTGTTTCCCTGGAGCCATGCTAATCTGGATGGTCTGTGCTGCCATCTGGGCCATGGTGACATCTGAGCCCTGGCTACAGTAAGGGGTCATTTCTGGGTCCATGGCCCTACAGTAGTCAGGGAAGGCCTGAGTTAGTATCTGTGCTTCCTGATACCACTGAAGACCATGCTGATCCCAGGGATCTGGGCTGCCACCTGGGGCCATATAGGTGCCCAAGGGCCACTCTACTGCCAGGGTCATGCTGATCTGGGTGGGCTGAGCTGCCAGCTGAGACCATGGTGCCATCAGAGGCCAGACTGCTCCGTGGGACCATGTCTGTGTCCATGGTTTTATCACAGTTGAGGTCTACGATATTCTGAGGCTTATGGTGCCACCAAAGGCTACACAGATGTCTGGGGTCTAGGTTGCATCTTGTAGCCATGCTGGTGTCTGAGGGCCTTGCTGCTACTGGGGCCTTGATGTTGTCTGGGTCAAGGCTGATGCCGAGAGCCATTTCTGAGTTCCTGGCCCTACAGCAGCCAAGGTCTGTGTTGATACCTGTGATTCATTGAAGGCAATGCCCATGCCAGGAGTCTCGGCTACCCCTAGGGCCATGTTGGTGTCTGAAGGCCTTGCTACTATGGGGGCCGTGCCAATCCAAGTGGCCTGAGCAGCTACAAGGGACCATGACCAGGTTGCCACCATGGGTCATGTCTGGGTCCATGGTCCTACAGCAGCCAGGGTCTGGGCTGATGTCTATGGCTAGTGCTACCACAAGGGGTTATAGGAACAATGTGTGTTAAAATCCAAAGGTCATGCTGAGCCAGACCTGTGCCTCAAAGGCTCCAGGATAGCTGGGCCTGCCACTTGCCGGTCACTGTAGCAGGAGAACTGGCCTCCACCCCACTCATGGGAAAGTTGACCCCAGCACTCAGGTGAGCTGACCCCAGCACTCAGGAGAGCTGGCCCCAATGGCAAGGGCCTAGTAGAGCTGGCTCTGCTTCTCACCTGAGGCAGTGGCCTCAGTGGCCCAAACTGAGCAGCTCAACCACCACCCAGACCCACATCCTGGGTCTTGGGTTGGCACACCCTAACAGCCACCCTATCTGTGACCTGCTGGGGTGCAAAAAGGCCCTGGTCCTGACCAACGCTAACCGCACGATCTCCATGACTCAGGGCAACAACGGGCTATCTGAGAGACATTTTGATGAAGGCCAGGGTTGATGGTATGCCAGAAATCAGAGGACCAGAACCCATTGAAATGAATATTCTGTGGGTAGGGCTGATCAGACAAAAGGGGTACACCACAGCTCCCAATGTTGCTGGGATGAATGAAGAGGTGATGGAAAGATGAAAGAGCGAAGTAGGAGGGTTGTTTTGTTTTTAATTAATTTAGGGAGACATACTGCAGGGGTGAGGGAGAGACAAGAAGGTGAGCAAGACTGGGGTACATGGTGTGAAATTTCCAAAGAATCAATAAAGAACTATGCTTAAATTAAAAGAGAGAAGAGTTGGGCAATGCTGGCACACACCTTTAATCCTAGCACTCGAGGGGGGATGCAGAGACAGGGAATCTCTGTGAGTTTGATGCCAGCCTGGTCTACAGAGGGAGTTCCAGAATAAGCTCCAAAACTACAGAGAAACCTTGTCTCAAAAAACCAAAGAGAGAGAGAGAGAGAGACAGACCTCCGGCAGTTGGTGATGTTACTCGGCTGGTCATGTACTTGCCTAGCATATACAAAACTTTGGATTTGATACCAGCACCACATCGATTGGGTATGCTAGTCCATATTTATAATCCCAGCACTTAGGAGGCAGAGGCAGGAGGATCAGAAATTCAAGGTCATACTCAACTACATAGAGAGCTTGAGGCCAGCCTAGATGCTGGAACTGTTCAGGGAGAATTAGGAAGTGCAGCCTTGCTGGTAGAGGTATGTCACTGGAGGTGGGATTTGAGGTTTCAAAAGCCCACTCTGCTCCCAAAGTGCTCCCTCTGCCTGTGTGTGTGTGTCTGTGTGTGTCTGTTAGTCTGTGTGTGTGCATGTGTGTGTCTTATGTCTGTGTGTGTGAGTGTGCATGCATGTACATGAGTGTGTCTGTTAGTCTGTGTGTCTGGGTCTGTGTGTGTGTGCGCATGCGTGTGTCTGTATGTCTGCGTGTTCGTATCTGTGTCTGTGTGTGTGTCCTACTTCCAGACAAGGATATGAGCACTGCTCTGCTGCACCAGCACCACGCCTGCTGCCGTGCTCCCTGCCCTGACGTGAAAGGCACTCACCATCTGGAACACTAGGCTCCATCTAACTCTTCATTCTCTATGTTGCCTTGGTCACAGCGTCTTCTCACAGTGACAGAAAAGTGACTGAGACAGCCAGTGTGCTGCCTGCCTCCTAAAGCAGGTGAGACCCTGTCTCAAAAAATATTGTATTTCTTATTGTAAGAATAACAAGATTGGGAATGTGCACATTCAGGAGGAGTGGGACCGTGTGAAGCAAGCCTTTGACATGAGTGCTCCGTATGTGGAGCAATCACATCTAAACACAACCAGTTCAAGTTGTACAAAAGCACAGGAGAAAGTCATTGCTAAGCCTATCAGCGCACTGCAAATTAATTCTTTTTAAAGCATCAAGTGAACTTTTAAATGATATTGATGCTAAAGAGTATGTCTAATGAAAATTCCCAACAAAAAGGACAACACATTAGAGACAAAAGAGCATAGCAAATTGGGCAATAAAGTCAGCAATAAAATATCCAGGGGAAAATGGGTTTTTTATTGAGTAACTACATTAGCAGACACAGTCACCTGAGAGAGCCATTGGCAGTGACCTCCTCGGGTGTGCTCCGAAACATTAATCAGATTGACTCACGTTAGAGCACCCAGAAGACTCTAAATCGGTAGGAGTAAATTAAAGCAAAGGGTATAATCAACCAATCATGTCCGAGGAGTTACTGGAGATCCCCGCGGGAGCCCACAGATTCAGATGCAAGATTGCTCTGTGGCTCTGATTAAAGGATTAATAGCCCTCAAATTAATATCCCCGAAGATGAAAAAAAGGAGGACACTCGAAAATGAAAGAGCCATGGTAGATTGTGTGATTGGCAAGAAATAAATCCCTAGATTGGACACACACATTGGAGACATTCTTAGAAGCTATACAGAAAGTGTGAATGTGATTGTCTTAGTTAAAGGAATCCATAGCAAAGCAGAACACCTGATTTATAGTCCGTGTAGGTTGTTTGTATTCGTGTTCTTTAGTTATAAGTTCACCTTTCTGTCTGAAAATACTATGTATTCTAAGTTTATTTGTTTATTTATTTTGTCTATCAGTTTCTCTCTCTCTCTCTGTCTCTGTCTCTCTCTCCCTCTCTCTCTGTCTCTCTCTCTCTCTCTCTCTCTGTAGATCAAGCTGGCCTCGAACTCATAGAAATCCACCTCCTCTGCCTTCTGAGTGCTGCTGAGTGCTGGGATTAAAGGCGTTTACCACCACTACCCATTCGGTTTTTCTCAAAGGCAAGCAAATGGATTAAAGTCCAAATGAGCCAGTATACTCTAAAATCAAATGTTTAAAGAAAATGTGCCATAACCATCTTGTATTTTTTAATAATTCAGGTGGGTTGACAACTGATCATTTAAAAGTGTCTGAATTATATGTATACCAAAGAGAAAAGGAATATTGAAACCCCTTTCTTTTTTTTTTTTTTTTTTTTTTGGTTTTTTCAAGACAGGGTTTCTCTGTAGCTTTGGAGCCTGTCCTGGAACTAACTCTGTAGACCAGGCTTGTCTCGAACTCACAGAGATCCGCCTGCCTCTTGAAACCCCTTTCTTTAACCTAAAACTAAAACGTCTGCCGCAAAGCAAGTATGACAATGTTGTTTGGTGTAGAAATTTTTGTTTCTTTTTTGTTTTCTGAGACAGCTCCTCGCTATATACCCTGGACCGGCCTTGAATGCGTGATTCTCCTGCCCCAGCTTCCTGAGGGCTGGAAGTAAAAGAATGGACCAGTATGCCCAGATCTTGCATGTGAAACTTAAAACATGAAGGAAGATGAACAATCTAGCCAAATGGAGACAAATTTGCCAAAAAAAAAAAATGTGAAAAAGGCATAGACATTTAAAACCAGCCTGATTTAAAAGCCCTGAGTCCCCAGGGCTGCTTACAACATGACAATGTAATTACCACATTATCAATATAATGCCAAGATTATTATTATTATTATTAATTGTTTCATCTTCCATGTTCTGAGACACAGCCAGGGACTGGGCTGGGTGCAGCGGGACTTGGGTGTGGTCTTTATCTGGCTGTGGGTTTTGTCTTTGCAGCAGGATGGGTACTGGTCCATCTTCCCTGCCTTCTGAAGTCAACCAGCAGTTGATAAGTTGACAGGACGAGGCCAGTACAGGACAGTGTGGGTACTGACTTGCAGGGAGTCCATACCCAGATCACAAACCTCACTGGCACCTGTTCTGGCTGATCCGGTGAGTCCACCAGTCACTGGCACAAGACAGCCCTAACCAAGGATCATAGCTGCCTACACTCGTGTGTGCTTTTCCTGTCAAAAATACCTACCTCACAAGGGCATACCAGAGTCCTAGACCCAGTGAGGTTCAGAGAGTTTGAAGAGGTCCCACCAGGGGTACTAGCCAAGCTGTCGGTGATGGCAATAGAGACTGAAGTCAGCAGCCTGGAAATGTCATTATTAGAGCTAAGGAAACCATCTGCTGGAATCCACAGGGACCAAGCTGAGAGCAGGAACTGAAGCCCTGGGCAAGGAGCATAAGATGAGATGCGCTCGTGCAGAACACATCGGTGGTAAATTTGGGGTAGGAAGCAGAGCCTGCAAAGGCAACAGCCTCTGAGACAGCCTACAGAGGTGACAGCCTCTGAGACAGCCTACAAAGATGGCAGCCTCTGAGACAGCCTATAGAGGTGACAGCCTCTGAGACAGCCTATAGAGGTGACAGCCTCTGAGACAGCCTACAGAGGTGACAGCCTCTGAGACAGCCTACAAAGATGGCAGCCTCTGAGACAGCCTATAGAGGTGACAGCCTCTGAGACAGCCTACAGAGGTGACAGCCTCTGAGACAGCCTACAGAGGTGACAGCCTCTGAGACAGCCTACAGAGGTGACAGCCTCTGAGACAGCCTACAAAGATGGCAGCCTCTGAGACAGCCTACAGAGGTGACAGCCTCTGAGACAGCCTACAGAGGTGACAGCCTCTGAGACAGCCTATAGAGGTGACAGCCTCTGAGACAGCCTATAGAGGTGACAGCCTCTGAGACAGCCTACAGAGGTACAGCCTCTGAGACAACCTACAAAGATGACAGCTTCTGAGACAGTCTGCAGAGACAAGTCTCTGAGACAGCCCACAAAGGCAACAGCCTCTTAGACAACCCGGGAGGGTGTCTCTGCAGTCAGGTGTGGGCAGGACAGAGCCGGTGGGGTTCTGTGCGAGACAAGACAAAGGAAAGTGTAACCATCGCTGGGAGCCAGACAGCTGAGTTATCCCAACACAGATCCGCTGTACCACTGGTGAGCCTCATCTCAGACAGCACCCTCCGCATTTTCACTCTCTCTTAGGAGAGGACGTCAGTAGAAAACTCAAGCCACTGGGCCTGATTCCCTTGTTTTGCCCATGCAAACCCTGAATGGAGCACCAAGACATGGTGAACTCAGTGGCATCAGACAGAAGGAGGCAGGAGAGGCTTTGACAGCAGCCGGTCAGCTATAAAATCACCGGAAGAAAGGTGGCTGGCGGCAACCCAGAAAGTATTCTATAGCCATTTCTCCCTCTAGCTTTTTGCCTCTGTGCCCTCAATTCTGATGCTCCCATGCTTACACACAGACAAGTGCCTCTGCAAAGGCAGTGAAACAAGGCTCAAGCCTGTCTCTAGGGCCCTAATCTGCTGCTTTGTACTCTCTGCCCGTTTTACCACCTACAACAAGGCTCATGGGTCAATGCATCATCCAGCGGACTACCCAGGAGGTCAAAGGCCCTTCCCAGGAACCACAAACACTGACTAGCAACCCACTGAAATATTTAATCAGATAAAAAAGGCATAAGAACAGCCTGTGAGGTTTTGGTGTTAGGGGTGCCTCTCTATACTCCTTAGCAATTAAACTTGATTATAGCCAACAGCTTGCATCGTAATTATCAGAAGCCCATTGCGAGGGCATCTCTCACTGGGAAGCTATTTATAACCCAAAGCTCTGTCTTTACAGAGAGGATATCAGTAGTCACCCAGACGTGGGTGGAGTAGCAGATTTCAGGCATCACTAGGGTGGTGTGATGGATGTCTGCAGAAGGGAAGCTGCCCTGACGAAAACACCCTGATGGACAAAAACCACGTTTGGTCCCTTCTGTCCCGGGGTTGGTACAAAACACAGTAACTCAACCGAGTGTGGTCAACACTGACTCATTGTGAGACAAGCACCCAGTTCAGAGAAACCATAGACGTTCCCTGCCAGCTACAACACAGGCTCTTCCCAACAGAGAAGCAAGCTTTCTGTTCTGTTTTTAATTTTAGTCCTTTGTAAATTTACATATGTGTTTATGTGTGTGTGCATGGGAATGGGGGATGGGAATACACGTGTGCAGAAGAGGACCACCTGCAGAAATCCCTCCTCGCCTTCCACTTACCTGGGTCCCAGAGATTGGACCCAGGTCATCAGTCTTGGTGCCAAGTGCCTTTACCAGCTGAGGCATCTTGCTGGCTCTGATTTTTTTTATTTATTTATTGCCTGTTCACTCACTTGTCAGGTCTAGCCTCGTCTTAAGTGCTTCATATACCTTAACATACAAGGGCGGGCTACCATCCATGTATGAACAGGGGCAGAAATATGATGGCATCTATCTGCAGTTAAACCGCAGGGCAGAACAAAACGGGTTGATTTAAACTCAGGCAGCCAAGTTCAGCAATCACGAGTAACAGCTGCCTTACACTGGCTTCACCGGAGTCTATAGCAGAGTAGATGTGGGAGAAAGAGTCCTACCACTATGCCCAAATGGAAACCCAATGTGTCATGTGACGTGCTGGAGTTCACACAGCTGTCAATCATCGCAATCATCAAGCTAATGGTACCAAAGAAATCATCAGGCTAGATGATTATAAATTTCTCGGGGATCAGGAACTCATCTCAGGGTTAATTTTAGAAGCAGCTCACAGTATTTCCCACTGTTCCAAGCCCTACTCAGACTTTACCCAAGCACAGATTAGATTAGAAGGTGTCAAGAAAACTCACTTGGCAGAAAGGAAAACCAAACTCCCAAAGAAGGTTACATGATTTGGTCAGTCAGTCATGGCGCTGAAAACTGTTGAGTTTCTGTCAAATTATAAACCAGGCACGTATCTATAGTTGATCATTGCTACTGAATTGAATGATTAACAAATGTCAAGTCCTGAATAACCCATTTACAAGGTATATGTGTACATATGTGTGTGTGTGTGTGCACATACATGTGTGTGTATCCTTGTGAGGGTCCTGAGAGCCTCTCTTTGGCCATCATCACTCTAAGGCTAGCAGCAGAGAACATCCCACACCCAGAACCCCGAGCCCAGTGACTCCGAAAAGTGCCCTCATGGGTGTTCACGTGCACGTGTGTATACATGCGGGCCCGAGACTCACCTCAGCTGTTATCCCTCGTGTCTCTCATTGGCCGGGAATGCACCGCTTAAGCTAAGGTGGCTGAGCAGCAAGCAGCAGGGGATACGGTGTGCCTCGGCCTCAGTGGTGCCAGGATTGCAAAGGCTTGTCACCAGGTGCTGCTCTTTTTATGCAGGTTCCCAGGATTGTCCTGGTGCCTGCAAGCTGTGCGCTCTCCCTCCCGAGCTGCTGCCATGGTGTTGCCACTATCGTGCCTTGCATTTAGTTACCTCTGCCTCTTACCAGTCCTAACTAAAGAACTCAAAATGCGCTTTGCTTTGAATATTTCACAAGATGAAAACACTAGAGAGAGAAAAACAAATTTCAGAACCATTATTCTAAGATTTTTCTTTTGATTCTTTTCC